>NC_045430.1:48315460-48962960 GCF_902635505.1 Sarcophilus harrisii
TAATAAATTAGAGGAACACAGGATAGTTTACCTCTCAGACCTGTGGAAGGGGAAGGACTTTATGACCAAAGAAGAACTAGAGATCATTACTGATCACAAAATAGAAAATTTCGACTATACCAAACTGACAAGTTTTTGTACAAACAAAACTAATGCAGACAAGATTAGAAGGGAAGCAATAAACTGGGAAAATATTTTTATCAAAGGTTCTGATAAAGGCCTCATTTCAAAATATATAGAGAATTAACTCTAATTTATAAAAAATCAAGCCATTCTCCAATTGAAAAATGGTCAAAGGATATGCACAGACAATTCTCAGATGAAGAAATTGAAACTATTTCTAGTCATATGAAAAGATGCTCCAAGTCATTATTAATCAGAGAAATGCAAATTAAGACAACTCTAAGATACCACTACACACCTGTCAGATTGGCTAAGATGACAGGAAAAAATAATGATGATTGTTGGAGGGGATGCGGGAAAACTGGGACATTGATGCATTGTTGGTGGAGTTGTGAACGAATCCAACCATTTTGGAGAGTAGTTTGGAACTATGCTCAAAAAGTTATCAAACTGTGCATACCCTTTGATCCAGCAGTGTTACTACTGGGATTATATCCCAAAGAGATTATAAAGAAGGGAAAGGGACCTGTATGTGCACGAATGTTTGTGGCAGCCCTTTTTGTAGTGGCTAGAAACTGGAAACTGAATGGATGTCCATCAGTTGGAGAATGGCTGAATAAATTGTGGTATATGAAAATTATGGAATATTATTGTTCTGTAAGAAATGACCAACAGGATGATTTCAGAAAGGCCTGGAGAGACTTACACGAACTGATGCTGAGTGAAATGAGCAGGACCAAGAGATCATTATATACTTCAACAACAATACTATATGATGACCAGTTCTGATGGACCTGGCCATCCTCAGCAAGGAGATCAACCAAATCATTTCCAATGGAGCAGTAATCAACTTAACCAGCTACTCCCAGAGAAAGAACTCTGGGTGATGACTAAAAATCATTACATTGAATTCCCAATCCCTATATTTATGCCCACCTGCATTTTTGATTTCCTTCACAAGCTAATTGTACAATATTTCAGAGTCTGATTCTTTTTGTACAGCAAAATAATGGTTTGGTCATGTATACTTATTGTGTATCTAATTTATATTTTAATATATTTAACATCTACTGGTCATCCTGCCATCTGGGGGAGGGGGTAGGGGGTAAGAGGTGAAAAATTGGAACAAGAGATTTGGCAATTGTTAATGCTGTAAAGTTACCCATACATATAAACTGTAAATAAAAGGCTATTAAAAAAAAGAGAGAGTTCATTCATCCCATTCATATTCACAGTTAAAATAACTAATTCTTTAGTTCCTGCATCTTATTTACCCCAAGTTATACTTTTCTCTTTCCTTTCCCCCTTCCCTGCTCTCAGTATTATTGACCCCCATCAAACAGCCCTCCCCTTTACAGCCCTTCCCTCCCCCTTTCTTGTACCTTTCCCTGTATTACTTCTGTTTTCCCTTCTATTAGCCTTCCCTTTTTTTTCCTCCTTCTCCTTACACTTCCCTATAAGGTGAGACAAGTTACTCTGTGAAACCAAATATGTCTGATATTCTTTCTTTGAGGCAAATCTGATGAGGGTAAGATTCACACAATGCCCATTCCTCTCCCTTCCCTCAATTATAATAGGTCTTCTTTACCTCTTTAGGAGATGTAATTTTCCTCATTTCACTTCCATTTTCTTTTTTTCCCCCATATAATCCCCTTTCCACCTCTAGTTTCTTTTTCATATTATCAGGATAAACAAATTATATGTGTACTCTCTAAGTATACCATTAACAGAGACATAGTTCTCAAGAGTTCTTTCCTTTTTACCCTTTTATGCTTTTCTTAAGTTTTGTATTTGGAGATTATTTTCTTTTATTCAGTTCTAGTCTTTTCATCAGAAATAAATGAAATTCACATGTATCATTGAATTTCCATCTTCTTCCCTGAAAAATAATGCTCAATTTAGCTGGACAGATGATTCTTGGCTGAAATCCAATTTCCTTTGGTTTTCAGAATATCAAATTCCAGACTCTTTGATCCTTGAAGATAGAAACTACTAGGTCCTGGGTAATCCTGATTGTGGCTCTTCAATATTTGAATTGTTTCTTTCTGACTGGTTGCCATATTTTTGCCTTGATCTGATAATTCTGAAATTTTGCTATGATATTCCTTGGAGTTTTCATTTGGAATCTCTTTTAGGAGGTGATCAGTGAATTCTTTCAATGACTATTTTACTTTCTGCTTCTAGGACATCCTTGATGATTTCCTGAAAGATGATGTCTACGCTCTTTTTTTTTTATCATGGTTTTCAGGAAGTTTAATAATCCTTAGAATTGTCTCAGCTAGTTCTATTTTCCTGGTCAGTTATTTTTCCATGAGGTATTTCATATATTTTTCAATTTTTTCATTTTTTGGTTTTGTTTGACTGATTCTTAGTCTTATTGACTCATTCACTTCCATTTGTTCAATTCTAATTTTTAGTGTATTATTTTCTTCAGTTACCTTTTTTTTTTTAGCTCCTTTTGTATTTGGCTAATTGAATTTTTAAATGAGTTATTTTGTTCATTGCATTTTTTTTCATTTCACAATTCTGTTTGTCAACGAATTGGTTTCTTTTTCATATCTATTGTTTAAGGAGTAATATGCTTTTCCCATTTCATCATATCTATTTTTAAGAACTTTTCTTCTGATAATTTCTTTTTTTCCTTTTTCCCTCTTGCAAAGATCTCATTTTCTTTCCCCATTTTTATTCTAGCTATCTTTTAAGATCTTTTTTTGATATCTTCCAATAAAGTCTTGTGAAATGGGGACCAACTCATATCATCCTTTGGGGCTTCATCTGGATTTAATTTGCTTTTCAGAACTTCAGGGTTTAAGTTCTGTTCTCTCTTTTCATAAAAGCTGTCTATGGTCACAGTTCTTTTTGCTTTTTTGTTCATATTTTTAAAGATTGAAGTTTGCTTTTAAGGGAAAAGGAAGACAGGTTTAATTTGTCTTAGGGCAGTTCTGCTGACTGATATCTGGTTCTGGGAAATCAGGGCCAGGTTCCATGTTCTTCTAGAGTTTGATAGAGCCTTTTGTTTTTGCTTTGGAGTGTTTTATACCAAATCTGCTGAACTATTTGCTTGCTAAGAGCCTCACAATAAATTCCCTGATGTGCAGGGGCCACAACATTCTGGCTCCCTGCCCCAGATCCTTACCCTGTGCTCCCAATGCTACAGTCTGGGCTTGCTGTTTGAAACAGATCTGTTCTAGTGTTCTTCCAATGTATCTTTTTCTGGAAATAAGTTACATTCCAAATATTTGTGGGTTCTGTCACTCCCAAACCAGTTTAGAGGTTTAACTTGCTGTTGGTTTGAGAGAAGGTCAGAGAAGGTCAGATAGACATGTATACTCTCCATCATCTTGGCTCTGCCCCTCCCAATCCACTTATTTTCTAGATGCAAAGTATGAGTTTTTTATTTAAAAATATACATGTATGAAATAACAAAAATGAACTTCCAGTTCAGAACTCTTTTTATAAAAGTAAGACTTCTTTCTGTATCTCCGACTCATTGAAGATTAAGAGGAGATGCACTGAGAAGGATGGAGAAGTTCAGTTTATCCGTGGGCAGTGAGAGCCCTCCTTACTTGTTCTACCTCCTGGAATTCCTCCTCCTTCTGTACTATACATAAGGCAAAGAGGAGAAACACAGAGGAAGATGGAGAAAAAAAATTTCTACATGAATAGAAGCCAAGCCTTCATGTTCCCTTAGGCCCATTCTATTGCAAGGAAAGAGAACCACTCATGGAACTATAATAATAGAATCTTGCTGATCATAAATTGCATTTATTATTAAGACAGAAAAAGGAACAAAGTCTTCTTTGAGCACTGACTCAGCACAACTTTCACTTTGAAAAATATACCATTACTATAAAAATCCTTACTGGAGTACAGTTTTATATTAACATTCTAAATCTTCAACATTTGGGATCTAAATATGCACATATATGTATATACACATTTATTTATATCTATCTATATGTATATGCATATACATAAATATTTTATAATACATATATGGACATATATACACATATGTATGTATAAGACATATTTAATAAAATATTTTCCAATTTAACTGACTTCTAAGCAATATGCTTAGAACCTTTATAGTAGATAGCAATTAGCCAATTGTAAATAATTTTCTCTAATTTTATCCTCATGGCCAATTATTTAAGCAAAGCCCTCTGCCTTAATGCACACTATAAATAAACAAAAGACTAATTAAAATAGTTTGTGAAAATTGGCTACTTGATGTTACTTTCAAACAATCTGTGAAAGAGATACATTTTTTATTTACTAAAGGCTATAAATCAACATGTATCTTTAAACAAGCATTATAGAAACAAAAGCAAACTTCATGAATTTGATAACTATTTACATTATGATACCAAAAAAAATGATCTGTAGAGAAGTGATTTATGTATTCCAGAGAAACTTTTGCTTTTCCAAATGTATTTATAACATAATAAAAGTATGAATTAATTCATTTCTCTTTCAAAGCATCCCTCCCATTTATTGTACTGACAAAATGGGTGGGATAATTTACAGGATATTTTTGATTCTGTGAACTGGTCCAAAGAATTCAATTATATAGAAAGTTGATCAGACAATAGAAACTGTCAGAAGAAGTTAACTTGATAACATATGGTCTGAAGATAGCTCATGTGCTATACGATCCTTGTTTTTTTGTTTTTTGTTTTTGTGGCTAAAAGTGTGAGGCAATATGCTATGAGGGAAACAGGACTATATTAGTGGATTAGTAGATATGAGAGGTAGAATGAGGGAACTGGGGAAGTCAGTAAGAAATGAGTTTGAGGAGAGACTTACATGAACTGATGTTAAGTGAAATGAGCAGGACCAAGAGATCATTATATACTTCAACAATGATACTGTATGAGGATGTATTCTGATGGAAGTGGATTTCTTTGACAAAGAGAAAATCTAACTCAATTTCAATTGATCAGTGATGGACAGAAGCAGCTACACCCAAAGAAAGAACATTGGGAAATGAATGTAAACTTTGCATTTTTGTTTTTCTTCCCGGGTTATTTTTACCCTCTGAATCCAATTCTCCCTGTGTAACAAGAGAACTGTTCGGTTCTTTACACATATATCATATCTAGGATATACTGTGACATATTCAACATGTATAGGATTGCTTGCCATCTGGGGGAGGGGGTGGAGGAAGGAGGGGAAAAATCGGAACAGAAGTGAGTGCAAGGGATAATGTTGTAAAAAATTACTCTGGCATGGGTTCTGTCAACAAAAAGTTATAATTATTATATGTATAAAAAAGAACTATCTGGAAAAAAGAAAATAAATGAGCTTGAATCCTTTTTTGAGAAGCAGCTCAGTAACCTTGGATAAGTCACTTATTTCTCATCCTAAGGTTTTCCATTTGTAAAATAAAGACAATATCACCAACTTCCTAGGATAATTATAAAAATCAAGTGAGAAAATATACATAAAACACTATGTAAATTTAAAGAATATATATACATGTATTATAATTATTAATATTATTGTTGTTGCTATTGGATTACCAGTGACACTACATTTTAGTTCCTTAAGGATGGACAAATCATTTCACGGCTGAGCTTCATCAATGAAACTAATAAGACTTTTACTGCCTACTTTTGCAGTCTGATTGTGAAAAGAGAATATTGTAAATCATTAGCTGTTACATAATGGGTTATTGATTTCTTTAAGATAATGATTAAGAGAAATATATGTAATTGTAATTTATTTGTCATATTATATATTATTATGCATATAATATATTATTATAACCTATGATAGTCTAAAGAAAAAGACTTCCTTATGGATGTTGTATTGTTTTGAAAGGTGATCTTTGCCCATTAAAAAAATAATGAAAAAATTCACTTTAAAAAGTGAATTGCAAAGAATACAATGCTTTTCATTACAGCTAGGTTTCTACAAGATAAACTATAGGAGATATCTCAGCTAGTTATTTAATTTGATCATTATCACTGAAAAATTGAGCCAAAAAACTCTGACCTAATTAGGATTAATTTGGCCTGAATTATGCAGTGTGAGTAAAAATATTTATTGTATTGATGCATAATCCTTAAATCTACTTTATTTGGAGCTCAACAGATATCCTAATACTAATGAGAAACTCTGTTTTAAAATCAATCCAGAAATCTTGGTCATTTTGAAGAATTAAGGTGACTGAGGATTTTTATAAACAATCACCTTGTCACACATCTGATATTAACTTGTACAAAATGTATCAAAAATTTTTTAAAAACCTAATTCTTCTCAACAAGTAGAAGGAATACATGCTAAAAGTTAATGCATACCATGGAAAATAAATTTGCTTATTAATCATCAGAAAGTTAAGGCTAAAAATAATTTAGATAATCAGGAAATTGTGATTTCTTTTCACTGATAACATCATGTATGGAGATGGTCTCTCTCCTGTCCCAAAAGAGCACTCTCAGAGAACTAGATTTATTGGAAGATTCCAGAATAAGATATGCATTGCTCTGTTAAGTGAGCAATCTTTATCTATCAGAGAAAGTATTTCCAGTCATAATTACCAATTGTTTGAGTCTCCTACAGCCATTATAGACAAAGGCTTATGGAAATATAAAATATAAAATCTCCCCTTTTAATGTGGAACTATCTATTACTCATTAATCAAACTACATGGGCACTTCACAGTTGATAGAAGACATTTATTTCACAAACTGCCTTTTGTATATTGGAGGGTTTGGGCACTTAATCAACTAGAGAGCTGTCTCCTATCACTTTACTTTAGAAACTAGATTTTGAGAAACTGGAATTCATCATCAAATGTAGGGAAAAAAGTTCTCTAATATTTCTTCATTCATATTACTCTAAAGAGGTGTGATTCATTAATATGAAAATGTAGGATAAGAGATTTAAAATCAGTAGGACCATAGTAGCCATCTAGACTAACTCCCATATTATATAGGTGAGGAAAGAAAGGCCCAAGTAGACCAAATGATTTGCCCAAAGTCACACAGTTAAAAAACAAAAACAAGAACAAATGACTAAACAAACAAAAACCTGGGCTTAAGACACAAGAATTATGCAATTCTGTCATTTACTTTCTTTTTTTCTTATTATCTTTCAGTTTATTTTCAATTAAAAGGATACGTCTTTCTTCAAAAAAATGTCAACAGTATTTATTTTTTCAATTACATGTAAAGATAGTTTTCAACATCCTTTTTTGGTAAATTTTGAGTTCCAATTTTTTTTCTCTCTCCTTTATCTGCCCTCTCCTCAAGATAGAAGCAATCTTACAATGATTTTAAACTTATTTTTATATTTCTCATGTTATGCAAATAAAAATCAGAACAAAAGGGGAAAAACATGAAAAAGAATAAAAAGAAATAAAAACCGAAAATGTGCTTTGATTAGAGTCATAATTATCTCTCTAGATGCAGATGGCATCTTCTATTCCAAATCTACTGGAATTGTCTCAAATCATTGTATTGTTGAGAAGAGCTAGGTCTACTATGGTTTATCATCGCATGATCTTGCTGTTACTGAGAACCATTAAAAAAAATTGGTGCTAGTTATAAGATAGAGAAAGTTTTAAAGCTGAAATCAACAGTGTATACAACATATAGAAGCAAGCAGCAGAGTAATATCAATAAACTTCAAATGTCAGTTAATGGGAGGGCTTGGTATTTGAGAAAAACAGTTGGGAAAACTGGACAGCATTTAGGCAGAAATAAGTTTAGACCAACATCTCACATCAAGATAAATAACTAACATATCCTAGATATAAAAATTCACATTAAAAATATCAGCTCATATATTCATAAACAATTACTGGATGGATATCTGAGGTCAGATGTGAATTTGGGTGTCCCTGACTTCAGATCTAGTGCTCTATCCATTGAATCAAGTAGCTACTCTTATTGAATTTCAAGATACTGGCATGGTCTGCCATTTCCTTCTCTAACTTATTTTAGATGAGGAAACAGATAAAAAGTGTTAAGTGACTTAGCAGGGTTACACAGTGAATTAGTGAGGCCAAATTTGAACTCAAAAAGATGTCTTTCAGACTCTCAGCCTAATATTCTATCCACTAAGCAACCTAACCCCCGTGATACAACTTAACATGTATAATATAACAACATAACACAATATATATGCATTACTACATTGAGAAGTAAAACTTTGACCAGCTGGATTCGTGGTGTAGTAAAATCTTTGGGTTACTAAAGACTCACTCCTCAATTAAATAACAAATTTGAAATTCTGAAAATAAAAGGGGAGATTAACAAAACTGAAAGAAAATTATTGAACTAATTAACAAAACAAGAGTTGGTTTCATGAAAAAAAAACAAAATAAATAAACATTAATTAATTTGATTAGAAAAAGGAAAAAAGAAAATCAAATTGATAGTATCAAAATGAAGGGTTTCCATCAATGAAGGGGAAATTAGAGCAATACTTATGAGCTATTTTGCTCAATTGCAAGCCAATAAATCTGATAATCTAAGTGAAATGGATGAATTCTTACAAAAATATAGATTACCCAGATTAACAGAAGAAGAAATAAATTACTTAAATAATCCCATTTTAGAAAAAGAAATAGAACACACAATTAAGCAATTCCCTCAGAAAAAATCCCCAGGGCCAGATGGATTTACAAGTAAATTCTACCAAATATTTAAAATACAATGAATTCTAATACAATACAAAATTATTTGGAAAAATAGGGAAAGAAGAAGTCCTATCAAATTTCTTTTACAACACAAATATGGTGCTGATATCTAAACCAAGTAGGGTCAAAAACAGAGAAAGGAAATTATAGACCAATTTTCCTAATGAATATTAATACAAAATTCTTAAAATATTAGCAAAGAGATTATAGCAAGTTATCACAAAGATAATACACTATGAGTAAGTAGGATTTATACCAGGAATGTAGTGCTGATTCAATATTAAGGAAACTATTAGCATAATTGACCATATCAATAACCAAACTAACAGAAATCATATGATTATCTCAATAGATGCAGAAAAAGCATTTGACAAAATCCAGCACCTATCAAAAACACTGAAAGCATAGAAATAAGTGGAGTTTTCTTTAAAATGATCAGTAGCATCTATCTAACATCTCATACATAATGGGAATAAGCTAAGAGCATTCCTAATAAGATCAGGGGGTGAAAGAAAATTGCCCATTAACACATTACTATTCAATATTGTATAAGAAATGTTAGCTTTAGTAATAAGAAAAGAAAAATGAAATTAAAGGAATTCTATTAGTGAGAAAACAAAATTATCACTCTTTGTAGATGATAGGGTGGTATACTTAGAGAAATCTAGAGAATCAACTAAAGAACTACTAGAAACAATGAACAATTTAACCAAAGACTCAAACTTCTGGGATAAGAATTCATTATTTCACAAAAATTGCTGAGAAAATTGGAAAGTTGTATGTCAGAAACTAGGCATTGACCAACAGAAGGGGTGATATTATAAGCAAATTAGGAGAACAAGGGATAGTCTATTTCTCAGATTTATAGAGAAGGAAGGGATTCATGGCCAAAGTAGAAGTAGAGAATATTATGAAATGCAAAATAGATAATTTTGATTACATTATATTAAAGTTTTTGTACAAAGAAAACCAATGCAGCCAAGATTATAAGGGAAGCAGAAAATTGGGAAAAACATTTTATTTCCAAGGGCTCCAAGGCCTCATTTCAAAAATATATAGAGAACCGACTCAAATTTATAAGAATACAAGTCATTCTCCAATTGATAAATGGTCAAAGAATACAGACAATTTTCAGATGAAAGTCATTTCTAGTTATATTAAAAAATGCTCTAAATCACCATTGATTAAAGAAATGCAAGTTCAGACAACTCTGAGATACTACTACACACCTGTCAGATTGGCTAAAATGACAGGAAAAGATAATATTAAATGTTGGAGGGGATGTGGGGGAACCGGGACACTAATACATTGTTGGTGGAGTTGTGAACTGATCCCATCATTTTGGAGAACAGTTTGGACCTATGCCCAAAAGGCTATCAAACTATCACCCTTTCATTAAGCCAATAGAAATTGGATCTTTATGTCAAAAAAGATCACAAAAAAGGGAAAAGGACCTATGTTATCTGCTGCTCTTGTGGTTTCCAGAGTCCAGACACCAGTATCTGGAATTATCTCTTCTTGTGAACAGATCATGATAATACAGAGACAGAAGCAGTTGCTGTTCCCTGATCTCCCCACTAAGAGGCTATTGACTTGTCTGACCTCTCTCCTCTTCCCGCTGCCTGCAATTTATTTCATTCCCAGTCCACAAGCAACACCTGTCTTAGTAAAGGCTGCCCGGCAACTCCCTCAAGTGTCATAATCCACAGCTGTGGAGGCTCTCAGAGAATTGACCTGCCCTTTCCTTAACAGACCCACACATGCAAACATGTTTATAGCAGTTCTTTTTGTAGTGGCAAAGAACTAGAAACTGAGTTGATGCCTATCAGTTGAGGAAAGGCTGAATAAGTTATGGTATATGAATGTAATGGAATATTATTGTTCTATAAGAAATGATGAGCAGGTTGATTTCAGAAGACCCTGGGGAAACTTACATGAACTGATGCTAATGAAGTGAGCAGAACCAAGAGAACATTGTACACAGCAACAAGATTATGTGATAATTAAATCTGATAAATTTGGCTCTTTTCAGGAATAAGGTAATTCGGGCCTATTCCAATATATTTGTGATAGAGTCATCTGCATTCAGAAAGAGGACTAAGGGAACTAAATGTGGATCACAACATAGTATTTTCATCTTTTTTTTTTTTGATGTTTATTTGCTTGCTTGTTTTTTCTCTCTTTTTTTTCCTTTTTGATCTGATTTTTCTTGCACAATATGTTAAGTGTAGAAATATGTTTGGAAGACTTGCACATTCTTTACCTATATTGGACTACTTGCTGAATAATGGAAGGAAGAGAGGGAGAAAAATTTGGAATACAAGGTTTTGGAGAGTGAATGTTGAAAACTATCTTTACATATACTTTGAAAAATAAAAAGCTATTATTAAAAAAAAACCTTTTGGGCTAAGTTACAAAATAAAGAAGAATGTGTTGACTAATTGAACACATAATTATTAAATGCCTAGGCACAATGCTGGATACCAAAGATATCAATAGCAAAATAAGAATGCATGCCTTTAAGATAGTTACATTCTATTAAGTGAAGATACACAATTTGTTTACAAAGAAGTAAATTAAAGAAGGAAAATACAGAGAAAAAGGGTAGGTGGAGGCAGTACTACCAAGTGGGGCAATTCAGAAATGTCTTGTGTAGAAGATGGTACTGGAATTGTCCATATAGGCAATCTGGGGTTCTAAGAGGAAACAAGAATCAGAAAAAAAATTCTAGGCTAAAGAAAAGCCTGTTGAAAGACACGAAATAATAATCATGACCAGGAATAGACTGTCAGACATTGTGACTATAGTATAGAATATGTGAGGAGGAATATGACAGTAACCTGAAGGGTTAGATAGTTTATACTCAAAATGTGAAGAGCTTGGAGTACCAAAAGAAGAATTTGTACTTTAAACCCAAAAGCAATATAACATAATTATTTTCTCTTATTTTTTATTTAAAATATTCAGTAACTTCTAGAGCTTAGGAATAACACTGTCAAACCTGCACTTTAGGGATACCAATCTGGCAGAAGGTGAATGACAGAAGGGAGAGTCCTGAGACAAGGTAACCAATTAGAAAAAATATTTTAATAACCCAGGTGAGTGAGAGGCTATTATAGCCTCAAAGTGATTATAGTGAGCAGTTAAAAGAGGGATCCTAGGACTACTGAAAGTGGCATGTGTTTGCTTTCACAATTAGTGTGCAATAATATACTGCTTTAAGTTGTTATAAGTAAGGAAATTAAGTGCATCATTCCAAGATAGAGGAATACTATAGACAGCTTCTTAATGCTGCAGATATTGTGTTTGAAAGGAATTTATGAAAACTAATAAAAGAGTAGTGGTTAAAAAACAATGTGTTTTTATCACATTTAGCATAGTTTATTTTTTATGATCAATGAGCTAAGAATGTTTTTTACACTGGGAAACAGAATAAAATTTCATTCGGAAACATTAAACTTTCTTTGTAGGGGTGATTATCAAAAATTGTCCATGTATATATTTTGAAAATAAAAAGCTTTAACTTAAGAAAAAATTAAACCCATCCTTAGCATGGAGGTTTATAAAAACAGTCATATATAAACAGGTCCCTTGCATATTGTAAATATTAACATATTAACAAGAGTCATGAAGGAAAGATCTCTTTAAAAGGTTTGCTTAATCTCTTAATTTCGCTTTTTGGTAGAAAAATAATCCTTTAAAAATAACACTTTAAAATAAAATGTGATCCATTTAAAAAAAACTAAACATATTAAAGTCTATTTTATAGCTAACAAACCCATCACATTTTCTGATAATACAAAAAAGAAAATGATTTTTAAAAAGTCAATACATGAAGTATTAAAGAAAATCAGAAAAAATAGTTCTTTGTTACAAAAATTTTAAATCTGACTTTTGAAAAGTTTTAAGCCAGAGCCCCATGAAAATATAGCTTATAGCCAAGAACAGAAATATTCTTAATTTCTCACTCTTCAATTTCTTTCATTTTGTTTTTTACATTATTATCATTTTCTTTGAGTTAATTCATAAAATACACCACCCAAAGTCAACCCAAGTAAAGCATTAAAAAAATACTCCATTTGGTTCACCCAAGTGATCCATGATTACAGATGATGATGCTTACTAAACTTTGAGTCTGTTAAGATGACCTAAGAAAGAAAGAACTCAAAAGATAAAGCTCCTACAGATAGCTAGATGACACCAGAAATGGAACTCCTAAGACCTGGGATCATAGGAACTGAGTTCAAATCTTGATTCAGACACTTACTAATTGTATGACCTAGGGCAAGTCATCTTAACAGATCACTGCTTCAGTTTCCTCAACTGAAAAAGGGGGATATTAAAAGCACCTGCTATTGAGATTCAAATGAGAAAATGTTCGTAAAACACCACACTTATCTTAAAGTACTTTATTAATGCTAGTAATTATTAGCTATTATTTTAGATGAAGAAGTACATCCATTAACCAACACTATACTATGTAGTTAAAAGTTATCTGTTAAAGGCTGAATTTATCTGCTAAAATAAAATAAGTAAGATTTCTTCAATAATTTCATCCTTTTTAGGTTATCTTCTCCTAAAATGAATCTTCCCTGAAATATTTCTTGTTTGAAATTCAAACAAAAGGGAAAAATAATTAACAAAGAACAATGACACAAAGCCAAAAATTCACCAGAAGCTGAGAATGTCTATATTCTACATATAATGTATGTATGTTTATATATATATATATATATATATATATATATATATATATATAATAAATGTACGCATGCATACTACTTACCAAACCTAGAAAACAAGAAAATAGAATATATGTATATATGTATGTATTTCCCCCACCCCATGTGTTAACTGTAACAACCATGTCACCTTCATTGTTGCATGGCAGTCAGTCCATCTGGCCAAAGTCCCTTCATTGACTGCCAAGTTTCTATAAGTAGTTGCCAATGGAATCTAATGTTTTTCACTTACTGGCTTGTTGGCAAGTCAGAACTTTGGGTAAAAAAGAAAACCTGCGAGATGTTTCCTTGAATCAGAAACTAGCACATACAATTCCAGGGCCACCAAGACCCTTTGGGAGGACAGGGAAGTTGTTAAGCGTATGCTATATTCTGTGCAGTTAAGTTAAACAACTGCAATATAATGAGGTTTCTGTTTTGTTTTTTTTTTTTAATTTAAGGACTAGTTGATCAAACAAATACCCATCTCACTTAGGGATTCTTTTTGTGCTAGTTCTGCTCAGAATGATGTTTTTAAAAACATAAAATAATATGTAATATTATAAAGGAAATAAATAATTTTAAAAGATATTTATTAAAATCATAAGTAAATTCATAGATATCAGATCCTGATTTGGGAAAACGTGCAACATACAAACATAAATACATAAACAAAGAATCTTACACATTTTAGAAAGAAATCACATTTTAGCTAGAATATATGATACTTAGAAGATCACAGAGCACTAGATATTCCCTAGATTAATAATATTTAAGGAAATGAACTTAAGTCTAGCCTCTCCCTGAGAGCAGAGTTGCAATTTCCTGTCTTAATATACTGCTTTTCTTAATCAGAAAAATTAGTATCTGGTGAAAGTTAGGCAGGGCTTCCTTTCAGTCCATTCTCAACTCTATCACAGATCACCCTTATTCTTGCTACATTGAAGAGATAACATTGTTTTATATATATATATATATATATATATATATATATATATATACGTGATTGTCAATTAATTTGCATATACACATCTTATAAGAAATAGTGATTGGAGAAGATATGTATAGGTCTGGCATGGACTCAATATCTAACTCTAATGAAGGGAAATTAGGCAGAACAGTTGGATATTCTGAAGTATTCCCTTCCTTTTGAATAATAAAACAACTGCAATTACATCTCTATCATCTCTATAAATATATTTTCATGAACAAATAAAATAAGAATATGGCTTCTATTTTTAGGTGATATGTGTGTGTGTGTGTGTGTGTGTGTGTGTGTATGATCACATTAATTAAGACAGGAGATAAATATTTCTACATTTTTTGTTATTTTTGACAATTATAATCTTCAGTGTCCTAAATGTCCTAATGAAGTTTTAATAGATTTAATAAATTAAAAGTGTACTAAGACTTTTGAAACACTGTACAATTCTAAAGACTGACATTTAATGGTAATTCTGAATGTGTTACCTCATACAAAACAGTTGTGTTCCCATGTAAAAGAGGTCCATAACAAATATAGGAATGCCCAACGACCCATCCTAGGTCAGAAGCTGCCCACCAAACCTAGGAAATAAGAAAATGACACCATCAGAAATACTTAGTCAAAGATATTCCATGCTTTCTGGATTTGAAAAATCACTATGACCTCTCCAGGTTACTGATACCAAGAAAGGCTCCATATAACTCAAAATATTTATTGTACCATTTTTTGTGGTGGCAAAAATCAAGAAACAAAATCAGTGCTAATTAATTAGGGAATGGTAATGTCACAGAATTCTGCTGTAAAGTAAAAAAATAAATGTAATGAATCTAGAGAAATATGTAAAGATATACATGGATTAATACAAAATGAAACAATGAAAAAATCACTATTGATGATGAATTTTTAAAAATCCACAGAACAATTAAAAATATTTAGAATGTCAAAGAACAACAGAAACCCAAAAAGAGATATGAGAAGCTATTTCTCCCCTGTAAATTCTAATGCCTTCTTATTGTATTCAGGAAAAAATACTAAATATTCTGTTTATCATTCAAAATCCTTTAATCTAGGATCCTCCTACCTGTCCAGTCTTCTTATATCTTACTCTCCTCTGCCATTTTGGTCTCTTAGCTTTCCTTAATCCCTCACTCAGACTACTGACTTCCTCTCACTTTTTATAAGGTGTCTTCCCTAACTTCTCTTAATTCTAGTGCTCTCTTTCTGTTAATCATCTATTTATCCTGTACATAACTTGCTTCATAAACATTTCTTTAAATTGTGCCTCCCTTATTAAATTGTAAGTCAAAACTGTCGTTTATCTCTTTTTACATTCTTAACTCTTAGCACAATGCCTGGTATATAGTAACTGATGCTTATAGATATTTATTGATTATTATTCATTATGATCCCAAGCATTAATGTAGTTTTAAGATTAAAAAATTGAGGCTTTTGGGATAGCCTGAATTATCTTCATAACAAAAGATATGTTTTGTTACATACAAAACAATATGTTTTTGTTATTCTCATTTTACAGAAGCAGCAGCTAAGTCCTGAAAGCTTAAATAACTTGCCCAAGCCAGTAACCTAGACAGTAACATAGTCACTGTCAGCTTTTTTGTCTAATATATTGATTAGTTTTGGTGATTTTTTTTTCTCTTTTTCCTTTTTCTTTATAACTGAAAAAATTATCTGTAATAAGGGATGGCTCTCTTTAACAAAGAGAATAGAAATATATTAGAGGAAAGACAGGGGATGTAGAAACAAAACAAATTGGAAAATGTATATTTTGTTTGTGATTTTTTTGAGAAAAAGGTAATCAAACTTAAGTGAATTGCTTAAGATCACACAGTTAGTAAATGTATAAGACTGGATTTGAATCCAATCTTACTGACTCCTAGGCCAGTACTCTAGCCACTGTACCACCTAGCTGCACATCCAAATGGATGCTTTTATATAGCAACAGACAAATAAAAAATGATAACAATTACCTCTCCTGGTTTTAGTCCATATATAGAAGACATGGTCCAGTTCAGCATTACTGCATATCCTCCAGTAGGTCTGACCACACCCTAAGTAAAACAAATAAACAAAAAAAAATCAAAATGAAAACCAACCAAAGTTTGTAAGGTTTTTAAAATTTTCATCTCCTGTACCACTTATGTAAATGGATTGAATGTTTCCCAAATGCCCAAGAATAGCAACAAAACTCTCTTCAAATAAAAAAAAATGAGCAAAGTATCATATGGTTGAAGATAAAGCATGCATTCCTGATGTTATGTTTTTTATCAGATGTACTTCATAAAAGAGTTTGCTTGGATGTTTTAGGAGAAGAGCTTCAAGACATGATAGAGCAGGGAAGAAGCATTTATTAAGCACCTACTATATGCCAGGCACTGTGCTCTATAAAATATTATCTCATTTGATTCTTACAACAAACCTGAGAAGTAGGTGATATTATTAATTGAAGCAAATTGCCCAGAATCATACTGCTTGTATCTAAGGCAATATTTGAATTCAGATTTTTCTGAATCCTAAGGCATTTAATCCTGTTTGCCTTAGTTTTCTCATCTATAAAATGAACTGGAGATGGAAATGGCAAACTAGTCTAGTATCTTTGCCAAGAAAACTCCAAAGAAAACTTCATGGGGGTCATGAAGAATCAGAAATGACAGGAAAAGCTGAAAGGTTTCCCAACTCCAAGTCCAGCACAGTATTCATTATACTGACTTTGCTCATGTTGCTGATAGGTAATTTGATCTATTTTTTTTTTTGCTTGTTTTTTTTTTATTTGTTTGTTTTGTTTTGTTTTGCTGTGGCAATTGAGGTTAAGTGACTTGCCCAGGGTCAATTTAATCTATTTCTAAAGCAGGAAAGCTCATATAGTTGATTCTTCATCCTCCATTATGTGTTGGGTAGTTGTATATATTGTGTTTTTAATGCTATTTTTCACACACAAGTTTTCACTGGATTGTGTTCAAGCCTTTGGGGTCTCATGCAATGTTAGTTTTTATGACATCAAAGTGTTCCATGACTTACAGCCATTTTGCTTCAGTAGGAGCAGATTAGCATTAAAAAGATGTGAGTTTAAGGCACTGAGCAACTTTCCATTTAATATTCAAGCATTTACCAAGCATCTACCACATATAAAACACTGGGCTAAGGACTGGAAGTATAGAGACAAGAAATGCTGCATATGAAGCAGAATTGTCAAATCAGATCAGGTCTTGTACTATCTTTCTATTAAAATCTGGGTCTAGTTCATCATATATCTTCAATGTCCAAAGCCCATAAATATACACATACTTAGAGACTAATTCAGAGGGCTGCCTATCAAACCATACATCAACTGGGGATGTATTTTTCATCCACCATAGCTGGCTAGGCCAATCTCTTTTAAATTATTATAGATTCCATTTAGTAGATACTATAGTTCTTGATACAATTAGGTCAATGCCATTTACCACCAGGAACATTGAGAGAATTATGTCTTTTCAAGAGAATGTTTTTTCTATTCCTTCTTTGCATGGGGCATCTTCCATAGCACTGGTTAAAACAACAATAACAACAAACATTTTTGTTTGATATATGCCCCAGATAATGTTGAAACACATCAATAAATATCATCATTAAATGACATTTTAAAAATAATTGTATAAAAAGTCATTCCCTGACCCACATTAGGTGCTTCATAAATGTCTCCTTCTCCAGAGACCTAAATATAATAATCATTGTAGACTGGTGTGATAGTAACAGACATGCAGAAGACTTGATTTGAGGATAGTCCTTATAGAAATATTTTAAAATTATTGTACATATATACCTGTATCAAATTGCTTGCTATCTTGAGGAGGGAGGAGTTAAGGGAGAAAGGAAGAAAAAAATTTGGAACTCAAAATCTTGTAAAAATGAATGTTGAAAACTATCTTTTTATATAATTAAAACAATAAAAATATTATTAAGTTAAAAAATAAAAGATTTGAGGACAGCCTTTAAGACTGAATTTTGTTCCATCAAAAGCTTTTGGGAAATTAACAAATAGTATACAGTGAGATATGACATTCTCTGCATCTCTCAGTGAATTATGTGCTTATGAAGACATGGTGTGCTATAGGAAAATCTTTAAGAGCTTCCTAGTGTCCCTCTACTGTTTTTATTATGCTAGAAGCAATCCATCACAGATGAAAAATATTGGGAAATATTTCTAGAACTTCTAGTTATAATCCATCTTGGAAAGGATTCAAGACATGCTTGCTTTATATAGATTATGTCCTATGGCCGGCACTTTATTAGCAAATCTCCATCAAGTTTTTTTTTTTTTTTTTTTTTTTTTTTTTTTACTAATTTAGTGTACAAGCAATTTTTTCACATCTAAAGAAAAACAGTAATGAATAACGGCATTTTGAAATAAAAACTAAGTTCATTAATTAGATTTTATCATTAATTATCTAACAGTTTAGGAATGATCTTATAATAATAATACTAAAAAAACTATAAAAATTGATTGAGTGGACTCTCATTCAAAAATTCAAAATATAAGCAATTTGTCCTCCTAGATTCAGGATTATATCTTTTGTTTAAAAAGCAGTGGTGAAGGGATAGCATAACATAGTGGATAAGACGCTGACTGAACTGTATATCTATGTATACAGGTATATATAGTCACAGTAGCTATATAATCCTGCTTGATTCATTTAATTTCTCTGTATTCTGTTTTTCATTTATTTCAGTCATGTCTAACTCTTCATGACCCCATTTGGGGTTTTCTTGGCAAAGATAATAGTTTCCAGCTCATTTTACAGATAAGGAAACTGAGGCAAACAGGTTTAAACGACTTATCCAGGATCACACAAATAATAAGAGTCTGGGGCCACATTTGAACTCAGTCTTTCTGATTCCAGGATTAGCACACTCTATCTATTACTTAGCTACTTTTAGATAACCCATATAGGTAGCACAACAGTCGACTGCAAGTCTGGATAAATTTTCTACACTGAAGAAATCACAGTTCTCGACTTTAAAAGCCATGGCTGTCATAAAAAAAACAATAATAATTAGGATCACGATCAAGCAAATTTAAACTTTAAAACACATACATACATCCACACAGCCATATTACACGCAGAGTGAAAAAGAGGCATTGACCTTTTTCTGCAGTTACAAAAATTGCTTCTCTCTTCAGGAAACACTAATAAAACGTTGTACTCAAACTGGGAACATATCCTTCCTCTACTCCCCTACTAGCAACACCTGGTATCTTGTCCAACCTCACAAGCAACATCTCAGAAATCTGAAAACTACTTTCTGGCCTGGATGATATGGTTAATGTGAAGCCTGACTCTCTGGAACACTATGAGAATAGTAACAATTTCAAAACTCCTGCCAGTATACTTTACAGGTACAGTTTCCAATTTAAACCAAAGAACTATTCTTCCAAAGTTTTCTCATCTATCCTCCTAGGATGTGGCTAATTATTTCATCCTCCAGAGTTTTTGGCCCAAAACCCTGATTAATTTGATGTTAATAACTCATAAATAGCTTTTCTCTAAAAGCATTTAGTCATATCTAGGGAGAAAAAAAACATAGCACTTCTTCAAAAATGCTTTCTTAAATCATTGGTTGCAAATACAATGCCTTTAGTTGTTTTCATGGTCTCAAATATTGTGTTGTAGTTCAAAGAACCCAGGGTAACAGTTCAGAAATCATGTCTAACTCTTTCATTTTATTAATGATGAATCTAAGGTCCAGAAAGGTAGAGTCATTTGCAAAGGGCCACATACATAACTACTAAGCATTTGAGGTGAGATCTGAACATTGATCATCTTGAGTCAGTAATTCTAACAATTATGACAAGTAAATTCACAAAGTACATAATTCACAGAGATATCAATGGCAATATTAATTTTATCTAGTTTCTCCTTTATAAAAATCCATTATAAAGAAAATTTAAATAGCTAAAAAATAATGTGTTTATTATTGCTGTGTTTACATATGTTCTTTTTCTATTACAGTGTACTTATTAATATGTCTGTAAAACATTTTAAACTTTTGAAAAGTACCTTACATATAGTGTCTGCTTTGATTATAAAAATGACTCTGTGAAGTACCTCAAATGTGGAGTATTACTTTCATTTGAGAAACTGAGACTTACAGAAATCAATGTTCACATAACATGTTCACATAACAAATATATATACATATATAACTAAATAGATTTTCAGTCCACCAAAACTCCAAAATCAAAAATTTTTCCTATGCTTTCCTATGTGCTCTCCCTCTCTTTTTTTTCTCTCTCTCTCTCTGTCTGTCTCTCTCTCTCTTGCTCTTGCTCTCATTCTTTCGCTCTTGCTCTGATTATACTATAATTAATTTGTTTTTAAACCTCAAGTTAAACCTGCAAATCTTAAACTATGCTCACAAAAGCCATGCTCTTTCCACCCACATTTGCCCATATCATCACAACTATAAAATGGGAATAAACTTGTTATACCAATTTGAAAGAGTCATATATGGAAAAAACAAGATCATATGTGAAAAAAAAGTTTTTAAATGATAAGAATCACAGAAATTAAATGTTTTCTGATGGCATTTTCCCTTTCTAAATAGCTAGCTTTCTTCCATTCCTCCCCTTATCAGTATCTTTAAAAAAAGGCATTAAGAACAAAAGAATCAGAATACCTTTGGAAGAGTAGCCAGCAAAGAAAAATGAATAAGGAATACAAAGTAGGGGAAAGAAATTATTTCATCTTCTTTATGCAACCTAATTTTCTCAAGGTCTCATACAGGGGGAACAGCCTTAGAGACCATCAGAATGGTAAGAAATCTTGGAAATCATCTAATCTAGAAGTTAACATATAGCTAAGGTCAGAAATAACAGACATGAATGCTCATGATGTCAGAATAAAAGGAAGCCAAGAGCAACTATGCCAGACTCATGGAAATACTTAATTGGATTGGCAAGCACTCATGTGTTTGTATCCCAAGCATCTAGCATAGTGCCCAATACATAATAGGAACTTAGTAACTGTTTAGTTGATTATATCACTAAAGGGAATTTTAAATCATTTAAGTTATAATCTCTATGTCCAGTCCATCCTCTTTTCCTGTGATGAAGGAAGAACCCATTTTTCTTCTTTTCACCCCAATTTCTAGGTACTATATTTTACTCATGCTCTTCAGAATTCCTCTATTGCTAACAATGGACTATTAATACTCATCATATGTCCTTCCACCGTCCTTTCTGTGATGGCAATTTTTCATTCTTTAGAAATTGGTGCATTCCATGTTAATATCTGACTAAAAGGCTACACGTCGTTTTTTTAGGTTCCTATCAATTAAACTATATCCATCCTGTGTTCAAAGTACCCAGATGAAAGCATTTCCTGATAGCTAAATGTCTGACATAATTTTTTGAATAAACAAATGTATATGGGTAGGGCATCTGGATGAATTAATTTCCCCACTTTTCATTGTCCACAGTCCCATTAGAATATCAATATTCATGCAACAACCTTACTGTGATATTTCAATGTCATTTTACAAACCTTTATCTCACTGTGGGTGATCAAAGACCGCATTCTGAAAAGATCAAAAATTCCCATTTTGAAGGCCCTGTAAAAATCCATACATTTCAGAGAAACACATAATCTTTATTATCTCCAGACAAAAAGCTATCAGTTAATATCATGCCATGGGCTGCAATTTGAAAGGAAAGACCTGAAAAATGATGGGAGGGGCTTATTAAATAGCTCCAGTAAGATCTGGCCATTTTCCCACAATCTCTTGATTATTGATTGAGTATAAGAAGGGCCTGGAAAAAGATTTATTATCTATCCTCTTTCTGTGGTTGACATAATGAAGAAAAGTAGTACTGGGTTGGGCAATATAAGGAAGTTTATTTTAAACAGTAAGAAAACATTTTTGGCATATAGGCAACAGGTGAGAAAATGTCACATTTATGTTTAAAAATTAATCCCTCAAGAACATAAAATTTCTAAACATATTTATTATAAACTATGCTTATGTTGTAAGAGATAATATCTCTATCTTTTTAATTTATTATTATTATTATTACAAAACTAAATGATGGGAACATTTGCTACTCATTTACCCCTCTTATTATTATTAGCTTTAGAGGCACTGCAAGGCAGTGAATAGAGATCTGGTTTTTAAACCAGAAAGGCCTGGGTTCAAATATCCACTCTGACCTATACTGGACAATACTTTTCTGCCTCCTAGTTTCCCAGACTTTCTTCAAGCCTCATCTAAAGTCCCATCTCATATGAAAAATCTTTCCCAGTCTTCATGAATTACAGTATCTTTCTTTTGAGATTATCTCCAGTTCATCATATGTGTATCCTTTTTTTATATAGTTATTTTAAAATGTCTCTTCCTTTAGATTGTGAACTCTATGAGAAGTCGAATTGTTTTTTGACCATTCTTTAGAACATGATAAGAGCTCAAAATCTTCTTAACTTGTTGACAATCTCTCAGGGCTTTAAGGAAATCTTTAAGACTTTAAAAGTTTGGATGTCACGCCAACCTGTATTCACAGAATGTGTTTTCTCATCTGGAATATCCCCATATTAATGAAATTGCAGGCCATTTCCTTTCCTCAACATCTCTATAAACAAACACAACTCCAATACGGTATGATAAAAAAGGGCTAGTTAAATTATTGAGAAAGCATACACCGGTATTTGGCAGACAAATCCTTTTGGCAGGCATTCCTTTCACCAATGAAATAGCATGCCCAATTCCCAACCCTTTTATAAGTTTATTTTCTAGATCATGAAAACTGTTAATAAAATACAGATTTAATAAAAAGTTAAATAATAAAACAGTGAAACATTAACTGTGCTCTTCTGCAAAGTACATCTAGTTTAATATCTTTGGGTTTTGTTGTTATTGTTGTCATTCAGTCATTTTCAGCTGTATCCATTTATATCTCTACTTGTGTTTTTGATAAAGATACTAGAGTAGTTTGCCATGTCCTTCTCCAGAAGACGAAGTTCTTTAACAGACACTCCCTTCACCAATGAACTATCATGCCCAATTCCCAACCCTTCTATAAGTTTATTTTCTGGACTATGCAAACTATTAATAAAATACAGATTTAATAAAAAAAAGTTAAAATAGATAATAAAAGTGGAACATTAATTATATTCATTTGAAAAGTGCATTTGAATTTTGTTGTTATTGTTGTCATTCAGTTATTTTTAGTTATTTTAGTCATTTAGTTATTTAGTCATTTAGTTATTTTTAGTCCATTCACACCTCTGCTTGTGTGTTTTGGGTAAAGATTCTAGAGTAGTTTGCCATGTCCTTCTCCAGCTTATTTTACAGATGAGAACATTGAGGCAAAAAGGTTTAAGTGACTTTCTCATAGTCAAACAATTGGGAAACTGTCTGAAGCCAGATTTGAATTCAGAAGATGAGTCTTCTTGACTTTTGGCTGGATATTCGGTGTACTACAGTACCACCTGTTACTCATCTTTGATTTTTACATCATACTGATGTTCAGGCATTACCCCACTATCTCAGTCTTCCCTTAAGACAGAAAAACAGAGGAGCAAAAGCAAATGACAAAGGGACTGCAAATGAAATTGTCATTATACATAATTCTCCATATTTTTACTACAAGGATTTAGAGGCTTGCCTATTCCCTAGGGCCATGATTGGCCATTATAATTATACAGCAATTGCCTTCATTTAGTGTAACTTTGGTTTATCTTAACACCATCCCATTAATATATATGTATATACACATATATACATATGTATATATGCATAGTGCTTATCATTCTTACTTTACTCTGCATCATACAAGTGATTCTTTAAATTTCTTATTCATCCCTTCTGTTTTCTGTATTTAAGAATACTTTAGTCATATTTTAGAGTTACAGAGATACAGAATCTCAGAGTTAGATGAGACCTCAAAATTATCAAGTGAAACATATTTGCTTTTTTAAAATAATAAACTTAATAACCACTGGCAAAAAGCAACCAAATAAACATGAATCAAGGAATAATACCCAATCCCAAGTCCTTAGCCTTTAACTAGGAAACTAGAGGATATTGTGGATAAAGTGCCAGACCCCAAATCAGGAGGACCTTAGTACAAATCCAACTTCGGATACTTACTAGTTGGATGACACTGGCCCAAGTAATTTATTTCAATTTAATACAGGGTCCTTATCTCTAAATAAAATGAAGTTTTCTTCCCAGAGTTGATGTGAAGAAAAAATGATATAACATTTGTATAGTATTTTACAAGCCTTAAAATATTATACAAATGTTAAGAATTACTATTGTTATTAAGCAAAGAAAATGCTTTTGTTTAGTGCCCCTTCCAGGTCTGTCTAAAATCTGACACCATTAGTCCTGTTTTTCTTCACTTTCAAAATAAAACACTGGCTATCAGGCAAAGAACACCACAGTATGAACTGTCTAAAAGATATTGTGAAAAGGATACCACCAAAGAGATTTATAATCAGCAAAGAAATTGGGTCAATCTCGTGGCTATATCAAGGGATAGTCAATGGACAATTTGTATGCTTGATTAGTTTTCACACAATACAAAGAGATCTCGAGTAAGGTCCCTGGCATGTTTCATGGACTTAATAAAATCAAAGATTCCCACAACCAACCTTGAAAACCCATAATAAACAGATTCTTCTATTGTTGCACACAGCTGTGAATCACAGCACACAGAAATTCAGAAAAATCACAATTGCAACAGATAATATTCATAGTATCTGTAAATTGTCAATCAGGGATTACTAAGGACAATCTATTGCCAAAAATCCAAAGGATGTCCAAAGTTAGCAGTTTACTCAGTCATGAATAGAGACAGATAGATGGCTGAGTAAGACCAAAGGCCCCATTGAAATGGATAAATTTTTTATTCAGTGTGTGTGTGTGTATGTACATTTTATAGAAAATGCATTTTAGTGTTCTCTTTTGATTACCTTATGGAGTTCTTGTGTATATCATTCTCCTAGCTTTTAAGTGTTTTCATATTTATTCCCAAAATAGCACACACACACACACACACACACACACGTACAATTCCTTCATCCTGTCCTCCTTTGGCATAATCAGTCTCTGCCTTGTTGCCCTCTCCCTGGTACAGTCCAATTCATCAGTGACTTTCCAATATGTAGCATACACAATTCCCTTTGATCATGCAACCAGAGTCACTGAGTATACAATAAAGGAGTTGTTCTTAACTTTCTTTAGTCCCAGCAGTTTTTGTTTTCAATAGAATTTCCTATAGCCCCACTAAATATAAAAGGAGGGAAAAGTATCATTTACCGCATATATAAATAAAATATGAACAAAAATATAATAGATTATATTGTTTATAAATAAATCTTTATTATATATATAATGATTTTCAGTATCATAAAGTTGCAAATTATCAAAATAGTCATATCAATTACAGAGAACTGATCTCATTCCTTATCAGTCATCAGTTTTATAATTGGAATAATTTTTGAAAGAAAAACCTACATTTCATGTTCAGACTCTAGGTTGCTTCTTGCTTTGGATTAGAATGAGAACAGGATTGGAATTCCAATTTGTGGGAATCCTTATTTTGGCAAGGATAGGATATGCTTCTCGGAGGACATGCTAATTTCATTGAATGCAAATCAATTCAGAGTTTCTGGTTACTGAAGAGATCTTCATTGGGTTAATGTCACTATTTTTCTAGGTTAATATGAAGAGGGTTTCTAATCTAATCCTCATTCATTTGGTTTTGGTTAGTAGAAATTGTTATTTAAACCGTCTCTTACATGTTTCATCAAATCAAGAAGCATGTGTTAAGTGCTTACCATATGTTGCTAGGTGCACAGTATATAGAATGCTCAGGCTGGAGTCAGGAAGAATTATCTTTGTGAGTTCAAGCCTGGCCTTAAATACTTACTATCTGTGTGACCCTGAACAAGTCATTTAACTCTGGTGATTTCAGTTTCCTTATCTTCAAAATGAGCTGGAGAAGGAAATGGGAAAATTATTCCAATATCTTTGCTAAGAAAACCCCAAATAGGGTCATGAAGAGTCAGACAAAATTGAAAATAACTGAACAACATATGCCAAGAACCATGCCAAGTAGTAGGAATATAAATAAAGAAAGAGAGCACCTGCTTCCAAGGAGTTTGCATTTTAATAGAGGAAGTCAGTATATGAAAAGGAGCTGAAAAGGGTAGGGAGAGAGGTCACTGGGAGGAATCAGCCAATTAGAGGGAAAGACCACAGAAGCAGGGAGCACTTTCAGTGTTTGAATTCCAGCAATGGAGTGAGCTTACAGGCTAAAGTGATTTTGGGGGCTTCACACAATGCCTGGAACATAGATGTTTAATTAATGTTTATTGAATGAATAAATGAAGTATTATAGAGAAAGTTCAGGAGAGTTAAAAGTACTACAATACTTTTTTGTATCAAAAAGGAGTGTAAAAGTATCACAATCTTTACTACAAGGAAAAGCTTGTTATATACGAAAAGTAGGAAAGGTATATTTGTTGAAATACAGGAGAGCTGTTGGAATACACAGGAGCCACTGATAGGGGCTGTTGGAGATACAACTCAGACCTGCAGAATGGATCTCTTCTTGTGAGAGAATGATACAAGGAAACTGTAAGTCATTTGCTGTTCTCTGACTTCTCTGACTGAGAGGCAGTTGCATTGTCTGACCTCTCTCCTTTTCCCTCTCCCTCCAATTTATCTCATTCCCGTCCACAACACTTGTGTCAGCAGAGGCTGCCTTGTAATTCCTTCAGATGTTATGATCCAC
The DNA here is from genome assembly GCF_902635505.1 of Sarcophilus harrisii. NCBI lineage: Eukaryota > Metazoa > Chordata > Mammalia > Dasyuromorphia > Dasyuridae > Sarcophilus > Sarcophilus harrisii. The sequence continues at coordinate 48,342,733 of NC_045430.1, forward strand.
AGCTGTGCAGGCTCTTGGAGAATTGACCTGTCCCTTAACATATATTCATTATGATAAATTATACTGATGAATTGGTTGTTATCCTTCAATCTTGAAGAGGACAAACATGGCATCATCATGTTAGGGTCAAGTTAGAGTGTGTCCGACTGTGATTGATCAGACCAATATGAGCTCTAGCATAAGTTGGGCACAAATAGTCCATTTGGACAATTGGGATAAATCCTCTAAATTTGGGCATTTCACATTTCTTTTGAGATTCTTCAATTCTGTTTTTCTCACAGAACACAGCACTTTCTTTGATAAAGCATTTCATGCCAGATAGTCCTGTGCCAGTGTCTCCCATGTCTCACAATTAATTCCCAAGTTCTATAGGGACTTTGCAAGTGTCCTTGTATTATTTCTTTTGACTGTCATATGAGTTCTTGCCTTGTATGAGTTCTACATAAAATAGTCTTTTAGGCAAGCATACATTTACATTCAAACAAAGCAGGCAGTCCATCAAAGTTGCACTCTCAGCAGTAGAGATTGAATATTTGGCAGTTTAGCTTAAGAAAGGACCAGTGTCTGGTATCTGCCAAGTGATCATCAGGATCTTCCTGTGAAGATCGTGTATTTTTAAATCAGCAGGAATCAGGAATTCAGGTTAGGGGAAAATCGTCAGTCTTTATTCTCAGTGAAGAAGGATCGGAGGTGGAAGAGAATCGGTGATGGCAATGCATGCAGCTGAGTCAAGAAGCTAGCTCGACCAGCAGCCACACAACCAGCCACTCGGATTCTCGAACCCAGGCCCAATCTCTCCCAGCTTCTCTTCCTGTCTCCCTCTCTGCCTCCACCCATCAAAATCGTCATTTCCTATACCACACATCAGGACTTGCACGGAGAGTGGGCAGGGACCATTCTTTATCCAATCATGTATATTAATAGAGTATAGCCCAATTACTATTTAGCCTCACATACTTGGGACCTCAGTGCATCAACTCAAACCTCAGCCCATTACACTTCATAAGATAATTCAGGAGTTATACAGAAATGTAAGGAATCATCAATTAGGATAGTTACTGGAGATATAATTTCATTGGCCAAGAGAATATCTGGTTGAAGGAATTTCTTCCATGATGCAGATTGGTACCTTTTCTTCTACTTCTAGTCTTAGAAAGTTGTATAAAACATTGAGAGTTAAAGTGAATAGATTGTTGACAAGAAGTCTGTATGTTCCAGTAGAGGGACTCTGAGTTCTAAACTAGCTCTCTATCCACTGTACTATGCTGCCTCTCAAAGAATCAATGTATATTAATTTGAAAATTAGTGATTAATGATGCATTATCAGAAAAGTCCCCTAATCAACCATTATCTTGATGCAGTCCATCTTGGACAGCCTTAATACTGAAAGCAATTATATTTCAAAAGAGAACAAAAGTGAAAACCAAGAAATGTATTTTTTTAACTAGGAAGAAAGAAAGAAAAAAATATCTTTAGGTATAGCAAAGCCCAAAGCAATATGCTGAAAGATGAACTCTTTACTATTGGTCACCATCTATGAAATCAATTGAAATATTATTATAGACAGTTTTTTTCTAGAGACAATTTGTTCAATGAGTTCTATCTCTGAAGAAACATCAAAAATGTTAACAAATATCACAGAAGGTATTAAAAAAACTTTTTTTTGCTTATTCCTTTCTTTAAAAAAACTGATACAACAGCAGCTTGCAAATTTATAACACATGATTCTGTTCTACTGCACCTTAAAAAATGCACAGTAGAACTAGGCAAGATCCAGGGGGAGTCAATTAAAATTTTTTTGAAGAGAGATAGAACCATGGTAGGAAAGAAGAGAGGGTTGTGGATAGAGCAGTTGACAACTGGAAGAGGCAAATCTAAAATGATTGGATTTCTTCTCTTCCTTGGAATCAATCAAATCATATTCTTGAAAGGAATCTACACAATACTTGACTCATTTACATGGTCATCTACCCTCTGCTTGATGACAGAAAAAGATGGAAAATAACACCACTTGAGGCACCTCAGTCCACTTTTGGACAACACTAATTATTAGAAAGTTGCCCGACCTCAAACCCAAATGGGCATCTTATTGCTCCAAATTCTGCCCTCAGGGATCACATAAAACAATATAATCTTTCCTACTCATGATAACCATTAAAAAACTTAAGGACATTAATAATGTCCTCTTCGAAAATTCTCTTTTCCTCCTTTTCTTCAGCTTGTCCTCATGTGACATGGACTCAAGATACCTGACCATTCTGGATGCCCTGCTCTGGACATTCTCCAGCTTATCAATGTAGTGCCCAAGAATGAACATAATAGTTCAGAGGAGACCTCATTAGGGCAGAGTACAACAAAACTATTATTCCTGGAAAATCTGCCTCCCTTAATGTCACCAGGATCACATTAGCTTGCAATGGTGACTCAATATATTGAGCCTGCTGGCCACTGAAAGCCTTGGATCTTCATAAAATCTATCAATAACATCCTCCAATTCTTGTAGATCCCACCCGTGCAATACTGATAGGACTTCTAATTGTTGGCCCCAAGCCCAAACACCACAGAAATCACTCTAGCAACAAGCAGGTCAGCATATCCTGCTGACCATAACATCTGGTTTAGACATATCATAAGAATCAGCCAATGAGCACAAACCTCAATAAATGTTTCCTCTGACATGTCACCTGCAGGGTTCTCCTTCTTTGATGTCCTTGGGTAAACCTATGCTAATTATAACATCATTAGCATAGATTAATACCTGTTGAGTTGGTTTTTTTGCATGCATTCTGTGTAACTGCATTCACAGTTACATCAAAGCTTTAGAACCTTCCCGTGTTAGCAAACTCCTCCTGTAACCTCAGAATTTACCTATCTTATATATCAGAATTACTTATTCTTTGTTGTTGTTGTTGCTTTGTTTTGCTTTGCTATGCTGCTAACTGCTTCATGGAGGCTTACCAATTCATTGCATAAATTTTAATAAATGCCTTTAACTTGATTTGGAGATGGCCTGAGTCCTGAAGTCTCTCAAACTTTCAGAAGCAGCACAATACAAGCCTGGTATGACAACAATATTTCTTACATCTATTCCCCCCATCTATAGTCCCTTGATACTACCCTTGTACAAGCCCTCATTACCATTTGCCTATTTTATTGTAATGTATTTTCTACAATCCTCCTTTTCACATCCTTTTTCCACCAATCCAAATTTCATACCATTTACAGAGTAACCTAACTTGTTAATTGACATTGGTTAAAATATTCCATGGAAAAAGAGGGGCAGGGACCCACATGTACAAAAGTGTGTGTAGCAGCCCTTTTTTGTAGTGGTAAGGAACTGGAAATTGAGTGGATGCCCATTGGTTGGGGAATGGTTAAAGAAGTTATGATATATGAAGTAATGAAATATTACTGGACTATAAGAAATGATAAGTAGGCTGATTTCAGAAAAGTCTGGGAAGACTTGCATAAACTGATGCTGAATGGAGTGAGCAAAACCAAGAAAATACTATACATAGTAACAAGAAGATTATATGATGATCAGTTGTGATAGATTTGGCTCTTTTCAACAATGAGGTGATTCAGGACAATTCCAATAAACTTGTGATAGAAAGTGCCATTTGCATGCAAAGAAAGAAATATGGAGATTGTGGATCAAAACATAATATTTTCACCTTTTTGTTGTTTGATAGGTTTTGTGTGTGTATGTGTTTTTATTCCCTTTTGAGAATATTTTTCCTTTACAGCATGACAAATGGAAATATGTTTAGAAGAATTGTACATGTTTCGCTGATATCAGATTGCTTGCTCTCTTGAGGAAGAGGGAAGGATTAAAGAGGGAGAAAAATTTGGAACACAAGGTTTTGCAACAGTAAATGTTGAAAACTATCTTTGCATGTATTTGGAAAAATAAAATACTATTTAAAAAAAAGGAATTTCATGATTCAAAAAGCTTCTTTATATGTTGAAATTGCCAATTTTTATCTCATAGTATTCTCAATGAACTAAAAGCCCCAACCAAAGTAGAATAGTATCACTCATATGTTCCCTTCTTCCTACTTCATCCCTTTCTCCCATGAATCCATATTGCACTCGCCCATCTTTGAACTTTTATCCAAGATGTTCTCTACTTCTGGACACCCTTTCCTCTCTTTGCCCTTTCTTTTACAATCTACCTCAAATGCAAATTCTCCCATGAAACTTTTAGAGTCAAGCTCTATATAACCCAACTATTTTACCACTCTATGATGTACTTATCCTCAAATATTGTCTCAGTATTAGATTGAGTCATTAGCAAAACTCTGTAAATTCCCAGAGCACCGATCATAGTGATTCAAATACAGTGAAAACTTAATAAATAATGGATAGATGAATGAAAAATAAAGGCCAAGAGGAAACAGGAAGAAAAAAATCCATAAAATCATAAATGGAAAATCCACAAATGTTAGGACAAGAGGATATCCTTTAAAAGTTGAATAAGTTACATTTGGAAAAAAATAAAAGAAATAATCATTTCAAAGAACAGGAAATAAGGCTTGAGTGATGATCAACCCTTAGAGTTTGTGCCTGAATGGATGTAAAGAGATTGAAAAAGGATTCTGACAAATTGATGATTAACTATATACATAGATCCTAAAGGATATGGACGTTATTCATAAGCCTTAAGGTTGATATGAAAAAGGAATGCATACACACACACACACATACACACACACACACACATCACTTCATTTAATATATCAATTGGGAACCTCTATTAATAAAGACTAGTACATATGGAATGTGGATCAGACCTAGGACAGCAATCCTTGCGTCAATAATCATCCTGAAAACTTTGAGAATACAAGTCACAGCATTCTTTTCAACAAGGATTGAAAAAGACAATATCAAAAGAATTCTAATCTTTAGGAGTTTGAGGAGGATATATCCCATAAAGAAAGGATGGGAAACAGAAAACATATATTAAAATAGTATGAAATCCATAATCAAATAGTTTATTTTGTATGAATCAAAGAAAATAAGAAATAATAATATAGTGATATATTATATAAAAAGTGTAGGCTAATAATCTTTTCATTTCAATAACTAAAGTAAATACAAGTCCTAGAAAATAATTTCTATAGAAAACATAATATTTAGTTATTTTTCAGTAATGTCCAACTCCTCATGACCCCATCTGGGATTTTCTTGTTAGAGGAAATGAAGTAGTTTTGTCATTTCCCTTCCTAGCTCATTTTACAGATGAAATAATTGAGTCCAACCTACTTAAGTGATTTGCCCAGGGTCACACAGCTAGTAAGTATCTAAGGCCACATCTAACTCAAGCTTTCCTGAATCGAGGCCCAGGGTTCCATTCACTGCACCACTAGTTGTCTTACACACATGTATGTATATGTATGTGTAGATACACATATTTGTGTGCTTATGTATGTATATAAACATGTGTATATAAGCATGCGTATATGTGCATTATTAGAAAAACAGTTTTATAAAAGTATACTACTAGACCAATAGTCAGTAAGATCTGAGTTTAAATCCTGCCTCCCAAGGATATGTAACTCTGGGCAAGTCATTTAACCTTTATCTGCCTCAGGTTCCTCATTTGTAAAATAGGGTTAATAATATCACCTACTTCATATTGTGGTAAGGATCAAAGAGATACTTGTAAAGTACTTAGCAAGCCTTAAAGCCCTATAAAAATGCTAGCTATTATGATGATAGATAGATAAATGATAGAAAGAAAGGGAGAAAGGGAGTTTCTCTGACAAAAGCCCCTTAATTTTGTGGAAATAATAAATTATATTTAAAAGTGATTGGATGGTTTTAGTTTGCCATATTTCAGCAGATACAAAATTTCTGCTTCAAGCTTTTAAATGAATCAAAATGGATCTAAAACAATCCTTGTAGGGGTTGCCTGAGGTGTTTTATAATTTTATATTGATCTGAGCAACCATGAGATAAAGGGCAAAGGTGAAGCCAGTTTAGCATTTTAACTGCCATTGGTACAGCAATCACAAGTAAGATTTTTTTTCTTCCACTTGACTTTCGCCCAAGTTGCCTTTTCTCACTTCTCATTCCCAATCCTGCCAAGGTCAGAGAGCAATATTAGAAGAGTTAACCAACAAGAATAAAAATGACATAAGGATTAAAATAAATCTGAACAAAATGTCTTTAGATACCATTTCCTTTCACTCACTTTTAAATCCTTTCCTCTCTCCCCTCTACCTTTTCTCTCCATTGCTCTTTGCAAATTTCCCTGCTTGAACTCCAGAGGTCAATCATCTGCACAACACAGACACACACACACAACCCAAAAACATTTTTTTAGCCAAATGAGCAAAACCACCATACCCCTGAGAACATCCTTGCACTCATAATATAAGGAATGTTACCTCATGTAGTATTCTTCAGACATTCCCTAGACATCCAAAATCTCATTATGCCTATCAGATGCAGAATTTGCCAATTTCTTAATCTAGTTTATAATTCTCTAGGAAGGGGAAATTGGCCATTAAACCAAAATATGTAGGAAAAAAAGAAAGCCATTACATATGGCTTTTCGCGACTACAAATTCTCCCTTCTAAAATAAGTTATCTCCAGAATGATCTTTTTTTTTTTTTTTTTTTTTTTTTTTTTTTTTTTTTTTAAGGGGACCAGTGATTTTATCCATATAAAAAGTTCCTAGTGAAGGACTTTCTTCTATCAAGACAAATACGTAGCTACATCAATAGTAGATGTTCTTAGAGTTTTGCCTGAGGGTCACTGAGAGGCAAAATTTCTTGCTTCAGGGCAGTGAACCACTTAGTTCTTCCTGACTCTAAAGCCAATTCTTTATGTAACCCACAAATGTCTCTCCGTGGACCAAGGAGTCTAATTTCTCTGTTAAAAGCTTCCACAAAAGACAATCAGGACATAATTAGATAAAAACCAGAGAACATACTGACCTCAATGGGATCCAGATTCTGCTGGGAAAATCATTTAGGAGAAAAATGAGGATACAAAGTAACAAAAGAGTATCCATATTGCCATCTTTTTTTTTTTTATCTGAATATGCCAGTGAACCCGGATCCTTCTAACATCCCGTCTCCCAAACATTTTCTTCTTCTAATTTTCCAGTCACCACTGGCCCTTATGCCCCCGCAGAACTTAAGTGTATCTCTGTCTATCTGTCTGTCTGTCTCTCTTTCTCAAGACAAAGACACCTGCTAATTCTGCCTCCGTGTGTGTGTGTGTGTGTTTAAAGAGAGAAAGAAAAAGGAGATATATGTATGTGTCTGTGTACATGTGTATATTTGTAATGTATATAGAAAGGCATTCATGGAAGGGACAAGTATAGCAATGGTGCATGTGTAGAATAGAGGGCAAATGTGCAGGGCATACAATTAGAGGGAGTGTGTGTGTGCATATATATATATACACACACATATATGTGTGTGCGTGTAATGTATGATTATATTAAAGTAGATTATAATTTTTGTAACAATAATTATATATAATATGCTTTAATAAATCATGTATGTTGTTATATTTTATCTATACTATCATAACATTAGATGTGCATTCTAATGTTGTTTTATATAATGTAATGTACATTATTGTGATTTTATGTAATATATAATTAATCATAATGTATAACACATATATGTATATACATAGATGTATGTATGTATACATGTGTGTAATATGCCCTCTAAATGCATGCTCTGTACATATGCCCCATTCCAAATATATACCATTGTTACACCTGTCCCTTCCATTCATGTCTTTCTAAATTCATTTGCTATGCATGCACACTATTTCTAATGAAAACATATTTGTGGTTGACTGTGCCACAGGTTTACAGAGTAAATGTTCTACTCCTATTTTTATTACTATTCTATTTCATTAAATTTCTTTGCTTTCAATTAATCGTATCCTCTGGCAAACTTCCAAAGTCATAAAAGTAAATACTCTAGTGGGGGCTCATGACCTATGATTTTGAATGGATAAAGAATTACTAAATACTTTAAATTAGGATAGTTTTTTTAAGGGAACTCACATGTAAATTTGGGGAGGGAAATCCCTAGGTGTTATAGATTGTTACTTGGTAACAATAATAATCTGTTTAAAACAAAGACCAAATTTTATACATCTTTATAACTCTCACTGTCTATCCTATACAATTGCATACCATTTATTGGACTGAATTCAAATTAGTTAAATTCAAATCCACATAGCTACTTTATAACTGAAGGATTAACAAACATTCAGGCAAGAGTTAGAGACAAATTACTACTTGGGGAGTTGTAGCAAACACTAATTAACTGGTTTGACTTCAATTCTCTTTCAGTATGAAAAAACACAAAGTCTCCCATGCACAATTTAATAATATATTTCCATCAAATGGATATACTTGTATCATGAATCACAGAATTTGAGTGTTGCAAGAGATCTCAGAGGCCAATCCATACATGAAAGGGTACAGTTTACCCTTACTTATGGGTACCAATTTATTCCCCAACAAAATATTTTTGACCTGTAATGAATACATCGCTTTGACACAGAAAAGAGTGAATGGAATGAATTTTTACAGCTACTGAAATCAACAAATACCAACTATATCTCTAGCTTCAAATTTGAAATATGTCAATATACTGAATGTAACTAAATTTGTTATGCTCTTCTGCAAATAAGGTCTTTAATAATAAAAAAAGAAAGTACATTCATCATCCTGCCATAAGGGTAATAAATGCTGATATAATTTACTAAAAACCAAATGTATGTATTTCAAAAACCTACTCATCCAAGAGAAGATTTCCAGAAATTTATACCCACTGGACCAAAACTATAAGCTAAAAAAGTAAATAAAAATGTACTTGAGCTGCTGAAACAGTGGTCACAAAATGCATGTGTTTTACTCTATAGAAAAACTCTAATTAAAGTCATATAGAGTCTTACTTAACACATCCAAAACCTAACCAATGTTCTTTCTCCTCCAACTCCCTTCCCAACTTATCCCTCTTCCAAATTCCCTTGTTTTCAAGGATAACCCCATTCTTCTAATATTCTAAGTTGGGAACCATGTTGTTATCTTCATATTGTCATACTCTCATCCCATAGATAAAAAATGATTGTCTAATCCATTCTATCTCAACATCATCTCTCCCATCTAAACCTTTCTTTCTAATCACACAATCGGCATCTTAATTAAGACTTTATGATGTGAGTCATGGTAACAGCTTCCTAGCTGGATTCCCCACATAAAATTGTTCCCACACCAACCATCCCATATAAATCTAAAAACGATCTTCCTAAAGTAAAGATGTTATCCTTCTTGTTGGTTTCCTATTGCCTTTAAGATAAAAAAATAAAAATTTTTATTTGGCTTTTAATAGTTTTCACAACCTCAGTGTGATTTTCCATTCTATTTTATGTTATTTCCTTTGTCACAATTCTGTAATCAAAACTGATTTTAGCTCTATTCCTCACACACAATACCTGATCTCCTATTTAAATGATTTTGCAATGGCATGGAATGTATTCCTTCCTTATTTGTGCTTCATTGACTCCTTCTCTATCTTCAAGACATAGACCAAACATCACTCTTTTTATAATACTTTTTCTAATCACCCCAACTGCCAGTGATGCAGTGGATTGATTGAATGCTGGACGTGGAGTTAGGAAGACCTGAGTCCAAATTCACTCTCAGATTCTTATTCTCTGTGTAATCCTGACTAATTCGCTTAACCTTTGTTTGCCTCAGTTTCTTCCACAATACCTACTTCCAAGGGTTGTTGGGAGGATCAAATGAGATAATATTGGTAAAAAACTTAGTACTATGCTTGGCACATAGTAGGTACTTAATAAATATTTGTTCCCCTTTCCTTCTCCTGTCTAATTACTTACATGTACTTTGCATTTAATCTGTTATCGCCTATATGCATACACATTTTTCCTATTAGAATATATGCTCCTTAGTGATATTTTTTTCTTTTTAAAAATATCTCTCTATTTCTATATTTATATCTATATATCCCCATCTTCTACCCAGTGCATAACACATTAAAGGTACCTGAAAAAAAGTTTCTTGATTTTTAAAAAAGCAAATTACGAGGTATACACAGGTATACATATATAACAGGTATACTAATCAAAGTTCAAAGTGATGGCTCACATGATGATAGCAAGAAAGTAGACCAAATCTCTTTATCTTCCTCATACTCCCATAAATTATATGGAACAAGCAAAGCATGAAAATTTGAGAACGCCTAATATAGGCCAAGATGTCTTGAAAATTGTTGAGTACTGGTGTCTACTAACCTACGCACCCATTCTTGCAAGAATGTAAAATAATTTTTTTCCTGCATTCATCAAAAACTGTTGAATACATCATTGTACAATAGCACAATATATAATGTTCATAAGAAAAACCCGGAGTAAGAAAAAAGATAAACAATAATAATATCAATAATAATCATAACTAATGTTTATATAGTTCTTATTATATACCAGGCACTAGGCTAAGCACTTAACAATAATTTCATCATTTTATTTTAAAGATAAGGAAGCTAAGGCAAACAAAATTTGAACCACTTTCCCAGGGCCAAACAATTAGTGCAACACTGGTCTGAATTTGAATCAGGCTTGGCACTCTATCCACTGTGTCATCTAGCTGCCCAATATATGTTCAATACATTCTTTTAATAAAACATGTAAAAGTATAATGTATTTCAAAAAGAAATAACCCAAAATAAGAAAAGTTTTCATATTTCAAGGGGGAAGCTCTATTTAATAAGAAAATTCAAATTTGAGAAATAAAAATCTCTTTCCCTAATGTTACTGGATAAAATCATAAGTTATTATGATTTCTGTTGACATATGAATATAATAATATCAAATGACACAGCATAAAACTTAGAGTTATTTTGCATCTGACATGGGAAAACAAAACTGACAACTTTAATTTGATAAATACCTTCATGTATACACATTTTAACATTTGAATAACTTTCAAATCCAAAGAGTGTCAAGAAGCTCAATGTTCTAGATTAATGTCTTATGCAAATGCTGAATACTCAAACTGGTAACATCTCAATCATTCTGAGAAGCTCTGCTTGATCCTAATATCGCTTGTGACATCACTGGTTGTTTAAAGCTGAAGTTCTTACCCTGGTATCTATGGATCCATGGATAGATTCTAGGAGGACAAGGAACATAGGTGAGAGGAAAAGTACATATTTATCTTCACTATTAATTGAAATTTATTGTTTTCCTTAAATATGACTTTTAAAAAAAGATTTCTGAAAAGGAGTCCATAACCTTCGCTAGGTCACCAAAAGACAGACAGACAGACAGACACACACACACACACACACACACACACACACAACACACACACACACACACACTCAAAATGTCTATTACCTCTATTTTAAAATGTTGCAGCATTCTGCCAAGGGGTTCTATGCCAAGTAGGGATATGACAAGAATGGCTGGGAAAAAGTAGAAGAAATTGGGGATTGTACAATCTGTTTATTTGATATCTTCCTTTTTTTATTCATGTATGTGCAACTTTAAGCATATTTACTGGTACATTCTATGTAAAACATTAACAATGAGAATAAGCAACTGACTTACTTTTTTTTTTTAAGTAACATAAATCTAATATTAGAAAATCCTGATTCTTCCCTTAGACACTCATTACCTATCCAAATTTTTTTTTGGCTATATGAATCAATTATTAAAGGAAATGGGGCTTTCAATTATTTAGGTAATTAATAATAATATTATTAGTTATTTCAATAATTAATGATGACCATGAATTATTAAGGGAAATCTGTGATTTACCTGATCTGTCTACAGTAAAACTAGACAGAGATTTCAAGGGCAGGGACTGACTTACCTTCCCAAGTAAGTCATTTATCTGGGCATCATTTTCCTTATCTGTAAAAGAAGGTTGTTAGACAAGATGGCGTGTGAAGCCTCTTGCTTTCAGTTTGTGATATTATTTATGATCCTCTACAATTTTAAATATGCCAACTATATTTAAGTATTTATAAGACTTGATGGAAATTTCTACTTGAAGATTTAAAATATCAAAAACCAAACCTGCAATTCCAGTAAGAAATGGACCCTTATGGCAAGAAAAATTAATTACTATTTGGAGAGCAATTATATACCTTCTTTAAGTGTGACAGAAATTCATGCAGTCAGAGATCTTTATCTTATAAACAATGTATACCTTAGGTAACCCAGTTGTTCCTGATGTGTAGAGAATATAAAGTGGATGTTCTGAGAGAACAGGGACACAATCATGGGATTGGGCTTTTGCCATCTCTTCATCCCAATCGAGATCACGATCTGGATCCAGAGGAACAGTTTCCTATGGATTAAAAAAGGGAGGAAGGGAGGGAGGGAAAAACAGTCTTCATTAAAAAATAAATCACTACAAGGGAAGAGTAGACAGCAAAAGTTCTTAGATAAATTCAAATATCTGATTTTGTTTTGTTTGGGGATATGAATTTTTTTAGCAATCTAGTTAGAGGAAAGATAGACCTGTTATATCACTTGTAAAGGGAACTCCCATCTTAAGAAACTCCTGTCAGTTTGGATAGGCTTCTTCTCTGTACTTCAGAGCCTTTGAGAGTTACTTGGATGGCTGAGAGATTAAAGGACAGCCTGTATACACCACAGGCAGGATTTCAGCCAAGTTCTTCCTGACTGAGGCCAGTTCTCTATTCACTGAGATGTCTTGCCCCTCTTAGAACTTCCATCCAATTAGTTGAATGAAACTTCAACATGGGACCAACATCATGATTTCAGCAAATCAGCAAATATGCAGAAATTTCCAAGCAAATCAGATTATTTCAAGTCAAATAATAACTACTTAAATTACCATAATTAAGGTAATCTGTTTTAAAAGAGGTTATAAATACAATTGTAATCACTTTGATAACAAACTGAAATGGATTTCAGGGTCATGAGTTAGTGTCAAGTCTTATACTCCTTGAAAGTAAGGATAAGATCTTTTCAGAAGATAGATGAACTTGTTAGCATTTGAGCCTTTAAAAATGGAATTGTCTATCAATAGGATCAATAGGATTTCTATTTTACACACTACACATGAAAAGAGCATCACAATAATTCATTTATCCTGTATGACTTTAGCACACTGGAAAGTCCTTTTTGAGTCAGAGGTTTGGGATTCATATTCCAATTCTGACAGTCACTCCCTGTGAGACCTTGTGGTTATTGGGTCAATTTTTGGTCATTTCCTATTTTCCATGGCCCCATTTGGGGTTTTATTAGCAAAGATAGTAGAGTAATTCACCATTACCTTCTTCAGCTCATTTCATAGATGAAACAAATGAGGCCAACAGGGATAAGTGATATGCTCAGAATCATATAACTAGTAAGTGTCTGAGATCAAATTTTAACTCACAACTCACAATTTTAACTCACTAATTTGGAGCCCAGCACTTTATCTACTGTACCACCTCACAAGAATTTTGAGACAGTCACTTAATGACCTTGTACCACAATTTCCACAAATGACTGTTAAGTGAAAGACTGGACAAGATGATCTCTGAGATCTCTTCTAATTAGAGATTTATAATTAAATAGTCTAGAGGGTCTTATACTTTTTATTTTCTTCAAGAACTTTTTATTTGCAATCTTTTAAAACATTTTTTCAAAATCATGCTTTTAAATGAAGGGAGGAAATACTAAATTTGAATTAGAGGTTAAAGAAAATAATGTAGTTATTTCTCCTTTAAGCTTACAGCCCCTCCCTCTTCATAAATCTATTCATGAAAATTTCCCCCTGCATTTCTTTCTCTTTTTTTGTTATATTTTAAATTAGCACTCAAAAACTTAAATTTCTTTGAATCATAATGTTAACTCATAAAAAATTATTACAGTTCATATTTTTACCATAAAGATGGTAAAGTTTGGAGTTTTTTGTTTTCCTTAGAAGTTAAAGAATCTATTATAATGAAATTTTGGACTTAGCAATAAAGAGTCCAGTCTTGCCAGGATTGAGGAGATAGAGAAGCATAATCAGCTCCCTCGATCCCCTTACCACCATAACCACATATGACATTAACTATATGACAAGACAGTGTACATGAATTACCAGGATCAATTGATCCAAAGAGAAGAGAATTGAGGAGATAGGATTGAAAGAAAGACATGACTGATATTTCAGGCCTACAGCAGCCCAAGTAAAATGACTTCTGTTTTAAGACCTAGGAATGGCTGCCAGACTACTTTTCCTCTGGCTAAAATATAATCCTGCCTAATGAGAAAAATCACTTCTAAGTGCATTCTTAATACCTATCTCCCCACTGAGCTCAAAGCAGAAAATAGAGTTTACTATGGATTTAATTACTATCTGAATCAGCAGGGATTTTCCATAAGGAGAAAGACAAGTGATATACACACTGTTCTCTGAAAATTTTACTTTGTTTTTGAGGGACTGTTGGAAGTTCCTCTTGTGATAAGAGGAAGCTTTGGCAATGAAACATTCATTTCTCCACTTGGTATTTAGGGGAGAAGAGAAAAAAATCAGAATTGTTTTTATTTTCCTGTTCTCTATCCTTTACAGAAACCACTACAGTATTGACTTTATATGCTGATTTGCAAATGACAAGAACTAAAGCATCAACAAAACAAACAAAAGAAAATCAACATTTTAGGTCCTATGAAACAAACTTAAAATTTATCTTCTGGACAGAAAGAGTAGTAAAATCAGCGAGTGTAACAGTTCATGAGCTATGGGGTACTAAAACGTCACACAGGATTTTAAAATGGTGATGAAAATCATCAGGTAGCAATCAACTTGACAGTTTTAAAACACTTATTCTTCTCCCCATCTGGACATCTATTCTGAGCACTCTCAGTAGAGGACCTCTCAAGAGCAACACAAAGTTGAACATTATATTTGAACCTATGTAAGTTTCTCTCTTGGAAAACCCCTCATGTACCCTGGATATCTATACCGTAGTTAAGAATCCCAAACTGAATATATTTTCAATCATAGGAATAAAAGATTACAATGTAAAGAGTTAATTAAGTACTGAAAAACTGATTTTTTTCCCTCTTTGCTTAGAGCTGTTGTTATTGCTGCTTTGTTTTGTTTTGTTTTTTATTAAATTCAACTCCTGATACACTTTAGAAGATAGAAAACAAATCATAATGCAATACAATTTACATAAAATGTTTTGGGTTTTAATCCTGGTTTATTTCATAACAATGAATTTTTTAAATTTATAAAATATGATATAGTAATTAGAATGGTTGCTTAAATGAAAATATATTCTGAGACATCGTCTTTCAAAACTATGTACAAGTTATGTAAATAATCAGACTTCTTCTTGGAGCAGTCAATCACATGGAAGCATTGACACTTGGGCTTTCAAAGGAAACATGTTCCCAAAAATATGGAGAAATTTTGGATTGCATAAATACAGCACATGCATGTCACTCCTTGAACCTCTGCAGAACAACACTAAGAATTAGAGGTAGGACAGGACAAGGGTCTCCACGTGTGGCTTCAGCTGTGAACTTTTTTTAAAATGGAAGTACATATAATAAATCCAAAAATTTGAGTTCTTTTTAGTTTTTTTTTTTAACATGATGAGTTCTTTTTAGCATTTGTATTTATTTGCTTTTATTAAAGCCACTGAGAGGCAATACGGTGCAATAAGAAAGACAGTTGGCCTTGTGACCAGAAAACCTGGCTACAAATCTTGCCTCTAATATGTACTGCCTCTATGGGACCATGGACAAGTCACTAAAATTCCTTGCATTCTGGGTCATGTTTTAAGACTCCAAGTTAAAAGGACTCTTGATGCTCCTCAGTAGAACAAGTTTCTACTTTAAGAATTCCCCAAACATTTGGACACTGATGAAATTGTAGGACTGAGCAAACAAACAAAAACAAACAAACAAAAAATAAATCCTGGTTATTGATAGGTGAACAACTCTACTCTTCTACATTTGTTTGTGCTTTATATTTTTTGGATTAAAACACTTTTAGAAATTTACCAGTAAACATATATGCAGGTATAGATGTGTGTGCATGCCTACATGTATTTATGCATGTATATACATACATGGAAATATATGGATATACATGTGTGCATATGTACCTATATATGTATGTGTATATGTCTATGTGTATTCCTCTATGAATATAGTCCTTATCCATATTCTATATGAGACATATTTCTAAAATAAAATTGCTTTGAAATAAAGAGGAAAAAAAGATGATAAAGCATTGAAAAATAGTACCTATTGGAAAAAATGAGTCATATTAATATAATATAAAGAAATTATTTCATTTGGTTCAGCAGCAATCTTGTAGATAAGAGATATTATTTTCCCCCTGTGATAGCTGAAGATACCAATGGTCAGATCCTAAGTGGTTAGCCCAGACTACTAAATAAGTAAATGGGAACTAGAAAGCCTGAGTTATAGTCAAGCATTGATTCCATTTGACCCTGAAAGCATTTTATTTAAAGGCTTGGATCTTAGTCAACTCTTCCCTCTAACATCCATAATAAAGATATGAAGTCTTATACATGTCACTAAATGATAATCCTTTAATTAGATGTTAAAATGGAACAAGTCATTAATTTTCTAATTGTTTTCTCCAATGATAACTGTAAGATAAAAAATGTCAACTTTTGGCTTCCACATATAATTCTGAACCATTCTCAGAGTATGTTTTCCCATATATATTTCTAAAAAAATGTTCGACAAATAATCAATTTTGCATTTAAGCAGCTATTGTCATGAATTACTATAGATATTTATTTGAATTCCAGCTTTTTATTTCTATTTATTTTGTGTATGTAGATTTTCTCAGTAGCAAAATAATGATGTGTAGAACATATCCTTTCTTAGCATATAAAATATAAATGCGTGCCCGTGTACACTCATAAGTATCTATGTGTGTATTTCAGTATGCATGTTTATTTAGTATTCACATGCCTATATACATTTATTTTTATAAATCAACTCTTCCTAGCACTATATATTTTAAATATTGAAGACTATAGCCATGATGTCTCTTGCAGCTCTAAAATCTATGCTCTTAAGGCATGTTTAGTACAAAACTTAAAAAAATAAGAATAAAATCAGCAATAAGACTTACCATATTAGGTCGATTATAAATGAGAACTCTGCCCGGCTTGTGTTCTCCTATCCTCAGGGCTTCTTCTAAAAGTGGTATATATTCTACTCTCCTCCCAGGCTCTATTCCAAAGGATGCTGTTACAACCACTTTGGGCTAAAATTAAAAAAATTATTATTATAAGTAAAATATCTGCTATATTTACTTTCAAGAATTAAGGACATAAATAAAATAGTTATAATCCTTCATATAAAGCATGGAAGTGGTATATGTCTAAAAAATTATATTATATATGTATATGTATATAAAATGTATATATATATGTGTGTGTGTGTGTGTGTGTGTGTATACACACACACACACACACTTTTGCTTACTATATGAAAAGTATAGAAAAAAAAACCTTTTACTTTCATAAATCCTTATGTATGGCTATACAAATTTAATTTACCTGCCAAAAATTGTAGACTTTTTAAATGATTTTAATAAGGATTACTTTTGTATTTTTAAAAGGTGAACAGAAAATGTATTATCTTTTTAAATGTAGGAAAGACTAAAATTTTCAAAATGCATAACTGACCCCCATATATATGGATATATATGCATATACATCCAGTAGGGATATATATATATTATATATATATCCCTAAATTTGTTTTTTAAAATTGTTGTTAAAAAAAATGAAAAATAAGTTAGCAGATAAAAATATTGGTCCAATTAATGATGCACTTAATAATAATACTTTGTACATATTAAAGAAAACTTCCAACATTGGTTAACAAAAAGTCTAGTGGAAAAAATGAAATACAGCAATAGATTAAAAACAGGCTGCTTTTCTTATGGCCTAAAATTTAAATATAGTTCACTTGTTTTTAGCTACAATAATTTAAACAGCTGATTAAAAAGTAATAGGTCTCTACAGCACAATTGATAGCATTTCTTAAGCAATTTAAAATGAGAAACAAATTATTATAATTTATATCTAGGAAAAAGTATACATAAAAGGTTTGAAGTCAAAATTGAATTCTTCTTTTAGGAATGAATTTTTTTCTGCAATTTATAACTACATTGCTTTCTTTTACTGAGGTGAAGCCCACATGTGTAAACTATTTTCTTTTTATTGGAATAAATCATTCATAAGTTAAGATAGAAATAATAAATATCCTGCCTGAGAAAACATTAAAGTAGCATTGCATTCTTCTTTTCTATTAAAAAAAAAAAGTAACATTTTACTTCTTATTTTCAAAAAGGCAATAAGTCAGGCTTATGTAACTCCTTAGACTAAGAAGTGGTCCAATTAGGATTCATATTCCACACAGCAATATAGTAATGTAAAATTATTATAGCATGTATTATGTTATACTATCACATTGTAATATAGTGTTTAATAATAAACAAACAAACAAATAAATTAATAAATGAATGAAGAGAAGTAGAAAGAGATTTCATACATAATGATTGTGTAACTGAGAAAGATTTCCGGGGCAGCTAAGGTTAGAAATTATAAATTAGTTGTATATCTGGAGGGAATTTTCTTATTAGTAAGCTCCCCTTAGCAATTAAGTCACAAGTCTGGGTATAATAAAATAGAATGTATTTAGGGTTTTAAGAATGGCAAAATATGTATTATATATTATAAAATGATCCTCACCAAAACTTTAAAATAGGTTCTCAAATTATTATTATTGTTTTCATTTAAAAGGGGAGGAAGCTATGCTTCAGAAATATTAAATGATATGTCCTGGTTCACATGACTAGTGGCAGAATTCAAAATGGAGCCTTCTTGATTTCAAGTCCAACATTCTCTCTAGTCTACCATTTATTCTTTCTCTTTCAATTTAATTCTAGTGTATGCAAGAGACTGTGTCACATGCTAGAGGATTAAAAGACAAGCTATAAAAGAGTTCCTGCTTTTAAAATGCTTATAATTTAAAATTGTGTCATGGAAATAATGGCATAGAGTTTAAGACAGCCAGAAATACTTTCTCAAAAGGGTTCTTAACTTTGGGCCTATGAACTTCAAAAACAGATTTTAAAAAAAATATTTCAATAAATTGGTTTTCTTTCTAATCCCATGTATTTGATTTCATGTATTTAATTTTTTTTTATTTCATGTATTTTGAAATATTATTCTAAGCCTGGGTCCTTGGCTTTCACTAAACTGCCAAAGGACTTTGTGAAATAGAAAAAGTGAAGAAGTCTAGCATTATGCACAATGGAATTCACAACTATGGAGGGATCAGCGTTGCCTCAAGGAAAAAGGGGATTTGGCAGGGTTACAGGAAGGAGGTGATTTTTGAGCAAAACCACAAAAAACAATAAACAAATGCCAGAAAAGACCCCTGGAAGTAAGAGAAAGAACATGAGCAAAGATAAAGACTTAAGAAAGAGAGGGATATATTTGTAGGATGATGGTTAGTGACTTGAACCCAAGCTTCAAGACAGTGTTTTAAACTAACATTTATTTTATGTCTTAGTAGCTCAATAAAATGGGTTTCTTTATTCATGTGACCATTTTAAAGCACTTTTTCCCCCTCCCCCAAACTCAATGAAATCATTTTTTAAAAATCCTCCTTTGAGGTTCCTTCTAGCTATGCACTGATTTTTTTTTAAATACCTAAGCAAGTTTCTCCTGGCACTTGGGCTGATTACTTTTAAGTGAAATGGCTAGTCTAGGTATCTGCTAACATAATATTGCTAATCTAACTTTACATATAACTTTTAAAAGCCAAATTCTTTTAGCCAAACAATTAATAAACATAATCAGTGCATATTCCAAATTTGCTTACTGTCCTCTCCTCTACCCTTCCCAAAAGATAAAAAATCAAGGATTGATGATACCTGAAGGGTTATTGAAATTGAATCTGATGTAAGCCTATCAATGTTCTGCCATTAGTATCTATTTCTTTCTGAACACTGCTGAGTCAATGAACTTAAACTAATGAAAGGCTGCTGTTTTTCAAGCAGGAGGTGAAACCCTTCCCTGCTCCCTATTAACTGTTACCTCAATAAAAACCACAAGTGATGTAAATGCACATCAATCATATTCTAATACACTCAACTCTTGTTTATTCACACTCATAAAAGGATTCAAGGTTAAATTCCTTCCCACTCCTCTCATCATGTCCTTCTTCCATCTCTCTTTTATGTAGATGACTCCTAGAGCTTTATTCTCCTCTCTCATCTCCAGTGACTTTCTGGATATTTTTAATTGATTATTCTTCCCAGCCCCACATACAATTTTGAACTTTAAATTCAATATGTCTAAAAGTGAACTCAACATCTTGTCCTTCAAACTAACCCTCACTCCTGACTTCCATATATCCATAAATTGTACACTATAGTCTCAATCAATGACCCTGGGAATGTTAGAATCTTGAAAGTTTCTTCTGCCTTGACTACCATAGATAATTTCATATGCTTCCCTTCCATTTCATTCTGTTTACTGCTACACTTATTATCAACTGAGACTTAGAATATCCTAATATCTTCCTAACTGGTTTCCTTGGTTCCTGTGTCTCTCTAGGCCAATCTTACCTTGCACTGATCCTTTTCCTAAAACAAGACTCTCCAAGCTTTTATTTCCATGGCTTTATCTAGGCTGCCTTTCAGTGTTGGAATACCCTATTCCCTGGCTTGTCCTCATTAGAATCCCTAACTTTTTCCAAACTCCCACCTCTTATACAAAGACTTTCCTGATCCTGTTAGCTATTAGCACTTTTCCCCTCAAAATTACTTTCACCACCACAATAGCTTTAGCCTGCAAAACTTCACCACTTACAACAGCATAAAATCCTACTAATTAGTTTCCCTCACTCAAACCTTTCACATCTCCAATCCATCTTAAACACAACTACCTAAGTGATTTCCCTAAGGTACAGCAGGTTCAACAATGTCATTTCAACACAAGTTTCTTCCTAATTACTTATTATGGACAACTAGGTGGCTCAGTGGGTCGAGCACTGGGCTTCGAATCAAGAAAATGTGGATGCTAGCTAGTAATGTTAAAAGGAATAATTATTTAAATATTCTAAGTGTTCATTTCTGTATGTAAGCTGGATTTTATATCTACTGTAGAAGGTTCCTGAGATACTAGGTCTCACAACAGATAGAATGCTAGGCTTAGACTCAGAAAGACTCATCTCCCAGAGTTCAAACCCTGTCTCAGATACTTATTAGCTGTGTGATTCTGGACAAGTCACTTCACTATTTTTGCCTCAATTTCCTTGTCTGTAATTTGAGTTGGAGAATAAAATGGCAAACCACTCCAGTATCTTTGCCAAGAAAACCCCAAATGGGGAGATTTAGACTGGGGAATCATGTCTGATTCCTTATAATCAGACATGACTGAAATAACTGAACAGCCAGAATTACAGGATCATCTATAAACTCTTCAGTTTGTCATTTAAAATCCTCTATAGTCTTGCTCCTAGGTTCTTTTACAGGCTTATTAAAACATCATTCAACTTCACTATATACAATCCAGTCAAAATGGATCTTTTACTGTTCCTCACACACAACATGAGAATCCATCTCCCTTCTCAGTTGACAAACATTTATTAAACGTGTAAGTTCTGGGGAGAAAGACAAAAAAATAGCCCCTGTCCTCAAAGAATACATAAATTAATTCACCACAACTTTGCACAGACTATCCCTCAATCTGCCCTCTTAGAATTCCCTTCATTATTCAAACCGCACTTATTACCATCAGTTATCTCTACAAAATTCACTTTGTATATATTTCATCTATATTTATATATAATTATGTATATTTTTAAAATCTAGTTTGAATGACTACTTAAGTGTACACACTGTACATAGTAGAATGTAATTTCTTTATGGGTAGAGATCATCTTCACAATGTCCACCATCCAGCACACTGCTTGCCACATGGAAATAAAGACTGGACCTGGGATTTAGTCTAGGGAGTTTCCAGTGAGGAACACTGGAAGTCCGACATCTTCTCTGCTACTTATATTCTTCAAAAGTTTTTCTTAGAGGACAGAGAGGGCAAACAATTTACTTAAGGTGAGCAGCTGGTCTTCCTGACTCTTGGGTCCAGCTCTTTATTTTCTATACCATGCTACTATCTGCAGTAATTAATAAAGGCATTGTGGACTTAAATTGAATTTATACAGATAAAATAGCCCATGCTACTAAAAGATAAAGTTATATCTTTCTCCTGTCAACTAGATCAGAACCAGCCTCTAACTTGGGGTAACAGAGCCAACAAAACAAGTCAGAGATAAAAGAATCAGAATACAAACAGAAGTTTAACCAATTTCAGAGTAAAGAAAATTATGTTTGCAAAAGGAAGCTCCCATCCTAAGAAGGCGGGTTTAGGGCTGTGAAGACTGAGAACACATGTACTGAAAAGCGTTGGCCCACAACAAATTCATGCTTAGACCCTGAGATAGTAATCATGGTTAGCATATCTTAGGACTATATAGATGTCCTTTGGTTCTGTGGGAACAGTATTGTCTCAATTGGGGGAAGGTATTGTGTCCAGTCTGCAGGGCACAAAACCAGAGTTCCATAATATCAACAGAAGCTCAGTACTTGCCAGTGGCAAGGAACATGCATTATGAAGATGTGATGAATGGTCTGGGAAATAAGGGAAGCCAAATCTCTCAGAGAATACCTGGTACTAGTCTAAGCTATACACACTTTACCAGAGAGTGATATAATCCTCTGCAAAGGATTATTGTTATTCTAAGCTCAGGAAACAGAAAGCTAAGTCTTGTATCTGGGAAACAGGGTGAATCCTCCCAATAAGCTGACACCCCCAAATAAAAAACTTACCTTTGCATGATCAATACGGGTGCTGAGCTCCTTAGAGGCAAAGCCTCCAAAGATGAGACTATGAACAGCTCCTATCCTGGCACAAGCCAGCATGGTGTACATTGCCTGGGGTATCATGGGCATATAGATCACCACAGTATCCCCCTTTTGCACACCATGCTTCACTAAGACACCAGCCAGCTTGGAGACCTGAAGAGAGAAAATTGTGAATTAATTAAAAAGCTATTTTATGCATTATTTACTTAGTTATTCAATTGAAGAGGCTTCTTTGCCTTGGAGAGTTTCACTGAATTAAGATCTATATAATCAACTGTAGGATTTCTAACTAACCCCATACTACCATAAGATGAGTGATTACTATTTTTGGTGTGAATAATTCTCTCTCTTTTTAATCATAAATCTTCATGCATTGATCAAGAGAAATCATTTATCTGACCAAATCCTCTAATCAGACTGATGGGTCAGGCACAGAAAATATAAGAATGGAAAATAAGGAAAAAATATAAGTCCTACAAAAAACATAATCCTGAGTCTAGAAGTAAATACCATTAAGGCAGATGCAGAGATTCTGCTCCATTTCTCTCATTCTCTCATTCACAAATAGGAAAAGGGACTATACCAAGTCAGTATTCTTTCCTTAGTATTTCCACTCTTAAATTAGATTACTATTGTTGTTTGTCCTTTCTAGAAGAGGACCATAACATCAGGGAGGTGATGCTATGACATGCAAGTAAGTGAGTTGTATTTAAGTGAGGGAGGTCTGGGCAAGATTAGCAGCTTCATTTTCTCCTCCAGAGCCATCTGGAACCAGTATCAGGATAAAAATCAAGAAGATGGCACTGAATGAAGTGGAAAACTTTGGCCTTTTTAAGCTACGGTCTTTAATAGGTCTCAGTCTGACTGAGCCAAAATTCCCTTCCAGTGATTAAGGATAGGTAAGAACTGAAGCAAAGAATGGCCTACTTTATCTAGTTTTTAAAAAATCTAATCCAGGAGAAGAACATCTTCAAGGTTTCTAGCCAAATCAGAAACAATTGCTACTAACCTTTACTGAGTCAATCAGGGCCCAAAAAAATAACCATTTGGGGCTTGGTCTGGGACCTATTATTCACCAATCAACGATAATCAGAGTGATTTGGTTTTAAGGCATGGGCCTTAAGAAAGATATCTAGATGATAAGCTCTAAGAAAATTTGGAAAATTTGGGAAAATTAAAAAAAAATAAAAAATTAGATAAATAAATATACATTCCTTTGAGTAGAGCTCCAGCAAGTAAGTGTATAATATCCAAGAAAGAAGGGAGGAATGGAGGGAGGAACAGATTATAAGCTCCATGAAGACAGAGACTATCCCCTGCCCTCTTGGTATTCCCAGTGGTTAGCACATAGTAGGCCTAGCACACGGTATCACTTGATAAATGCTAATTGTTAAGTAAATTACAGTTGAGCTATATAGTACAGATATCTTCTATATTTAAAGGAGACACTTAGTTGGAGAAATAGGTTCTCAAAGTTTTCTAACCAATCTCTGATGACTGATAATTCATTTTCATTTATGGCTACAAAAAGAAACCTACCCCCCTCACTGCCTCAAATGAATAGGATATATCATTTTTAGTGAAAAGTCCAACATGGAAATGTATGAACATAATGGAATGTGATTGTGCTTTAAGAAATGATGAAAGGTTTGGCTTCAAGGAAATCTAGAAACACTTGTATGATGTGATACACAATGAAATGAGAACAATTCTCTCTCCTCTCTCCCTCTCATCTCTCTTTGTCTCTCCTGCCTTCTATCTATCAATCCACATATACACACAAACATATATATATATATATATATATATACAATGCACATGTACAGATATATATATATATATATATACATATATGTATATATTTACACACATAATCACAAAATCGTAAAGAAATATAACTTTGAAATGAAATACAATAACCCATCATCCTTTCCAGAGATACGATGATATGAAACATGTTACCCCATCCTGACAAAAAGATGATGGTATAACAATATATATATATATTTTTTTGTTTTAGACATGGCCAATGCAGAAATCTGTATTACTTGGATATTCATATTTGTTTCAAGGATTTTTTCCCCCCTGGGAGAAAGAGATTATGTCAAGTCAAAAAGACAGATTTTTGTTCACAAAAAAATAAAAAGAAGACTAAAAATCACAAAGAATCATATAATTAGAGTTTGAAAAGGCCTCAGCAGTCATCAAGTCCTATATCACTTAAGAGATGAGAAAACTAAAGTCCAGAGTAAAAAACTGGCTTGGTTAATCACACAGTTTGTAATTAATATATGTCATATTTCAGCCCAAGACCCATATTTCTAAATCTAGAAATTCTTCCAGTGATCTATACTACCTAAATCATTAGTTCATTGGGAGGGGGGAGTAGGAGAAATGGAAAATATATAGTCAGATGTTGCCTATTAATCCAATAAGAGAATGGTGAGAGCTTCTAATTAATGAGATAATTTCCAATCTCTCTTCAAACTGAAATCTATAAAGAAGCTCTACTGAAATAGGGCTAGCAGGAGCTAGTTTCTGAAGCTAACTGAAATCCTATTGAGATTCTCAATCTGAACAAAACAGAAATAGGAAAGAAAAATCTAGCTGTCCTATCAAGTCAATGTTTAGAATATCTATTATGAAAGTAATCACAGCTGTTTCCGGGGGCCATTCTGCTTGCTTGATTTTTTTTTCTAGGCCAATCATTGCAAAAGGAAAGAAAATAACATTATTGCTTATGAAGAATCAAGTAATCATTCTCCCAGATATCCCTCTCAATGAAGCTTTTTCAAAGGGAATAATTTTTCCCTTTTTTTTTCCCACTGATATCTTTTGGTTCTATATCTCCTCACATTCCTCAAAAATCTCCCTTACTTTCCTCTCCTCAATTATACTTTAGACTTAAGGTAACATAGTAGGAAGTGATAGACAGAAGCAGGGAGACTAATTCAAATCCTGCCTAATATACCTACTAGCTTTTTAATACTGAGAAATTCATGTAACCTCTACAAGCCTCCGTTTCTTTATCCATAAAATGGAGAAAATAATAACACCTATCTCCCAGCATCATTGTGGGTTTCAAATGAGAAAATATATGTAAAATGATATGCAGATGATAGCCTGTAGTATTATAACAGGATTAAATGTGGGGAAAAATACTTTAGGAAAATCCTACATAAGCTATAGCAAACACTATATGTAGAGTTACACATTTATAATCTCCTCATTCTGTAGAGTGGGAAGGAAGGAACATTAGAAGGGGATATTTTGTAAACATACTAAATATGTATAAAAACTTTATTAGTTGTATCATATATAGGTAGACAGTGCAGCAACTAGAGTCTGAAGTCAGAAAAGTCTGAGTTCTAAGCTGAATTCAAATATATTAATTTATGACCTTGTGCAAAAAGCTCTGTTTGTATCAGTTTCCTTAACTTTTAGATAGAGATAATAATTGCACTTCCTTCTCAGAATTATGACAATCAAAGGAGATATTTGTAAAATATTTGGCACAGTACCTAGGACATAACGAGCCTCAGATAAATGTTGTAATGTTCTTTTGTTTCGATTTTCTTGGGGTCTCTGGAGCAGCTTTCGTTTCAGTTCAGTAATCACCACACAAGCAGCCAGGTGTTAAAGTCCAAATCCTTTACTGTCTCTTTCAAAGTCTTGTTCCTTTCCTGGGGCCTGGTTAGCTTTTTTTAGAGGCCTATCTCTCTCCTTGGTTCTGAGACCTTGAGCTCCTGCAGCCAGTCCTTTGTGTTCTCTGCCTCTGCTAGCTTCTTGAGGTCCTCCTGAATGTGTCTTGGTTTCTGTGGGGGAGGCAGGAGGAGCATACCATGGTCTCTGTCTTTCAGTTCTGATTCTGGCTGAGTTTGTCTGAGCTTATATGGTCTCTAATCAAAGGTGTGAATCTTGTAGAATTATAATAAGTACTAACTACATGTACTGAACTAGAGAACTGTTAAGCACCCTGCTAAACAACCATTGTCTCTATCAATCCCACTGACGTAGCACCTTGTTTCAAGTTCTGGCCCATAATAAAATGTTAGTTACTGTCACCATCATCAATGTCACCACCACCATTATCATCACTATGCCATTGTCATTGTCATCACTGTATAATCATCATCACAATTAACATCATTGCAATGGAAAAATAATAATTCTTCCCAGTAATTCAATTTTCATTCTCACTCTTATCCATATATTAAAATTGTATTTCCAGTTATTTCATTTATTTTTAAAATTGGGCCCAGATATCTTCCTCTCCTAAAGAAGACTGACATGAAACTTCTTTTCATAATAGAGTTTTCTGGGGCACTGAAACTTTAAATGACTTGCCTAGTGTTGCAAAACCAGTGGGTGTTGATCCAGGTCTCCCTGACTCCATGGTTGGTCCTTTAGCTTATGTTCCATGCTTCCTATATAATCACATTTTTTTTTATCTAATGGCATTCCACATGAAAGAGATATTTAATAATGCCAACATGTATTAGTAATTCTTCTCTTCCCTACCTAAAATAAAATACACTATATTTATATATACACGTGAAGGTACATATTATGTATATACATATATATATATATATATATATATATATATAAAACAATATGTATACATGCTGTTTATATCTAATGAACACAAGCTTCTTGAAGGCAAGAACTATTACTTTGAAGTTTTTCTATGTGAATTGCCTAACATGATGACTAGCACACAGGTCACACTTAGGAAAGGCTTATTTTTAAAAAAAATTATTTAGTATTTTATTTTTCCCCAATTACATATAAAAATAGTTTTAACATTTTTAAAATTTTGAGTTCCAAATTCTCTCTTTCCCTTCCCTTCCCTTTCATTATGAAATCAAGCAATTAGATATGTTATACATGTGCAGTCATGTAAATCATACTTCCACATTAGTCATGTTGTGAAAGAAAAACAGACCTTTTCCCCCCAAAAAAGCAAGAAAAAATAAAAGTTTTTTAAAAGTATGCTTTAATCTGTATTCCCACTCCATCAGTTGTTTCTCTGGAGGTAGATAGTATTTTTCATCATGAATCCTAAATTTAGGATTGTCTTGGATCATTGTATTACTATGAATACTTAAGTTGCTCATAGTATAGTACATAGTACAATATTTTTCATAACTATGTACAATGTTCTCCTGGTTCTACTAATTTCATTTTGCGTTAGTTTATGTAAGTCTTTCCAGGTTTTTCCAAGACTATCCTACTCATCATTTCTTATATCATGATAGCATTTCATTATATCTATGTACTATATATTCAGTCATTCTCAATTGATGAATATCCCCTCAATTTCCAATTCTTTGTCAACAGAAAAGAACTGCTATAAATATTTTTGCACATATAGTCCCTTTTCCTTTTATGTTTTTTTTATAGTAAAGGCTTGTTGATTGATGACAAAGCAAATGAATTTCCACTAAATCTTTATCGTTTGCTTTACTATCCCATTAAAGGGATACTTTTATTGATTGAAAAAAAAGGTTTCTAAATTAAGGTTTCTTTTCACAGCAATACAATCAACACTGAGTTAAGCAAACTCTGTTTCTTTCTTGGAAGCTGTTACTACCAATTAATCAAGTTGACTTAAATTAAATTTAAATTGCCAGGTTCAGAGAGGTCACATAGCTTTCCAATGAAAAATTATTTTCCAAAACTCACTGAGCTTTGACTAGAGATGACCTCTTATAGACAATAACTGTGTTCTGCAGAAAGTAAGAAGCGCTAATAAAACATTTGTTGAATTAGTTTAAGTTTATTTATTAAGTTAAAGATTGTAACTCTGTCCCAAAAAAATTCTTTACCCAAAGAAAATGAAGTTTTATTTTGAAGTGGAAATGGAGTTTATTCCTTTTTCCACGTATTAACCTCTTCCTGGATTAGGATCAGTGATCTGAATAGTCAACCTAGGACAAAAGGGAGATGAAAATTTGTTCTATTAAAAATAAATCTTTGAAGGATACAACTAATTTGACCTGCAATTAATTTTTAAGAGGAGGGAATAGCTGTTTTATTCCTATCAATCTGAAAATACTTTATTTTTCTCATCATAGTGTAAAAAGAATGTTTTAAACTCATTGTTATACACATATATTCAAGTTAATAAATCCTTGCCTTGGTCTTGTCCCAAAACACAAATTTCATTCTATACTGACTCCTATATATTTCTCAGCCTCAATAGACTTTTCATAAAGTATTCTAACATTTACTTAAAATAGCTTCACTAACAGAATTCAAGCTACTAAAGGGTAAGTCTCTTAATAGATACTTAAAATAGACTTGTTCATGTTTAGTGATCAATAATTCTTAAATAGAGATCACATCAAAAGAAAATGTACATTTCATAAACTAAAAGAGGAAGTTTGCATAGGTCTCAACTTATTTGGTCTTCAGTGGTTTCATCTATAAAATAAAAGATTTAAACTATGATACATTAATGCAGCTAGGTGATCCAGTGGATAGAATGTCAGGCCCGGAGTCAGGAGGATTCATCTGTAGAAGTTCAAATCTGGTCTGAGAAATTTACTAGCTATGTGATGCTGGACAGGTCACTTAATTCTGGCTGCCTCAGTTTCTTCACCAGTAAAATGAGATAGAAAAGCAAATAGCAAACCATTTCAGTACCTTTGCCAAGAAAATCCTAAATGGGGTCACAGAGACTAAAGTCATAGTCAGATATGACCAAAAAAACAACTGAACAAGCATACCTTTTGGATTAAGATAATAGCCACTTTAAATGCTTTAGAGAGCAACATGAAGTAATAGAGAGGCTATCCTAGAAGTTAAGAAGACCTGGGTTGAAATTTCATCTCTGACACAACTGGCAAGTCATATAGACTTTTAGTGTACTAGGCAATTTTCTAAAACATCTGTATAAAAGTAATGTTCCAAAGAAAACTTAAATCTCTCCACTCAAAAAAAAAACCCTCAAGAAAAATAAAGTTTAAAAAAGTATGCTTCAATCTGTATTCAGACACAATCAGTTCTTTCTTTGAATATAGATAGTATTTTCATCATAAGTTTTTCAGAGTAGTCTTGGATCATTATGTTGTTGAGAATAATAAAGTAATTCACAAGTGATGATCCCACAATATTACTCTTGCTTTATATATAGTACCTTTCACTTTGCATGAGATCATGGAGAACTTTTCCAGTTTTTTCTAAGAAGATGCTGCTTATCATTTCCCATAGAAAACTGTATTCAATCACAATCACATATCACAACTTGATCAACCATTTTACAATTGATGGGCATTCCCTCAATTTCCAATTCTTTGTCCTGAGAAAAAGTGCGGCTATTTTGACAAAATCTCTTTTGGGATATATACCTAGTAACAGTATTAAAAAGTATGCATAATTTTATATTTATTTGGACAAATTTCCAAATTGCTCTACAGAATGGTTAAATCAGTTCACAATTCCACCAACAATGGTTTAGTGTCTTATTTTTCCACATTTCATTCAACATTTGTCATTTTCCTTTTCTGGCCCATTAGCCAATCTAATAAGTATGAGGTAGTACTACAAAATTATTTCAATTTGCATTTCTCACATCAATAGTGTGTTATAATATTTTTTTCATATCGTTAAAAATAGCTTGATTAGTTCATCTGAAAACTGTTCACATCTCTTGATAATTTATCAATTGGGGAATGGCTCTTATTTCTTATAAATTTGACTCAGTTCCCTATACTTTGAAAAATGAGGCCTACATCAGAGAAATTTGCTTCATTTTTTTCAGTTATTATTGATAATTGTATTACCCTCATGCCAACCTCCTCTGTGTATTTTATTGTCTTATTTCTTTCAACTTCTCTCTCTTCAAAAGCTTTTGTTTCTGATCACCACTTCTCTTTGTTATCTTCTTCTTAATATGTTTTGATCTTTTTAGTCACTATAGTAACTTTCTATGGTCAAATCTTTTTTCTATTCTTTGCTCATTTTACCAGATTATCACTCACCTTTTAACTCCATTAAACTCTGTGCAGCTGTTTTCAAAGATCTTTCTAGGGACTTGTAAGTTTTTAGTCCTTCCAAAGTGGTATGATCCAAGGAAAAGTGTGTTTATGACTCCTGGCCTATACCCTGGTGTCTGTGAACTGAGAGGTCTGGAAACCCTCAATGCTGCCTCTATTTTAGACCCTAAGCTCTGCTTTGGGCTAGTTCAATAGGTGTGGCTTGCACCCTCTCTCATCTTGATGCAAAAGATCTTTCTTGCTGACTTCTCAAGTTATCCTCAACTGGAAAATTATTCTATTTCCTCTTTTTATGGGTTCTGATGTTCTAAAATCTGTTTAGAGTTATTAGTCAGAGATAGTTAGAAGGCCTGGGGAGTGCTCAGATAAGTCCCTGCCTTTATTCCATCGTCTTGGCTCCCATTCTTAGAATCAAATCCATTTTTTACTTCTCATCACTGTTGTCACACAAGATCCTATAAAGTCAAATATCAATGTTGTTCTTCTCTCAAGTCTTCCCTGATCATCTTTTTCTGACCCTTTACCCTCCTTCCATCATCAAAGGTGCAAAAATGGGCAAATCTGAATTTGATATAAAGAATTTTTTTAAAAAAAATTTAAGCTATCTAGATAGGGAATGAGATGCCTCAGGAGGCAGCTGGTACTTCTCCCATTATAGATGTTCAAGCAAAAATTGGATGACCACTTTTTTGGGTTGTAAAAAAGATTCCTAGTTAGGTATGGATTGGACTCCATGGGATTATAAATAGTCTGCAAACATCACATATAAGTTGCAGGTTGCATCCTCTTTCTCTCTGTTCCAAATCATATTAAGGACACTACTTTCTCAACATCTGGTTCCACAGAAAAGCTTCTGACTCCATCATCACTATCTTCTGTTTTTTTTGCTTAAGGTGATCATATTCCTGTTAAAGTGTCTACTACTTCATTCAATTCAATTAATTCTACCTGAGGCAGTTTCTTTCCTTATAAATTTATAAATACTCTTTAGACATCCCTTCCTTCTTTCTTCTCACTTTGATTCATTTAACTGCTTCAGTTCCCTGTGCCCCTATTATGTTGTTGGCTAAATGCATTTTTTTGTTTGTTTGTTTGCGAGCCTGGAAATCTAACTAGAACTTCTAACTCTGCTTCTATGGGTTGATCCATTCCAAGTTCCAAATAAACATTCAAATGAACTTTTGGATTTGAATAGAAAAACATTAGAAGTATTTCCAGTATGATCAAGGTGCCTATGATCTTGACTACTACTTAATAAAGTTCTGGAAAGAATGATAGAAAAAAAGAGGGGAAAGCAATTGAAGAAATAAATATAGGAAGACAAGCAAAATTTTTCATCAGAAATGAAATGATAGTTTACTTAAATAAGCCAGAGAGTTTACAAAAAAATTAATCAAATAAAAATAGCAAAATACAAAATAGTATCCCATATAGTCTTTTATATACAGAATTAAAGCTAAAAACTGCAGTAAGACTTTTGGGATACCTTATATTATTAAAAAAAATTTCCAGAAATAAGAATTAGGCAATTCCATTCAAAATAAGTAAAAGCATGAATAAAATAACTTGAAATGAATCCACCTAGACATGGAGGACTTACATAAACAAAACTGAAAAATATCATTTATAGAAATAAAGGAAGATTAAAATAATTAGATAGTTACTGTTTCTTGCTTGGTGATCATATATGGTTATGATTTCTCTTTTTTTCAATTAAACTAATTCTGAGGTAGTTTCTTTCCCACATAAACGCATAAATTCTCTTTAATCTTCCTTCCTTCCTTCTTTCTTTCTTTTCTTCTGACCATAACTCATTAAACTCAATTCTCTATTGTTTTTATCAAATTGTGTGTTAAATGCTTTTGTTTGCTGCCCTAAAATCCTAACTAGAACTTATTACCTAATTTATAGACTTACTGCTATGCCAGTCAATCTATAAAGAAGTTATTTTAACGAACTAGCTAATAATTAATAACTATTCATTTGAAGGGAATGAACATGAAAAAATTCAAGGAAAGTAATTGTAAAAATTCAAGAATAAAGGGTTCCTAGCATTATCAGATTGCAACATAATACAAGAAGTAATCATCATTAAGGTAACTAGATGGCACAGTTGATAGCACACTGAATCTGGAGTCAGAAAGATCAGATTTTAAATCTGACCTCAGACAGTTACTGTGTCATCCTAGAAAAGTCACTTAAACCCTCCCTACATAAAATGAGAAAGGAAAAGGCAAATCACTCTAATATCTTTACCAAGAAAACCCCATAGATCCACAAAGACACATTAGTGAACAACCACCACCAAATCTAATTAGTATGTGCTTTTTTAAATTAAAGATAAAAACGTAGATTAGAACAAAATAGAAAAATAGGATATTGAAGCAAATGAACATTATATTCTAGTATTGGTAAAACTTAAAGACTATACAATAAGGGGGAAGAATTACCTATTCAACAAGATCTGCTGGGAAAACTAGAAATCAATTTTGTAACTTAACCCCAATTGCCTGAGCAAAAAAAAGGAAAATAGGTTTAGACCAATAATTTGCACCAACATCATAAGAAGTGATGCATGTATAAATAAACTAAACATAAAAGATCAGATATTTTTAAAACATTATAAAATATTTGAAAAAATGCAGAATAAAGAAAAAGGAATTAGAAAGAAAAGGTGCATATTTATCTCTCTGCCTATCTATACACAAATACATACACACACATATGAAAACAACACCAAAAGTAAGTCAAAAACAAATCCAAGAACAATATTAATCTTGGATTCAGAGAAGAAGTGATGAAACCATATCTTTATCCTCTTGGTTGAGAAGTGGGGATTACAGGTGTAGAATGCAGCATACTTCTCTTAGTTTTTCCTTAACTGATTTTGTTTGAGATAAGAGAGGATAAAAGTATCTATAATATATTTCAAAAGTATTCATAAAACTTAAAAGAAAAAAAACTTCAAAGATACAATTCATTTATGAGCTTGGGATTACATGTGTTTTTCCCAGGAACATGCTAAGCAATGAAAAACCAGAAAATACAGAAGATTAACTTGTTATGGGAAGAAAAAAGGATAGTTTTAGCTATTACTCAAAACCCATCCATGTGAGTGATTATTCTATAAATTATTCGTTAACATTAAGGTTATTAAATGAGAAACAATCTTTTGAAACAGCAAACACTATTTGATCCTCAAATGTCTCTCTTCAGCTATTTTTTCTTCTATAGTGTTGTTTAATAGATAAATAGTAACTGTTTAGTGGAATTAGAAGCATTATGGAATTCTGGATAGTCCTGAATATCTGTCTTCAAATGCTACTTATGACTTATTTTGGCTGTGGGACTGTGGACAAACAAGTTACTTATCTGTCTCCAAGATTCACATAATTCATTTAAACATAAGTCATAGAATTGGTAATAAAGATTCTGTAGGCCAGTAACTGGATTCAATAATGCTGAATCATTTTTTTTCAGTTTGGAAAACTATCTTTTCATCACAAAATTGATCCCTTTTATACATCAAAATAGGTATATTTTTAAATCAAAGGACTAGTTTACCTATTTGCTACTTCTGTTCTCTGTTACATGTACAAATTTACTTTCTTTTTATTTTTTGTCACAGAGAAGCACAGAAAGATACATCAGGATACTTGAATGTTCACAAAAATACCTTACTGGTATATATTTAATTGGATTGTATTATGTCACATATAGAATATGTATCCTGGTTTTTTTTTTTAACTTAAAACAAGGCAGGCTGTTAAAAAGCAATCATTTAGAAAAGTGACAAATGTCGGAGGGGATGTGGAAAAAAATGGAATCAATTCATTTTTGATGGATTTGTGAGAGATCTGTGAGAGATGTTGGAGATCAATATGGAATTTTATATATATGTATACATATACATATATTTACACATTCACACATACACACAAACTTGTTTATATACATTTTAATGTGTATATATATGTGCATATATATACATGTACTTGTTAACATGCACACATACATGTATATTTGTATCTAATGGTAGCCATGGGGGAGGGGGAAGTTATGTGATTACTTTGTTATATATTTAAAAGTAATAGCCACTTGTATATAATAGATCTGCAATTTTAAATGCAATCTTCTTTTCCTTTTGTATTCTACTTTGTTATGGAAATGCTTAATTTATTTCTTAAATTCAGATTTTTTTTAAAAAAGCAATCACTAACTGTATGCCTCAAAGCATGATATTATGAGAATATGGAATTTTATTTTTTTACATAGAGAATGTGGCACATGAATATACCTTGGCATTGAAACCAAATCCTTTCGCTAAGTTTGAGAAAGTGGCTAGAACCAATGTGTATTATTGATATTACCTGGTTTTAACTTTTTTTTAATATAGGATTACAAAAGACATCATCACCCCAAATAAAAGGACATGAACAGAAAT
The DNA here is from genome assembly GCF_902635505.1 of Sarcophilus harrisii. Taxonomy (NCBI): domain Eukaryota; kingdom Metazoa; phylum Chordata; class Mammalia; order Dasyuromorphia; family Dasyuridae; genus Sarcophilus; species Sarcophilus harrisii. The sequence goes on from NC_045430.1 coordinate 48,378,135, forward strand.
CCTATACTATTTGGATCAATGCTGCACCAACTATTCCATCCCACCTATATAATTAAAAAACCAGACGTCTTAGTACAAAACATACAGCAAAGATTGTGGGTACTCCAAATGCATTTAAACAATGTCAGGTCACATTCTCCTTAACCTTTATGTTCCTGGTTGGTCAATACATTCTGAAAGTCAATCAATATAAATGAAAGGCTGCTAGAGATCTCATTAAATGGTCTAGGAGGACTACAAGGACATCACATAATTGCAGTAGAAGAGTTTCTCCCTAAACAAGGAGCAATGTTCACATCTGAAGAAAACCTTCCATTGCACATACTCTTATTATCAAACAACAGAAGGAAGGGAAAAATACTTCACCTGCATTTTTGCTTTCTACCAATGTAAGCTGGTATTTTCTTTTCATGCTATATTCAGAAAATTGTCTAGGAAACAGAGAGGACAAGTGACTTGGCTAGCCAATAACATGCCAAACTTGGGGGTTAAACCCAAATCTTCCTGTCTTCAAAGCCAACTCTTAATATACCATATGACCTCTAAACAAAATACATCAAAATAATTATTTTCCAAATATCCATTACTGTGTCATGTGTCACAGGAGTAACATATTTTAAAAGAACTAGCCAAATAAGAGAAGATAAGCAATGCAATCAATCACCCCAAGATCCCAGCCTTGACAAATTAGTCAGAATTGAGATTTCATCAATCCGCTCATAACCATTTTATCATTGCTACTTTATATACCTACAAGACAATAAAAAGAAGCAGTGGATAATCCAATGAATCAAAGCAAAGCAAGGTATTTTTCTCAAATTCAAATATTTTCTTCATCAGCTGGGCACATCCATAGCAGATCATAATCTTTATCAAATAGTTCCAGTGATTGAAAAATTCATCATCTTATTGCCAAATGAAGTTGGGTCAGAAAAAAAATCATTTCAACAAACTTGTTAAAATGCTATAAAACTAAAGTCCTACTGGAAGATGTCACTATAGTTTGGAGGTAACCTTGGGCAGTTAAAGGGCATGTTAGTGGAAAACAAGCCCTCTGGTAGGTCTCATTTATTGAGTCAACCTAGGAACAGATAGTCCAAGAATCTCCCCAAATCAATCATTCAAAAGTCATCAATGACATACTGATGACCAGGGGTTGACTTTTTGTTGTTTTTGTTTTGTTTTGCTTTTTGGCGGCCACTGCAGCTCACAAAAATTCCTACTAAACTGTGGAGTGGTGGTAATCTGAATCATCAGAGAGTGTACTGATACAAAATTAAATCACAAATCCTTAAAATATTAAAGTAATCCCATTTGGGAATGTTGTATGCAAATTGATTAATTTGCTCTGTATTCACTCTGGACTAGTTAGTTTTACCCACTAATGATTTTTAATAAAAATTACTGAAAGTTAGAGAATAGTTATTTAAATTGATCTATAAATCAAGTATAGGTAATGTAGCACATGGAAGTATATGTTTCTTATAACAACATTAATATAGTATACATATATTATATAATTATATATTGTTGTTGTTCATCTCACTTGTGTCCAATTATTCACAATCCCATTTGAGTTTTTCTTCCCAAAAAAAGGAGAGAGGCTTTGCCATTTCCTTCTCCAGATCATTTTATAAATGAGGAAAATGAGACAAACTGGATAACATTACTTATCTAAGGTTATGCAGCTATTAAGAAACTGAAGAACTCAGGAAGATTAGTCTTCCTGACTTTAGGCCCCCAGAACAGTATTCTCTGTGCCATTTGATATGAATTAGGGGAGAGACAGCTCAAACGAAATTAAATCACAAATCCTTGAAATATTAAAATAATTCCATTTGGGACGCCTGTATGTAAAATAATTTCCTTGGCTTGTATTCTTCAGTCTGAATATGATATTATATGTTATAATGTGATGACATTATATTATAATAATATTATAAAGTTATCATCATCCTCTTTATTTCTCTTTTCCTTTTTTCTCTCCCAACTTAATGATCTAATATCCAAAACTTCAGTTTTTTTTCTTTTTCCTTTTATCATTCTCCCCAAGTATATTAGCTAATAATAGACAACAGCACTCATGTCATTGAAATATTCTTGAAATCTAGACATGTATTTTTTCATTCACCATTAATATAGACACTGCCATTAACTTCTTCAAGTATACCCTTATAAGATTAATCTAGGTTCAGAATTTGTATTCAACAGGCATAGTATTAAGCAAGCTTATTACTGTTCAGAGCCTTAATTTAAATAAGATACAAGAAGAGAGGAAACTTATAGCATGAAAGTAATATGCAATTAAAAAACACAGTGATCACCAAGACAATATAAGAAACAGACAACATATAACATACAGCATCACCACTATGAGGAGGCACCAACATCTAAATTCCAAAATCTGGGAGAACCCAGCTATCCAGAGTCTCAAGTGGGAAGCTTTATTAGGCAAGTGGTACCAAACATCCTATGGTCTCAAAGCCCCTTTCCACTAAGGGATTTTAATAGGCTGATAAAGAAGGCATTATACTAAATATTTTCAGTTGATACATGACCCTTGAAACAGAACATCCCCCCTCAGGAAAAGGGGCTCTATCACAAAAGGTCCATCAAAGAATATTTGTTTACTCCTTTAGAAGGATTACCAGGAACTGGTAAACACAGGCTTACCATAAAGAGTGTTCATTAATTAAGGCACCAGGAAGATGGCCAATCTTCTTAATGCTTCCGGATATTCTAATAGATAACTGGGAGCATGTTCCAAAGTTCTCAGTAAATAAATTTATACAAAGGCATGCCCAAGACTTACTGGGATTCCTCACTAGGATTCCCTGCAACCCAAAACACCCAAAACTCATATTACCCTGACATTATTCACTTATTAGATTTTGCTCTCTCTGCTCTCTTTCATTCATAACAAATAACATTGATACACAAGATCCCCTGTTCATTTTGTCAATTAAATTAAGAAAGAATGTTATCTGAAATGATCAACTGAATGAACTTTCATGAATTAGAATTATACAGAACTAAGTTAGAATGCTTGGTGGATATCATATGTAATATATTTTCAATTACTCAGTTAATGAAAAGACAACAGTTAAAACCTTTACTTCAAAACTGGGTCTCCTCTATCATCTTATAAAGTGGACTAACCAAAACAATAAGGAAAAAAAAAATAAGGTCTATCTGAGTGTCCTAAAAAGCTAAAATTCAAGAATTTTCATAGAATCTTAGAACTTAGAGATCACCAAACCTAACATCCTCATGCCACAGTGATGAGATTGAGACCAGGACAAGTTAAACACATCAGTTTTGTTTTAGAAAAAATACTACATTTGGAATCAGGAGGACTGGTTTTAATCTGGGAATTGGAAGTAGCTTGATTGCACATCTAGTCTATTCTATAGACAAAATAAATTCCAGTAAAATATAGCCAGACCATGGCATGTTGGCAGGTAGATGGTGTATTGGAGAAGGCAATGGACCTAGAGTCAGAAAGACCAGAGTTCAAATGTGGCCTCAGATACTAGCTGTGTGACTCTGGGCAAGTCATTTATCACTTCTCTGCCTTAGTTTCCTCATCTATAAAATATAGATAATAATAATAATAGCACCCACTTCCCAGGCTAATTATTAGACCCAAATGAAAACTATAAAATGCTTAGTACAGTTCTTGGCACATCATTATTTAATTTTTATTTTAATCTCTCTAGGCTTCATTTTCCTTAACTACAAATTGTAATTATACTCATATTCTCTATGCCACAGATTATTGCAAGGAAAACATTTAATAAAATTTAAATTATTATATAACTGTCACTTGAGCATTAGCTGTCACAGTGGATAAAGTGCTAGCCTGAAGTCAAAAAGACTCATCTTCCTAAGTTAAAATCTGTCCTCAGATACTTACTAGCTGTGACCCTGGGCTTCACCTTGTTTGTCTCAGTTCCTCATCTATAAAATGAGTTGGAGAAGGAAATGCAAACTATGTCAGTATTTTTGCCAAGAAAACCTAAAAGGGGCAGGCCATCAAGAATCAAACATGACTGGAAAATGACTAAACAACAAAACAATAACATATATGTCACTGATTAGTGATAGCTAGCTGATGGCAAAAGTTTCTTTATTCTATTCCACATTGCCTTTCCATAACTGCTGAATTTTGTATAAAAAGATAAACTGGCTATAATTAGGTCATTATTTTGATCTGACTTCTTTCTAGTGTTGAAAATAGCAAGAATTATTGTAACAAAACTAACATATTTATACTATTCTTTATAGTATATTGCATGTTTTCACATATATCTAGCCCTTGCTGGAATAAGCAGATAATAATAATAATAATCTTTTACTGGTGATTAATAAACACTTGCTGATTTATTGATTGCCAGTGAAATAGCAGAAGGAATTGTTGCTCAGGTATAGATTGGACTAGATTGAAATCCTCTCAAAATCCAAGATGCAGCCATATTAATATCATTCTAACAATGATATCACCATAATGCTGTGGGATAAATATTATTGTATACATTTTAAAACTAAGGAAAATAAGACTCAATAAAGTTAAATAATGACCACCACCACCACAGCAATAATAGTTAACACATATGGTGTTTGCTATGTGACAAATACTGTACAAAGTTTATCTCCTTTAATCTTCACAACCACCCTGGGAGATGTGTACTATTATTATTCTCATTTTACAAATAAGGATTCTGAGACAAACAAAAAATAATTGACTTGGCCAAGGTCATATAGTTAGTAAATATCTGTGACATTTGAACTGAGATTTATCTGAATTCAGGTCCAGTGATGCTTCCATTCCGGTCATGCAAAGTCACACAATTGGTTGATGTTAGACCTGAAAATTAACTTTTCATTTCACTGTGGATATTTTAAATTTCTTTTCTATTTCCATTTCAATTGAAAGTTACCTACTCTGTCATTCTGATTGATTTTTTTCTTTTTTCCCCTTTTTTCTTTAGATTTTGTCTTTTGAGAAGAGTAAACATATAAAACAATGAGAAAAATCTGAAGATGACATATTTCACCATGCACTGCTCTATTTGCAGGGAGGAAATGTCGACCAATCTGATTGTTGGCTTTCTATCTAATAATAATACCCCCCTGGTCTATTGAGGATTTATTTATTTCCTTTTTTTTGCAAAGTGCTTCCCTTATAACATAGGATAATACAAATACCATTTTTATTTTACAGGTGAAGAAACTGAGGCTCAGAGATATTAAAAACAACTTGTCATTAAATCTAGCAAAAATCTAAGCTGAAACTTAAATAGATGTCTCCTGACTCCAAGATCTATGATAAATTAAAAGAAAAACTTCTAAACATTTTAGTACAACAAATTCCTTCCAAAGTGAATATCCATCATATTTTGGCTCCATTTCACTACCTTTTTCCTAATCCCTGTTTCTCACATTCTATAAAATGATTCTGCTTATGAGAATAAATTGATGTAGCACATATGCCCTCTAAATAATAATCTCTTTTATCTAGAAATATTTATAGATCTTTGGAATACATGGGTATCCATAAATTTTTACAGAGATTTCTTAGTGAGAAAATGGTACTTACTTTTATATATATATATAAAACATCATTTCATAAGAAATGAGTCTTTCTCATGATTAATTGAGATTAAGACAAAATGAAAGATTCTTCTTCATCAAAGTGTCAAAAATGGTGACCAAAGATTTAATATGAATGAGAATATAAGTTTAGAAGAATTGCAAATGTATAACCTATATCTGATTGCTTGCTATCTAGGAGAGAAGGGGGAATACAGGGAGAAAAATTTGGAACACAGGGTTTTGCAAAGGTGAATGTTGAAAACTATCTTTGCATGTATTTGGAAAAAATAAAATACTATTTAAAAAAGAGAAAAGAGAAAATATACTTATTGAATATTTCCCATATGAAAATCATTTTGCTAAGTACAGAGCAGCACAGAAGCTGTGCTGTAACAAAAGCACAGAGAATAGAAGATAAGATGTTTTATTTCAAGAAATTCAATTTCATAGAATAGGCATTGTTCATATTACTGTATCATGGATCTCTTTGGTGCACTGGTGAAACCTATGTATTCCTCAGGATATTTCTGAATGCAAAAAGCAGAGTATATGTGATTAGAAAGAAATCAATGATACCAAAACATAGTTATTGAAATTTTAAAAAATCATAGCACATAGATCAAGAGGAAAATAACATATATGATTAAATTTAGCTTATGAACAAATAAAAAGGTGGTGGTCCTTAAGGTGCATTACAGAGCAGATGGTAATGCATCTTATTTATCATCATTTCCATTGATAAAAAGCATTTATTTCCAATACTGGACCATTTGATGGGACTAAGAACTTTGGTAGAGGGAAATTTTTATAATTCCTTCAGAAAAAGTTACCAGATCATGAGGTTGTTCTCCTGAGCAAAGTATGCTAGGAAAAGACCAGAAGTAGGGTTGGTGGTCTTGGGAGCACTGATATGTATGGGGCTCTTGGATTCTGCATCCCCAGTAGAATCTACACAAAAATGTTAACCAAAGTAATAGTGATGGTTTGGTCCACCTAATAATATTATCACTCATCCCTTCCTTAATTGCATTGCTATCCCTGGAGTCCTTGGATTTACCTTCCAATTGATGGGAGTTGGTCAGTGGCTACTAGCCTTGCTCCCATGATAACTAAGGGAAAGCATTAATACATGAATGAAATACCATTTTCTTACTTTTGTCTTCATTGCCTATTAAATGTAGCAAATTCACTTTTTCTCACTTTCATTGTTATTTTAAGTGTTACCTATACTCAAATATCCACTAAATCACTGAAATGTTTCAAAAAGAAACAATCTTGTCAAAACACTTAAACAAGTGGTGACTTTCAAGTCATCATTTGATTCAGCTAACATTTATTGAGCAACTATTATATGCTTAATATTTTACTATGAGCTGTAGGTAATGTTTCAGATCACTGTGTGTGTGTGTGTGTGTGTATGTATGGAGAATTATGAAGAAATGCACAGTATATTAATGAAGATTACAGCATATTAACAATGATACACATGCAAAAAAATGAAACTCAAAATGTTCTGGATATGTATGCCAGACAAAACAGGTACAAGACTATTGTATATTGCAAGAAGAAATGGATGTTAGTAGATAGCTCAAGTCCTATATAACGACACAAAGAACACTACAGGGTGTTGATTTTTTAAAATTATTACAAACTTATGGAGTTTTATAATCATATTTTTAGAACTGAACTTTTGGAGCCATTAAGTTTCAAAATCTCTCATTTTACAGATGAGAAAACATACTGAGATTTAATGATTTTTCCAGTATTACACACTGTCAAAAACAGGATTCAAATTAAGGTCTTCCAAACTCAGTATTCTATGCCCTATTTCATTCTGCCTATTCCCCTTTCTTCTAACTTCCCCTCAGTCTTCTCCTCCCCCCATGAAAAAAAAAAGATCATTTACAATTCAGGAATATAAGAAAAGTCTCCATGTAGAGGATGGAATTCCAATTTATTACCTTTTTTGCATTCCATTTTCTCTATTCTTTTATGGCTATTTTACTAAACACCACTCTGAGTCATCTCCCAATCTAACTCTACTACGTGCCTTATTTTTCTTCCCTCATGGAAACATCATCTCCTTAATCTAAGAAGTTGCAATAGCTCTGATTTTTCTAAATCTGCAGGACTCACCAAGATTTTCTCAACAGCATCTTACAAAAGTACTTAGTTGGCAAAATTCATCTCCTATCCTAGAAAATATATATGCTTGTAATATAAAAATAAATAATGTTGTTCATTTGTATAACCATTTTTATTTTCCCCCCTAGTTTCTCAGCTCCCACAAGATATAGACTGTATCTACTTAACTTCCTTCGTACTTTGCTTCGCAAAGTCATGCACAAATAAGCATTTAATTAGAATGATAAATAGTGTGCTATCTAAAAGAATAGTTCTCATCCTCCCAAGCAAGGAAAATCCTTGGATGGTAAAAAATAATCCAAGCCTATAGCAAGAAACTAATAATTCTGCTGCAGTTGTCAATTAAGCGATTGTTACTGATTACCAAGGTTAATAATATTTTCTCCTTAACCAAATTAATACTGCTTATTAAAATCATATTAATAATGAAGTGGCTAAAGCAGTATAATGGATTGGCTGCTGGTCTTATTATAGACAGGAAGACCTAAAGTGAAATCTTACATCAGACACTATAGCTATATGACTTTGGAAAAGCTACTTAGTCTCTAGGGAGTAGGTAGGTTGCATGAGTTCTAGAGTCAGGAGGACTCTAGTTCAAATATGGCTTCAGACACTAGCTGAGTGACTCTGGACAAGTCACTTAATAAAAACTGAGAAAGGAAAGAAAGAAGGGAGGAAAGGTGAAAGGGAGAAAATAAAGAAAGAAGTTATTTAGATTTTCTGGGTCTCAATTTCCTCAGATGTAAAAAGAAGGGGTTGCATTTTGGGGTCTCTTAGGTTCCTTTCAACCTCTAAATTTTTGTCTCTGTGATAGTATGGCATTTTCCATATGTTAACAATTAATTCAGAAATGCAAATCAATAACTCACTTAGGCTCACATACATGAATGGAAAAAATATATATAAAGGAATAGAAATTATTTTCCAGGTGGAGAAGCAGCAACATGGCACAGTAGATAGAGGTCTGTCCCTTGAGCCAAGAAGACCTGAGATCCAGTCATATCTCTGACATATGTTGGCTATACAATCATTTAACTTTTCAGTATTCCAAGTTGTCAGATGCAAGGAACCTATAGTCCTGCATTGGTCAAGAGAGTTTTCTTGCAAAGAAGTTCTCTATATTAGGGAAATAAGATCTATCTGTCTTTCTTTCCTTCTTCTCATCTCTCTCTCCTTCCTTCCTTCTCCCCTTTTGTCTGTCTCCCTTTTTCTCTCCTTTTTCCCTCTCTCCCTCCCTCTCCTTTTTCTCCCTCCCTCTTCCTCTCTCCCTCCTTTCCCCTTTCTTCCTCCTTCCCCCCTTTCTCCCTCTTTCTTCCTTCTTTCCTTCCCTTTCTCCTCTCTCTTTCCTCTCCCTCCCTTCTTCCCATCTCCCCTCTCTTTCTCTCTAAATGTCTGTTGATTTAACTATCCATCTATCATCAGTTCTATTTGTCTATGTCTCTCTCTATCCATCATCAATCTATCATCTCACTTATCTATCTATCCATCTAATTCTTGGTGCTTAAATTAAGCTCTACTACTTGATTCCATGATATCAGAGGTCCAATCCATATCCCTGTCTCTAGGTGGTTAAGCACCACTTAGTGATATCTACTGCCTAATTACCCAATTTATTTTCTAATCTGGATCCATTATTTCATCAGTGTCAGGTGCTCCCTGGAGTGGAAACACACTTCACTGATGCAGATCAACAACTTTATAACTAAAAAATAGATTTAGAGATATAAAAGACCATAGGGATCATCTAGTCCAACTGTTCTCCTCCTTTTACAGATGAGGAAACTGAGGCTCATTTACAGACAAGTGATTTCCCTAAGATCACCCAAGTAATAAGTGACATAACTAGAATTTGGAGGTCCTATGGCTTTAAATTCATTGTTCTTTACACTGGACCTTGATGCATTAGAGATTTGTCTGAGACATTATAAGAATTACTAACTTCCCAACACACCTAGAATATATCATAGGCGGAATTTGACTCCAAGACTGACCTTGTATCTATTACCCCATATCAATGTGTACACAACCAATCTCTGAGAAAAATTCCACCATCCAAAATCTTACTAGTGATGGCAATTACAAGGCTATATATTACAGAATACCACTGTCATCAAAAGAATGAAAATTAATATTCTCAAGGAATAGAGGGGGTCATGTAGTTAAGGACAGACATCTGAAACATTTTATGAAAAAGCAATTATAAAAAAGAACCAAATTTTTTAAAATGTCATTTTAGAAACATAAAAACAAAAAGAAAATGGAATAGTGGCACAATAAGATTAAGGGATAAAATATGGACAATCTATGTGATCCATAATAATAAATAATTATAGCTAATATGTATATAGTAATTACTACATATCAAGCACTTTGTTAGGAGCTTTATATATAACATTTGATCCTCTCAATAACCCTGGGATGTAGGTGCTTTATTATACCCATTTAACAGATGAAGAAACTAAGGTAAATAGAGATTAAGTGTCTTGTCCAGAGTCACACAGATCAGGAGAAAATAGATTGGGTAAGTCCAGTTCTGCATTTGAGAGAGGACATGTATCTGATTCTTATAACATGGACAGGCAAGGATAAGTCACCACCTGAATTATTGGAAGGAATACCAACCATGAAATCATAGACCCATTTGAGTCATGACAACATTTAATCCCCAAATCATAAGATCAATCTGCATAAAGAAAACCTACCTGTTCCAAAACTTCTTTATAGGTAATAGTGGCTTTTGTGTTTGTTACAGGGCTATCATAGATGATAGCAATCTTGTCTCCTTGTCCATTTTCAATATGGCGGTCTATAGCATTGTAACAAATATTAAGCATTCCTTCCACAAACCTGAAAGGAAAAGTGTTAAAATTACTATAATTATTTGAAATAAAAACATTACTTGACAATGAATGCTAGCCAATAAAAAAGTCACATGCAAATATAGAAATACCCTTTTAAAATAAGCCTTGGCTGTTGGAATCAGTCATCAGACAGGAAATGATCATCATTCATTCATTTATTCATTCTCTCCCTCCCTCTCTCTCTCATCATTCCCTCCCTTTCTCTCTCTTCCCTTCCTCCATCGGTCTTTTTCTTTTTCTCCTTTCCTCTCTTCCCTCTCTCTCCTCCCTTCCTCCCTCTCCACCTTCCCTCTTACCTCCTCCCTCCCTACTTCTCTCTCCTCCTTTCCTACTTTTCTCTTCTCCCTTCCTTTCTCTCTTTTCCCTTCCTTCCTCACTTCTCCCTCCTCCCTCTCTCCTCTCTCTCTTTCTTTCTCTCTCCCTCCCTCCCCCCTTCTCTCTCTCTGTGTCTCTCTGTCTCCTCCTCTCTTTCTCTGCTTCTCTCTCATATCAAACCTGTGACTCTATACTTTTGGGGAACTCTTTTTGATGAAATTTCTTCAACTAATAAAGAAGCAATTATTCTATAACTTATAACCTTAGAGAAATTCCTGGGACACTGGGAAGTTTAGCGACCTAGCCAGATACAGACAGTCAATATGGATCAGAGGTAAGATTTGAACCCTGATCTTCCTATCTCCAAAGTCACCTCTCTATCCTTGATATTACAGATGCCTCTCCATCCCAAAATTTTAAGTTACTTAAAAACAAATTACATTAAGTATTTCAAGTTATAAAGAGCACATGAATTCAACCAGCACCATAATGTATAAAAAATTGTTAATCTGATAACCTATTTATCAGTCTCATCTGAAAAAAAATCTGTCATACACATATATAGTCTTCAAAAGTACATGGGAAAATAACAGCTCAAACATCTTTTAGAATCTCAAACTTTAGGGTTTTTTTGTTTGTATTTTGTTTTCCTTTTCATTTTGGCACATGCATAGTCTGAAATTTCTTATATTGTACGATTCTTGTTGTTCCTTGAACATGACATTCCAACTTCTATCTCCAGGTATTTCTCTGCTTATACCCCATGTCTGAAATATATTCCCTCTCTGCCTCCTAACTTCCTTCAAGTCCCAGCTACAATCTTACCTTCTACAAAAAGTTTTGCTGTTCTTCCTAATCTTAGAACCTTCCCTTTTTTTGATTATTTCCAATTTATCCTGTATAAATCTTATTTGAAGATAGTTGTTTATTTGTCATATTCTGCATCAGACTGTAAGTTCCTAGAGGATAGAAATTATTTTCTACTTTTCTGTTTTTAATACTTAGCCTGGTACATAGTAGGTGCTGATTGAATGTTTACTTGATTGAATGAGTGACTTACAGAGAAAGGAGTAAGTATAAGAAAAATGGAATGATAGAAAAAGACCAAGTTATATAGAGCTGAAAACTTTAAATTGGATCTTGGAGGTGATAAAAGCCCTTGGAAATTGAAGCAAAGGGAAGAGAATGGTAACTGAAAGACAATTAAAACTATGAATCAAAAAACCCACTAGGGCACTTGAGAGAAGAATGGACTGAAGTAGGGACAGGCTTGAGACAGAATAAACAAAATTATTATGAAAGAAATATCTGTTCTTTGAGTTCACACTCACATGTGGCCAAAAGAATCTACCACAACACAAAAATTATAGAGACAAAAACCTAGGTTTTATTATGTGAAGCACTGTTTCAGGAAGTAGAAAAATTATCCTGGATAAAGATGAAGATTCTAATAAGGCTTTTTACAAAGAAAATTACAATGGAGAGGCAAAAAATAATAATGTTTGATCTACTATAATCTAGCACATTATTTTAGGCTATAAAAACAAATTTAGTTTAATAGAATAATAATTTCATATATCCCATAAGGAAACAAATCCAATTAAAAAATCATTATAGGTAAATTAAGTCAGGTTACAGAGTAAACTAAATTGAGGGTTTTTTTTTTAAACAATGGGCTGATTTAGAGGAGAAAGTTCCATGACTACATAGTCTGCATTAGAGAAATTCTTCCACAAATAGTTAAATCACTTCAGGAAGCTCAAACTTCTTTTTAGCTTCTACCACTCCATAAGGCAGGTTTTAGCCAGGTAAGATTAATATAACAGAAAGCAAGCTTCAGATATCCAAAATGTCCCAGGACAAATGATATTACAGAAATCAATAGAAGAAAATAAAAAATGAAAAACTGTCATGAGAAAAGGTTAATGCAGTTGTCCAAGTTGTAAGTCATACAAGACTGAACTAAAGTGGTAGCTATATCATTACCAAGAAGGAGGCAAATATTAGATGTCATGAAAGTAAGAAATACATTATTGGCTAACACAATAGAGTTTTATAAGTGAAAGGTGATCAGTTCTGTTTCTGTACCTGTTGAGTCTAAAACTTCTCCCTTTATACACCACATTTCTCCAACCAAACCAGATCACTAACCATTCTAAGAGCTACACACTATCTTCTGTGTCTGTGTTTTTGCACAAGCTGTTCCTCAGCCCTGCAACATCTTCCATCTTTATCTTTGACTCTCAATCATTTTTATGCTTCAAAGCTCAGCTCTGATGTCATCTTCCTGTTAAACCTCTGCCATTTTTCCACTGGTAAGGATAAATTCTCCCTCTTCCTCTTCCTTTTACATTCAAATTACTTTGCATTTACTCAATTTAATCAATATTAAATACCTGCCCTCTATCTGTTTTAGTAATAAACTCTTCAGAATTACAGATTGTTCCTGTACACAAAGAGTTTATAGTCTTTCAAAGGGAAACAAGAAAAAAATTTACAATGCAAGGCAATGATATATGGAAAGTGTGGGAGCAGACTAGATGACTTACCAGTTTAGAAAATAAAAGAGATATTAGGGACATCATCTTTCTATCCCCAGTTCCAAGCTTCTTGGGCAGAATAGGCTCTGAGTGAATGGTGATTCACTCAGAAGAGAAGGGTAATTCAATATTCGTCAAGATTATAGAATTTATAGCTGAACTAGACCAGCCTTAAAGAGGTCACCCATTCATCTCATTTTATAGATGAGGAAATTGAGCCCTAGAGGTTGATTTATGAAAAGCTTACTGAGAGAATACGGGGAATATTTTGTAAATCATTTTATTACTGTGTTGAAATACACAAAAAACATTCATTTTTTTTTGAAAAACAAAAAACAAAAAATAAGCAGGGGCAGCTAGATGTCAAAGTGGATAGAGCACTGGCTCTAACATCAGGAGCTCCTGAGTTCAAGTCCAGTCTCAGACACGTAATACTTCCTAGCTGTGTGACCCTGGGCAAGTCACTTAACCCCAACTACTTCAGGAAAAAAAACAAACAAATAAGCAAAAACTAAGCAAACAATAAAAAAACTATTGGTTGAAGAGAGAACATTGAAGAGATGGAGGCAAGGTTTTAAAGGAATGGAATTTGTAGAACTGAGAACTTTGAAAGATATGGATGAAAAAAAATTGGCTTCTTTCTTTTTTCTTTTTTTCCCCCAAACAATCCAGCTAGAAGCTAAATATGATAGGCAGGTGTTTCTTTGGAAAACTAAACCAAAAATGAAATTGTTGGTTAACAAGAATCAAAATCCCATTTGACTGGGTTCTGATAAATATTTAACACCTGTATGACAGCTTTAATTTATATATTGAATAAAATTTTCTCTTTGAAAAAATTTACCCATTTTTAATACATGGTAAACTCGAGAATTGATATGCTTTCATATTGAACAGTAAACAAAGTTTGTTGAACAACGAGGTGACCTAGTGGACAAAGTACTGAGAAAGAAGTAAGGAAGACACCTCTCTGCCTAAATTTCCTCATCTGTAACATGGGGAGCGCAGTAGCACTTAAATCCCAGGATTGTTGTGAAGATCCAATGAGATAATAATTGTAAGCACTTAGTAGAGTAGCATATAGCAAGTACCTTATAATTATGTAGTAGTAGTAGTAGTAGTAGTAGTAGTAGTAGTAATGGTTATGGTGAAACCTAGGGAAATGAGGCAATTGCTCAAGGTCATGTAGATAGAAAGAAAAATGAGGTTCATAAAAAGGTTCTCCTTTTTCTAACTCCAGAGTTGTTTATATTATATCACAGAACCAAGGAAACTTAGTATATTTTACTTAAAATGTTTTTCTTCCATTGAAGTTATAGAACTGAATTAATATACTGAAATGAAGATATAAGAACATCAAGGAAACCTGACATTAGAAAAATCCCGATTTAGAAAGGGATTCATAATATATTCCTTTAAGTAGCCAGGCCTCCTAAGGCACTTAAAATATGATTCAATTTACACACACTTCAGGAATATATCTAATAGCTTTTAATTAGACTTCTTCCAATCTGGCAGTATTCTGTAAGAGACAAAGATGATGTATGGAAGCCTTGGGCCTGTCCCATCCATATTAGACATATGTCTAATAAATTCAGGCCTTTTTTGCCTATTTGTTCATTCACATTAGGTGAAGAATAAGACTATGACCTTGTTTAACTTTTTTATTTTTTGGCTGAGGCAATTGGGGTTAAGTGAGTTGCCCAGGGCCACACACATAGGAGTCTGAGACCAGATTTGAACTCAGGTCCTCCTGACTTCAGGGCTGCTGCTCCAACCACTGAGCCACCTAGGTGCCCCAAACTTGTTTAACTTTTGAGAAATCAGGAGAATGGACCACCAGGAAGCAAGAAGTAGAGTTGGCAGGGTTGAAAAAGGATTATCCAATTCTGAGGCTCCAAGGAGGTACCCGGGAAATGTTCTCCTCCAGCTGTGATGTTGAATATTGATGACAGTTCAATCGGTGGGACCAAAGCTACCTAGAAATTCAGTCTGAGCCCACTCTCCCTAAAGACCAAAGTAGTATAGGAGAAAATGTATTCCAACATAGGGCTAAAGGTAATGTATGTATTGCTAAATCTTCCAGTGTAAATTTTACGCAGACACACACATGCACACATATACATGTATACATAAAAGACACAGAAACAAAAAGACAGAAGAAACAAAGAGAGAGAGAGAACAGAGAGACAGAGGTAGAGAGAGAATATTTACACTTTTTTTTTTTTTTTTTTTTGCTGACTCAATTGGGATTAAGTGACTTGTCTAGGGTTACACAGCTAGGAAGCATTAAGTATCTGAGGCCAAATTTGAACTCGGGTCCTCCTAACTTCATGTAGTTTTAAAAATACATATATATTTAAAAATACACATATATATATAAAATATACAAAGGGAAGATACATAAAATGGAAGCTAAATTTCTTAGAGATGGCCCCATTTTGTCTATAACTGAAAATCCAATGTACAAACTGAGATATGCTATCCTAAAATGTCTCTTTCCTTTAAAAGTCTCCAATATAGTAAGTATATCTATAAAAGTAAATATTTGAAAATATTTAAAATTTCAGTTTCTTCTGGCCAGATTAAAGGACCTCACAAGTTTATAAACTCTTTGAAGGAAGACTATTGTGAAATTATCTTGGTATCTCCCAGTATCTAAATAATTGCCTTACACAGAGTAGACACTTGTTCAATTGTGTCCAACTCTTTGTGTCTCTTTTTGGGGGTTTTCTTAACAAAGATACAGAAGTAGTTTGCCATTTTCTTCTCCAGATCACTTTGCAAATGGGGAAATCAAGGTAAACAGGATTAAGTGACTTGTCCAGGATCACATAGCTAGTAAGTTTCTGAGGCTGAATTTGAAATCATTTTTCCCCGACCCTGGGCCTGGAGCTCTATCCACTGCATCTCTCATTGTCCATAGTACACACTCACTGATGCTTACTGAGTGATCTTATCCAGGGAAAGAGGCAACCCAGATGTCACAAAATAATATTCATGTGAAGAGATGAAGCATATGCATATTAGTACTCTGGGTAATATATGTTTTATAAGTTGAATTGGACCCAACCATCAAGACACATGTAGATGGAATATTTTTGTTTTAATCCCACTTGTTAACAAATATAAAATCAACAAGGTAGGCTTATCTGAAGTTTTATACTCTGCGCTGGTTCCTCTTCAGAAAAATTCAAATTTTTGTAGAAGAATCCAGGGATTATTTTTTTGTTTTATTTTTTGTTTTTGTTTGGTTTTTAAATGCTCTCTACATTTTTGAGCAAAGCAAAAAAAAAAAAAAAAATCAGAGGGAACTGAAAGTTCCTCATACTCATCAGGCATGCTTAGGAAACTATATCCTTTGTGCAACATGTCAATTTTATCTTCAACCTGAGATTCTGTATGCTTGAGATCAAGTTTCTTGGGTAATTCTGACCAAGGCAATGAGCTCACTCCTGGCTACACATTTGTTATCTCAGCTTTACTGTGATACATCTGGGTCAGCAAAGCCAGATTTGCTGGCCAGCAAAGAAGGGTGAACAGCTTTAAGAATGAGTGATTTAGAGAAATCTTTCATTCTCTGAACTGGAGAAAAACTAGTAACTGCAGCCACTTCTTTAATTTGGAGGAACAAAAGATCTGTACTAAAGTCTTTCTCTGGTGGCACATTCTGGCATATTTTACCAAGCTAGAATAACTTTAGAAATGGGCCAGGTGACAAAAGGCAAGTCATTTGAGGACATGTCTAGCTAAATCAGAGGATTATCTCCAACTTAACTACCAAGTAATGGGTTTTCTTAGCTCTAACAACTTCTTGTGACAATCTACTAAGTCACAGAGGATTTGCAAGGCATCTCAGTAAAGGAAGTACCCACACCAAACAGGTCACATATTCTGGAAATATTAAGGGAGAAATAAGCTACTATCTCATTTTTCTTTTTCTGTTCTAAAATTCTGAGCTCCTAAGTGCAAGGGAATGTGTGATGAAGAAACCTCTCTTTTACCATCAAACTTTGCATATTCTTTGATCCAGCAGTGTCACTACTTGGGTCTGTATCCCAAAGAGATCATAAAAGAGGAAAAAGAACCCACATGGGCAAAAATTTTTGTAGCAGATCTTTTTATGGTAGCAAGGAACTGGAAATTGAGTGGAGGTTCATCAATTGGGTAATGACTGAATAACTTATGATATGTGAATGTAATGGAATAATATTGCTCTATAAAAAATAATAAGCAGGCTGATTTCTGAGAAGCCTGGGAAGACTTACATGAACTGATGCTGAGTGAAGTGAGCAGAACTACAAGAACAATGTACAGTAACATTAAGATTATGTGATGATCAATTATGATAGACTTAGCCCTTCTCAGCAATTCAGTAATGCAAGGCAATTCAAAAAAATTTAGGTAGAAAATACCATCCATATCCAGAGAGAGAAGTATAGAGACTGAATGTACAACAAAGCATGCTATATTCACTTTTTTTTTCCTTCTGTTTTTTTTCTTTTTCTTGTGTTTTTTTTCCTTTTTATTCTGATTTTTCTCCCCCAACATGACTTGTATCAAAATATGTTAAATAAATGTACATGTATAATGTAAAAAATTGAATTAAATCAATTTAAAAAAAGAAACCCTCTTCCAATCATTATCTATAGCTGCCCTGAAACTTAAAGTCTTGGTATATATTATCCCTCACCCAACACACTGAGATTCAAACAAGCTGGCTTTCTTGCTAGTCCTCAAATGAGATATACCATCTTCATCTTCAATCTTCTTATTTTAGCACTGGATATACCCTCCTCACCTTCTCCACAAAGAATCCTTCTCTTTGTACAAGTCAAACCTTAATAATTGCCTTCTTCATCAAGTTTTTCTGATTCCTTTGTTAGCACCTTCCCTATCAAAATACCTTGTATTTATTTGCATTATCTGTGTATTTGTTCTATATATGCTCATGTAATTATTTTCTCATGCATTCAAAAGGCATGTCCTGGACATTATTTTATTCTTGCTATTAGTACCTCCAATGCCTGGCACATATTAGCCCTTTAATAAATTTGTTCATGAAAAGTTTCCTGCACTGCTTAAGTCACACGCAGTCAACCATACATAAAAAGCAGATCTTCCTTCCTGAGTCTGGTCATCTACTTAAAACTATATGAAAAGAAGTGTGTAGTTACTCCTTTTGCAAAGGTAATCTTTGCTATAAAAATAGCCTTATCAGGTGTTTCTTGTGGCACCCAAGTGATATAAAGTAAAGGATACTCACTAGGCCTGGGGTTAGGAAAAAAAGAAATTAAAATCTTTCCTGAGACACTTACTTACTAGTAAATATTATTATTACTATAATAAAAACTAACTTTATATATTTTTATTGCTAGGCTCTGTGCTAAGTGTTTTACAAATACTATCTTATTTGATCTTCACGACAACATTAGGAGGTACTAATATTTTCCTCATCTTACAGATGTGGAAACTGAGATAGCCAGAGGTTAAGTGACTTGTACGAGTGACTGAGCAGGGACTCAAACAGAGTCTCTCAATCCAGGGATCTTTCCACTGGATCAGCCATATTTGACTTTTTAATTTTTTTTTTATTTTTTTGGAGGCAATCAGGGATAAGTGACTTGCCCTGAGTCACACAGCTAGTAAGAGTCACACATCTGAGGCTAAATTTGAAGGACCAGGGTTTTATCTATTGTGCCATTTAGCTGCCCACCAGATCAGGCATGTTTAGTTCAACTTCTGCAGGCACCTTTGATAAATTATCTGTGGTGACACAACACATTTCATTATTCTGTGCTGACATAACTGGGTTTATTTTTTCAGTGTTTTTACTAACTTTTCAGATTTTCTTTCATGTACCTTATTCTAAGAATTATTTTCTTCTAACAGGAAAGAAAGGAAGACAAGTCAAGCAGAAGAAGCCAAAGGGTCTGAGATATATGTCAGCCTGGCAGGTATAACAGAGAGATACATTGCCTAACCAGAGCATGGATGTAAGACATGATAGAGAGTTCCCTGAAACCTGTCAAATCCAATGATCACATTTCCTAAGAACTCATATTCAGGCAGGTGATATCAACAGAAGCAATGTAAAAGACCCATCCTAGGGATCATGAAGCCTGGGACAAGAAAGCCTTAGAGACCTAAATGGTATTTTCATCATAGATGCTGATTGAGAATAGATGCTTGAGAAGAGAAAAATTTATGTGAAAAATGAACAGCTGGTGAAGATGGATTTGTATTCCTGAATGACAGCTTAAGATACAGGATGATGGACTCTTGACTAGAAGTGAAGTAGAACTTGAGAGGATGAGCAAAAATGCAACTGACTTAAGTTCTTAAGGCTTTAAATTGAAAATAAATGAAGGGATTGGGAGAAACAGCCCACAAGCTCACCTACCAACCCACATACTATATTAAAAGCAATAGCTCTAAAACAGAGAAAAATAGAATTGCCAAGACATGGACAGGAAAGAGTATCTAAGACAAGAATTAATACCCTCTTTGATCCAGAGACAAAACAATTAGAACCCTAAAGACATCAAAAAAAGAGAAAAAGTACAAAAATATTTATAAGAGCTTATCATGATGGCAAAGAACTAGAATCTAAGAGGTTGTCCATCAATTGCGAAGTAGTTGCACAAATTACAGTAAATGAATATAATGGAATTCTGTTGTGCTGTAAAAATACCAAAAGGATACTTGCTTGTTGTTTTTCTTTTAATCTAGGAACACTTGTATGAAAAAAAATGTCATTCACTCTTCTTAAACATCATGATGGTGATGTCTTAATTTGCAAATGGATTAAATTTAAGTGAGACATTTTCACAAAATAAACAGCTTCTCTTTCTCCTCCGAAGTCATTGGCATTCAGTGGCAAGGCAAGAGCCAAGATCACTATTGATAGTCCACCATGAAAAGATACAGAGTAAAATGAATAGAACTAGGAAAACATATGTGAAAATATTATAAAAATTGTTATCATCAACACAATTTTTAGCTATGATTCCAGAGGTTTAATGTAGAAGAATGGAACTTTATTAACAGTAATAGAGCCAGGATCACCAACATGAACACGTGCATACACAGACACACACACACACACACACACACACACACACACATTACAATTTTCCTTTGAAAAAAATTTCATTCCATCTCTACTTTCTTTCCTTCATAGATGAAAAATGACCAATGCCAATTGATACAGCATGGTCCTTTGAGGTATTCTTAGATCTCAGTGTTCCTACTGTAGTTAAATAAATCTCAGAAAAATAAAGGATGAATCTATAGATTTGGGAATCCTCTGCTGAGATCTGACAGCTAAAGCTGAGAGTAAAGATGTGATCATCAATGGAAAGGGTTCTTAGAACAGAGGATGATTACAAGGAATTGGAAGACCACACACTTTGAAATAGAAAGGGAAAGCAAAGGTCAAGAAGGAACAATTAAGTTAAAACTAGAAGAATTACAAGAGAACAGGATCATGGAAGTTCATGAAAAGAAGGAAGAAAGTGGTAAATTGATACCAAAGGATCAAGGAGGTTGAGGATTGTGAAAAGAGATTGGGTTTTAGTAAGAGTTAAGAGTTAAGTTTTAAGTTATTAAGTTTTAGTTAAGAGTTTACTGATGTCCTCTGATATCAGTTTCAAGAAGAGAGGGCAATTGTTTTATATATCCCCGGCATACAGCAGGTTTTTATAAGGTTATATTTATTGATTGATAGATAATGTGTTTGGGATCCAGAGCCAGACTGTAGAAGGTAGAGGAGAAAATGGATTGTGATAAAGTAGAATTAATAAATCCACACTTCTAGTGAAAGATTTAACCATGAAGGGCACAGAAACATAAAATGAATAGAAACCTTTGGGAGGGGTGAGAAGAAGGAAGAGTTGAAATAAAACTTCATGATCCAAAATCCCTCCCCAGTTCTAAGATTCCATGATTGAAAATAACATACATACAAATCTAATTACTAGGCTCTTTTCCTTTCTTTTTCTCCCTTCCATCCCCTCTTTCTATAAAAGAAAAGAAATATTGCTGACAAATTCAGGAAAGTAAAGAGATTTAATTATTGTTTAGGACCTTGATCTGTGATTTCACTCCTAAATCTCTGGACAAGAAAACTCCTTTTATCAAAGCAAGCTGGGAGTGCCCTCTGGTAATTTTATAGAATTATCTAAAAAACTGAGATATTCGAGTGATTTGCTCTGTGTTATGGAGCCAGGATTTCTCAGAGCTGAGCTCTCTCCACATTTCCCACCACCACCTATACTACTTTGGGATCTCTCTGGAACTTACCAACATGCCAACCTTCCCCAGGAAATTAATCACTAGAAAATCTCATTATGCAACCAGACTGAATCTGACTGGTATACACTCTCATCAGTCCCCTCTGACTGGATGTGTTGACTGAAGGGTAGAGATATAGGCTGTAAAACTTTTATATAAACAGGGAGGATAGGTCCAGATTTTCACCTCATTTTCTACCAGCAACACTGCTTTGGGATTACTCAGCAACTCTCCAATAGTTCATTTCTTTCCCCATCTCCTTGTCAGCTTCCTTTTGTACGTTATCTTCTCCCATTAGATTATAAACTCATTGAGAGCAAGGGGCTGCCTTTGTATTATTTTCCCCAATGCTTAGCAAAGTGCCTAGCATATAGGAGGCACTTAATAAATGTTTACTGACTAACTAGGACTTGAATTCAATGCTTCTTTCTCATTAACCTAGTATATGACATTTAAAATATGCTTAACTACTATTTTATTCATTTAATTTGTAATCTCACACTTTATTTTTTTCTGCTATGACATATGATCTCTCAGTTATTAAGATATGAAAATAAGTAATTAGAATTTGCATTATAAACAATGATGCTAAAAATCATTGTAGAAGACATCAATGTCAAAATTAAAGAAATTGAAATAATTTATTGTTAGCTCCCAATAACCTTGCTATTGATGGTTACATTTCTGCAGATTATGAAACACCACAATTTGTGAAGAACCACAATGTATACCTAAAGAGAAATGGAGAGACAATTTATCCTTGGAGCACCACATCAATATGACTTATTATGGTACATTTAAATAAATCACAGCATATCAATGATAACTGTTAAACAAGAAATGTCATCGGAAGATAAAAGATAGCCTCAAATAAGGTGAGTTAGTTATGTTGCAAGATCCCTTCATAACCAGATGCCAGCTTGTGTTTACGACCTTATTATGCTACATTACTCACTTTCATATAATCTTCAGTTTGCTAGACTGGTTGTGTTTGCTGTGCTGATCAGGTGAATTGCAGTTACCTTTGTATTCTTGACTTTTCTCACTCTCTTAGAATCCCTAATTTACCTTCAAAGACATGGAAAATACTGGCAAACGACTGCCCTGGCATGATATATCTATATCAAAGGAGGTGCTGTGCTTTATAAGTAAAGCATAAGTAAAGTAGGTCAAAAGAAATGAAAGATGCACAAATTTAGAGAATCCATTCCAAATGTTCACTTGGACTATCTATGTCTGGCCCTTGGTAGAGCATTTTGAGCTCATATTGTTCTGATCAGCTACAGATGGACATACTTGATTATAACATAGTGATGCCATTTTGGTCCTCTTCAAGAACAATGAACAAAAACCAACCAAGTACCTGTCAGAACTTGCCACACTTGCATTCATGTATTTTTTTTTTTTTTTTTTTTTTAGTGACTTGAGTAATGTGGGAAACTCATACTGGGGCAGCTCCCTGTACCAAGGTAATTTGGAGATTTTTCTACAACTTAATAATACCTTGGAAATTGCATAAATACTGAAAAGAGAGTCACACAGTCAGTATATGTCAGAAATGAAACTGGAATTCAGTTCTCCCTTGCTCTATCCTTTTCCCATTGATTATATGGTCCCAACTGACTTTGTATTTAGTTCATATATACTTTTATGTGTCCTTGATTGTTTCCTGCAATAGAATATAAGCTCCTTGATAACAATTTATGATTCTTTTACTATTGTAGCACTATTGCCTTGTCTGTAGAGTAAGATCTTTTTCCCCCCTGAGGCAATTGGGGTTGCCCGAGGAAGTGTCATGTGTCTGAGATCAAATTTGAACTCAGGTCCTCCTGACTTCAGGGCCAGTGCTCTATCTACTGAGCCACCTAGCTGTCCCAACAGAGTAAGATCTTCATACATGACTGATGGCCCAAAAGCCATGGTATGTAGGAATTGTAAAAGTGTTGAGCCTGAATGGAGAATTTCACCACAGTATATGAACAAGAACTGAACAAAACAAAGATGTAAATTGGTTGTGATCTGTGTTTTTAGAGGAAATGCCCAAATAGATGAAAATGGAACTTCCAATTAGAAAGTCAACTCATTGCATGGATTGTTCCATTCTAATCAACATGAGTTGAATGACTGATTGGGGAAACCAGTGAAGTTCTAATGTTCATCTAAGTTTTAAAGGATTGGACACCATCAAACCAAGCTATTTTTCCAACCGACAAATAACTTGACCAGTTCACTTTCAATAATATGGAACTGAATATCAATTATCTACTGCTAAGTGGCATGCAATAAATGCTAATATGTTATTGCTGGGATATAAATATATTTAGTAGAGATAATAGTGCACATTGAAATTCTATCTCGTTTTTGTATTACATTGCATTACCCAAATGTAATTAAAGTTGTACATAGTAGATCTGCAATTTCATGTGCAATCTTTTTCATTGTACTGTTATGGAAATGCTTCTTTTATTTCATAAATTTAAAAAAATAAAATAAAGAAAATTAATATTAGGACATTGTGAGCAAAAGAAGTTATGTCTAAGCAGGAGAAGCTCCATCCATATTAAACTAATGGTTGGAAATAGAAAAGAGTTACAGACTATTAGTAGCAAATCCCTAAATAAACTAGAAGCAGAAAGATTAAGAAAAAGATTGAATAACTCTGTATTGTAGCTAAAGAGAGGAACTTGGAGTTTTAACTTTAATAATATTATCTGAAACATATATTTTCTTAAGGTTTGCACACAACAGAGACCAAATCATGGCATGCTGTTTACAAATTTGAGAAAATTATTTAGGGAGAATTAATTTTAATTAATTTAAATTACTTCAATATTTAAAAGATCTCTGATTTTATTAATTCAGTTACTACATTTTACAACCCCTCTACAGTACAAAGCTAGTAAATTTAAAAATAGTTATGATATTCCGCTTGAAAGAAGGGTCTATTAGAATGTTGCTGAGATCTCTTCTTGGCCCTGTAAGGTTAAGCATTTTAATCAATGCTTTAGATAAAAGCTTTGATGGCAGGTTTACTGAAAATAGAGAAGACACAAATCTGGGAGGGATTGCTAATCTACCACAGAGCAGAATCCCCATGGGCTAGAACATTACCCACACCAAAACAGGCACAACAGTAGAAATTTCAACTGGGAAGGGCTCACTTAGCTCATGATCTCATCCTCTGACAACTTTAGTAGATTAGAGGCATTCGTGTTAACTGCTGATATTTTTCCTTTCTGGAGGGAATTGAAGTAGCATTTCTCTGACACATTAATACAAAAGCTAATCCACAGGGAAGTCCCAAGAGGTGGTCAAATAGCAGCATTCTGTAAGGACAAAGGCCTGCTCAGAAGGCCACTATTCAATCTCTTTCAAACAGAGGAGCTTTTAAACATCTTTTAAGAAGGCTGATCAGCTTGCCCACTGAGTCAGCTACCTCCTCTCCATGTAAGTCACTGAAAGTTGCTTTTGGTTCAGTATCAACTCACTTTTCCAGGGAAAACTCTCAATTACTCTAACTAATTCACTTTAAGTAACCTAAGAACAAAAAGGCAATTAATTCACTAAAGCAGAGAAAGATATTTAGGGAAAGTATTTGTACTCTATTTCTCTACCAAAGGAAGGATTATTCTACCTGGAAAGTGGTCCTACCAAGCCTTTATAGTCATAAACCACAATTTTCTCACTTAAGCAATCTCTAGGTCTCCCATCTCTATCCTCTCAGATTCTGTCTAGAGGCTGCTCTACCATCACCAAATAAAAGGCAGACACATACTCAGATCAGCTCAGGTTAGACTTGAGTGCATTGCCAATAGCAAGAAATGCCAATGAACAGGAAAAAGAATAGAAAGGCTTTTAGAAAATCAATACCTGTTATCTGAACTAGGCCCACTATCAATGAAGAGAAATGGGTGTGAATGAATGAGGCAAAAATGTTCTAAAACAGAGATCCCAGGGGTGGAAATCATCCCTAATAACAGCTAGAATGCAAAGTAGAAAGCTAGGGCAGAGTGTAGTTTTTGTTTGTTTGTTTCTTTAAAAAAAAGTTTTTTTTAAATAACTTGCATATATTATATTTTTATTATTATTATATTATATATGATATTTTTAATAATTAAAAATGGGGAGGGGTGCTGGAGAATATATTATAATTATCAGGCCCAAAAGAAAGGAGATTTTGAGATGAAAGTTACAAGAAATAAAAATCAAATCTACCTCTCTGTCCTTTGGCATTACACAGCAACTATAATAATAACAAATTATTCCAATACATAGAACTTAAAGGTGGGCCAAGTATTTTACAAATATTTCATTTTTTCCTGATAATAATTCTGAAAGGGATGTGTTATTGTTAGCCCCATTTACAGTAAAAATTAACCCGAGTATCTGAGGTTACATTTGATCCCATATATTCCTGACTCTTAAGTACAGCACTGTAACCACTGTGCTACCTAATTGTAGTATATCTTCTGGGCCTCAATTTTCTCATCTATAAAAGGAAGAGGTTGGACTAAATGACCTTTAAGGTCCCTTTAAGGTTTAAATCTATAATCTAATGACCTATGATTAAAAAAAATAATGTGAAAATAAAATATACCAAAATATTGTAAAACACACTAAACAAAAATGCTTAAAACTATACAATGTCAATAGATCATACTGCTTTAAAAAATAAATAGAAAAGGAAAAATTGTGAACAATATATGGAGGAAGAAACACAATCAACTTAAGTCAAATATAAGGGAAAAATTCCTAATTTATGATTACACATTTTTCATTCCTAATAATATATACTCTGGGGTAGCTAGGTGGTAAAATGTATAGAGTACTAGATGTGGAATAAGGAAGACCTGAGTTCAAATTTAGTTTCAGATATTTACTGACTGTTGATCCTGGGCTAGTCACTTAACCCTGTTTGCTTCAGTTTCCTCATCTGTAAAATGAGTCAGAGAAGGAAATGGCAAATCATTCCACTATCTTTGCCAAGAAAACCTCAAATGTTTTTTGTGACCTCTTAAATGGGATCACAAAGAATAGGATACAATTAAGCTCTTTAACTCATCCAGCTTTAGTTATTCCATTTTTTCATTAAAAGACCAAAAATGTTATCTTAGAAGCAATGCATCTGAAATTCCCAAAGAACAACTATTAAATATAACCACTTTCTGTATAACACTCAGTGGGGAGCCCTCTGCAAATTAATGATTGACAAATACTTTTTTCAATAGAAGGAAATAGTGCTAGCATTCTATGTCTTCTAGATCCAGTTTTTATCTTAGGAATTATTTTAAGATTATCGCACATTGATTTTTGTTTTTCTTCCCGGGTTATTTTTACCTTCTGAATCCAATTCTTCCTGTACAACAGGAGAACTGTTCGATTCTGCACACATATATTGTATCTAGGATATACTGTAACCTATTTAACGTATAGGACTACTTGCCATCTGGAGGAGGGGGTGAAAGGAGGGAGGGAAAAAGTCGGAACAGAAGTGAGTGCAAGGGATAATGTTGAAAATAATTTTTTTGCAAAATAAAAAAAATTCACTATTAAAAAAAAGATTATCGCACATTGTAAATGCTTAATAAATACTATTACACTCATCATTCATTCACTTACTAATAATTCAAACTGTTAGCTGTTTGTATTAAACAAACAAGGATTCATAACAGTTCTCAGGTCATGTTTCCTAATTTCTAAACTATCCAGCTTACAAACAATATCATGATAGGAATTTCTACTACATCTTATTTTGTGGCTTCATGGAAGTAATAATCCTGGATTCACAAAAGCTTTGGTAGTAGAGTACAATTTCTGGTAGGTGTTAAGCTAGAAAGGCTTCAAGAATAGGCCCAATGATTAAGTATTCACAACCTTTCCTACCACATTTCTATTATTGTCAAGGGCACTGATATCTTTCTAGTCATCCAGGTCCCCAACCTCAGCATTATCCTCAATTCTTCACTCTCACTCAACCCATAAATCTTATCAGTTGCCAAATATCCTAATTCCTTTTACCAAAACATCTCTCATCTATGTTGCCTTCTCTCCAATCACATAGATATCATCCAACTCCACATCCTCATCGTTTCTCAAATGCATAATAGCAGAGGCTTCTATGGGACTCCTTAAGTTCTCTCCCCATTTTTCTCTCTCTCTCCATCTTTCATACAACTATCAAAGTAATTTTCTTGAAGCACAATTAACTCCAATGGTTCTCCATTATCTCCAGGAGCAAGTTGAACAGCCTCTGTATGGCATGTAAAGCTCTTTTCAGCCTGATTACTTCTTAATTTTTCAGGTTTCTTACATATTACCTTTAAAAACTTAGAAACACAATTATAATGGCCAACTTGCTAATTCTAACACATGACTTAACCCCATTTCCCTTTTTCATGCCTTTACACAAAGGATACTCCCTTTCCTCACTTCTACTTTTTAAAATCCTTAGGTTTGTTTCCTCAATCAAAACTTAGCTCAAATGCTATATAGAGCAGTTAGGTGGCTCACTGCATAGATTACTTGGCTTGAGTATTCAAATTCATCCTCAAATATTTACTAACTGTGTTGCCCTGGAAATAAGTTACTTAACCTCTGTTACTGTAATTTCTCCAACTATAAAATAGGAATCATAATAGTACCTTCTTGGAAGGGTTATTTTGAGAATTAAATCAGAGAATATTTGTGAAAGTACTTAGCATAGTACTGAGCATAAAGATGCTTACTGTTTGTTTCCTTCTATCTTCAATTTAGGCCTCTTCATCACCCCCACTCCCAACACACACACCATTTACTAGTTCTTTTTTCTTTAAGTTCTTTTCCTTTTGATCTTCCATCCGGCAACTAGCACAGTGAATAGAGCTCTTAGCCTACAGTCAGAAAGACTTGAGTTCAAAAGAGGCCTAAAACACTTGATAGCTGTATAAAACTTGTATAAAACAGAATGAGAGATAGCTGGAAGCAACAAGAGGATGACTTCCTTTAGTTACTTGTTACCAAGAGGTGACACATCCAGGATGTAAGAAAGTCAGACTTTCACCCCAGATTTGTCTGTGTAAGAATGGTCTTCTACCAACTCCCAAACTATCTTTCTCTAGGTAGTTTATTTCAATACGATTTAGAGATTTCCATTAATGTGGTTCCTAATCATATAAATATTATTAATCATTTAACCATATTTTCTCATCTGTAAAATGGGGATCATAATAACATCTCTCCCATGGTTTGATGTGAGAATCAAAAGAAATATTTGTAAATGCTTATAGCAGTGCCTGACATTGACTAAGCACTTTGAAAGATTTTTCTCTATCAGCAGAAAAAGAGCAGAAAGCAAACCAAAATTACCATCACCACAACAAAGTGACATTCAAATTTGTTCAGGGAGAGATGACTATTAGAGATATAGGTGGTTAGGAAATGGTCACAATAAAATAAAATAAATCTGAGAAATTATCTTTGGCAATTATTAGCCTTCAAACTTCAAAGACAATGGAGAACTGTCTATAAATTAAAAATTTATTATCCTCATAAAATTAATGAGAGGAAACATTATAGTGAATAAGGAGCAGGATTTGAAAGCAAGAAGACCTGGATTCAAATTCTTTTTCTGACTCATTTTAGTTATAGAACCATGGACAAGTTACTCAGTTCACTACAGCTGCATTGATGGATGAAAATTGTGGGAGAAATTCCACACATAGAATTTTCTACACTGATCAAATAAGAGATCCAGAAAAATAATTTATCTTAATTAAAGCTTTTTATTTTCAAAATATATGCATGGCTAATTTTCAACCCTGCAAAACCTTGTGCTCCAAATTTTTCCCTCCATTCCCCCCCACCTCCCCTAGACAGCAAGTAATCCAATGTATGTTAAACATGGGCAGTTCTTTCGTATGTAAAATACTTTTTTATAAAAGTGTTTTCAAATAAGCAGATAGGAGATTTCTCCTTTCTCCTCTCATCTTTAAATTTTAAGAAATAATTCATTCCTTAATATACAGTAGGTCTTTAATATTGTCCTATTGCCTTCCCTATCCACAACATGCCAAAAAAAAAAAAAAAAAAAAAAAAAAGGGTATATGCTATAAATGAAAATGGTCATTCTTCCATACACAATGTTGTTCTACATAATTTTTTCAGCATCTAAAAACACAAGAATAAGTATTGGTGTCCTCCACTTACTGGGCAAAAGAGAAAGACAAATATGCTCCCCTAAAGAAATGACAATGAATGTCCTCTGAGGCTCGTTTATAAACCTACAAACCTTGCTATCTGCAAAGGTAAATGAGAACTGTCTAGAACACTACAGGGTTTTTGCACCTTTTAATCCAACTCAAGACTGCCTGATTGCAATTCTCTCAATAACTAAATTAAGAGTTAAAGTGTGAGTAATTATAAATTAACATCTAAATCCTCATTTACAGAATTGAAAATTAAGCTTTTTAGTTTGAGGAAGGAGGAGATAGAATACCTGGGGGGCAGAGAGGGAGCCACCAGGAAAGGGCTCTTTGAATTAGATTATTAAAGCAATAAAAAAAGCTTTGAGTCATTATCCTTCCTTTATCACCTTCCCTGAGCCTCAAGATAATCCAAATTAAAAATCAACAATTGAACAACAATATCAATAAGAACAAAATTAAATACCTACAATTTTAATAAAATGACCTTGTTATTATATTCACCTTGATGAAATTTCTATTTGTAAGATGTTTTTCATGTAGTCATGTATAGTAGTTTGTCATGAAGTCATGAATGAAGTCCTCTTTCTGGCAATGATTAATTTCGAAAGCTAACCAGTCATGGAATATACATCATTTCTTAAAGGAAAATCTCCAATATAGATAACATTAATTTGCCTATATAATGTTGAAGAGGAGACCCCAGAACTTCCCTCTAAGGGAACTTTCCCTTAAGGGAAAAAGGACTTGGGGCAGGGTCCCTTACTGAGGCAGAGTTGAAGGAGATTATCTCTTTCAAGAATTTTCAGAGTTCTGGGGTCCCCTCTTCAATGTTTTAATTTTTTAAATTATTGATACCTTGTTTTATATATCTTCCATATTTCTAAATATATTGTCATGTTCTTCTACTCAGATAGCCATTCAGTATAATAATAAAGTATTAAAGAGAAAGAAAAAATCATTTCAGTGAAACTAACAGATTAACTGTACCTCAGGCTATTTTAAAGTACTACTTAAAAGAGAAGATATACAGAATTTTTGGTTAAGTAGTTTCTATAAATTATCTAGAGAAAGGCAGTATGGAAAATAGTAGAAGACTATTTTTACCAGAAAAATCTGGTTCAAAAAACGGATTGTCACCTTTTGGTGACAAATCAACCAAAGCAAGTCAACTTCTTGGTGCACCCAGTTACCTCTCAGACAGTTACAGATATTGTTCTTGTTTGATGAACAGAATTTCAACACTAGGCTTTTCCTATACTAACGAAATCACAGATGTATAGGCAAATGTTTTGGTGGATTTCTTTCTTGGTTTGTTTATTTTTAACTAAATCCTCTACAAAGCAGGACCCAATTCACATTTTCTTTACCACTTTTTCAAGTCTAAACAGTAACTTAAACCCTGACTTGTAGAGTTTACCAATCGATTTCTAAGGTGTAAATTTCCTCAAACTAGAAAGCACCTAGCTCCAGCACATTCCTGCCTTCAAATTTATCCTACCTAGGGAAACTCCTCCCCTTCATCAGGATTCCTATTGTGTTTCCTAACCATTTAAGCTTTCATGCACAGTTAAAATATACATTTTATAATATTAATAAAAACATAATAAAACAAAAGGAACAATGAAGGTCAGCATCAGCCCTCATTTACCTGTTAATCCACGCAGGTTTTTATTATCCTCGCTAGCTAAAATACCATGTTCCTTACAACCACTGATGAATACAATTGGCACACTGAGAAATTCACCTCCCTTTCTTGAAGAAATCAATTAACTATGTCTAGGAATCACTTGACCTTATCACCAGCATCCGACTTGGTATAGCTATTGGTGATATTTAATCACACCTGAGGCTTCCTTACATACTGGCCTGCCCAAAGCATTCACCACCCATACTTTGATTTGGCTCATGCCTAAAAGGGCGGTGGCCACATAATTAAAGTCTTAACTACAAATAATGACTAAGAATGACCCTATTTTTATTGCCACTTCCTCTTTTTCTCTACTGACTTTCAAAAGTTCCCATCCATCTTCCCCCCTCCCATTCACTTTTGACTGCAAACAAGTAAATTAAACTGGCAATTATACAAATACTATTAGGACTCTATACAGAACAATTTTATTAATATTAATTGTATTTATTAATTAATATTATGCTATTATTATTATTATTTGGCAACTAGGAAGACTGAAATTTACCCTTGTAAATTTCTAAAAAGAAAGGATCTTCTAAGCAAATTAATCATGTAAAGTTACAAAATAAATGCTTAAGTTGAATAAGAAAATGCATTTTAAAGAATGTCAACAATTTTGTTCAAATGAAATAACAGATGAAGTGCACTCTGCATACCTCAAAGCACTATATAAAAAGGTAGTTATGTTAGACATATACATTTAATTCATGTATTTAATTACTTAAATAGTAATAAATAATTTAATGTAATAATTTAAATGAGTAGTAATCAATAACAATTAATTTGTCCATTAATTTGTGTGCTAATTATAATTTTTCCCCTGATCTCCCCCTGACTCCTCTCAATTACCCATATTCCATGGGAGTTCTCTTTGACTTTCAGTGTTCCTCAGGACACACATTCAATCAAAATAGGAACTAGAATTAAAATAGACCTTGGAGATCATTTTTAAAACCCTAGGTTTTATAATAGAAAAAAAACTGAGGACCATAGAAATGACATTTACAAGGTCACCCAAAATGCCCTGAACTAACATTTGAAGTTAAATCTCTTGAATATAAATATAATTAATATTCTTTCCATTCTATCAATTAAATCCAAAGTTCTGACTTCCAGAGTTTTCAATTTTCCCTTCTTTTCTATGCCTACTATAAGGTCCCTATATCAGGGACTCACCCCAGATTATCAGTTTCCTAATTTATCTCTTTGACACTAATCTCTTCCTCTTCAAAATCTATCTTTCAATGTAATGCAAAGTATAATCAATCATGTCATTTAAAAATCTTCAGAAGTGTTGTTCACTGAATAAAGTATAAACCCATTTCTTTATTTCACGAAAGAAGATATGTGTCCTTATGTCTTTCCTTGGTCTAAATGAATCTTCTAGGTCCTGGGAATATACTCAGTACTTAATCCAAAAATGAAGAAAAACACTCTAGTGGGGAATAAAACCACTAGTGTTGATCTTGAAACTAGTGTCTTTGAAGCCTGGGGTCATGTCTCACCTCTGTCACAAGTAGGTTATTTACCTGGGAGAAGTCACTTAATATTTCAGTGCCTTGGACAGCACCTTAAAATCAAGTTGGAATATTCTAGGTCTTATACAAGAAGTTCCTGAATGAGTGCTCCCTAAAGGTAAGAAATTGCAAATTAAGTTAAAAAATAAATTCCTATACATATAAAGCAGCCCCCCTACAGGTAGGAACATTTCTAGTAACAAGAGAATCATCTGTGAATCTCTGACTACTTAGGGGCATCTAGAAACAGCCAACTTCTATTTCCACATATCTTTCAATTAAAAATATTGCAGCAAACAAAAAAATAAGTATGCTTCATCATATCAAACCACAAAAATCCTCAAGACCAAGATATTTTATCATTCAATATGTAATGCCGGAGAATCTTACTGAAGCAAGATAGCAATTATAGAGTTTTTTAATATTTTATTTAATATTTTATAAACTAATATTTAATATTTTATATGAGAGGGAGAGATTTTCTGAGGGGCAGATCAGAATCCATTTGTCCCTCCAGGCCTAAATTGGATTTTCTTCTCAAAGAATTCAGCACTGAATGTAAGGTTCCAATGATGTTTATACGGCTCTATAGATCAGGGAAAACAAAGGCAAATGGAATCAGAACACTGATGATTATGGGAATTTCCAGGAACGAACCATCAATTCAGTTCTGACAGGTTGGGGGTAGGACCATAAATTCTTGATAACTTAGGAGGATTTAGGAGCCAGGATGTCTGCACTCCCTCTTATCTGAGATTAAACATTTACAGTTTATTACCTAGAGTAGCCAGCTTTAAATTATATCAGTCCTAATAGTCAGGAAGGGAGGGGAGAGGGTTTGCAATAAGGGAGTTTGAGACAGAACAATTCAGGGAAACTGAGGCAGAACAATTTAGGGAAACTGAGGCACAACAAATACTCTTTATAATCTGGTACCAACCACTTTCTAGCCTCATATTACTCTGTAAAAATCATTCTCTGTACTTACCATAAACTCTTTTCTCTCTGTACCTATCACCAGTGATTTTTATCTCCCTTTCCTCCCTTTGTGGTCCTAAATCTATAAAAAATCAGTTCAGTGAAGCAGTACCCTTATCTTTGAAAGACTTACCTAACTTTCTACTGTTCATGTGGGGCCAACCCTCTATTTGGATATCTGTCTTGAATCAACTGCTTTATTTATTCTTATTCCCAGGTAAATGTTAGATGATATTGGAGGAAATCAGGCAACTGAGTTCCCCTACAAATTCTTATTTAACATTTTCCCTGGATCTTTACTGCTATACAATAATCCCCTTTCCCCACCCCACCCCACCCCACCCCACTGACTAGCAAACTCCTTTCTGCAGCTGTTCCAGATCTAGTAACTCTTGAATTCTCTTCCACCTCACAGATGACCTCACTTCCCAATTAGATGAAAAAACTAAGGTCATCTATTACGAATTCTTTCATCTCCCCTTCTCTATGCTGTTCTAGCTAGCTATCATTTGTTCCTTTCCTCCAACTAGGAGGAAGACATAGCCCTTCCTTTTAGGAATTCCAATCTCTCTATTTATTTTTTTATCCCATTACCTATCTCTTCCTGGAGCTTGCTCTACAGGATCACTCCCTATCTGTCTGACCTTCAATATTCATCTATCTGATTCTTCCAAACTGTTATGAGAAATCTGTGCAAACTACAGGCACTCTTTAGCCACAGAACATATGTGATAGACTTAGTTTTTCTGCAATTATCGCTTTTTAAAATTTTGACTTGCATTAAATATGGGATTTCCATATATATGTATATATATATATATATACATATATACATGTGTGTATATATAAACTCAATGAAAATCACTTGGCATGCAATAAGTCAAGAATGCTTTCAAGCCTATGTTTTTAATTAGTGTTTTGAGTTTTTATTTTTTCCCCTAGAAGATAAAAATAACATTTAAATTCAGTCATGTATATTTCATTTCCCTTAAGTTTAGGGATTTCTTAATTCTTCTCTTCCGCCCCAACACAAGTGACTTTGTTCACAAGCCTACACTAGTGAAATTTTCACTGCATATCTTCTCTTTCTTTACCCCCTGGATTTTCTACTTTAAGAAGATAAGTTTCAGTCTCAATTCTACCCCTTAAAAAAGAAGAATGATTGGTAGAACAGGAAATGTGAAGTATGTTCATATAACCTCAAGGCATAATTTTCTCAGTCTGTATACATTTACCTAATCAATGCATATGGACTTCTATCAGGTTTTTGTTTACTATACTGAACAATTAATGTTTTCAATTATCAGAGTTGACTACTTACTTAATAAATACAAGCCATTTGTCTTCTCTATTCCCCATTCCTAGCACCAAAAGTATTTCCAGATATTGCAATTGTACTTTCTTTTTCCCCCATTCCTAGTCTTAAAGTATTTCCAGCTGTTGCATCACTTTTTCTTTTATTTACTTATTTAATTTTATTTTTAAAGACTGGATCTCCCTATCTGGCTCAGGCTGAATATGCAGAGATTATTTCATGGCCCTAACCTCCAAGAAAATTTTACCTGCTCCATTTTCCCACCTGGATCTGTTGCCCCTCCCTAAAGGGCAGTGGTTCACTATCTTAATACCAAACGCCTGATCAGTCCAGTCCAGCCTACTGCAGTTCTGAACCACCATGCTAGAATTTACTAGCCTCAGCCTCCCAGATAGCAAGGTTAACAAAGTATGCTACCATACCTGGCTATTTTCTCACTTTCAACTACTAAAGCTCAAAAGCTTTATGACCTTATAGTTTATTTTTAGAGGTTATATGAAAACCCAAGGAGTGGATCCCCATTTCATAAATCATCCCTTTCCTATTTTATTAATTTCCATTGACTGAACTCTGCACAATACTGACAAGGACAAATTTAACACTCTTAAGATAATGATTTCCCTATCTGTATGATATAGATAAAAGGATTTTACTTCCTTCTTCAGTTGATCTTCATACCATACATTAAGTTCTGAAATTCATGAATACTATTATGCAGTTTCATTACCCCTCCCATTCACTACTTCCTTAAATAACATTTAACTATAGAAGCCAATTCACTCACATCCTCGTCTCCTACAGAATGGAAAATTAAGAAAGGATCAAATTCATATATATATATGTATATATATATATGAATATATATGCTAACTAGAAAATTATACAGTTGCATGAATGGGGGTGGGTGAAGGGCTGGGACAAGCCACTCCCAGGAGATAGCAAAAAGAACTTCCCTCCATTCCTCTCACATACCACCTAGGAAGTGAGAGATCACAGTCTATTTCTCATAGTTCATTGATTACAAGGTTTTCTAAGTATATAACCAACACTGCTATTCAGTCCTATTCTCTTTTGTGTGATACCCCAAAGATTCAGCAATTCTTTTGGACAGAAAAACAAGATGTGGAGAACCCCAAAACTAGATTTTCTGAATACTTACTAAAGCCCATCTCTAAGTCTTTCAGAAAGAGAATATTTGAAGAGCCTGTATTTTCAAATGGGATTTTATAATAGTAAAAATAGTTTACATAATAATAAAAATAGCTAGATAAAACATTTTATAAAGCACTAACTGTATGCTAGTTACTGTGTGCCAATAACTAGAAATATAAATATAAAAAAACAAGACCATTCCTACCCTCAGGAAATTTACATTCTAAGAGGAAAAGAAAACACATGAAAGTGAACTGGAAAATGAAGAGGGAGGTTTAGAGCAGAGCAAGACTTCAGATGAAAAGACAGAGATATCCAAATAGTAATTAAGAAAGTGAACTGGGAAACGGAGAGGGAGATTTAGAGCACAATAAGACTTCAAATGAAAAGATAGAGATATCCAAATAGTAACTAAGTTAAGTGAGTAATACTATCTATAATAATAATGATAATATATACATGTATATCTATATATACATATATAGATATAAATGTGTATGTATGTATATATATATGTATATATATATATATATATACATATATACATATATGTGTATTTACTTGTTTAACATTTCAAAGCTCCTTACATGCATTATGCCCTTTGATCCTCATACTAACCCTATAAGGCAGGGTATAGTTAACCCCATTTTACACATGAGAAATCTGGGACTTAGGGAAGTTAGGTGACTTGCTCAGGTGGATAGTACTCTGTCCATTAGGCCAATGTATTTATCTCACCAAAGCCTGAACTTTATACTAGTAAAGGTGAATACCACCAAAAGGGTACATCTTTGATGAAAGCAGCACCGGATAATGGAGAATGCCCTGGCTGAGATGAGGGGAGAGGTGGTCATCAACTTTTTTTTCCTTTGGCCCTTGTGGCATTCTGATGAAGCCTATGACCCCTTCTAAGAATGATCTTTTTAAATGTATCAAACAAATCACATAGGGTTACAAAGGATATTAGTTATACAAGAATACAGTTAGAAGAAATTTCTTTTCAATTTTTTAACATCCATTTTTAAATTTTCACTTTTGAATTTTCTCCTTCTTTCCCTATTACCCACTGAGAAGACAAGCAATAGGATAGCCATTTATGTAAAGTTATGTAAGACATTTCCACATTAGTCATACTGGAAAAAATAAAAATAAAATGAAGAAAAATATGCTTCATGTCTAAGGGAGAAGGCAGAGGAGAGAGGGAGAAAAACTTGAAGCACAAGGATTTCCAAAGGTGAATGTTTGATAAGATAGTTATCTTTGCATGTATTTTTTGGGGAAAAAATGTTTTTAAGTTGTTTAAATCTGAAAAAAAAAAAATTATACTTCAATCTACATTAGAGTCCCCTTCCGTTTTCTCTCCAGAAATGGATAGCATTTTTCATTATGTGTCTTTTGGAATTGTCTTGAATCATTATGTTGATCAGGATACCTAAGGCCTTCACAGTTACCAGAACTTTTAAAACAAAATCGTGGACTCTCTGGACCTAAGTTCGAACTCTACCTCTGGTATTTATTATCTGAATGACAAGAAAAAATCACCCTTATCTTCCATTTCCTTATGCATACAAAGGGAGTTGGAAGAGATGGTCTCTTACCTCCCTTCTAACACCAAATCTGCATCTACGAGCCTATGACCCTCATGTGGTTGTTGTTGATTTTTCTTTATTCTACAAAAAGACCATAGCATCAGGAAGTGATGCCATCATGCAAGTGAATTGGATTTAAATAAGGGAGGAATGTGTAAGCTCATCTGCCTGACTTTCTGCTCCAGAGCCATCTGAATCAAGACCATTAGAAACGGTCCTCAATGCGCTGGGAGACCTTAGGTGTTTTTTTTGTTTGTTTTTGTTTTTGTTTTTTTTTTTGTTTTTTAACAATACTAAGAATACTGGACTTGGGCAGCTAGGTGGGGCAGTGGATAAAGTGCTGGGCCTGGAATGAGGAAGACTCTTCTTTGTGAATTCAAACCTATTCTCAGACATTTATTAGCTCTGTGACCCTGGCAAAGTCATTTATCTCTACCTCAGTAGAGGTAGAGATACTCATCAGTAAAATGAACTAAAGAAGGAAATAACAAACTACTTTAGTATCTTTGCCCAAGAAAACCTCAAATGAGGCCACAAAGAGTCAGGTGCAACTGAAAGTGATTAAACAAAAACTATTGGTTTTAAATTTTTTAGCAGTCATTTAAGAAGCAGAGAAAGACAAATCTTCATCTTCATCTTCAAGACAAATTCCTCACTTTATAATATCATAACTCTATCTTCAATAAAGCTACTAGATATAGTAGAAATTGTAAGGAACCCAAATGAATGAAGTGTCCAAGTTTCACAACTGATTTTCTATGGTCAAACATTCATTTGTTAAAGAGCCAAAGTTCTCTGAAGAAAGGAAGGTCTTTCTACTTACAAAATTGCCAAAAGTTTCTTTCAGAAAACATAAAAGAAACATCATTTATTAAGTGTGAACTATATAAATAGGACTTTGCCCTTCCTTAAGGGAGGAACAAAATTTAGATAGTACCTTGGCTTCCACAGTAATCATAAGACACCTGCTTAACACTTAACACTTTGGGATGTGTTTGATCTATTTATCACAAACTACTGTGCATTATGCCTAGATGAGGCCTAAGGGGGAAAGTAACATCATTGACAAGGTAAGATTAAGAAGGACTTCATGGAAGAAATGGTATTTGAGTTGGGCAGTTGGGGATGTGATGGCTAAAGAGACTTACAGGAAAGAGATTACTGGATGTAGGTATGAGAAAGTTTTCTGTAGAATGTGTTTCAATGAAATATGAAATAAGTATGAAAGGAGAGGTTAGAGATTCTAGGGCAGGAGTTATTAAGCTTTTTGTGTGTCATGGGCTCCTTGGACAGTGTAGTGAAGCCTAGGGACCCCTTCTCACAATGATATTTTTAAATGCATAAAAATAAGAAACAAAGGAAACCATTTATGTTGAAATATACTCATCTATCTAAGCAAGTTTTTAGAGTCCATGTTAAGAACCTTCATAGAGGAACCTGAATGAGTTTGGATATTCCTCAAACATCAAGCATCCACTAAAGATTTCTAAGCAGAGAAATGTCAGAACCTTATACATACATACATACACAGACATATATATGTGTGTATGTAACTCTTGCCACAATGTCCCCAGGTTTAGATTTATATAGATCAAGTTCACCCTTGAAGGCTTCTCAACAACTATTAGACTCATTTTGCCCTAACTCAGGGAAGTCTAAGGAATATCTGAATTTAGCCATTTTCCAGTTATTTGGGGGGTGGGGGAGTAGAAGGTGATTGCTTTAGACCTCTATTTTATTCAGACCTCTGGCTTATTTCCAATTATTATTATTCAGTTGAGTCTGATTTAATACTGGTGATGATTATTACTGTAATATATAGTGAATATACTTGCTTAACTAATGTTTGATGAGTACAGGACCAAGTCCAATGTGGCTCAGATGACTCAATGGCATCAAAAATCCCCAAGCTATTTTGAACTGTATTTTTTGGCTAGGGAAATTGTCTTAGAGCAATTGGCCAACACATCTGTGAATACTTCACCAATGGGTGATCCTGCCTGCAAATTTATTCCCCAAAATATTGCCCAACATAGGACCAAAGAAAGACCCATATTTGAATATCTTCTGCCAGCTAATCTATTGCAAGCAAGAGCTAATGATTCTCCTGGAAGGTCAAGATATTTATCTATCAACCAATGAGACTATATATATATATATATATTTACTTTGTGTCTTCTGTATCATCTGGGTATCAAGTACTATAAAATTAAGGCCTCAAAAAAAGGACAGTATCTAAAATTATGAGGAAAATTTGAGATCTACTTCATTATAGGGGCCAAAAGAATTTTTAATAAAGTGCTATAGTCTTGGAGCTCTGCCTCTGTCTCTTTTATTATAGTCTATAGACTGGACAATTTTGGACCCCAGTTTCCCTGCAAGCATCAGGCCAAAAATAAGTATCTAGATATAGAAAAAAAAATTTTAAAGGACCTGAAAATAACAGGTGGAAAAAATACTAAGATCCAAGTACACTAAACAAGGAAATACTTATTTTTGCTTTCCTGATAAAAACCTTTCCTTTCCTACTCTCATCAAACATAGACACATAGAAATTTCAATCACAAACCCAAGAAAACTCCCAGTACACACTAGTCACATCTCTGCTTCCTGTATTTCCAGTGGGTAATTCTCCCAGTTGCATTCTTTTTTCCCCTTATTTTCCTCATCTGACATTCTCCCTTGAATCATATCCCTAGCAACTTCAAGTTATACATCTCTGCAGCACTTTACATATTACTTTTAGCATCTCATTTCCTTCAGTTTCTCCTTCCACTAATAAATTTCTCAGTCTTCAGGGGTTTTTTTATTTATTATAATAACTTTTTATTGACAGAACCCATGCCAGGGTAATTTTTTACATTATCCCTTGCACTCACTTCTGTTCCGATTTTTCCCCTCTCTCCCTCCACCCCCTCCCCTAGATGGCAAGCAGTCCTATATATGTTGAATATGTATTAGTATATCCTAGATACAATATATGTGTGCAGAACCAAACAGTTTTCTTGTTGCACAGGGAGAATTGGATTCGGAAGGTAAAAATAACTCAGGAGGAAAAACAAAAATGCAAACAGTTTACATTCATTTCCCAGTGTTCTTTCTTTGGGTGTAGCTGCTTCTGTCCATCATTGATCAATTGAAACTGAATTAGGTCTCTTTGTCAATGAAATCCACTTCCATCAGAATACATCTTCATACATTATCGTTGTTGATATATATAATTATCTCCTGGTTCTGCTCATTTCACTTAGCATCAGTTCATGTAAGTCTCTCCAAGCCTCTCTGTATTCATCCTGCTGATCATTTCTTACAGAACAATAATATTCCATAACATTCATATACCACAATTTACCCAACCATTCTCCAATTGATGGGCATCCATTCATTTTCCAGTTTCTAGCTACTACAAACAGGACTGCCACAAACATTTTGACACATACAGGTCCCTTTCCCTTCTTTAGTATCTTCTTGGGGTATAAGCCCAGTAGTAGTACTTCTGGGTCAAAGGGGATGCATAGTTTGATAACTTTTTGGGCATAATTCCAGATTGCTCCCCAGAATGGCTGGATTCGTTCACAACTCCACCAACAATGCATCAGTGTCCCAGTTTTCCCACATCCCCTCCAACAATCATCATTATTTTTTCCTGTCATCTTAGCCTTCAGGTTGCAGCAGATTCATACCCTATTCTTGCTTCTACCCTGGCCCTCAAGGAACTGGCCTTTGCCTCCCATGGTTATGATCTAATGTCCTTCCTCCTCCTCCTTCTTGTGACTCCAATTCTAACAGAAACCCTGCTCCTGACTTTTTTAATGCACCTGAATACTAAGGTTGTAGGGGAAGGGAGGGGTTTGCCTCCTCTGAATGGGAGGGACAAAATAATTTCTGACTCCCTTAAAAGCTGTTAGAATTCTTTCAGCATTTCTTTCTACATAT
Source organism: Sarcophilus harrisii (assembly GCF_902635505.1). Lineage (NCBI taxonomy): Eukaryota > Metazoa > Chordata > Mammalia > Dasyuromorphia > Dasyuridae > Sarcophilus > Sarcophilus harrisii. The sequence goes on from NC_045430.1 coordinate 48,420,246, forward strand.
ATCCACTAGAGCCAAAGGAAATAATCCTGGCAGCAATATAAAGGATGGTTTGGAGGGTAAGGAACAGAGGTAAAAAAGAAATGCTAAAAAGATACTTCAATAGCTCAGGTATTAGATGCTAATAAGATAGTACAGCGAGTATAGAAAAAGAATGAATGTTTTATGCTTTTTGTTTATTTAAGAATATATCTCCCAATCTCACTAAGGTTAGAAATATAGCAGTCACTTCCTAGCTCAAGCTCTTCTCTAATTGGATCAGAAGCTTAAAATAATTCCATTTCTGAACTGGAATTCATTTTGTTAAAGATAGAAGTTGGAGTTATAAAAATGAATAAGATTTCGTAAAGGGAGAAGAGAAAGAAGGATATATACTTGAGGGACATTAGCATAGAGGGATTGAAAAGAAAATGAAGGGCAAAGAGAAGTAGGGTAAGTCAACTTGGTAAAAGCTTAAAAGTTAAAAGAGAGTTAAAAGGAATATGGGAGTGAGATGGCAAGAGAATTGTCATCTAAAATGTATCATAGCTAAAATGACAGAGAAAAGGCAGGGACTTGTCTGAGCTCTCCTCTAAATCCCTTCAAATATCTATAATTAATGCCTTAAAACAAGTTCTACATGAACAAAATCCACAAAAAGACAGAGCAAAACAATTTTTCTAATCCAAGACAAGTTATAAATTCAGTACAAAAAATCTGTTGTACTGGGAGGATAGTAGAGCACATTCTAGCACAGGCCCTGCCAATACAAATCAGGCCCCAGCAAACCAAGAACAGAACATAGGGAAAATTAAATCAGTGGTGTCAGTGGTGGTTTTAAACCTCTCAATCCACAGATGGTAAAGGGATTGTGCAACTTCTCAGAAAGACAGTATAGGGATTAATTTGCCAGAACCAGAGCCAGGACTTCATTGTATTAACCATACTTGGATCTGGGTTGCAGTCCTGGATCTCAATCCCAGAGCAAGGAGGACCACTAACACAACAGAGCTTGTAGACCCATGGAAGCTAGAACTGTGGTCACAGTTCCAGAATTTTAAAAAAGTGCTTATGGTTACTCACAGACCAATGTATAATACAGGAGAGTAATAAATACATCTCTCCCTGAATCATACCACCTTGGAAGAACCAAAAATGGAGAGTTCCCTAGAATTACCTCTGACAGCAGCTGCACAAAATACCTAAAGGTTGGAGTGGTCATTTTTCCACTCCAGAAACAAAGACCCACTGTCACACAGAATTAAAAATCAAAAAAATAATCTAGAAAATGAGCAAATAGCAGAAAAAAAAACTTGATTATAGAAAGTTACAATGATGATAGGAAAGAACAAAATGCAAACTCAAAAGAAAACACAAAAGTCAAAAATTAATTGACCCCTGATATGGAAGAGCTCAAAAAGAATTTTAAAACTCAAGTAATAGAGGCAGAGGAAAAACAAGGGGAAGAAATGAGGATGATGCAAGAAATTCATATTAAAAAAGAGTCAATAATTAGAGATGCAAAAAATAATGATGAAAACTACACCTTAAAAAACAAACTAGGCCAAATGATAAAAGAAGCATACAAATCTAATAAAAATTAAAAAATCCTTAAAAATTAGAAGTGGCTGGATGGAAAAGGAGGTACAAAAGTTCAATGAAGAAACTAATTCTTAAGAAATTTTAATTAGGCAAGTGGGAGGTAATGACAAAATGAGATATCTAGAAACAACAACAACAACAAAATCAAAAGAATAATAAAAAAAAAAATAGAATGTGAAATATCTCATTGGAAAAACAATTGACCTGGATAACAGATCCAGGAGAGATAATTTCAGAATCACTAAAATGTCTAAAAGACAATTTTTAAAAAGAGCCTTGGCATTGTCTTTCAAAAATTATCAAGTAAACTACCTTGATATTTTCTAGAACCAAAGGGTAAAATGGAAATTGAACAAATCTGCTGGGGGCAAAGCCAAGAAGGTGGAGAGGATATGTTTCTTTCTGATCTTCTCTCAACTAATTAGCAATTTCAGCCTCTGAATTACTTCTAGACTGGCATAATTCACGAATATTGGGAGTGCAGCAAATTACCGCAGAAAATAATTTCGAAGATGGCCGAAAAGGTCTGCTTCAGTTGGGCATGGAGGGAGGTGGCCAAGCACAGGCAGGCCTCTATAGCACAGATGCCAGTGTGAAGACCTGGGTAGTAGTGAGATCTCCATAGAGTGATGCAGAAGACTCCCCATGAAAAGGAATCTACACCAGTGTTGGCTACTCTGCCCTGGTTGCAAGCACATTTAGGGTTAAATATCTAACACCAACAAAAAAGATAAATAGTGAACCCCAAAAGGCCAGAGTCTCACAGAACCTGGCCATGCCCACCCAACACCAGCACTGAGTCAGCATGATTCCAGGCAGCAGCAGCTTTGCTGCTTGTAGAGGAAGCTTGGAAAACCTCCCTTGCCCTAAAAGCAGATCCTAATTTTTTTTTTTTTTTTTTTGAAAAATGAGTAAAAAGAACTCTAACTATAAACAGTTTTTATGGTGAAAGCAAAGAACAACTTTCAAACCCTGAGGAGACTAAAAGTAGATTTTCTCCAGATGAAGCCACAAAAGATCCCCATAACACAAGATGGAAGAAATTAAAAAAGATCTTAAAAGAAAGCTATAAGAAAAATGGGGAAGGGAAAGGAAAAGTTTGTAGGAGGGTTTGGAAAGAGCATCTAACTCATTAAAAAATAGATTTGACAAAAAGGAAAAAGAAAACAGCTCCATGAAAAACAGAATTTGTGAAATGGAAAAAAATTCCATAGGATAAAACAACTCATTTAAAAACTCAATTGGACAAATACAAAAAGAAGTAAAAAAAGCGAATGAAGAAAATAATTCACTAAAAATCAGAACTGAACAAATGGAAATGAATGGATCAATGAGACATCAAGAATAAGTCAAGCAAAACCAAAAAAAAAAAAAAATAGAAAAAAATAGAAAATGTCTGCTTGAGAAAACAACTGAACTGGAATCTGATCTAGATCTAGGAGAGACACTCTAAAGATTATTGGATTCCCTGTAAACTATGATGGAAAAAAAAAAAAGCCTAGACACTATTTTTCAAGAAATCATCAAGGAGAACTGCCCTAATGTCATAGAATCATAAGGTAAAATAGCCATTGAAAGAATTCACCAAATACCTCCTGAAAGAGACTCCAAAATTAAAACTCCAAGGAAAATTGTGGCTAAATTTCAGAACTATTGGACGAAGGAAAAAATATTACAAGTAGTCAGAAAAAAATAATTCAAATACCAAGGAGCCACAATAAGAATTAATAAGGATCTAGCAGCTTCCTGCTAGGCTAGGGCCTGGAATCTGATATTCCAAAAGGCAAAGGAACTTTGAATGCAACCAAGAATAAACTACCCTGCTAAACTGAGCACTTTTTTTTCCAGGAAAGAAGATGGGCATTCAATAAAAGAGGTGAATTTCATTTATTTCTGATGAAAAGACGAGAGCTAAACAAACAAACAAAAAAATTGACCTCCAAATATAGGATTCAAGAGAAGCATAAAAAACAAACAAACAAAAAAAAAAACCCAAAACTCTTGAGAACTGTATTTCTGTTATGGGTATACATAGAGAGTGCATGTATAATTTGATTTTATTGTTATAATTTTAAAAAAAGGAACTAGAGATGGAAAGGGGATTGTACCAGAAAAAGGGAAAAATGGAGGTAAAATGAGGGAAATTCCATCTCACGAAGAGGCAAAGGAAACATATTATATTTGAGGGAAAGAAACAAAGGGAATGAACATTGTGTGAATCTTATTCTTATCAAATTTGGTTCAAAGAGAAAATATTAGATATATTTGTTTTACAGAAAAACTTTTCTCACCTTATCGAAAAGTATAAGGGGAAAGGTGAAAAGGCAAGGGGTAGGCTAAATAGAAGGGAAAACAGAAATAGTAGGGTAAAGAAAGGGGGAGGGACTTTACAGGGGGAGGGCTGCTCATAAATTAAATAGTGGGGAGGAGGGAAAGGGGAAAAGGATGGGGATCCTTATTATCTGGGGATAATAAGATAATAAGATGGCAGGAAATACAGAATTAGTAGTTTTAATTGTAAATGTGAATAGGGCGAACTCTCCCATAAAGCATAAGCAGATAGCAGACTGGATTAAAAGCCAGAATCCTACAATATGTAGTTTACAAGAAACACATTTAAAGCAGTGAGATACATACAGAGTAAAGGTAAAAGGCTGGAGCAGAATCTACTATGCTTCAGGTGAAGTCAAAACAGCAAGGATAGCCATCCTGATCTTAAATCAAGCAAAAGTAAAAATTGATCTAATTAAAAGAGATAAATAAGAAAGGAAACTGTATCTTACTAAAGGGTACCATAGATAATGCGGCAATATCAATACTAAATATATATGCACCAAATAGTACAGAATGGAAATTCCTAAAGGAGAAGTTAAGAGAGGTGCAAGAAGCAATAGACAGCAAAACTATAATAGTGGGAGATCTCAAACTTCCTTTCTCAGAACTAGATGAACCAAATCACAAATAAATAAGAAAGAAGTTAAAGAGGTAAATAGAATTCTAGAAAAGTTAGTTATGATAGATCTTTGGAGAAAACGGAATGGAGACAGAAATGAGTAGACTTACTTTTCAACAGTTCATGGAACCTATACAAAAAATTGATCATATATTAGCACATAAAGTGTAGAGAGACAGAACTCTGGAGAAATATACTTGAAACAAGCTGTTAACTCAGAGGAATTGATGAGACAATGGTTATCTAGTTTATATATACTTAGTACTTAGTATGCTGATGTAACAGTTCTCTAGTTCACACATATTCAGTATGTTGTAATGATGTAATTGTAATAGGGTATATATAAACTGGGGACAGGAACTCAGACAGAAGTCAGACTAACAGGGAAGACTGCAGAGGGAAACTGGGTCAGACAATGACAAACATAGATTGTGAATGGGGAATCCAATGATTCCTGCTAGTTTTGAAGTCCTGTAGTAGTCCCATCAAAAATTTTTGTTGTTCATTAGCACATGTAGTCAGAGATGGAATCATAAAGACCTCAAAATCAAATGCAGAAAGGCAGAAATAGTAATTGCATTTTTTTCAGATATGATGCAATAAAAATTACATTCAACAAAAAGCCAGGGGAAAATAGAACAAAAAGTAACTGAAAACTAAATAATCTCATTCTAAAGAATGAATGGGTGAAACAGCAAATCATATTCACAATTAATAATTTCATCCAAGAGAATGACAATAATGAGACAACATGCTAAAATTTGTGGGATACAGCCAAAGTGGTAATAAGGAGAAATGTTATATCTCTAGAGGTTAACTTGCATAAAACAGAGAAAAAGAAGAACAATGACCTGGGCTTGCAATAAGAGCAAATTAAAAACTCCCAAATGCCAAACTTGAAATTCTAAAAATAAAAGGAGAGATTAATAGAATTGAAAGTAAAACAAAACAAAAAAATTGGATTAATAAATAAAACTAAAAGTTCATTTCATGAAAAACCAACTAAATAGATAAACATTTAGTAAATTTGATTAGAAAAATAAAAGAAGAAAATCAAATTGTTATTCTTAAAAATGAAAAGGAAAACTTTTGCACTAATGAAGAGGAAATTAGAGTAATAATTAGGAGTTACTTTGCCCAACTTTACGCCAATAAATTTGATATCCTAACTGTAATGGAGGAATACCTATAAAAATATAGATTGCCCAGATTAACAGAAGGAAGTAAATTGCTTAAATAGTCCCATTTTAGAAAAAAAAAAATAGAACAAGCTATTAATCAACTCCCTAAAAAAAAAAAATCCCCAGGACCAGATGGGTTTACATGTGAATTCTATCAAACATTTAAAGAACAATTAACTCCAATGCTATATAAACTATTTCAAAAAATAGGGAATGAAGGACTCCTACCAAATTCCTTTTATGACACAGACATGGTACTAATACCTAAACTAGGTAAGATGAAAACAGAGAAAGAAAATTATAGAACAATCTTCCTAAAGAATATTGATGCAAAAATCTTAAATAAAACATTAGCAAAGAGATTACAGAAAATAATCCCCAGGATAATACACCATGACCAAGTAGAATTTATACCAGGAATGCAGGGCTGGTTCAATTTGAGGAAAACTATTAGCATAATTGACTATATCAATAACCAAATTAACAAAAACCATATAATTATCTCAATAGAAATAGAAAGAGCATTTGATAAAATTCAACACCCATTCCTATTAAAATCACTAGAGAGTATAAGAATAAATGGACTTTTCCTTAAAATAGTCAGAAACATGTATTTAAAATCATCATTAAACATCATATGTAATGGGGATTAACTGGAACCATTCACAATGAGATCAAGGGTGAAACAAGGTTGCCCACTATCACCATTACTATTCAATGTTTTATTAGAAATGCTAGCTTTGGCAATAAGACATGGAAAATAGATTAGAGGAATTAGAGTAGGTAATGAGGAAACCAAATGATTACTCTTTGTAAATGATATGATGGTATACTTAGAGAACCCCAGAGAATCAACTAAAAAGCTATTAGAAATAATCCACAACTTTAGCAAAGTTGCAGGATACAAAATAAATCCACATAAATTATCAGCAATTTTATACATCACTAACAAAATCCAACAGCAAGAGATATAAAGAGAAATTCCATTTAAAATAACTGTTGACAGTATAAAATATTTGGGAATCTATCTGCCAAGTGAAAGTATATGAACAAAACTACAAAACACTTTCCACAGAAATAAAGTCAGATGTAAACAATTGGAAAAATATCAAGGGCTCTTGGATAGGTCGAACAAATATAATAAAGATGACAATACTATCTAAACTAATCTATTTATTTAGTGCTGTACCACTCAAACTCCCAAGAAACTATTTTACTGACCTAGAAAAAAATAACAACAAACTTCATCTGGAAGAACAAAAGGTCAAGAATTTCAAGGAAACTAATGAAAAAAAAAATTAAATGAAGGTGGATAATTTACCTCTCAGACCTGTGGAGGAGAAAGGAATTTGTGAACAAATTAGAACTAGAGATCATTATTGATCACAAAATAGATAATTTTGATTATATTAAGTTAAAAAGGTTTTGTACAAACAAAACTAATACAGATAAGATTTGAAGAGAAGCAATAAACTGGGAAAACATTTTGACATTCAAAGGTTCTGATAAAGATCTCATTTCCAAAATATATAGAGAACTGACTCAAATTTATAAGAAGAAATCAAGCCATTCTCCAATTGATAAATGGTCAAAGGATATGAACAGACAGTTTTCAGATGATGAAATTGAAACTACTTCTAGTCATATGAAAAGGTGCACCAAATCACTATTGATCAGAGAAATGCAAATTAAGATAACTCTGAGATACCACTATACACCTCTCAGATTGGCCAAGATAACAGGAAAAGATAATGACTAATGTTGGAGGGGATGTGGGAAAACTGGGACACTGATACATTTGTGGTGGAACTGTGAACAAATCCAACCATTCTGGAAAGGAATTTTGAACTACACTCAAAAAGTTGTCAAAGTGTGCATACCCTTTGATCCAGCAGTATTGCTGTGGGGTTTATATCCCAAAGAGATCTTAAAGGAGGTGAAGACTCCCACATGTGCAAAAATGTTTGTGGCAACCCTTTTTGTAGTGGCTACTGCAATTCAGTGGAAACTGAATGGATGCCCATCAATTGGAGAATGGCTGAATAAATTGAGGTATATGAATGTTATGGAATATTATTGTTCTGTAAGAAATGACAAACAGGATGATTTCAGAGAATCCAGGAGAGACTTACATGAATTGATGCTAAGTGAAATGAGCAGAACTAGGAGATCATTATACATGGCAACAACAAGACTATACTATCGTATATACATTCTGATGGACTTGGCTCTCTTCAACAAGGAGATGATTCAAACCACTTCCAATTGTTCAGTAATGAAGAGAGCTATCTACACCCAGAGAAAGGACTATGGGAACTGAGTGTCAACCACAACATAGCATTTTCATTCTTTGTTATTATTTGCTTGCATTTTTGTTTTCCTTCTCAAGTTTTTTTTTTTCTGTCTAGATCTGATTTTTCTTGTTCAAGAAGATAGCTGTATAAATATGTATACATATATTGGATTTAACATATATTTTAACATATTTAACATGTATTGGACTACTTGCCATCTAGGAAAGGGGGTAGGGTGAAGGAGGGAAAAATTTGGAACAGAAGGAAATATGTTTAGAAGAATTGCACATGTTTAGCCTATATTGAATTACTTGCTATCTAGAGGAGGGGGGAAATGGGGAGGAAAGGAGAAAAATTGGAACACAAGGTTTTGAAAAGGTGAATGTTGCAAACTATTTTTACATGGATTTTGAAAAATAAAAAGCTCTAATAAAAAATAAAACTAAAATAGTTAAAAGGGGAAAAAAGAAATGAAAAAGATGAAAAGACTTATATGAATTGATGCAAAGTGAAATGAGATAAACCAGGAAAACATTGTACACAAAAACAGCAATATTATATAATTATTGTGAATAATTTAGCTAATCTCAATAACACAATGATCTAAAACAATTATGAAGGATTTATGAAGAAAAGTGATATCTATCTCCAGAGAAAGAACTGGTGGAGGCCTGGATGCAGATTGAAGATATGCTTTCTTTATTTTCTTGTTTGTTTTTGTTCTGGTTTTTTTTTTTCACAGCATGACTTACATGGAAGTGTGGTTTTTTTTTTAATTTTTGTTTATTTTTTCATTATTTGTATTTTTCTTTTACTTTCAAATTATATAATAACAAATATCAGTTCAAGAAAATGTTTGTGTATGTGTGTGTGTGTATATACATATAGATAGATATGTGTGTATATATAGATATAGGTATAATAAATAGAAGAAATTATATTTATGAGTATCCATCTTTACTTCCTTGTAAATTGTTATTTTATTCTCTGCTGCACACTTTTTTTATTTTATTCTTTTCCCCCCTTTCATCTCCCTACTACCCCCAAAGCAGAACTATAGTTAAGAAAGGATATATTTATATATACATATGTAGATATATACATACATATACATACATGCACACATTTTTCCTATGCCTGTGATCCCTTTGCTGTAATTCTGCTCTTAACTTGTCTTTCTATTACTTAACCTCTCCCCACTCATGTTTTCTTCCCTCATCCTCTGCTTCCTTATCTGCCTATCCCTACCCTTTTATTTCTTAATAGATTTTGGAGGGTGCCATACCCTTCGTGGTATATATATATATAAAATGTTTCTTATTTAATCCAACATTAAAGTGAGTAGGTTTTCAGACCAATGAACCCTCCACTTCCCTCTAATGCCTTTTGGTCTATTCTTTCTCTCTCCCAATCTTTCTTTTGCACTGTTGTATTGTTGATGTTAATCTTAAACATATGTTATAAATATCCCATGTTTAAAAAAAAAATTTATCCATGTTGAGTTCCTCAAAATTGATCTTTGATTTTGGCTCTAAAATTTTCTATTAAATTTAAGTTTGGTTAATAGAAAATCCTAAAAATCTGCAATTTTGTTGAATGTTCATTTTTTTCTGTTCAGTATTATAGATAATTTTGCCAGATATATTTTTGGCCTCAGGCCTAGTTCTTTTGATTGTTGATAATATAATTACAGGACCTGCTGTCTTTCATTGTGGCTGCTGACAAGTCTTGCACAATTCTAATAATAGCTTCAGCATATTTGAATTGTTTTTTCCTTGTTGCTTGGTAAATTTTCTTTTTGATCTGGGGGTTTAGAAATTTGGCAATAATGTTTCTGTGTATTTTCCACAAAGGAACTTGTTGAGGTAGTGATCAGTGGATTTTTTCAATTTCTACTTCCCCCTTATATTCTATCATTCCAATTTTCTTGGATTATTTCTTACATTATTGTGTCAAGGTCCCTTTTTTGGTCACAACTTTCAGACAGTTTCTCTTCTTAATCTGTTCTATGGATCTGTTGTTTTTCGTATAAGATGTTTCACATTCTGTTCTATTTTTTCATTCTTTATAATCTGTTTTGTTATTTCTTAGTCTCTCATAACTTCACTGGTTTTCCCTTGCATAAGTCTAATTTTCAAAATGTTATTTTCATTGTTGAGACTCTCTTATCTCCTGTTCTAGTTGGTTAACTTCCCCCTCCCTCCCAGAATCTTGCTTTTCTTGGATGGTATATATGTGTGTGTGTATATATATATATATATATATATATGTATATATATATATATATATATATATATATATATACATATATATATATTTGTTTATTTATTTATTTATAGTTTTTCTTCAATCTCTCATTTGATTTTTAAATTCTTTTTTGAGTTCCTCCATAAACTCTCTCTGGGCAGGGAGTTATTTCACATTACTCTTTGGGTAGAAGCTTTTTTTTTTTTTTACTTTAGTGTCTTCTTCTGAAGATGAATCCTGGTCTTCCCTGTTCCTATAATATATTTCTATGGTGTAATTCTTTCTTCTTTGCCAGTTCCTTTTTCTTTTTTAATAAAAGGTATTAGCATAAACATCTCCAATCCTGGGGGAAGGAGGGAAGGGATGGTATCTCTGGCTTCACTTAAAATCTTCCCTCTCCCTAGGAACCCCAAACCAAGACTTCAATTCTCCAGTAAGGGCCCACAGTGAGCAGCATCTCTGACCTGCTCCCTCTGCACTCACTGGGTGCTGGTTCCTTCTCATCCAGAACAGCATCCTGAAGCACAACTGTGCCTGATGTTCCTAAGAAGTGGAGATTCCTTCAGTCTTCCTGTACTCATACTCCAACTCCACAAACAGTTCAAGAGATGAAATTTCTGTGTTTCCTGCTGAGGAAGTCACACCCAGCTCACCCCAGGGCTCCTTACTTGACATTTCACCAAGTTAACTGCAGCCCAGAGGTATTTGCAGGTCACTAGGGTGACCTAGTGATCCAGCCCTGGGTTTTTTCTTCAGATCCTCTTGCTTCTTCTCCAAGTCTTCTTGATTTTTCTTGAGTCTATGTTCACCCTGAGGCACAAGTTTATTCTATTTATGGGGAAAATTAAGAGAGCTTGAAATTTATCAACCTACTCTGCCATCTTCCCAAAATCCTCCAGGAAGTATGTTTTGCATGACTAAACATATATAATCTATAACAAATTCCTTGTCTTTTCCATGGAGTAATGTGGGCAGGAAAGGGAGGAATTTGGAACCCAAAAATTTGGGGGGAAATGTTAAAATTGTTTTTTGTAATTTTTGCAAAATTATTTTTGTTAAGAAAATAGATATATTTTTCTAAATAAAAAGGTCATTATCAACCTTTATAAAATCAATTTCAAGGGAGAGGGAATGATAAAAGGCTAGTTGGAAAGGGTTGAAAAGAGAGAAGTAATTAAAACAAGAAGTATAAAGCATATTCCCTACTCTACTTTCACTGAACTTCATCTTCTCAATATAGCATCCACTCTATATCCTGTTCTGATTGTAAATTTCCTTATGTGAGAGTTCTAAAGAGATTTATGTATCTATTTTCTAAAAGTTACTTTACTAGGCAGGAGGTGCACTAGACAGAGGGGTATGCAATATTTGCTTAAAGGAGTCAAAAGAGAGCCTCTAGTGATCTAGTCTTGCTCATTCACAGAAACCTTTGTTGGTATTCCCTGTTAACTTGTTGGCATGCCCACCTCCCCCAAATTGGACCAAACTGGTTTTTCAGTCAACTGTTCCTGCAAAATATCCTGCTTCTTGTCCTACTTGTTCCTAAGAAAGACTGTCCATTCTTTTCCCCATCTCTTCCTTTAACCTCCCATTTGTGATTTTCCAGCATTAATCTATGTTGCCTCTCCTGAGGTATAGGTTCCTTTGTACTGGGGTGCCTCGACACTAGTGTCTGATTTTCCTTCTAATAAAACTTTTCTGCACTCCTCTGAATTTTGTGAGAAGTCACCCAGTTGACATTACTTTGCCCCAACCATGTCCATTTCACTCCCAACTAAACTTCCTCTCCTTCTTGACATCAGTTTTGTCCCTCACCAGCTTCTAATTCCTCCCCTCTAAGGGCTGTGTTCCTCCATTAAAAAAATAAGCTCCATGAAGGCAGGGACTCTCCTGGATGATCTTATTTATATATCTTTAATATTCAGCACAGTGCCTGGGAGAAAATCACTATTTTATCAGTCCTGTTTTGTTTTGTTTTTCGGGAAAAGGAAGGAAAAAGAGGTTTAGAAGCTAAATGAGATAAAAAGATTAAGTAAAGCTTTTTTTTTTATTATTATTATTAAACATGTTTATAGGGAAACTGCATAGACCCAAGCACAGGAAACCACCAGCAAGAAAAAGACCAAATTATGAGGAAAAGGAGGAGAACACATAAGATGCACAAGTTCAGACTCCAGTCTTGATAAGGAGTTAGGGCACCTCTTCTGCAGCAAAAGTGAAGGAAGACAGATTGGACATCGCTTCTGCTTAATTATTAGGAATTCAAATGGGGATATCAGGTCTCAATGTTGTTGCTGGGGAAGCTAGATGATATAATGAAGAAGAGTACCCAGATTTGCGTCAGGAAGACCTGAGTTCAAATTTGGCTTTAGACTCATATCAAGTTGCTTTGTGACCTTGGGAAGTCAATTAATCCTTTTTGCCTTAGTTTCCTCATCTGTAAAAGGAGTAAAAGAAGAAAATAGGTGACTACTCCAGTATCTTTGCTAAGAAAATTCCAAGTTGGGTCACAAAGAGTTGGACACAATTAGAATGACTGAACAACAACAACAAAACAAAACCCCAAACCTTCTATTTTACTAAGCTAGGACCTAGGAGTTAGGACACATCTTCTGAGCAAAAATGAAAGGCAAACAGACTTAGCATTGTACAATACCTGAGTAGTTATTAGGAATTCACATGTGGAGATTTGGTAGCAAAACTAAGTAAAATAGGAGGCTTGCTTACTTGAGATTAAAAGTAGGGTGAGATATTAGAGATAAGAGAAACAAGAAAAGTTTTGGAGCAGTCACTATTGGGAATAGAGGGATATAGTCACTATAGTAAAAAGAACAGAAAATCAATAGAAGTAGAGTCAGAGTGTTATCTGGAAGTAGGTAGGTACCAGAGAAAGACTGTTGCCATGAATTTGTAGTGGAGGTAAAAAACAGTAAATCTTCATGACTTTCTCAAGCAACACCCTGATGACTCAAACAACATTTTCATCTAGGGATGCATATTTAATGGTGGTAGTTTGGAATTTTAAAATAGCAGCTAGGGAAGAACATTAAAATGGTTGACCATGTACTCAAGACTTGAGCTGAAAACAAATCAATATTGAAGGGAGATTCATGAGGAAAATTGAGGTAAGTCAAAGGACAAGAAGCCATATTCAAGGGAAAATTAGTGTTGGATGGAGGAAAATAGAAGAAGAAATATAATGAAAGAAGGCTGTAGTAAAAATGAAATTTCAAAGTTATAGATCTTAAGAGTGATATCATTTTGTGATCAAAGTGAGGCAGGTAGGGGCAACTAGGTGGCAGTGGATAAAGTAGTGGGCCTGGAATCAGAAAGACTCATCTTCCTGATTTCAAATCTAGCTTCAGACACCAGCTGTGTTGACTCTGTACAAGTCATTAACCATATTTGCCTGAGTTTCCTTATCTGTCAAATGAGCTAGTGAAGAAAATAGCAAACCTTTGTTCTATCTTTCCCAAGAAAACCTCAAATGGGGTCAGAAAAAGTTGAATCTAACTGAAAAAAATGGAACAACAGAAAAGATTTGGGGCTGAGGAGATTGAGGAATTGCTTAATCAGATTGCTACAGAGGCCATCAACATGAATAATGTGTTCTGAAGATAATGGATAGAATGGAAAAAACACAAGTTATTGAGAGGTTTGGTGAAAAAGATCTGATATTAAATGGTTGCCATTATCTGTACTTTGTATCTATTTCTCAGAAATTAAGGAATATTAAGAAAACATTTACTGAGCACTTAATACTTCTCAGTCATCATCATGCCATGATGCCTGCACTACAGCATCTATTCCAATAGGTCCTTTTTTAGGATATGTTAAAGTATCATTACTATGATTCATTTTCTATCGTTTCCCTTATTCTTTCTTGACCCCTTCTGGTTATGTATAAAAGGATATGATTTTGCTTCTTAGAATTGTGTAACTGCAAGTGTTATCCTTTCTCACTTTGAAGACGGTAGGTGAATTAATACTCCTTGTCATAGAATATATATGCATATATATTTATATGTAGCTATATAAATACATGTATTCATATATATAAGCCTCCTGGCTTACTTCAATTCCCCCCCCCCCCAAATCCTACTTTTTAAAGAATATCTTTTCCAAACCCTCTTAAGTTTTTTCTTTCCTTTGTCTTATCTTTTTATTCATACTGCCTATAGATTTTGTGTGTGTGTGTGTGTGTATCCTTGTTTGCATGTTGGTGCCACCATATGATTTGGAATTCCTGTCTTTTACTTTTCCATGTATCCCCACTGCTTGATATAGGCCTTACATATAGTGGGCTTAATAAATGCTTATTGGCTGACTGACCAATACATACTTAGCTAGTACTTTCTAAACTAGAGGCATATTTTCCCTTCTTTATGCAATCTGAATTATATTTTTACATGAAAAATCCAAAAGAGGGGGTGAAAGGAAAGCAAAGGGAAATATAAATACTTCTAAAAGCTCCCAATACCTCTCTTGGGAATGGAATTTCATAAAACCTTTCTCACCAACAGGAAGTCACAACAGTAATGTATTTCTGTAAAACATCTTACAACTTTCAGCATAATATATAAAAAAATATGGAATGTTATAGCTAGAAAAGACCTTAGAGAACAGTTAAGTGATGCAAAAATAATCTCTACTATATGCTGAGCACTAAGGATACAAAAACAAACAAAAAAAAATCAAATAATCTTTACTCTCAAGGAGTTTCCATTCTATTAGCAGAGAGGTATTTGATAGAATTGTCTCATTTCACAAATAAAGACAAAGTTCCAGAGAGAGAAAATACATTGCCTAAGATTTTTACATAATTATGTAATTATGTCTTATTCTAGCCCACATCTAATCCTTCCCCCTTACCTCCCCACCCCTACTTCACAGACCAGGTAACCAAGGTCCAAAGACATCATGTTCAGTCCTATATTGACATAGTACCATTTAAGTTAATCTTCACCTTATCGAATAGATGACAAACTCTAGGATAATAGTGTTGGATTCATTATAGTGCTGCACACACAGTCTACAATGCAGTCAATATTTAGTAAAGAGTAAGGGTTCTTTTTTGTTCTTTTAAGTCTTTTAAATGTTGAGTAGGCTTTTATCAACAATCTGCATTTACTTAGGGAATTTTAGCTTAAAGAACCACTACTACAAATTAAATTTTTAGGTCAAATCTGTAGCTTGGGAAGAGGGATTCTCAAAATTAATCTAGCTCAGAGATATCAACTTGACTTCAAAACACTTCCAAGTACAGCCACAATCAGATTAAAATGTAACTGGAAAATATTCAACAAAATAAATAAATAAAATACAATATGACATAATGTTACTTTGTAGTTTAAGTCACTATCCAGCCTACAGGGTTTGTTGTTCAGTTATTTATTTTTTTTTTTGTTCTTGTTGTTTTTCAGTTGTGCCAGCCTCTTTTGTGATTCCATTTGGGGTTTTCTTGGCAAAGATACTGGAGTGGTTTGCCATTTTCTTTTCCAGTTCATTTTCAGATGAGAAGCTGAGGGAGACAGAGTGAAGTGACTTATGCTGGATCACACAGCTAATCTAGTATGTGTCTGAGGTCAAATTTGAACTCAGGAAGTTAGCTCTTTCTGACTTCAGGACACACTGTGAACTTAGACACAAAAGTTTAGCTGTCCCCATAATTGGTGAATTTGACATTAGTGGCATATTTTACAGGTAAGACCTAAAATATGCTTACAAGATCTAGAAAGAGCAACACATAATTAATGGTTGTATGGCTAGACAAGTGAACTGGTTAGGATATTTAGTTCAAGAAGTGAGGGAACCAAACACACAAGAGATTGAAAGACTGATTTCAGTTTCAGGGGCAAGTAGTCTCAGTGATGGATTATTAAGTATCTAATTTCTGATTGGGAAAAGCCATGTATTACTGTTCTGTGATCAAAAGGATTACTTAGAAGTGCTGAGTATTCTGTGCTATACTGAAGTTAGAATAGTAGTGACCTAATGTATTTTTCCATGAAACTCTCTAGAGTCATTTTAGCCCATGGGGCCTTTGATTGGCTATCAACAATATATCAACAGGTATCTCCATTTTGTGAGGTTATCGTGGGGTTTTCTTCAAGGTTGCTGCCAAGTTTTGGTTTTTTTATGGTTTTATTTTCCCAAATTGTGACTAGACATTCAAGATTCAGCTCTAATATCTTCTTCCATAACATACCACCTCAATAAGCTTAAACTGGTCAATCTCCAATCTGGTTTCATATTTAGAGATGCACTATCCTAAATCTTCCAACTGTCCCTACTCATCCTAAACATTCTTTCAAAAAAAAAAAAAAATAGACTAAGGTCCCCTGTCATCTGGGAGGATAGGAAGTCACCAGTCATCATACATATACATTCATGATATGGTAAAATCAAAATTAAGTTTGGGCAAAATCTTTGAATATAAATAAACTCAATAAATATCTCCCAACCCCTATCTCAAATTAAACCAAGTTTCTTGGTACAAATAGAGGCTGTCCCCAAAGCCTTAGTGCAGTTTGCAATTACCAGAGGTTAGTGAGTATTTGAAGAGGATTAAGAATCAAGTCTATAGGAATCTAAATGCAGGACTCTGTTGACTTTACCACCTAGTTGAAAACAGCACTAATTCTTAACATAATATATATTCTGAAAACAACACTTTATGCCAGTTCTTCAGCTTAGTGCTGGCTGCATCACATCAATAAAAAATTAAGCAATAAAATGTTAGTAAAGTCAAATCTCTTCTTTGATTCAGCAACATATGTTTTTGAGAATGACAACTTAGTCTTACACGTACTGTTTCAAGGCTGGGTCTTGGGGCCAGGAAGAACTAAGGTCAAGTTTTAACTGAGCCCTAAATTAGAGGCAAAGGCTAATCAGTATTGCTGAAAAGGATTTCCACTCTGGCTAAATCACAGGCCTGGGTTCCTTTATACAAGTGTGTGTGTGTGTGATTCATGTGTGTGTATATAAGAAAAGCTGATTAACAAAATCTTGAGCAATAATGAAGACTTAACTGATGTATCATCAAATGACTTCTACAGAAATGACAACATGTATTTGTAATAATAATAATAAAAATAGTCTCAGAAAGCTCCTTTTTATTTAAAAGACAATATATTGTCATTCATGAGCATGGGAAAATGTCAACAGCTTGATTTTAAGAAATAAAAGGAAGTCAATTATTAGGTTACTGCTTGACCTCCCAAAATAAAAACTCTCAGCTATGTCTCCTCAGGAGATCCAAATTCCTGTGCTTGTTCTGCAAGCAGCAATAGACCTCAGTTTCCTTATTTGTAAAAAAAAAAAAAAAAAAAAAAAAAAAAAGGTTCAGACTGGGTGATCCCTTATAAAGCTTTGAGCTTTTTGTGAGCCTAAAGCAGGAGCTCTTAATGATTTCTGTGTCTTGGATACTTTTGGCAGTCAGAATCCTATGTGTTTCTTCTCAGACTTTTTAAATGCATAAAATAAAAGACAGGTTATAAAGAAGTAGTTGTGAGTGAATGAACTCTTTTTCATTCACGAATACGAGAAAAAATAAGTTCATTGTTTCCAGTTTAAGACCCTGTTATGGTGATTAGGGGTGACTGAAGGGTAAAAATGAGTTAAAGGGAGTTGGGAATGTATGGGGTCAAGGAAAACTCAAGTTTAAGGCATGTCCCCATCTCTCTACCTATTTTACCTCAAAAAGAATACAACAGTGTGTGCTCTAGCACTAACCAGCGCCTTTTTATGACACAATTCCATAGGCTCCTAGATGTAGAGCTGGGAAGTGCTTCAGAAGCTTAACCCTCTGATTTTACAGATGGGGAAACTGAGGTCCAGAGACTGGCCCCCTGATCGAACCCACAGTAAGCATCAAAGGCAGAAATGAAACCCAGATCTTCCGACTCCAGGGATAGGGTTTGAGGTGACCCAGTTGTAACAGGTGACACTGATTGCACCCGCGGCGGGCTCAGGGACCGTTCCGTCTGGGAGTCACTCACCAACTTGTGGCTGGTGGGTGGCTGTTCTCCAGCGTTTTGGTCCAGGGCTTGTACCAGCTGATCTGCTCCGCGGCTTTCCCCCAGAACCTCTCGGGGTCAGACACCGAGGCCGCAAAGTGCGTCTTATACTCACTGACACCGCCGCTGGTGCCGCTGCCGGACGACAGGGAGCGGCGGCCGGCACCTACGCCGCGACTGCCCGGTGGCGCGGGGGCCAGGTAAGCGCGGCGCGGGGGGGCTGCTCCCCGAGCCGCAGCCGAGCCCTGCAGGGGGGCCCCGAGACCCCCAGCGCCCGTGACCTTTCGACACTGCAGCCAAGAGGGCTTCATCCCTGCCCCGCGTCCCAAGGTCAAAGTCCGGAGTCTGGGAAAGTGGGGAGAGGATGAGATAGTTAGTTGCCCAAGTTCCGTCTGGCCTTCACTGACGTCGGAGTAGCGAAATCTCTAGTCGGAGCTTTCACTTTGTAGGACCAGAGAGACTGACAAATTCCTAAAGTTGGGTGGTTTTGTTTTGTTGGGAGATTGGGGGGAGGACCTGGAGCGTGGCAGACTGGATCCTGAAGTTGGTGAGAAAAGCTGAGCTGGATCCAAGAAGGAAGAAACAGGTTTTTGGTTTTTTGTTTTTTTTTTAAATTTGTAACTTTTCAAATACATTTTATTATTCATTGATAATATTGACACCTTTTGTTTTCGTAGCATCTCTCCTGCATTCACCCTCTGGGTTCCTCCACAATGGAAGTGAATTTTACTTTGTAACAAAATAGTTAAGTGAAAATAAACGGATACTGTGACCCATGTATTGCAACATTCTGCCAGCTGGAAATACTTGAGATGAATCTGTTAAAATATGAATTCCAATGCAAAGCCTCAAAAGAAATTTGAAACTATTCTCTTCCATGCAGATTCCCCAGATTTTGAAAATAAAACAAACAATATAAAACTTCCCCAGCTGTACAGGGCAGAAGTCAGTGGCCAGGATTGCGTCCATAAATTGAATTTTCAACAATGAAAAGAAAAATTAAACTATGGGAAGGGTTGGCTACTACGTGAGCTTATCTTGTCTCTTCTATTTATAATCCCTAACTTTATCTAAACAATCCCAACCAAACTGTTTCTCAAGAAAATCCAGGTCCGTAGAACCTATTTCTCCAGGTTTTCACAAAGACAATTTGTTAAAATAATGAGAAGCGCTTTGGAGAAAATGGGCGGAGCTTTAAGGAAGGTAATACTATCTGTGCGAGGGCCTTACCTATTAACTGCTCTCACGGCAACAGAAAACTTTCTTTTGGAATCACTTAAAATTTTTGACTTTGTCTCGGTGTGGATAATCTCTTAGTTCCCTTCAGTTTATAAATTCCAATATCCTCTCAGGATCCTTACTTTTCCTATCCCACTTCTCCAAATGTAATATTACAGGAAGCAATAAAAGTTGTTTATTTAAATTGACTTAAATGAATTTCTTGCTTTTGTTGAGGGAAGAGCAAGAGTTTTATGGTTCTGAATGTATGATTTTTCTTTATTAAATTTATTATTGATGAATGAAGCATTTCCTAATTTTGTACTCATAACCAATGAGCAGAGAAAAAGGGATTCAAAGGGAAAAAAGCTATTTATACAAGTACTGTATGCACCAGATTTTTAAAATGCACTTATAATTTCATCTGTACAAAGAACTCTCATTTAAGAATTCCCTCCCACCAATATACATCCCCTTCTATTCTGCAAATGACTTTCTCATTAGAGAAATCTGGGAGCACCAGGTGACTTCTTCAGGGTCATAGAATCAGTATGTGTCAATATAGGACTTGAACTCAGATTTTTCTCATTTTGAGGTTAGTTCTACATTCACTATGCCTTTCTATTTGTTAGATACACATGAGATAGTGGAGATTGACAATTTATGGGGTCTTTTTTAGGAAGTAGTACTTGGAAAAGGCTTTGATACAAGAGAGGAAATCTAAGAGCAAGGATAAGGAGAGAGTGCACGCATGGAGGTTGGGTGAACAGGGAATAGAAAAGGACTGTGCAAAGCAATGAAGGCGGAGATAGATTGTAGTGTGAAACAGTTTGGCCAGTTTGTCTAGATCATAGAGTATTCGTATAAAGGATGTGGTGGGGGGGGGGGAATAATAATAGAATTCATTTTAAGATTTGCAAACTATTATATATATTAATAATGTTATTATTAGATTCTCAAATTAATACTGTGAAATAGGGGCTATTATTATTCCATTTTATAAGAACCAAGATGGAGGCTGTCACACACAGCTATTCTGAAATAAGATTTTTATTCATTTCTTCCTAACTCCAAATCCAAGAATTAATCCAATACATCTGAACTTGTTAGAGGCAGATTGTGAAGAGCCTTAGAGACAATGTCAGTGGAGCTATGTATTTTGTCCTATAACTGATAGATCTTAAAGACTATAATCCTCTTCTGAAACATTCAATGAAACTGATTCTTGGTTGAATAATTGCCTTCTCACTTGACAGATTTTATCCTTAAGATTATTATACTGTCCTATAGAAAGGAGATCATTTGGTTTATCGCCATCCTCCCTGTTCTCAGTTCACTTAAAATACAAGATTTAATCAAAGATAATCTGGATGTAGCATAAATATTCACTGATCCTCTATCAGAAACTTGAGGAGCATTTTGATTGAGTCAAAAAGGATAACCTAAGTGACAAAAAAAAAAAAAAAAAAAAAAGCCACCTGCCTTGGGAGTTTCATATCGCTAAGTCACAAAGATAGACAGTTCAAGATTTTTGGAGACAGTCCAAGTCAGGGAAGAATCATGCTCTTTACTTCATTACAATGGCACATGTACAATTAAAGAGATCCTGAGAAGATTAGCTCATGGCCCTTGACAACAAGAAAGGATTTGAAGAATAGAACTCAGAGATTAGAAACCTTTGGGAGCCGGGTTGAACAAGCTTTCGACTGAACTTAGTGAGGACTTCACAAGAGAAGTACTTCCCACCCACCAACTCAATCCTATCCATCCAAGAGAAAATGAGGAGTGGTTTTCCCTTAATTTTTTGCTTTCTCTAACTCTCTGAAACTCATCAACTGCTTATTATTGAACTTAGTGAATTTATTAGTGAATTTAAAACTCACAAAGGCATGACCCATTTTGTAAATTGGTCCAGTGAGATGTTCATCCTTGGTAAAGGAATCATCATTATTAATATTTTATTACTACATTAATATCTTCTCATCTATGACTTATTCCAGAATGAATATTGTATATTCTCCTTATGCTACATCAATTTATTTGGAGTGAGGGAGGTTCAAAATCAAATCTCCACTTAAAACTTGACAATGCCTTATAGATAATCTGTCCCAACCCATTTATTTGCAAATGAAAAACCTGAGACAATTTATAAAGTGGCAGGGGATTAAATCCCTAATTTCTTTCATTTCAAATCTACATCCCATTGTGAATTCTAGACATTTTTGTTATTAATGAATGTTTTCTTTTTATATAGTTTTTCTTTCTTGAGTTAAACAAAAATAATAAACTATGATTAAATAATCATTAAACAGGTATTTATTATCTTTATATATTATATGGCAGACATGTGCTAGCCCTAGAAATACAAACAAAAAAATAAAACAATCTTTTCTCTCAAGGAGCTTGAGGGAAAGTCAAGTGAGAAATTCTAGGAGTAGAAATGATAAAGAATGCATTCCAAGCATGAAGAACACACTGGACAAACGCACTTGGAATCAGAACCTTTGGCCTGTCTTATTTTGATCTGCTTTTAGAGAGCTATATAAGTCTGGGGGATAAGGTAGTTATTGCTAAACCTGAGGAAATTGTGGGTAAATATATTCCCATGAAAAAGAACAATTTCTCTATGGAGGTCAGTGAAAAGCATCTGTTTACCTTATATTGCATGATCTTAGAATGTTCCATTCACAATTCAGCATTGTGGCTCAAGAACTGTACAACCATGCATCTTCTTACCTGTTAAGTAAGGGACAGCATTTTGCCATTCTTGCTGATCTTCCTTTATCTTTCAGTTCTAAACCACTCCTGATTATCCTTTGACCTCAATTTCTAAGACTATAATTTGATCAAACATGCCCTACATAGTTGAAGAATATGGCTATGACAATTGCTTCCAAGTCCACAGATCTCTTCTCTATTTGATAAAAATTGCCTTATCCAAGCCACAAACAATGAACAGTACTGAAATAATTCTTCTACAAATAAGATTAAAGATGGAATAAAATGTAAACAACAAATGAATCAGATTGACGAGTATAAAGAATGTAAGATGATGTGTATGTGTCTGTGTATGTAGATTGGAGCCAGGTTATGAAGTCAACACATAGAGCATGAGAGCACACCCATAGTTATAGGACAAGATATAGATGATGATCTGGTAAAGGAGGCAAATCAAATCATTTCTTAAATATCTTTTATGGTACTATGCTCAACACTGGGATATAAAAGCAAAGAATGAAACAGCTCCCTCTTAAGCCAAAGTTTTCAGGAGACCATTAAAAAGTGATTGCTAGGATCATTATATGGCAGTTAACATATGGTTTTAGAGCAGCTAGATGATAGATACTATGGACAGAGCAATAGAACACTGGCATGGAATTGGGAAAACATCTTCTTGAGTTCAAATCTGACATCAAGTATTTATTAGTTGTGTGATCCTAGGCAAGAAATGTAACCTCTTACTTTTATTCCTTTTAGTCTCTCATTTTACCCAGCCTATTTTAAGAATTTTATACTTTGGAGTCCAAATAACAATTAGATATCATGGGAGAAAGCTTCTTTAAGACAAACAAGTTCTTCATAATGTGTTCTCTAATGAAGTCACATGGTTTGATGCTCTCTATGCCTTTCAGGTGTTGCTTACAGTATCCTTATAGCCTCTTCTGACTCCAAGATTCTCTAATTCTGATTCTTTGCTCAAGATACTCCAACTGAGTAAAGTAGTCCAGCTATGAAAGTAATTACAAAGAAAGGCTAAATAAAAACATTTAATTATTAATTTAAAAGTAATTGGAGAGAATTCAAAGAAGGGAGACCATAGAGGGAATTTTTTAAGTACCTAGTTTTTTATTATTTTAAAACTCTTTATGTGATATTCATGTATATTATAATAAAATTCGCTTGCTCTAAATATTATGCCAAAATGTTATATCTTGATATAACAAGATGTCTTCTTGTATGCAGAGTTGGAGCTTTACAAATTTAATGAATAAAATAGTTTTGGCAGCTTTTAAGTATTTTGATAGAGTCATCATTTCATCAATGTAGGTTATCAATGCATAAATTCCATTTATGAGTGAAGGCCTTCCCCAAACCATCTTCCTTTTACTTCATTTTCACAGAAAGGTTGTCTCTGCCTTTTCAGTCTGTTATGCTATGGTTCTTGTTTATATCTGTCTATTAATCTTCAAAAAAAAAAAGTGTCTATCAAATCCACTACAGGTCATAAAATTATTGAGATTTCAAGTTAGAAAAGATCTTAGAAGCCATCTCATCCAACTCCCTCATTTTATATTGAGAGTAATTAAAAGCACTCCTTTCAAAAAAGTCTCCAAAACAAGGAAATTAACCACATAGGTGCTCTGTAGAACTTCTGCCCCACCTGGCATGTGCTAAAGAAGAGTTCATCTTCCCATAGAGAAGCATCTTTTTCATAGGGGATATTAGCATTTTTCTCATCTGTTCCATATCCCAGCCATATCATGTGCATTCCCTTGGTGGTGCAGTGGATAGAGCACTGGACTTAGAATCAGCAAAGACCTGAGTTCAAATTTAATGACACTTACTTGCTATCTGACCCTGGGCAAATCATCTAAACTGTTTGTCTCAATTTTGTCAGCTGTAAAATGGGAAAATAATAACATCTGCTTAATAGTCACGTTATGAAAATCCTTTAATTTTGGATTGCCTCAGTTTCTATATCTGTAAAATGGAGGTAATAATTTCACTAGCCTGGCAGATTAAGTGAGTGAAGTGAAGATTAATTGAGATAGTATTTTTCATTAAGTGAGATAGTATTTGTAAAGTGTTTAGCACAACCCTGGCACATAGTAGGCTTTAGGTCAATGTTTATTCACTTCCTCTCCCTCTATGGTACTGTAGTTCCTATTTCTCTTCTGTCTGGTCAGATCAATTCACTTATATTTAACACCTGGTGATTGTAATGGTGTTCAATCATTTTTTGATTATGTTGAATTCTTTGTGATCCCATTTGGAGTTTTTCTTGGCAATGATATTGGAGTGGTTTGCTATTTTCTTCTCCAGCTCATTCAACAAAAGAGGAAACTGAGGCAAAGTTAAATGAGTTGCCCAAGATTACACAGAGAGTGTCTAAGACCAAATTTGAAGTCAGGTCTCCCTGACTCCAAAGTCCTTGGCCTCAAAATATTTATAATCCTCTCCTCTCCTTTCTCCTTCTCTTGCTCTCTCTTCTCTTATACTTAGCCTCAACCTGCAATGACTTGTGAAAATTGTCTACTGAGGCAGATCAGCCACTCATCCTTAATTTATGGCCTTAAATTCATGACCTTTTGTTTCTCATCATGCATTTTGTTTTATTTCCTAGTTCTATAAAGCAATCTTTTGATGATTTGATATATTCCTGAATAAATTAATTTGGGTAATATTATCATTTTTTTATATTAGATATGAACAATTTCAGAATTTATTTTACTTCACTATGCATATTGCTTACAATGATTTGGGTTTATTTGAAGTAAAAAAACATTTCTAAACATTTCTAGATTCTACTTTTCTCTTATGATTACATCCTCCTAGTGTCTTCAGACTGTTACTCCTTAAATACATTATATATGAATCATCTGTCACTTCATAATTCATTTTTTTGTAATAGAATATTTTGGCCACCAATATAATTTTTCACCTTTCTTCTAGGGCTCTCCAATATCTTCAGGGGATTTGGAGGAAAACTTTCATTTCTTCTGTTGGTTTGATCCCCCACCTCTTGTGTTACCCCAATTTTAGCAGTCCAATCATTTCAGTTCCAATTATCCTATTAACATCAGATATGTTTCAAAAGAATATTTACTTCAAAAGTAAGTTGAACAAACATAGAACACTCCCCCAGACACCTGAGTAGGGGTGAGAGTGGATTATATTAATAATATAGCTCAATTACTACATAGCAGCTCCAGATTAAGAGGCAAATCTCAAACATTGTGGAATATTCTCTGGCAAATCCAGGTAATTGATAAAGTAATCTCTCTCTTATCTACTCCCTCTGCCCTCTCTCCCTACTTTCATCACTCAGAAAAAACTTTGTAGTACAAAATGTCATTCATCCTGACTGAATTACTTTCTCAATGTGTCAAATGTTAACTATGCTCACATCCATTGCATAAAGAGTTTGCTCTTCTTTTTTATTTTTATAGAGATGTGTCTTTAAGTGTGACAAGGTGGGTGGAGGCATAAAAGTTACCCATTTCACATTTGTTTTTTTTTTTTTTAATCTACTTTTACAAGGACAAAATAATAGACGCCACTAGGAAAAAAAAACCCTTTGAAGGGTGGGGATAGGAAGGGAGAAGTAGTCTAGGGATTTTAATGGGCTACAAAATCAATAAGAGTTAAAGAGTGTGACATGTTAGCCAAAGACAATAAATAATATGTGGCTTGGTTAAGCATAGTGTTAGAAAAGAGGTAATAATCCCATTATACATGATACAAAGCTAAAGAAGGGGTACTGGATAGACAATTCATTCTTTGACAATCAAAAATCAAGACTCTAAGATCATTATATACTTCAACACCAATACTATATGATGATCAATTCCGATGGACATGGCCCTCTTCAACAATGAGATGAAACAAATCAGTTCCAATTGAACAGTAATAAAGTGAACCAGCTACACCCAGTGAAAGAACTCAGGGAAATAAGTGTGAACCACTACATAAAATTCCTAATCCCTCCATTTTTGTCCGTCTGCATTTTTGATTTCCTTCACAGGTTAATGGCATGCTATTTCAAAGTCTGATTCTTCTTGTGCAGCAAAATAACTGTATGGACATGTATACATATATTGTATTTAACATATACTTTAACATATTTAACATATATTGGTCTACCTGTCATCTGGGGGATCGGGTTGGGGGAAGGAGAGGAAAAATTGGAACAAAAGGTTTTAAAACTGTCAATGCTGAAAAATTACCCATGCATATATCTTATAAATAAAAAGCTATAATAAAAAAATCAAGACTCTAGCAGACCAGAATAATGAACTAAATTATATTGGATGAAATGTATTAGGAGTAAAATTAAACTTTGTTTTTTTTTTTTTAATCTACTTTTACAAGGACAAAATAATAGACGCCACTAGGAAAAAAAAAATCCCTTTGAAGGGTGGGGATAGGAAGGGAGAAGTAGTCTAGGGATTTTAATGGGCTACAAAATCAATAAGAGTTAAAGAGTGTGACATGTTAGCCAAAGACAATAAATAATATGTGGCTTGGTTAAGCATAGTGTTTAGAAAAGAGGTAATAATCCCATTATACATGTTTCCAGCCAGACCATATGTCTTATATTTATTCAGTTCTGGAAGATACATTTTAGGAACAAGCTCAAATGCATTTAGAAGAAGGTGTGAAGATTGAGATCATGAGCTGTGATTGAAATAAGTGGGGATTTTTTTCACCAGAGGAAAAGTAGATGTGGGTGGGATGTGATAATGGTCTTAACTACTAGAAGAACTGTTTATAGATGAGTGATAGGACTTAGTTCATGGCCCTACATAGCAGAACAACAAACAGTATGTTTTGGGGCAGAGACACAAGTTTAGGCTTGATTAAAGAAAAACATTTCCTACAATTAAAGGAGTCTAATAGTGAAATAGATTGTCTGGAGAGGTAGTGATTTCTCTTTTTTCAAGTCTTCAGATAGTATTTGTGAGGGTTTCCAATCTTATAAAGGGAATTCTTTGTTATTCATCTCATCTGCAAAAAGTCTTTTCTGAAAGAAGACTGTGGGGATTGAATGTGGATCACAACATAGTATTTTCACTTTTTGGTTGTTGTTGCTTGCTTTTTGTTTTCTTACTCATTTTTTTTCCCTTTGGATCTGACTTTTCTTCTGCAGCATGACAATCTGCAGTGGCAAGTAATCCAATATATGTTAAACATGGTAAAAATATATGTAAATTCAATATAGCTATGCATATTTATACAATTATCTTGCTGGACATTAGATTAAAATTAGATCAAAAAGGAAAAAAATTAGAAAGAAAATAAAATTCAAGCAAACAATAACAAATGAAGTGAAAATGCTATGTTGTGATCCACACTCAATTCCTACAGTCCTCTTTCTGGGTGTAGATGTTCTCTACAAGATCATTGGAACTGGCCTGAATCGCTTCATTGATGAGAAGAGACACATCCATCAGAATTGGTCTTCAGATAAACTTGCTGTTGCCATGTGCAACGAAATCCTGGTTCAGTTCATTTCACTTAGCATCAGTTTATGTAAATCTCCCCTGGCCTCTCTGAAATCATCCTGCTGATCATTTCTTATAGAACAATAATAAGGAATTGCATATGTTTAACATATATTGTATTACTTGCCATCTAGGGCAGGGGGTGGGTGGAAGGGAGGGAAAAATTTTGGAACACAAGGTTTTGCAGGGGTGAATGCTGAAAACTATGCATGTATTTTGAAAATAAAAAGCTATTATTTTAAAAAAAGAAGTCTTTTCTGATCCCCTTAATGGGACTTTTTTTCTGATATAAAGACTAAATTTGCTTCTTTAACTGAATCCATTGCTCCTGATCCTACCCTCTAGGGCCAAACAGACCATGTCCAATCCTTCTTTCATATAATAGTTGTCTAAGTCAGGGCTTCTTGAACTTTTCCCATTTGAGACACTTTTTGGCTTGACATTTTTACATAACCCCTGCTATTTATAAAAAGTAATTATACAAACATAAATCATAATTTTGCATCCATGTATCCAGTTGATTATTTTTAATTTATCCTTTAAACATCTCATTGGCATATAGTTGTTTGCATGTTGTCTTCCCCATTAGAGAGAGTTCCTTGAAAGCATTGTATATCCAATATTTAGTACAATATCTGAGATATTGTAGGCTCTTAAGAAATGCTTGTTTGTTGACTTGATGTGTTAAAGTTTGGACTAGATGAACTCTGAAGTCCCTTCCATATCTTGGAGTCTATAATTCCATAGAACAGGTACATAAAAGTAAACATAGAAAGGCAATTATAAAAAGTAAGAAGGTGATCATCTCCATATGCCATTGTAGCCAGACTTTACGTTCAATTCTGACCACCACAGTTTAAGAAAGACATTGGTAAACTGGGGAGAAGTGAGAAGAGAGGAGCCAGTATGGTATAAGGCCTTGTATCCATATTGTATGAGAATCATCCAAAGATAATAGATGTGTTTGTCCTACAGAAGAATAAACTCAAGGGAGACATAGTAGCTATCTTCAAGTACCTAGAGCAAAGCTTTTGAAACTATATTTTGAGACCCCATTTGGGGGTCATGAAATTTGATTTATTATCAGTAAATGTTTGATTTGTATAGATATTTTATATACTTACATAACTGGGATCATGTAAAATTTTCTCAGGTGAAAAGGGGTCAAAGGTTTAAGAAGCCATGATTTAGAGAAATATTGTTTGGAAGAGAGATTAGACCTGTTTGACCCCAAAGGGATAGAATCAGGAGCAATGGGTAAATTTAAACTTGATATGCGAAAAATTACAACAATTAGTTTGTTTAGTTTAGTATAGAATTAGTATAGAAATGGAAGGGGTAATTTTCTTGGATAAACAGTTTCAAAAAAGAAGTTGGACAGCCACTTGTCTAATATACTCTTGTAAGGATTCCTTTTGTGTGCTGGTTGTAGTAGATAGTTCCCAGAAGCTCCTTCAAACTGTGAAAGCTACTGATTCTAAAATCATATTTCTTTCTTTCTTTGTTTTTAATGACATGGAGTAACTTTTATTAAGAAAAATATATAATAGTGATAAACTCAGTACAACAGCTGACTTGTATACAAGTTCCTGACTCCTTTTTTTAAGGAAAATAATAGCTTCCTACTCATTAGATCTTTAAGATGTGAAATACCTATAGTCTTTGGTTCTGAATTGTTGAGGGAGCAGAAAAGAGTATTTGTTATTTCTATCACTTTTATTTAATTATTAAATTAATACTTTATTAAAAGTACCCATGAGAGAAATATTTTGTTATTATGGTTGTCACAGACAATCTAATGAAAGAAAAATAACCCAAGATTTTAATTAGATCATCATAATAGCAATTGGACCAAGATATATTTTTCAACTTGGAGAACATAGATGAAGCTTTCTGCTTAAGGAACTGAACCAACTGTTTAAAATTTCTATTTCTAAACCAATCTTCCTCAGTGATATCCCAAATATTTACTTCGAACATTTTCTTCAAATTATTTCAGAGAGAACTTAGAAATGGTCAAGAATTCAAGGCAAAAAGCCCAAAACAGGATGAACATTATAGACTGTCCAAACTTTTCTAAATTATCAGTCATTTCTTATGGTGCTATTGTTTAGTGGGAATTGTTAAAGAAGACTAGACAATGAGATTTAGGTCTGGTTTGAAAAGAACTGGTCTTCTGTAACAGGATATGAGCAATGTCACTAAGTGACAAAGAAAAGTTGAGTAACTTCAGAACTGTATTACTTTTTGAAGCTTCAGGAAAGACATTTTCAAAAGCCTAAGCAAGGATTTGTTTCACTTATTTCATTAATTTCACACTAAACCTTTTATCTTATCTTTGACATCTAAAAAAAGATAAAGAACAATCTGAAATACCAGCTTACTTTAAGCAATATTTCTTAAGCCAACAGGATGTCATGTTTATTTAGTTTTTTTTTTTTTTTTTTTTTTAAATCTTATAAAGACCCTTTGGAAGAGGTCCAAGTCCTCTTGGGAAGCTGTTTTATTTATTAAATCAAAAAAGTAATTCAGAAATTGGCAGCTTTTTCTTACCTGTTTACATTTACTCTGCATTGTATTTCATCTATGCAGAAAACAAGCAATAAATATAGCAGATAGGAGTTTTAAAATTTGTGGGGTATAATTTTTTTTTTTTGTTGTTTACCCTATATCAATCTTGCAAAGCAAAAGAACAAAGAACTATCAGCTGGCTCTCTGTGGATTCCTGTGCCTGATCTGTCAGCAAGACGAGGCCTCAGATAAGTTCCTTTGTTGATCTCTACCTCAGTTTGCTCACTTGTAAAATGAGGGGTTTGGCCTAGATGGTCCCTTTAAGATGCTTGAAAGTTCTCAAATTCTGTGATTTAAAATAGGAGATTCTTAAATGTATGTCATTAATACCTTTGACAGTCTGGTGAAGGCTATGTCTCCTTTCTCAGATCAATGTTTTTAAATGCAGAAAACACATAGGATTATAAAGGAAATCAATTATATGAAAATGCAGTTCTCATACACACTCATTGTTTGGGGTAAATCAATGTTTAATAAAATAGTTGGTAGTTGAGAAAAATATTTTTCCAAACCTGTGTCCTGGGAAATCATCATTAGTGAAGTCCCAGCAAAGAATCATAACTTTGAACTGTTTTGATGAGGATAACCTTATTCTTCTCTATTTCATGTCTTCTACCAAGTCTTTCTTCCTATGAATGAAAGCCTCTGTGTATTTCCTTTACAAAGTTCTTCTCTAATATCTTATCATGGTAGGAAGGAAATACTGGGTTGTTGAAGTCTATATCAATAAAATGCATGTTCTCACAAAGTCAAAGGTGCTCAAAAGATAGTGGGGTGGGGAAAGGGAAGAAACATTTATTAAGCACCTCCCACTTGCTGGTGCCATGATAAGAATTTTACAAATATTATTTCATCTGAAATTGAGTCCAGGCAAGAGAGTGAGTCTACTTTCTTAGGGCCAGTCTAAATAACCATGAAGAAACAGCTCCCATAGGGCTGGTTTCTTCTGGTGAAGGCTCTGGATGTGAATTCATCAATGCAAAAAAGGACAAATATAAAGGAAATTTCTGTTAAGTGAGACCTAATTCTGCTGTGAATGAAGAGTAGAATGAAAGAAAAAAGAGGAAAGGGGTATTAAGGATCATATGACTAATAATTCTATATATTCTTAACTACTATTAGTTTAATTATTAATTTAATTAATTTAAACTAGTATTAATTGTAAATGTGACATCATAATGAATAGATCCTAGGTTACCAGGTGGATTTGGCAGAGAGAGCTTGAAGTATTGATTAAACTACTCCTTCATGAAAACAAGAAAGGACCCTTATGGGGATCAGTTCAACCTTATAGTCCCACCTTCTGTGGAGGTCATGGGTATTCCCACCTTGCTATGTCTAGTCAGAAATCCAAGTTATGTCAAACCCCCAAGGTTAAATTTCCTCTATAAATCTATCTATGGCTTATGCCATCTTTGCTGAATCCCATTTGGGTTAGCCTGCCCTTCTGCTTACTGGTGTCTTTCCCTTCACCCTTCCCCCATGCCTCATGGTGTCTTTCTCTTTCTTAGAACTAACTCTGTTAGAGTGCAAAATCCATCTATGGATTTACCTTGTCAATCAAGGGCCCACATCCACCTCATGGAGTATTTCCTTTCTCCTCATTAATTGTGAGTTCCACTAGGGAAGTTATATTTTCCATTGCTAATTCTGTAACCCCCTTTCCTTGCTAACTATATGCAAGTCTATTTCATAGTAACGATTCCTGGTGTCTATTGTGTCTCTTCATTTTGTCTGTAACCTCTTCTGAATAAACCTGCCCTTTGCCAAAGAAAATGGCCATTGTGAATTATTCACATGAATGAACGCCAACAGTTGCTCTCCCCAATTTCATCATCTGGCACTTAAATCAATGTCAACATTTGGTGCTGAACTCCAAATACATCAAAAGAATCAAAGATTTAGAGATAGAAGAAACCTTAAAAGTCATCCACTCAAGTTCTTTCATTTTACAGATGAGGTAACTGAGTCCAGACATGTTGAGTGACTATTGCAAGTGGCAGAAGTGAGGCTCTTTCTTCAAGTCTATTCTTTTTTCCCCTCCTCGACTCTGCCTCTTATCTCTTACTCAATAACCATTGAACAAAGAAAATCACTAGAGGGAGTGAAAAACAATGTTCTTGACTTTCTTTATATAAAGAAATCCAAAAGAAAGAAGGAAATTGAAGCTAAATAGAAGATTGACTCACAAGTTAACCCTAGGCAAGTGAGAGTTGAAAGTGTGGATTTTATCATACTTCTGAAGATGATAAGTGATGTCATTGGCAATCTTGCATTGCAGTGATCATCTTAAATATTCATTAAAACACCTCTATGAAAAATGTCTACAAAGAACACAATAAAAAAACCTTCCTCAAAAATCAGCATGAACTTTAGTATTTGATGGTCTGAATGAAAAACAACAATAACAAACATTTATTAAATGCTTACTTTGTGCCAAACATTATGCAAAAGACTGGGAATACAAATGCTAAACAATTAAGATAGTTTTAGCTCCAAAAGGACTTTTATTGGGAAGATGACTTGCTAAGGTGAGTAGTGACTAGCATGAGTCATTTTGTTTCAGAAAGTTACTAGAATGATACCTGGGCCATACTGATGTGTTCAGGATAACAATTCCAAATGATGTGTTTGGGGTTTAGCATCAAGTGATGAGATTAATGTAGGCTTCAAATGTTGGGGTTCAGTCAATGGATAATTCTCAATGACCATTCTCTTTGGCAAAAAGTAGATTTATTTAGAAGAAGAGGTTACAGACAAAATGAAGAAATGCAATAAATACCGGAAATGGTAAATATGAAATAGAGTTGGGTTTTACAAAGGAAAAGTTCCCTAGTAGTACTCACAATGAACCAAGAAAAAGGGAATACTCCATCAGATGGGGATCATGCCCTTAACTGGCAAGCCAACTCCATAGAGAAATTTAGCACCTAAAGGAGTTAGCTATAAAAAGGAGAAAGATACTATGACATATAGTGGGGGAATGAGAGGAAAGACACATTGATGCATGGGTTGGGGGAAAGTAAGGAGAAAAATACCACGGGCTTAATCCAAAGGAGTTCAGCAAAGAAGGCATGAGCCATGGACAGATTTATAGGGGAAATTTAACCTCAGAAATTTGACATAACTTAGATTTCTGACTGGACACAACTACCCATGACCCACAACCTCCACAGAGAGTGAGACTATAAGGTTGAACTGATCCCCATCAGTACACTTCCCTGGTTGCCTCAAGGTATAATTTTTTCAGCACTTCAGGCTCTCTCTCCCAACCTCACCTCATCTACAGGAGCACAGACTGATATTCACCATCTAAGAACAATGACAGAGTTGATGTGTTTATGGTTTACTGTCCCAGAATTGAGGAGTAGGAGAAATGAAAGAATATCTCTTTTTTTCTATACATACATTCATTAGACAAGATTTCTGGGAAGACAATGACTGGAGTATGGGGAGTGAAATTAAGGATCATTGTAACTTTAGATGAAAATTAGTCCTAAAGTAGTAGTGATCAATCACAAAAAGAGGCCTTAAGGTAGACTTTTCTGAAGGGCAGAAAATCAGCTTGGGAAAGGGGCGCATAGGAAATAGGTAATAAAGTATGGGTTTAGTGCAAAGATGAGAATAGGTGAGGATGACAAAACTATGCTGGAAAATGTAAATAAGGAACAAGAAATTAAAAAAAGCAAAGACATGCAGACAACACATAAGGCTCATGCCTATATATTATGAATGATCCCTTAAAAAAAGAATGGGAGATCTTGGACAGGACTCTGATTAACATAACACAAATTGAAATTGATTATATTTTAACAAAGGGTAAATTACACATCATTAATATGGAATTAATTCCTGAATTAACTGTCTGTGTATAGTAAAACTATGGACTTAATTAAAATTTATGTAAAATCAGAAGACTAAAAATGAGAAAATGATGTAGTATGCCATTAAACAACTTTATCTTAAAACAGCTTATCAATGATGAAAAATGGAATATGGAGAAAAGAAAGGACAAAGAATTTCTTAAAAAAGTTTAACTGATTGGTATCAATTGTTATAGCAACAAAAGCAAAAGAATATCAGATACCGTAGACTGCTGAACAAAGAGATATGACAGCCAAGGGCAACATGTTTTAGAATATAATAAATGCATTTGAAAAATATAGGGGATAATGATGAAAAATTGTAAGTGGTAGAGCCTCATAAAATGGAGAGAAACAATGGAGAATAAAACTAATTTTTGAAAAGCTAGATGAAAGAAACAACTAAATAAAATCATTCTGGGGAAATTTAAGAATGAAAATGCAAGGTAAACAAACTGAAGAAAAATGAAACAGGTCCATCAAAGACAATGGAACCACTATATAACCCAAAGATTACTGAATGTGTTTATTCTGAATGTGCTTTTAGAGAAGTAGAAATGCAAGTAAACAAACAATACATTAAAAAGGGGAAAACACACAAAAACCTCTATCATACTGGCTTTACAAAGAGGAATTCCATATTGGAAACAACACAATTAGGAAGGCAATGGAAGACCAATTCATAAGATATTTGAAGGAGGGGAGGATTAAAAAAAAGATAGGGAGAAAATTTCAGAATTTATTAATACAGGAAAGAGATTATTGTGAAACCATTAGTGACTGCTGACCTGTATTCATACTTCCCCATCCATATAAAATTTTTATTAATTTTTTTTCAATTAAACTGTGAAGAAAATAAAAAATGCTGGCAGACAAAAATAGAGAGATTGGGAATTCTATGTAGTGGTTCATACTAATTTCACAGAGTTCTTTTGCTGGGTGTAGCTGCTTCAATTCATTACTGCTCTATTAGAATTGATTTGTTTCATCTCATTGTTGAACAAGGCCATGTCCATCAGAATTGATCATCATATAGTATTGTTGTTGAAATATATAATGATCTCCTGGTCCTGCTCATTTCACTCAGCATCAGTTCATGTAAGTCTTCCAGGCCTTTCTGAAATCATCCGGTTGGTCATTTTTTAGAGAACAATAATATTCCATAATATTCATATACCTTAATTTATTGTCATTCTCCAATTGATGGGCATCCAATCAGTTTCCAGTTTCTGGTCACTACAAAGAGGGTTGCCACAAACATTCTTGCACATACAGGTCCCTTTCCCTTCTTTAAGATCTCTTTGGGGTATAAGCCCAGTAGTAGCACTGCTGGATAAAAGGGTATGTACAGTTTGATAACTTTTTGAGCATAGTTCCAAATTGTTCTTCAGAATGGCTGGATGTATTCACAATTCCACCAACAATGTATCAGTGTCCCAGTTTTCCCACATCCCCTTTAACATTCCGCATTATCTTTCCCTGTCATTCTAGCCAATTTGACAGGTGCATAGTGGTATCTCAGAGTTGTCTTAATTTGCATTTCTCTGATTAATAATGACTTGGAGCATCTTTTCATATGGTTAGAAACAGTTTCGATTTCTTCATCTGAGAATTGTTTGTTCATGTCCTTTGATCATTTATCAATTGGAGAATGGCTTGATTTCTTATAAATTAGAGAGAATTCTCTATATATTTTGGAAATGAGGCCTTTATAAGAACCTTTGACTGTAAAAAATAATCTTGTCTGCATCAGTTTTGTTTGTACAAAAACTTTTCAATTTGATATAATCAAATTTTTCTATTTTGTGATCAATAATGATCTCTAGTTCTTCTTTGGTCATCAATTCCTTCCTCTTCCACAGGTCTGAGAGGTAAACTATCCTGTGTTCCTCTAATTTATTTATAATCTCATTATTTATGCCTAGGTCATGAATCCATTTTGACCTTATCTTGGTGTACGGTGTTAAGTGTGAGTCAATGCCTAGTTTCTGCCATACTAATTTCCAATTTTCCCAGCGGTTTTTGTCAAACAGTGAGTTCTTATCCCCAAAGCTGAGGTCTTTGGGTTTGTCAAACACTAGATTATTAATGTTATTGACTATTTTGTCCTTTGACCTAACCTATTCCACTGATCAACTAGTACATTTCTTAGCCAATACCAAATGGTTTTGGTAACCGCTGCTTTATAATATAATTTTAGATCTGGTACAGCTAGGCCACCTTCGTTTGATTTTTTTTTTCATTAGTTCCCTTGAAATTCTTGACCTTTTGTTTTTCCATATGAACTTTGTTGTTATTTTTTCTAGGTCATTAAAATAGTTTTTTGGGAGTCTGATTGGTATAGCGCTAAATAAATAGATTAGTTTAGGTAGTATTGTCATCTTTATTATATTTGCTTGCCCTATCTAAGAACATTTAATATTTTTCCAATTGGTTAGATCTGACTTTATTTGTGTGGAAAGTGTTTTGTAGTTTTGCTCATATAGTTCCTGATTTTCCCTTGGCAGATAGATTCCTAAATATTTTATACTATCAGTAGTTACTTTAAATGGAATTTCTCTTTGTAACTCTAACTGTTGGATTTTGTTAGTGATATATAAGAATGCTGATGATTTATGTGCATTTGTTTTGTATCCTGCAACTTTGCTAAAGTTGTGGATTATTTCTAATAGCTTTTTAGTAGAATCTCTGGGGTTCTCTAAGTACACCATCATATCATCTGCACTGATAATAAATCATAATTTTGTGGTCTGCAATTCAGTTCTGAAACTCCAGATGGGTTGAGACCCACAGTTTAAAAAAACTTATGTAAGGTGATTTTTTAGACTTAACTAGGTAATTTTTCCAATAATAAGCACTGATGAATTGCCCACTATATACAAAAAGAGTGATAATTTGGTTTTCTCATTCATGTAAAAATTTTATAAGAATAATTTACACATGCATTAAGAGCAACATTGAGAATATATGAGGAAAAAGGCAGGCTTTTCCACTGAAAATTCCCTACTTTCCCTAATTTTTACAGGTAGCCAGATTTATATGAAAACTAGAAATTTCACATCCCTATAATATTAGTGCTACCATTTTGCTCTAACAGTAATACATTGTTGGTGGATTTGTGAACTGATTCTGGAAAGCACTATGGAACTATGCCCAAAGGGCTATAAAACTATGCACAACTTTTGATCCAGCAGTGTCTCTAGCAGGCCTATATCCTAAAGAGATCATAAAAATGGAAAAGGACCCACAGGGGTAAAAATGTTTGTAGCAGCCTTTTTTTGAGGTGACAAGGAACTGAATGGATGCTCATCAGTTGGAGACTGGCTGAATAAGTTATGGTATATGAATGTTATAGAATATTATTGTTCTATAAAAAAGAATCAGCAGGATGAAAGACCTAGAGAGATTTACATGAACTGAAGCTAAATGAAGTGAGTAGAACCACAAAAACATTGTACTTAGCAACAACAATATTAATGTGACAGTGAATTCTGATGGAAGTGGCTCTTCAACAGTGAGGTGATTCAGATCAGTTCCAATGGTCTTGTGATGGAGAGAGCCATTTGTACCCAGAGAGAGAGCTGTTTTATTGCTTTATTGATGACCTACATTTAAGAAAGTAATGGAGAAAGTCTTAATGATGCAGATTAAATTTAAAAATGTATTATGTATTCATTTTTTCTTCAGAGAGTCTGTTGTTCAATATTTATCAGAACAATGCAATCTCTCAGTGAGAGAGGATCAAGGTTATCAGAAGAAGCTCAGATGACAATAATGACTAAAAAGCAATAAAATATTTTTAAAGCAAATAAAAACATATAGGTATTATAGGATAGAGATAAGTAAAATGGTATATATAATTTATATATCATACAAACAATTAAATATGGAAAAGCTGCTCAAAAGGGAAACAGCCTATTGAGAATTTTTCAGGGATCAATTGACAAATCACTTAACTTTAGCCTGTTTCAGTTTCCTCACCTGTGAAACAAGGGACTAATAACAGCATCTACTTTACAGGGTTATGGCAAGGATAGCCAATGAAAATGCCCCAAATCAGAAGGTGGGATTTATGCATAACTATAATGAAGACCTTTGGGTCTTTGGGTCAGCTCTTCTGGAGGAAGTATTTAGTAGAGGTGTATATATCTGTGGTCTCATGGTGAAGTATTTAAGGACTAGTCTTTAAAGTTTCACCTCTGAAACAGTTTGGCTTTGAGACTCTCAGCAAATTATTTAACCTTAGAGCCCCCAGCCACTATTTAAGGGTACTACTTTGGTGGAGGGTGTTTCCTCACTGAGAATTCCCTAGAACAGTGTATTCACCAGTCCCTTCCAAATATTGATATGCATACAAACACACAAATACACAGGTACATACACATTTGTATATAACACATACAAATACATTATATCTTATGAGAATTGTTGTTCAGTCATGTTTCAGTCATCTCTAAGTCTTCATGGTCCCTTTAGAGTTTTCTTGGCAAAATACTGGAGTGCCCTTTCTTTTTCCCCAGTTCATTTTATAGATGAGGAAACTGAGGCAAACAGGATTAAGTGACATGTTCAGGGCCATACAGCTAGTAAGTGTCTGAGGCCAGATTTGAACTCAGGTACATGAATCTTCCTGACTCCATTCCCAGCACTTTATCCACTGTGTCACCTAGTTGCTCATGGTGCATATTGTATGCATATAAATATATGCAGATATATTATATGTTATGTGAATATTATAAACCCCCAAACTTTGAATTCTTTGGAAAGGAGATTCTAATGAGTTTGTGACCTATAGATTTCATCTTTTTGTGGGGAGGGGTAGGAGGAAAGGCTCAGACTGATTATTTCATTGACCTGGATCTTCTTGATACTGAAGTTTTCTATCCATCCACTCTAACAACCTACCTCTCTTTGACTTTACTTGGTATAATTATGTCTATAGGGATACTGAATGACTCAATGGATGGAACACTGGCTCTGAAATCAGGAAGACTTAGGATCATATACAGTCTCAGAAACTCACTAGCTGTGAGACTCTGGGCAAGAAACTTAAACCCTGCTGGAGAACAAAATGGCAAACCATTCCAGTACTTTTGCCAAGAAGGACCTAATGGGGTTATGAAGAGTCAGAAATGACTAAACAACAATTTATTACAAAAGTAGGTCCTCTTTGAAAAGAAAGGACAAATAATAATTAGTATCTCTGTAACCACTACTCATGAGTCAGACTACACTGAAAATCATTTAAAATGACAGAAAACATACTCACTTGAGGACAACTAACTTGCCATTTTTATTGTTATTTATGATGATACCTTCTGCCTGTGTTTTCCATGTGCAGTCCTGTATAATGGAGTAAGCCCTACACTTAGATCAGAAATAATAAGATTTAATACCACCTTAGTTATATATTAATGACTGATTATAGGCATGTCAGTAATCTATCAAATATTTCTATTTTTCCTTTAGAACAAAGAATAGGATAATATAAGATATGAAAAATGCTTTCCATAAATTTTCTCATTCTGTCCTCCTAACAACTCTGTGAGAGATAGGTGCTATCATTATCTCCATGCTACAGATAAGAAAACTGAGGCTAGAAAATATTAGGTAACTTATCTAAAGAGTAAAAGTCAAATAACTAGTAAGTACTTGAGGTGAATTTTGAACTCAGGTTTTTCTGACTTCAAATCCTACCCCAAATCCACTGCATGATTTCTATTCCTTCTATACCATCTGTCTCAAGGGATTGTTGTGAGGAAATCAATTTGCAAATTTCAAATCGTTATCCAAATATGAGTTGTTCTTTTTTAAAGTAATACACAGTTTCATCAAAATTGGTCCAATTCTTTTAAAAGTTATTCCTGAACAATAAGACCAATTTGTAATGCCAAGCAATTATATAGAAGCAGACTGTACTCTATTACGTCAATTACTGTTGTTTCAGGTGTTAAAAACCCTGGAGTATTTGTTTATTCCAGGAAAAGAGAAAAGCTCTCTATAGGGAAATGCCAACAGTTGCTAGCCAAGATGCTATTGCTGCTCTTTGCAATATAATGTGACTCATCCAGATTTCTCCCTCTTAGCCAGTCTCCATAAGAGCTTGGGGCATAATGTCTCCAAGCCCCAATGGAAATAATGAATTTTCTAGAGCCTCTTAGGGATGTTCAATACAACACTTTTTTTTTTCCAAAAAATTTCCTGAGCCTAAGAAATATCAATAAAAGCAAGCACAGAGGGTAGTGTTGTGAAAATATAAGAAAACCTGGCAAGTTCCCAATGGAATATTTACTAATCTTTTCATTTTTAACATATGTCTATGCCATTAGCTTCAGGGTGTATATATTGGCATTAATTTTTGTTAGAGTGCAGCGTATGTATAAGCTATTCTGAGACTTGTAGTGGCTGTCCAATAAAAGCCTAATCTATTCACCTTATGGAGAACAATATATATTTTTGACTTTGTCCAGTGCTGTAGAAGGACACAGGAGTATTATTTCCCTAAACGGTTACTTTCCACTTACAGCAATATCCCACTTAACTTAAGATCATGCACTTGGTAACTATTTAGAAATAAGGAAACAAACCCTCTGCTACTGAAATCCATAGTGACAGACTTAAAACTGCAAGTTAGTTCACCTCAAGAATTTATCCAATGTTTATTATGTGCTTGTGCTGAACACTGTATTGAACACTTGGATTACAAAAGTGCAAATGAAACAGTCCTTGCCCTCAATGAGTTTATGTACTATTGGAAGGAAACAACTTGCATAGAGAAAAATAAACCCCAAATATGTACAAAATAATGTTGAGAATTGGGCAATTGAGTGACTTCAAGTTAGGAAGATTCTGCTTCCACAGTTGAATTCAGACTTAATACTTACCAGCTGTGTAACCTTAGGCAAGTCACTCTATACTATTTGTTTCAGTTTCCTCTACTAATTTTTAATTTAATTTTGAAGATTTAATGAGATATATTATGACTATCTATAAAATGTTCTTAAAACATTCACCTATATTTTTAGGTATTTGGATTTTATAAAACTTGGATACTGCTTGTACTCATAGTAATGTTTCAATTTATATTATACACATGAATATATAGAGTATAATGCATATTTTCCTTTGAAACAGATTGCATTGTAGAGGTATGACTATTAATCATAAATTAAAATGTGGTAAAATGTGGAATAATCCTTTGGCTAGTGGTGTTTCATATCCTAGATTCTTCACTCTTAGAGTCACTATAGTACTTCAGAGATATGAATTTCCTCCGTATGGTACTCCTTTCACTAAAGAATGAAAGAATAAATTAATGAAAAAATATTTGCTAAGTACTTAGTAGTATCAGAGAAGCAGCTAGGTAGGGTAGAGAGTAGAGTTCTGGGAATCAGGAAGGTTCATCTTCTTGAATTCAAATATGACCTCATGCACTTATTAGTTATGTGACTCTGAAAGTCACTTTACATTGTT
Organism: Sarcophilus harrisii; assembly: GCF_902635505.1. Lineage (NCBI taxonomy): Eukaryota > Metazoa > Chordata > Mammalia > Dasyuromorphia > Dasyuridae > Sarcophilus > Sarcophilus harrisii. The sequence continues at coordinate 48,461,867 of NC_045430.1, forward strand.
TACCTCAGTTTCCTCACCTGTCAAATGAGCTAGAGAAGGAAATGGCAAACTACTCCCTATCTTTGTTGAGAAGGTCCCAAATTAGATTACAAAGAGTGAGACAAGATTGAAAAAGATCTGAACAACAATAACAACAACAAGCTCTAAGAACCTGGTCAAAACTTCTAGTGCCCCATGCAATTCAATATTGCAGAGCAGCAGCTCATCTTCATTGGTAGTGGAAGTTATCTTTGATGCTGAAATTTTATTTCTTGACAACAAATGCATAAATTTTTTTTAGGAATATACAGTAATTTTAACTATTGCAATAGGATTAGAGCTACAAACTTAGGAGTTCCAGGGCCAGGAGAGTACAAGGGTTTTGGAGTTATGAGTTGAAATCAGTAATCAGTTGAACAAATTTATTTTCTTCCTCTTTACAAAATGACTTAATTTTTAAAATCACATTGCTAACTATTGCTGACTTATTTTCTAGGCATTGCCTGTGCCCAAGAGGCCCATTCATTTGGGTTTGTCACTTGGGATCTCAGGAAAAGTAAAGTATTTCACAAGATATAATATTTATTTATATATTCATTTATATGTATATATATATATATAATTTCAATTCATTTATAATTGAATTAATTACATTAAATTAATATTATATATATATATATATATATATATATATATATAAATTTAAAAAGATTTGGAAGGATTCCCTGGTAAATAACCATCTTTAGCTAATTGTACCCCAACCTAGTCAGAGATTGGAAATCACTAAAAAGTCAACTCAGATTATTTCTTTATAATGTTAGGGGTAGGGTGTGTTTGGTGGTACTGATGCCTTATTCCACAGAAGTTTGAGGTTGGGGTTATATATGGGTGTTCCAAAAGTCCTGGTACAGTTAAGTACTTAAAGTTCAAATGTATAAAATGCCTTATTAGCTAAATGCTGTTTGACATATTCAATTCCTTTGTCTTTAAGCTATAAAATTTTAACATGGCCAGAAAATTTTGGGGACGCTTTGTGATCTCTAAGAAACTTAGGCAGAAAACTATATAGACGCAGATGCTGTTTAAATCTTTGTAACCCCATTTAGGGTTTTTGCCACAGTGACCTGTGAGTGTCTGAGACTAGATTTGAACTCTGTTCTTCCTAACTCCAAACCTGGTGTTTTCTCTACCTGTCTCAATTTAATTGGAACTTTGGAGAAATATAATTAAGGCTCAATATGATTGATTTAAACAAAGTGTTAACTTAGTGGAATTAATAAGACAATGGTTATCTAATTTAGCATGTGAATTTTCTAGTTCAGTATGATTGATTTAATCTTATAACAAGTAATGGTTCCCTACTGATATAATGATTTGGTTTATACTCAGTATATTGTAATGATGTAATTGTAATAGAGCATATAAACTGGGGACAAACTCAGCCAGAGGAAGACTTCAAGATAGAGACTGTCCTGGGTTCTCCCGCCTTCATCACTTCTCCACTAAAGACCAAGGACTCGCGGCTGGTCCTGAGATCCTCCAGAGAGCCAGTCTGGACATTATATTTTAATCACCCCGGTGTGGGTGTGGGGGCTCTAGAAAGCAGGACATTACATTTGGATGTGCAGACTGCTGACTGGCTGATTGGCTGAGACTGCTGACAAAGACTGGGAGACTGAAAGAGATAATAAAGAATTTGGATTTTATCCCTGGCTCATGGTGATTACTTTGCTGAAAATGAAGACTGGTCCCAAGACTTCCAGAAAGCTAACCAGAACATTACAGATATCCCTTACATCACTGGCACAAGGGGTCTCATAGAAATTCGAAGTTTGACCATATTATAAAACATAGATATGGGCCTCATAGGAACTGAAGTTCCCAATCAGCCCTGCTAGTGCATGCTACAGAACACTTTTCTCACATTCAGTCCCATGATAGAAGTATTCTATTCTTTATAGAGGAAAGAGGTATTAATTAGAAAAGAAGATAAGTTTTTAGGGATCTGATAGTTGTCAGAAAACTATTTCGCCATGTAGTTGACAATGATGGTTAAGGAAGAAATCTTCACGGTGTTAAATAAATAAATTGAGATTTATCATTCATGTATATGGCTATATAGGAATAGAGTAGAGATTAAGATAATCAAGAAAGGAACAAAGGGATATCATCAGCTTTCCTTTTCAATCTAATTACAGGATATTTCTGCTTGGGGTCTAAAAATTTTAAAAGATTTTAAAGGTGTGTGCATGTGGTGGGGTCAGGGGAGCTGGCCATAGCAATAGGTACCTCCACCACTCTCTCATCCCCATTTGGATATTGATAGGGCACTCTTGGAGTTAAAAACCATTTACTAACTACTAGACCCCATTCCCATATGTAGGGAAATCTACTGCTTGTTAGTAGGATAAGAGAGGACTTTGGGAATGGGATGTTACTGTAGTTGTTCATCCTTCATTTTCAAAGGGGACTAACAATGGCAAGTGAATTGGATTTAAATGAGGCTGGTAATTTAGAATAGGACTTCTGGCACAATTAAGTGGGTCATTCATGCATTTTAATTTTTATTGACCAAGGCTAATGGAGAAGTAGAAGAGGTGGGTCACAATATATTTTCATTTATAATTCAAACAATGGGAACTAAATTTCAGTTTTAAGATATGAAAGACATTTATTATCTATCTGTAAACTGGGAATACATATCTAGGATACTACTATGAATCCAGTGAAAAACATATGAATTGAAAAGTTTGGCTTTAAAGAACTTGAAAAAGGAAGCAATTATTTTAAAGGTGTTTGGAAAAATTGGGTTGATGGTTCAGTGATAATCTGTGAGGGGATTTGTGATGGGGTGGGATTGTTTCTAGACACATATATTTATGTGAATCTTTTATTTAAATATGTATATCAGTAATGTTGCATGCAGTGAAAAGGATAGTGAGTGGGAAGGGACTGGAAAGACACTGGTCCTCCAAACTTGATAATTAGGGAAAGGTTTTTTTCATTTAGATTTTCAGCTAACTTTTTTTTTTTCTGAAGCAATTGGGGTTAAGTGACTTGCCCGGGGTCACACAGGTAAGAAGTGTTAAGTATCTGAGGTAAAAAACTCAGGTCCTCCTGACTTCAGGGCTAGTGCTCTATTCATTGAGCCACCTAGCTGCTTCAGCTAACATTTTTCTTATACCTAACCAGTGTAGAATTATTTCTCACCCCCAAATTAATTGTGGTTGAGAGACTATATGAATGTGGAAAATTGGTGAATGAAAATAGGATTATCTATATGAATAATAGCTTTTCACACAAGAAAACAAGACCTCAACACCTTACTTTCAGACTAGAAAATGATATTCTAGAAAAAGTATTTCTTAATTTATAATTATATATATTATATTATATAAATTAATATATAATTTCTTATATATCTTTACCTCTTATCATATATTAGTTAGACTAATTTTGCAGGTAAAATTTGATTAAATGTGGATCTTGTAGGCTATCAATTATAAAAGAACAGAAATTAGAGAGAGGAAATCCCATCTATGAGGGGGGAGTGTGTAGTATTGTTCAGTAGTTCTAGACATGTCCAGTTCTCCTCTCTCCAGATAGGGTATCATACCCTTACCTACAGATGTTCTTAAAAACAATTTTGTTTCTCTTTTGTACCTCTGAACCCTCTCAAGATATCTTGGGGTTTATCGTTTAAATTTTTTTCTTAAGTACCAGGCCTTAAATCAAAACCAATCTGATTCTAATTGGCCTCAATAGATCCAAGGCCAAGACCCATTTGGTTGTTGTTCGAATCCTTATTGACTTAGATTGAATGTAAATAGCAGTCATTTTTGCTTTGGCTAGAAACCCTGAAGATCTTCCCTTCCCAGATTTATTCATTCTTTTTTTTATTTAGATTTTTTTTTTTTAATTTTGGACTAGACAAAAGAAGAGTTGCTAGTTAAAAGAAAGAACCTCAGTTGCTACTTTGGCTTAATCACTAAATGGGATGTTGCCTCAGTCAAACTGAGACCTGTTAAAGACCTTAGCTTAAAAAGGCCAGGGTGTCCTGTAGAGAGCCAGAACTCTGGAGAAGCATCCTTGAAACAAGGTATTAACTCAGGAGAATTGATAAGACAATGATTATCTACTTTAGCATGGTGATTAATAGTTCTCTAGTTCAGTACCCGTACTTGGTACTTAATCTAGTTCTACAAGATTGACACCTATTGTACAACATTGACACCTACAATGATGAAATTATAATAGAGTATATAAAAGCCAATAAGAACTGGATGAGAGATATTCCATCTTTGATTAGGGTCCTAGTGGCTCTCCTTCATTTCTCTCCTGAAACCAAGTCCCATCTGAAGGCCCTCCAGAAAGCTAACCAGGCCTGGACTTTATCTCTGGCTATTATAGTGGTGATTACTCAGCTGAAATGAAGGCTGTTACAAAGACTTCCAGAAAGCTAATCAGAATATTACAGTCTCCCATTGCATCCAGGGGCATCTCAGTCATATCCATTCACTGGACCCAGATGGCTTTCTCTGGAGGGAAAAGTGATGCATGTGATCTTGTACAGCCCTCCCTCATTTAAATCCAATTCACTTGCATGTCATTGTATCACCTCCCTGATGTCATGGTCTTCTTCAAGAATGAGAGACAAATAACAATGCATGCTTTGATTATTTATAGAAAATTTAGATATTAAATAAAAATATATCAATCTTTGTAAGAGGAGAAGACAGTAATTTGGGTATAAGTACAGAAATGCTGAACCCAGATCACCTCATTCAGTTCCCCTCCCCTGCCGCCCCACTTTGGTTAAATGAGGATTAAGGATATGATTTTGTCAATAAGAGCTGGAAGAAATTATACTCATATTATTCAAATATATAGTGGGTCTGGGAGAATTCCTGTTGAGAAGGAAAGGAAGAAATAAAGGGATAGACTAGTGACCCTGATATACTGGCTATGGGTTTAATTCACAAAGGAGATGACATCACCATGAAGTAATAGCTGACTCACCAAAACATTATGAATAGTCCCTGTAGGGTATGGGCAGCCTAATATTATAAAGAAATAGCAGATTTCAGTAACAACTCAGAGAAGAAGTGAAAAGTGAAAACTTAGTGAAAAGTGAAAAGAGTAGAAACAGCACCTGCCCTGGAGTCAGGAGGAGCTGAGTTCAAATGTGGCCTTAGACACTTATTAATCATGCAATCTCAAACAAGTCACTTAACCACATTGTCTCAAAAAAAAAAAAAAAGTAATAGGATCAGCTCATTGAAGAAGTTATAGATGACAATACAGTTAAAATAATTCAACAGATGATATCAGCAATTCTGTGGGTGGTAAAAAGCAACAACTTTATCAACCAAAAAGTATTCCAGCTAAGATACAACTATTGCATCAAAAACTTCCCAGACTGTTTTCCCTCTCCCATAAGTGCGATGGAAATCTATAAAAGAATATGTGAGAGTGTAAGAATGGGATAATGGTGTTCCTTTTAATTAAATGTCTATTCTTTGAGTTAATGGGTTTTCTGGCTTAGTCTGTTAAGAGGAAAGTACTAGGTAGGGGCTTGTTAGCAGTGGTTTTTAAATAGCTATTATCACAAATAATACCTTAAATCTAATTATAGCTTTCAAGAACTCCATTAAGATTAGCAGATATATGCCACTGTGAAATTGAAAATTGATACCCCATTTTATTTTGTATTATTTGTTAATTAATGATTGAGAATGATATCCAATCAGCAAATTAATACTTATGGATCAGATTTGGAATTGATTGCATAGGTCTTGGTGGTAGTATCTGTAAGAGTTTAATTTCATTATTACTATGGGCTACATCTCTAAGGTTCTGGAAGAGAGGAGAAGAAAAAGGAAGACAAGTCAAACTCATCATATATGTTTGGGGATGTGAGTCAACTCTGAGTTTTCCCTGTTGCTCTGGGTTATGGAAATCCCCTCTCTGGGTCAAGCCAAATGTAAGCCTACTCCTCATGTTCATGACAGACCAATCACAGTCTTAGTTTAGTTCGCATCATTGGTAACTTATATAACCAACTTTATGAATAAATTGCTCTGCCTGTCTGAGGGATCCTTAATTGTTTTGTCAGTCTTGAATTTTTTTTTTCCCTAATTGCTAGTCTTACTAATAAACTGACCATGTTCGGACCACTCTATCTTATTTCCCTTTATTGCATGTTTTTATCATGAAACTACCAAAAACCTTTCTTTGTGGAACATTTTTGGCTCTATTATAAAATTCTACCATTAACTAATGTAAATATATACTTTAAAAGGGATAGGAAAGCCTGGAATGCCTCTCCTGACATCTGGATCAGCACCCTTGTATCCCCAAGATCATTACCTGCCATAAAGCTACAGCAGCCTAGAAAAAGTATTCTTGTGGAAATGCTTTTAAAAATTCCATTAAAGGGACCTGTATGTGCACGAATGTTTGTGGCAGCCCTTTTTGTAGTGGCTAGAAACTGGAAACTGAATGGATGTCCATCAGTTGGAGAATGGCTGAATAAATTGTGGTATATGAATATTATGGAATATTACTGTTCTGTAAGAAATGACCAACAGGATGATTTCAGAAAGGCCTGGAGAGACTTACACGAACTGATGCTGAGTGAAATGAGCAGGACCAGGGAGATCATTATATACTTCAACAACAATACTATATGATGACCAGTTCTGATGGACCTGGCCATCCTCAGCAACGAGATCAACCAAATCATTTCCAATGGAGCAGTAATGAACTGAACCAACTATGCCCAGAGAAAGAACTTTGGGAGTTAACTAAAAACCATTACATTGAATTCCCAATCCCTATATTTATGCCCACCTGCATTTTTGATTTCCTTCACAAGCTAATTGTACAATATTTCAGAGTCTGATTCTTTTTATGCAGCAAAATAATGTTTTGGTCATGTATACTTATTGTGTATCTAATTTATATTTTAATGTATTTAACATCTACTGGTCATCCTGCCATCTAGGGGAGGGGGTGGGGGGTAAGAGGTGAAAAATTGGAACAAGAGGTTTGGCAATTGTTAACACTGTAAAGTTATCCATGCATATAACCTGTAAATAAAAGGCTATTAAATAAAAAAAAAATTCCATTGCCTGAAATTTATCATCCTCAAAATGAGAAAATCGTGTTCTCCAGTTTTATACTCTTCCTATTAGCTTCTAGCCTGTCCCAAGCTTTAAGTATACCAAATTCAAAGTAATATTTATTAGTCACTCAAGTCAATTAAATTTAAATTAAATATAAATTACTAACTAATGATTTATTGTATAAAGTGCTGGGGATATAAAGATAAAAATCAATTAGTCACTCCTCAACTCACAGCTTCTAGCTCAACAATTTCAATTCACCAAAGGTGAATTTCTTTTGGGCAAAAAAAGCTGACATTTTCCAGCTGTCTTGTAATTTGAGTGCAGGTGTGGGGTTGAAAAGAAAAAAGCAGAGGAGACTGAAAAAAGGCAGCCATAGCTTTTATGACCATCTTCCTTTGTTTATTGTCTGCTGTTTGTTACTCTCTAGTTTTTGAGATTTAGCAAGTTTCAATTCTCATGTTTTCTCTCCACATTCCCTCATTGGATAGGTTGACCTCTAAGATCATTTCCAGCTCTAAATCAATGATCCTCAAATATCTGACCTCTACGTAGCAAAGCTTACAAAGTACTTTGTATACAATATCTCTTCTTAAATTTACATAACACTTGAGGTAGGTACCAAGTGTTTAGTATAGTTTTTAATAGACAACTAAATTAAGATCCAGATTGTTAGAGTCATTTAGTTAGTCAACTAGCATTTATACAGAATAAAGAGGGGATAGTTTCTCAGAGGGAAAGTATCTTGCCCAAAATCACACTTCTAAAAAATGTCACAAGTGGGATTTGAATCTGGGTTATAGAAATCATACAGCTTGTCAAGTCAAGCCAAATAGCAAGTCTTTATTAAGGACCTACTGGTCCTTAATCCTGGTACTTGCCCAAGGTCATATATCATTAATAAAATGTCAGGGACAACCTTGAACTGTGCTTGGACTGTGAGTAAAGGTGTATCAAATTAAGTACCTTATTAAACATAGTCATTTAAAAGCATTTTACTCAACACTGAAAATGTGACTTCCAATTATAGTACTGAACCAACATATAAGTCACTGTTCAAATATGTATTATCAAATTTTTTTACAATGCAAAATGCACAGGAAAGGAAAATAACACAGAAGGTAAGTTCTCAGTCAAGTTATTAACAGCACGGTGGAATTCAATTTGGGTACAATCCAAACTAGCCCTTGCCCACCTGATCAGAGACAGATGTCTTATCCCTATTCTCTATTCTAAGAGTATCAGTGGGAAAGACATCATTTAGATGTATCTTTATCAAGTTTGATAATGATTGTTTCCTTGCCTCTCCCTCCACTCCCCACTCCCTTGCACAAGTGCCCAGATACATTGTAATGAAAAGTAGCCAATTCTTCCTGAGGAAATGGTTCATATTTTATTTCCTACCTACTTGAATCTTGAGATTTTATTTAGCAGAGGTAGTTTTGAAAGCAACATACTTCCTTGATGACTGTTAAGGCAATTAAAAAGCCTTCTGGAAACTGTTTCTCAGAAATCCATCATGTGTAATTAGAAATATATATGCAAATTAAATTAAAATAAAATTTTACAGGGTGTTTGATCCGTACATTTGTAAAGCAACTGAAAAAACTAAAAGCTTGCCATCTGCTCTGAGGCTTGAGAACCCACATGTTTATAATCTGTACAGTCACAACTGTTTAATAGTAAGGTTGTTTGAAAGAACAGTTATTAATATTGGTTTAATAATTTTAAATTGTAAAGACTAATTGAAGTAAATCTGATTTACAGACAGATTTGGGTGCTTATGGCTTTGTGACTGTGTCTTTTTTGCCTTCCCATTTCTTGTCTTTAACATCTACTAAGTGGTTGGGGATCATTTAACATAGTTTTTGGTCTACTTTTCTTACCAATATAAAATAGAAAAAAAGAATGTCTTTCCCTCTGAGTGATCCCAATTTGCTGGTCACTGAAACTTCACAAGCAATAGCTCTTAGTTGAAGTTTTCATTTGAGAGGAAAATGTAGTGTATTTTTCTAGTCATAGCAAAGAAAGAACATATGGTATCTTCCTGCCCTGTATGAAATTATATCTTTTTGGGTAGACAACATATTTAAGAGATGGAGGAGAAAAAAAAAGGGGGGGGGGAAATAATAACAACACTGTACTCAAGAGAGCATGTTTCCAAGCACTAACTTTTGCTCATTTTGTGCTGCTCTTTTGTAATTTAGGGCTGTCTCCAGCTTCCATTTTTAACTGATCTAAAATGGTGAATCATTTATGGCTTACTCACAGCACAGAGATGAATGAGTGAGGTAAAGATTTCAACTCTGCAGCAACTGCTTACCTTCCCTTTACTTTGAGAAATGAGGTTTCTATCAGAAACAGAGAACATAGAACCCAGGAGATGTCAAATGCTTCATGGAGACATATAATGTAAAAAAAAAATGTTCCTGCCTTATACTTGGTTTCACTTTCTGAAAGTCCATTTAAAATAATAGAATGCTTTTTGATTCTGGTTCACATACTTGATCCTGTTTTTTTCAGATACATTCAAGCTATAATTCACAAATAGTATCCTGATTTTTAAAAAGCTTTGTGTCTTTGCTTTAAGGTTTTATTTGCTTAAAAAAAAAAGAGAAGCAGCAGGATGCATAGGATATGACCTAGAAAACTATAATTTCACACCACTTTGAACAAAGGCCCTTAATCTTTGTTCTATCATGGTCCCCCCTCCCCTTTCCCCTCAGGCCATGAGCAAGGTACATACGTGAAGAGGATGATCACTTCTCAGAATACTGTTTTCAGATACATAAGATAAAAGGAGATCAATTATATTTAGAATTATGAAAAACATTTAAAAATAATAATAATGAAAGAATGGTACATGTTTAACCAACAGGAAACTGCTTGCTGTCTAGGGGAGGGGTGAGAGGGACAGAGAAAATTTTGGAACACAAAGTGTCCCAAAGGTGAATGTTGAAAATTATCTTTGTATGTATTTTGAAAAATAAAAAGCTATTGTAAAAAAAAAAATAAAATAATGAAAAAAATCAAAGGGCAGCAATAATAATAATAAATGAACAGAATTCAGATTAAGAACTTAGAACATGATAAAGGTTTAATGATGGTTAACTGTATAACATTAGAAAGAAATATCACTAAATTACTATAGCTACTATTACAGTTACTACTATTGATAGCCATAATATTCATCTATTCTGTTGTAAAATTTTTTAAGTTTTATGTATCATATTTTACTTGTTCCTTATAATTCTATAAGATAGAAGATATTATAAGATATTATATATAAATAATAACATTATCCCAATTTTTTAAAAAAAATTGTGATTATGATGGAATATTACTATGCTTGAAGAAAAGATGAGCTTGAGAGACTTCTGAGAAGATGGTAGAGTAAGTTGGTAAATTTCAAGCTCTCCAGATTTTCCTCTCAAATAGAAAAAATTGTGCCTCAGGGCACACATAGACTGTTGAAAAATCTAGAAGACTTAGGACAGAACAGGGATCTTCCTGGTAACAACTGAAGAATATCCAAAGAAAGACTTGGAGCTGGGAATTAACACATGTGAAATGTAAAACATCTGGAAATACCACAAAAACACCTATTGGAAGCCCTGAGGCTAGTTGGGTGTGGCGAGAGTCTCATTTCCCAGACTGCATGTGGAATCCAGGTCTGCATTGGGGAAGACTGAGAGGACCTCTCCTGATTTGGAATGCTAGATCCACCCTCCTCCCCTCCCCCCCAATTCTCTGCTGTCCTGCAGAGACCCAGCCCTGAGAGAGAAGGAAGTACAGAAAGAGTGGGGCAGGAATGCTGCTAGCTGCGGGCATTTGCAGGAGGGGGGAGCTTTTGGTTTGAAGTTGCAAGTCAGAAAGGAATGCTGAAGTTAACTTAGAGGCATCATCCCCCTACTTTACAACTAGAGATGTTTACAATAATACTTCTTATAAAAAGAAGAAGATGAAGAAAAGAACTAGCAAAGAAGAAAGAAACTGATCATAGAAACTTGCCACGAAAACAGGGAAGACTGGGACTCATCTTCAGAGGAGGACATTGAAGTAAAAAAAGCTTCTACCCCAAAGAGTAATGTAAAATGGCTCCCTGCCCAGAGAAATTTTATATAACTCAAAAAGAATTTTAAAATCAAATGAGAGACATTGAGAAAAAAACTTAAAAAATGCAATAAAAGCAAGAAAATTATAGATTTTAGTTAAAGGGAGTTAAGTTCAGGGAGTTACAGAGTCTCAAAGATGTAAATAATTTTTTGAAAATTAGAGTTGGACAAGGGGAAGCCAGTAAAGCTACATGAGACCAAGAAATAACAAAACAGATTCTAACAAATGAAAAAATAGAACAGAATGTGAAACATCTGATGAGAAAAACAACAGATCTAAAGAAGAGATCAAGAAGAAAAAATAAAAGAATAATTGGACTGCCTGAAAAGTTGTACCAAAAGAAGAACCTTGACACAATAATGTAAGAAATAATTCAAGAAAACTGATCTGAAATGATAGAAAGTGAGAGAAAAGTAGAAATAGAAAAAATCCACCAATCACAATCTCAAAGAGGACTTTTGTGGAAAACAAATAGGAATACTATTGCCAAATTTTGAAACCCCCCTGATCAAAGAAAAAATTGCAAGAAACAAGAAATAAAAGCAATTCAAATACACTGGAGCTACAACTAAAATTGTACAGAAAAGATAAGCTCAATGATCCTAGAAAAACATGTGAAGGGGGAATGGTGAACCCTGAAACTGTATCCCCTTTAATCTGTAAAAGAAGGGTGACTCGGGATCTCAAGCTCTCTCCTGCAAAAAGCATACTTTTCCCAGTTAAGTGGTCTCATTCGGTTGGAGAGTAGTCTGGGACCATTCCTAGTAGCTCAACTCCCAAGACAAGAAAAGCATACTCTTATCAATCAGAGATCTAAGCCCTGGGCATTGACAACATTGAAGGAATGTCATTCAGTTTTGAATGGAAGCCTGAGCCTCAGACTGCTAATAAAAGACAACTGTGAACTCCAAATCTTTACAGAAGTCGAAAACAGGAATTTGTTTTGCCAAGGAAGTTCTCTTATTGGCAAAGCTGCCTGCCAGGACTTTTGCCCACTGTGAAGATATTCTCTTCTCAGTAAAATCTTTGCCATCTCCCTGATAGGACCTTACCACTAAGAAGTCTGTCTTCCTAGCAAAGCTGACTTCTCAGTGCGAACAATAAATCTCTTTTGTCACACAGACTTTTCTGGTTTGCGAATTCTTTTGCATTGAACCTGCACCAACCAGAGGGGATTCCCTACCCCAATTCTCTCACCTGTTCACTATCACTACCTCATCATATGGAAATATTTGCTTGAAATGATGAAGAACAAAATGAGCAGAACTAAAAGAACATTGTGTACACTAACAGCAATGTTGTTTTAAGAAGGACTTTGAGTTCATAAGTTATTTTGACTTTTATAAATGCCAAACAACTATAAAGGATATATTTTACCAAATTTTAACTGAAGATCGAAAGTGAGAGAGGATTGAATGCCTTGTTGAGCCTGTAACTATCTGAGGCAAGATTTGAATTCAGGGTCTTTTTTACTCCATCCCCTCATTTTGTTATAGAGATGATGTTGGGTTCATAAAGTCTATCCTGGAAGAGTCCACCATTTGGCAGGTCCAGCCAAACTAAGAATAATGCAAATACCAGATCTGTCATAGTCTTATGTCACCTGAGGACCAGCCTATAGGAGTATGGGATGCTCATCACTGCCTTGATCTCAGGGCAGTAATTTTTTTTGTCTGTAATAATCAGAAGACCATCTTTAAAACACAGCATAATTGGAGATAGTATTAATGAAGAGAGTGTTCTTAGTAAATGAATTTGTAGATCTGTGATGTCATATCCTTTGTATAAATTCTGTATTTATTCTTCATATATACATTTTGTTTTCCTTCAGGAAAACTTAAAAACAGAAAATGTTTAATTTTAGGTGTTGTATCTCTACCTAGCAGACTACTGGCACATAGCAGTTGAATAATAAATGCTTGTTGATTTATTAAAATATAGTATTTTAATACACACAGATATATGTAAGTTTTTGAGTTTTTTTCCCTCAGAGACCAATGTTATTTGCATAGGATGCCAATTGCACAGATGTTTGAACATATTTGAATGATTGATTTTTCCAATTTTATGTCAGTGGTGTTAGCATTCTGTCTTGAAAGGTTTGTTATAAGAAGTAATGCTGAAATATTAGAGAAAGAAATACATTTCAAAAGGAGAAAAATGAAGAAAGAATGTAAAAGAAAGAAAAAGAATTAGAGAAAAGATAAGGAGAAAGCAAGAATGAGAGAGAATGATATGGAGAGTATAACAAAGAGGAGAGGGAAAGAAATAAAAAGAGAAGTAAAGAAAGAATGACAGAAGAAAATATGAGACAAAAGAGTAGCAGGAAGAAAAGGAAGGAGGGAGAGAGAAAGAGAAGAAGCAAGGAAGGGAGAAAAGGAGGGAGGAATGAAGAGAGAAAGAGGAAGGAATTGAGGGAAAGAAGGAGGAAGAGAGGAATGAAGAAAGGAAAGCAGTAAGGAAGGAATGAACAAACAAATGAATGAAAGAAGAGAGGAAAGAAAGAAAAGGAAGGAGGTGGTAGGGAAGGAGGAAGGGAGGATGAGAAGAAAAGGAGGCAGGGAGGGAGGAAGGAAAGGGGAAGAAGGAAGGAAAGAAGGAAGGAAGGGGAAAATAAATATTATATACTTTTAGTGAATTAAATCAGGAAACCTCCATTTTGATTCTTCCAGGAATCATACTAAGAATTTAAAACAGAACTACTAAGTACCTGCTCCGATTCCTGCTTCATCTGTCACAAGGCAGCATCAATTCTATTTACTTTTCATCTTCTACAGTCCCTGTCACACTGTGAATTCTCAGTAGTGTCACGGTCTCCCTCTCTACCCCAACTCTTATCCTTATACTAGGGGATTTCAATATGTGTGCTAATGTTATCTCCAAAACTTCTTAGTTTTTCAATCTGTCTAATTGCTGAGAGCTTTCTCTATACCAAAGCTCTGTTCTGGGATTTCTTCTCTATTTTCTCTATACTTGCTCACTAGATGATTCTCTGAGATACACACACACACACACACACACACACACACACACACAAATTATGTATGGACAAAACACATGTAGCTGTGTTGCATGTATATGCCTATGAATATATAGTATATCAGATGTATGTGTATATGCGTACACAATAGATATACACATATATATGTGTATATACCTACCACTGAATTGCTAAACTCTTGTCCCATGTCTTGAGCTGCCTATTGGATATTTGAACTCTGTGTCCTGCAGGCATTTTAACCAAAACTTAGTTCTAGTCCTGATTATATTAATTTCTTTGTTAAACCTTGGTTGCCTCATCTGTGAAATAAGGAAAATATCACCTATACCTCCTAATATTTCACTGTTATCATGCCATTTCAGAGTGAAAAGGAACCAAAGAACTTATTTAGTTAAAAGTCAACATGGATTAAAACTCATCCATTTTTAATAGGTAGATATATATTATTTATATAATTAAAACAACTTTATTTCACACTTAAGCAAAAATAAATGCAAGAAACAGACTAGAATAATAATAATGCTTCAAATTGAGAGTCAATTAGTGCTTCTATTCACAGATATTATCTTGGTTTTATAGATATGAAAACAAATTCAGAGAGAATGACTGACTCCCCTTGAGTCAAAAGTAGCAGAGTCAGCACAGAAAGTCAGGATTTCTCATTTGAAAATGACTAGTTTTCCCACAATACTGTCCTTTCTCCTCTATACTTTTCAAGTATATTGTTCAAGAGTAAAACCTTCCCAATTAAGAGTAATTATAGATGATATAAATCTGAATTATTAACAGCCTGTGTTTATAGAATATTTTTTTTAAAGAACTGGAGGTTCATAACTTTAAGTAATCCATTACAAGGAAATAATTTCTAGCAGTTATACTTTTAATTGTTTAGGGAATGCATTCTTTAAAATAATACAAAATAAAATTCAGCATATCCAGCAGAGTGGATAGAATACCAAACCTGGAATCAGAAAGACTGATCTTTCTGAGTTCAAATCTGACCTCAGACATTTATTAGCTGTGCCATCCTGGGCAAGTCACTTAAGCCCATCTGCCTCAGTTTCATCATCTATAAAATGAACTGGAGAAGGAAAGTTTTCTCCTTCGAAGTCTGGCCCCCTTCCTTGGAACCTAACACTCCACAGGATATGCCTCTTCTTTAAGTAAAAAGCAAACACCTGTGTAAGTCACACAAGAAATTAGCTCAGTGATATCTCTCTCTCTCTCTCTCTCTCTCTCTCTCTCTCTCTCTCTCTCTCTCTCTCTCTCTCTCTCTCTCTCTCTGTATCTTGATTCATTATGATCTGAACGGAACTAAAAACCTTGCTGAAGCACATTGCTCTTTCCTAATAAACATACTTGCAGAAAAGATATATATAAATAAGTATCAAGTATCTCTATCACTAAATCAATATATATTTATGAAGTTCCTCCTACAGACCACTCTGCTAAGTCCTGGGGACACAAAGAAGCAAAAATAATCTCTGCCCACAAAAGGTTTATAATCTAATATGTAATAAATATAAAGAAATCTCATGACATAGGCATCAGAAGTGGGGGAACCAGGATGTCTCCTGCCTATATGAGCTGATACAATCTTGGTCTTGAGAGAAATTAGGGATTCTAAAAGGCAGAGTTTACCAGTATATATCAGGGATGGGATGGGGTGGCAACCTGTGTACAAATCCCTAATTAATGAGGTTCAAATTAATCAATCTTAACCATAGAGTGAGTTTTTATTAGAAGCAGAAGCAGAATAAAAACCTGAAAGTTATCTAGTACAACTCTGTATGTTAAAATGAAATACCATCACAATGTTGTCCAGAGGGAGAACTCAGTCTGTGCTTGAATGTCTCCAGTGAACCTCAAAACACAATCATTTTGGGATCATCTAATTATAATAAAGTTGACTCTTCTATGAAGAAGCAATATGGTAATAGTAAATGAGCCTTGGTTTTGAAGTTGAAAGACATCTGGGTTGATACTAGATCTCCAGCACTTTCTAGAAGTGTTAGCTGCCCAAGTCACTCATTCTCTACAAATCCCAGTTTTCTCTTCTATAAATGGGGATTATGATACTTTCAATGCCTGACCAATAGAATTGTTGTTAGGAAAACCCTTTGTAAACTGTTAGGAGCTAGATATGTTTATATACTTACTCCACATCTACCTCCCAAAAAGTTTCTGCTCTCATGGTTCTATTTTTGGAAAAAGCAGGATAAGTTTATTCATCATTCCATATCACCACATTACCTCTCCTTACTTCATCAGATCTTTTCTTCTCTAGCAGCTCTTCATATAACATAATTTCCAGTCCTGTCAAAATCCTGATCACCCCTTTGTGAACATGCCCCCAGTTTGTTGATTAACTTTTAAAAATGATTTGCCTTAAATTGAACACAATATAACAAGAATGGTCCAACCATCATAGAATACAGTGGGTCCATCAATAACTTTGTATTTTTATTAACATTATCTGGCATCACATTAACTATGTGTTAAAGAAACAAGTACATTTTATATTTAGGTCCAGATATTTCTGTTTCATTTATCCATTTATGTCTTTATGAGCAGGCTGCACAGAAAATTCTCAAGAAAATTTCCCATAACTCTGATAGGCAGACAGAATCAAATAGTTTATATACATAGTAAAGGTCACATATGGACCATATTTTGAGTTTCCATTTCTAGTTCCAGTCCATCGAGTGGTCATCATTATGACCATGGCTTTAAAGGACTTTCACTTTAGGATTTTCCGCAATCCCTACTTCAGCCTAAATGAGTCCATTTCTACCTGACATATAGAACATTTATCCTACCAAGATAATAATGAGTAAAAGTTTGGCTTCCTTCTTTTCGGTTTGTTCTCTTTTGATCTTAGGTGAATGAGTCTATATCATGAGATAGATGTGTAAAAGCTTGGAGGTGACTTTATGAGTTCAAGAGGTACAATTCCTGGAATGGAACTGAAGAGCAGCAAAGGAAGTATTCAAAACACCTATACTGGAATTCTTTTTTTTTTTTTTTTTTTTTTTAATAATAGCTTTTTATTTACAAGTTACATGCATGGGTAATTTTACAGCATTGACAATTGCCAAACCTTTTGTTCCAATTTTTCCCCTCCTTCCCCCCAGCCCCTTCCCTAGATGGCAGGATGACCAGTAGATGTTAACTATATTAAAGTATAAATTAAATACAAAATAAGTATACATGACCAAACCGTTATTTTGCTGTACAAAAAGAATTGGACTCTGAAATATTGTACAATTAGCCTATGAAGGAAATCCAAAATGCGGGCAGGCAAAAATATAGGGATTAGGAATTCAATGTAATGGTTCTTAGTCATCTCCCAGAGTTCTTTCGCTGGGTGTAGCTGGTTCAGTTCATTACTGCTCCATTGGAACTGATTTGGTCCATCTCATTGCTGAAGATGGCCAGGTCCATCAGAATTGATCATTATATAGTATTGTTGTTGAAGTATATAATGATCTCCTGGCCCTGCTCATTTCACTCAGCATCAGTTCGTGAAGTCTCTCCAGGCCTTTCTGAAATCATCCTGTTGGTTATTTCTTACTGAACAATAATATTCCATAATACTAATATACCACAATTTATTCAGCCATTCTCCAATTGATGGGCAATTTAAAACAGAATCAATAATTCAATATTGCTATAACTAAAACAACTGCTAGGAGATTTCTACTTAAACTTCACTGAAATGTAAAACAGTTTGCAGGACTGCAAATTAAATGGTTTCAATTTCACAACGATTCTGAATTGTCTAAACAAATCCTTGTACACATCTTCTGGTAAAACAACTGGTCTTGGGTAAATTCTCTTATAGAGGGGCTATTCCTTTCAAGAATTCCAGTATATGGGCTTATATCTTAAATATTAATGATGATGGAAAAATGAATCTAACTCATTTCCTTAGTTAGTAATCTTTTCTAAGATTGAATGTGATCCAAATGTCATGCCTTAGAGTAGAGAGGATCTTTTGTTGGGAAGAGTGGCACAGTCTCTCAGTCTTTATTTACCCAACAATGATTTCTTTTTGCTAAATATACTATCAAAATGCTTATTCTAGGGGGCTGATTGGGGGTGAGGAGAAATGTTATAGAACAGATGATAAGATATTTCCAAGTTCCTCTGTATAATTTAAAAGGCAAGATGCAACATGCTATCTCAAGGTTTCCCAGCTGGACATTTTCATTGCTATAACTTTCAGAATAAGCAGTTTTTGATTCTTGAATAAATGATCTGTGTCACCTACCATCTTAGTACATGCAAATACTTTATTATTAAAGTTGGAATCTGCTTATTTTCACTTCTATTCACATTACATATTAATTGGTGGTCTATTGAAACTGGGTATATCATTTAGCTATCATATACCCATCATCTTTGTATCTATGTTTCTATCTGCCTATCATTTTTTGTCAATTTATCTGTCATCCATAAGTATCTCTATCATCTATCATATCTCTCTATCATCTCTGTCACTTCTGTCTCTATATCAGAACATATTTGTGTATACACACATATATACATATATGTATATATGAATAGATAACACACATATATATGTGTGTATATATATGCATATATATATATATATATATATACATAGACACATTTATAATCCCTGAATCCAGAAAAGATGGCATATCTATCTATATACATATGTTTACATATATACAAAATGTATATATATAGTATCTACATATATATGTATGTGTGAAAGTGGACTGAAAACTAACCTATATTAATTGTGTGACTAATTTTTAGGCATTTTTCATTCTTATCTGACTTTTCATGACCCCATTTTGTATTTGTTCTTGTTGTTTTTGACAGGGATACTAGAGTGGTTTGCCTTTTTGTTCCCTCCAGCTCATTTTATTGATGAGAAAACTGAGGGAAAAAATGTTAAAAATGACTTGCCCAAGATTACACAATGTCCAGGTGTCTGAGGCCAGATTTAAACTCAGGAAGATGAATCTTCCTGACTCCAGGCCTGGAGTTCTACCCACTGAACAACCCTAACTGCCCTGTCATTTAATTTCTTAATGTTCTAGTCAGCTCTCTTTAACTATAAATTTCAGAAAAGGTGGTGCTCTGCTCTGGCAAAAGGCACTTCCTCACAACAACTTGTTTTCCTATATCTCTGCAACCAAAGGTCATATTCTTAACTCTATTTTTGATATGAATTGTCATTTAGTTGTATCTACATATCCTTATGCATATATGGCTATTTTAAACCATCATATTTAGAATTGTGTATTTATAACAAATCACTGTGTATTTTGAAGCTTAACTCTGCCATGCATTATATGATGTATTAGCCACTTCTCCACTTTCTTTTATCCACATAGCTGATAATTGCCATCTATCTATGTTTTTAGCTAAGTCATTGATAAAAATGTTGGCCAGGATGAGACTGAGATACCAACCCTGCAACATAAGGCTTGAGACCTATATTTATCTTAAGATCAATTTATCAATATTTTGGGGACATATTCATTCAAATATTTATGAACCCATAAAAATTACATTATCACACCAGTCCATAGGGATAGTGGGAGAGGCTTGGTCAAATAAATGACTGAGATTCACATAAACAAAGTCAAAACCATTTTCCTGATTTCAAGTTTAACAGCATCAAGAGGGAAAAAAAAAGAAGTTAGTCTGACTTATACTTGGTACATCCATGTTGTCTCCTAGAGATTGGTGCTCTCCTTTTTTAAGTACCTTAACTGCAGCCTTTGACTTAATAGAAAATAACCGTGGAAAAAAATGAGGAGACACTAATATTGATTTATATATTACTTTTCACCTTCAACAATATCATAGTTAGTACTGCACATAACAGGTGCTTAATAGGTGGTCACTTATTAATCATAATAAAAAGTAGGGGCTATCCAATTCATGATAAACAAAGTTAACCATTGGTACAACCAAATAACCTTGCTTTGTATTTATTTAGGAACAAGGGTTGTAATGATGGTTTCATTGGCATAGGAAACACCCCAAGTGAGGAAATTCCCTCTTCTAATGCAGAATGGAATTTTTTCTGCAATTTAAAGTCATAAGGAATTGATGAGGTTCAGTACATACACAGTCAGGGGTGTCAGTGATGGATCTTCAATCCACAGGGCTTCTCAGCCTTCAGGCTAACTCTTCATCTCCTATGCCATACAGCAACTATTTACACTTCTTTTTTATTATTACTATGGCTTTTTATTGACAAAACATATGCATGGGTAATTTTTCAACATTGATCCTTGTTAAAACTTCTGTTCTAATTTTTCCCCTCCCTCCCTCCACCCCCTCTCCTAGATGGCAGGCAGTCCCATACTAGTTAAACATGTGAAAGCATATGTTAAATACAATATATAAAGAAAGAAGGTAAAAATAACTTGGGAAGAAAAACAAAAATGCAAGCAAACAACAACAAAAAGAGTGAAAATGCTATGTTGTGGTCCACACTCATTTCCCAGTGTTCTTTCACTGGGTGTAGCTGCTTCTACTCATCACTGATCAACTGGAACTAATTTGGATCCTCTCATTGCCAAAGATAGCTACTTCCATCAGAATTGATCCTCATATAGTATTGTTGTTGAAGTGTATAATGATCTCCTGGGTCATACATCAGTTCATGTAAGTCTTTACAAGTCTCTCTGTATTCATCCTGCTGGTCATTTCTCACAGAACAATAATATTCCATAACATTTATATACCACAATTTACTCAGCCATTCTCCAATTGATGGGTATCCATTCAATTTCCAGTTTCTAGCCACTAGGGAAAGGGCTGCTACAAACATTTTTGCATAAACATCCTCTCCATTCATTTTTGCACACAAACATACTTCTTTAATATCTCTTTGGGATATAAGCCCAGTAGTAGCACTTCTGGATCAAAGGTTATGCAGTTTGATAACTTTTTGTGTATAGTTCCAAATTGCTCTCCAGAACGATTGGATCCAACAATACATCAGTGTCCCAGTTTTCGCACATCCCCTCCAAAATTTGTCATTATCTTTTCTTGTCATTTTAGCCAATCTTAAGCCAATTTTAGCCATATGTGTATAGTGGTACTTCAGAGTTGTCTTAATTTGCATTTCTCTGATCAATAATAATTTGGAATACCTTTTCATATGAGGAGTAATAGTTTCAATTTCATCATCTGAAAATTGTCTTTCATATCCTTTGACCATTTATCAATTGGAGAATGGCTTGATTTCTTATAAATTAGAGTCAATTCTCTATATGTTTTGGAAATGAGGCCTTTATCAGAACCTCTAATTGTAAAGATGTTTTCACAGTTTATTGCTTCCCTTCTAATCTTGTCTGCATTAGTTTTGTTTCTACAAAAGCTTTTTAATTTGATATAATAAAAATTTTCTATTTTGTGATCATTAATGATCTCTGGTTCTTCTTTGGTCACAAATTCCTTCCTCCTCCACAGGTCTGAGAGGTAAACTATCCTATGTTCTTCTAATTTATTTATAATCTCATTCTTTATGCCTAAATCATGAACTCATTTTGATCTTATCTTGGTGTACAATGTTAATTGTGGGTTAATGCCTAGTTTCTGCCATACTAATTTCCAATTTTCCCAGCAGTTTTTGTCAAATAGGGAATTCTTATCCCAAAAGTTGGAGTCTTTGAGTTTGTCAAACACTAGATTGCTATAGTTATTGACTATTTTGTCCTGTGAAGCTAACTTATTTCACTGATCAACTAGTCTATTTCTTAGCAAATACCATATGGTTTTGGTGACCGCTGCTTTACAATTTGGTGACCGCTGTTTTAGATCAGGTACAGCTAGGCCACCTTAATTTCATTTTTTTTTTTTCATTAGTTCCTGTAAAGTCCAGGATAGCTTCCTGTAGGCCTCAGGATCAGCCAGAGTCAGGATAAGTAAAAGTCCTTGGTATTTAAGGGGAGAAGTGAAGGAGCCAGGAGTTTTGCCAATGATCTCTCTTTGATTCCAGAATTTCCACCTTTCTCTTCTTCATCTTGCAGCCAAGTGAAGTCTAGCATCTGTCACTGCACCCTCTAATCCTTGCCTATGATTATCTTTACACCAAACATTGAGCCAACATCAATGGTGAGAAGAGCCATTTATCCAAAACATATGCTAATTGAGTCATTGTCTTATTTGGAATAGGTAATTAGTCTTAAGTGCTCAGTTGTCTGATTCAAGTGCACCTATTCAAAGTTTCAGACCTTTACAAGTTCCCTTGAAATTCTTGACCTTTTGTTCTTTCAGATGAATTTTGTTGTTATTTTTTCTAGGTCATTAAAATAGTTTCTCGGGAGTCTGATTAGTATAGCACTAAATAAATAGATTAGTTAGGTAGTATTGTCATCTTTATTATATTTGTTCTACCTATCCAAGAGCACTTAATATGTTTCCAATTGTTTACATTTGACTTTATTAGTGTGGAAAGTGTTTTGTAGTTTTGCTCATATAGTTCCTGACTTTCCTTAGATTCCCAAATATTTTATGCTATTGACAGTTATTTTAAATGGAATTTCTCTTTGGATCTCTTGCTGTTGGATTTTGTTGATGATGTATAAAAATGCTAAGGATTTATGTGGATCTATTTTGTGTCCTGCAACTTTGCTAAAGTTGTGGATTATTTCTAATAGCTTTTTAGTAGAATCTCTAGGGTTCTCTATGTATACCATCATATCATCTCCAAAGAGTGATAATTTGATTTCCTCATTACTCACTCTAATTCCTTTAATCTCTTTTTCATCTCTTATTGCCTAAGCTAATATTTCTATTACAATATTGAATAGTAATGGTGATATTGGGCAACCTTGTTTCACTTCTGATTTTATTGGGAATGGTTCCAGGTTATCACCATTACATATGATGCTTACTGATGGTTTTAAATAGATGCTACTGACTATTTTAAGGAAAAGTCCACTTATTCCTATACTCTCTAGTATTTTTAATAGGAATGGGTGTTGGATTTTATCAACTGCTTTTTCTGCATCTACTGAGATGATAATAAGGTTTCTGTTAATTTAGTTATTGATAAAGTCAATTATGTTAATAGTTTTCCTAATATTGATCCAGCCCTGCATTCCTGATATAAATCCTACTTGATCATGGTGTATTATCCTGGGGATGATTTTTCTTTCATCTTTTTGCTAATATTTTATTTAAGATTTTTGCTTCAATGTTGATTAGAGAGATTGATCTATAATTTTTTTTCTCTGTTTTTGTCCTACCTGGTTTAGGTATCAGTACCATATCTGTATCATAAAAGGAATTTGGTAGGACTCTTTCAATCCCTATTTTTTCAAATAGTTTATATAGCATTGGAGTTAATTGCTCTTTAAAAGTTTGATAGAATTCACATGTAAATCCTTCTGGTCCTAGGGATTTTGATTAATTGCTTTTTTCTATTTCTTTTTCTGAAATGGGACTATTTGACCAATTTACTTCTTCCTCTTTTAATCTGGGCAACCTGTATTTTTGAAAGTATTCATCCATTTCATTTAAGTTATCTAATTTATTGGCATAACTTTGGACAAAGTAACTCCTAATTATTGCTCTAATTTCCTCTTCATTGGTGGCGAGTTTTCTCTTTCCATTTTAAAGACTAACAATTTGATTTTCATCTTTCCTTTTTCTAATTTAATTTACCAAGGGTTTATCTATTTTGTTAGCTTTTTCATAGAACCAACTCTTAGTTTTATTTATTAATTTAATAAATTTTTTTACTTTCAATTTTATTAATCTCTCCTTTTATTTTTAGAATTTCAAGTTTAGTATTTGATTGGGAGTTTTTAATTTGCTTTTTTTCTAGCTTTTTTAGTTGCAAGCCTAATTCATTGATTTTCTCTTTCTCTATTTTATGCAAGTAGACTTCTGGAGATATAACATTTCCCCTTATTACCACTTTGGCTGCATCCCACATATTTTGGTATGTCATCTTATTATTGTCATTCTCTTGGGTAAAATTATTAATTGTGCCTGTGATTTACTGTTTCACCCAATCATTCTTTAGGATGAGATTATTTCATTTCCAATTACTTTTTGGCTTTTTATTCAATGTAATTTTTATTGCATCGTGATCTGAAAAGGATGCATTTACTATTTCTGCCTTTCTGCATTTGAATTTGAGGTCTTTATGTCCTAATATATGGTCAATTTTTGTATAGGTTTCATGAACTGCTGAGAAGAAAGTGTACTCCTATCCATCTCCATTTAGTTTTCTCCAAACCTAACTTTTCTAGTGTTCTATTTAGCTCTTTAAATTCTTTCTTATTTATTTTGTGGTTTGATTTATCTAGTTCTGAGAGAGCAAGGTTGAGATCTCCCACTATTATAGTTTTGCTGTCTATTTCTTCTTGCAGCTCTCTTAACTTCTCCTTTAGGAATTTAGATGCTATACTACTTGATGCATATATGTTTAGTATTGATATTGCTTCATTATTTATGCTACCCTTTAGCAAGATATAGTGCCCTTCCTTATCTCTTTTAATTAGATCAATTTTAGCTTTAGATCTAAGATCAGGATGGCTATCCCTGATTTTTTTACTTTACCTGAAGCATAGTAGATTCTGCTCCAGCCTTTTACCTTTATTCTGTATGTATCTCCCTGCTTCAAGTGTGTTTTCCGTAAACAACATATTGTAGAATTCTGGCTTTTAATCCAGTCTGCTATCTGCCTCCACTTTATTGGGGGAGTTTTTCCCATTCACATTTATGATTGAAATTACTAATTCTATATTTCCTGTCATCTTGTTAACCCCAGATTATGCTTTTCTCTTTCCTTTCCCCCTTACCCCCTCCCCAGTATTAAACTTATGAGCACCACTTGCCTCATGCACCCCTCCCTTTTTAGGATCCCTCCACACCCTTAGGGCCCCTCCCGTTTTCTCAAACCTTTCCCTTACAATTTCTGTATTCCCTTCTATTTAGCCTACTCCTTCTCTTTTTGCTTTCCCCTCCCACTTTTTAATGAGGTGGAGGAAGTTTCTCTGTAAACCGAATATGTCTAATATTTTCTCTTTGAGCCAATTCTGATGAGAGTAAGATTCACACTATGTTCATCCCCCTCCTTTCTTTCCCTCAGATATAATAGGTTTCTTTGTCTCTTTGTGAGAGATAGTACCTCCATTTCCCCCTTTTTCTGGTACAATTTCCTTTCCACCTCTAGATCCCTTTTTATAACAGTAAAACCAAATTTTACTTTATGTATACTCATAACAGAAATACAGTTCTCAAGAGTTCTTTTTATCTTTTTATGCTTCTCTTGAGTCCTATATTTGGAGGTCAAATTTTTTGTTTAAGCTCTGTTTTTTTTTAATCAGAACTAAATGGCATTCACCTATCTTCTTCCCTGGAAGAAAATGCTCAGTTTGGCTGCATACTAAATTTCTTTGCCTTTCAGAATATTAGATTCCAGGCCCTTTGATCCTTTAATAGGGATGTTACTAGATCCTGAGTAATTCTTATTGTGGCTCCTCTGTATTTGAATTATTTTTTTTTCTGGCTGCTTGTAGTATTTTTTTCCTTGGTCTGATAGTTCTGGAATTTAGCCACAATATTTCTTGGAGTTTTGATTTTGGGATCTCTTTCATTGATGTAAGGGATTTCTGTAATGTTCTGGTTAGCTTTCTGGAAGTCTTGGGACCAGTCTTCATTTTCAGCAAAGTAATCACCATGAGCCAGGGATAAAATCCAAATTCTTTATTATCTCTTTCGGTCTCCCAGTCTTTGTCAGCAGTCTCAGCCAATCAGCCAGTCAGCGTCTGCACATCCAAATGTAATGTCCTGCTTTCTAGGGCTCTTTTTTTCATCGTGATTTTCAGGGATTTTAATAATCCTTAGATTATCTCTCCTAGATCTATTTTCCTGGTCTGTTGTTTTCCCAAGTAGGTATTAAAGATTTTTTTCTATTTTTTCTTTTCTTTTCAGTATAGAATCTATCTATAGTTAGAGCCTGCTTTGCCTTTTTTCCTCATTTTAACCAAAAAAAAAAAAAAAAAGCTACAGTCTACTTTTGAGGCAATGTGGGGTTACCAAGCTTCCTCAACAGACACCAGGAAGTAGCAGTGAAGCAGCAGTGGGATAGCAGTGGCAGCTCTGAGAATAGCGTCTGCACTGGGGTCACTGTCTGTGCTGGGATCAGTGATTGTGTGCTGAGATTATGCTCTCCCAGTCTCTCCCAGTGTTGGGTGGGGGTGGCCAGATCCCCAGAGACTGTAGCATTTTGGGGTTAGAGTCTTTACTCCCTGTGTTTATAGCTTTTCTGCTGATCTACTTGTTTGCTGCCAGAGCAGAGTAGCAGACATTGTAGTAAAGTTCTCCCTGCAGATTTTCAGCTGGCAAAAACCACCCCCATCCTGCTCTGGTCTGCTTGGTATAAGCTGTTTTCCGTGTTCTCACTGCCTATCTGCCTGAGTCTGTGCCTGGATTAACCCCATTCTGTTCCCACGCACGAACAAAAACAGACCTTTTCAGGTGAATTTTGAGATTATCTTCTGTTGCTAATGTGTTGTACTCCCAATATTTGTGGGTTTTGACAGTCAAGTACTAATTACTGTTTCATAATAGAAACATAACATAGAAATCATAACATAGAAGCTGTTTCATAAAAGTAGTTTGAGGGTAAAGGAGAGCACGTGTGTTCTCTCTACCATCTTGGCTCTGCCCCATAACTATTTACATTTCAAATAAATTATTTTAACACATAAAATGCCATTGATTTTTTCAGACATTTTTAGGAATAATTGTCAGTTTCTTCTGTTTCATTTTCTCTTTTTAGTCAATGCATGGTTTAACCAGGTATGCTTTTTTAATTTGGTGTTATTTCATAATGTTCTCTCCATATTTCCTTATGTACTCATAATTTTCCATTTTAATTGAATTCTAGCATTCATTTCAATTGCTAATCATAGTTGTCATACTATTGGATTTTTATTCAGACCTATGATTTCCATGGTTTAGGGAATTCCATTGTGGAAATAATCTATACTACTACAGATTGGTAACTAACAAAAGGATTGGAGATTTAGGATTAGAAGGGACTTCATAGACCAACTAGTCCAACTCCTTAATTTTACAGATGGGGAAAGTGGGGGCCCAGAGAAAATAATTCACTGAAAGTAATCTTAAAATGGTAGCACTGAGGGGTTAATCACCTGCCCCTGGTGATAAAAGTAGTACATATTGGTGATAGGATTGGAGCCTAGCTTGAATCTAGTGGCTAACTCCCTCTTCCTCACAGGATTATAGTAATATAATAAAGTTTACTTAACCATCCCCTGATTGTTGGACTGTTTCATTGATCTTTACATGGCAATGTATTGTTTATATTAGTCTCACAGCCTTTTTCCCTTTCTGCCTTATATTATGTTCATTTGTTTGCTTTTCTTATATCCATTCTAATCACTAAATTCTTTGGAGCAAGAACAGTGAATCCATAGAACATTGTACTGCATATAGTAGGTTTGCAATAAATCTTTGTCAGATAAATGAATAAAAGGATAAATATTTTTATGATCAGTTAGTCTGGTTCTATCATATCTTATAACTGATTTCTAGAGACCATCTTTTACTTGCTCCTGTATTTTTAAATTAAATTAAATTTTAATGAATAAAAATCTATTTTTTATTCACTTTTACTTCCCTCTTAGATTGATTTCATCCCTCTTCATCCCTTCATCCCTCTAACTCCCCCACCCCCCATTAAAAATACAAATAAATGCCTTGTAAGAATTGGGCATAGTCAAACAAAACAAATTGCCACTTTAGCCATGTCCAACATTATGTATTATTCTATACCCTGAATCTATTATCTCTTGGTTAAGTTCTTTGAAAAATTTCAAGTCCCTTTAGATCTGACCCATCATTAAAAACACTAAAAGGAATTTGCTTTTCTATAATAATATATGTTTTCTGAGCTTGAGAACAAATTAAACAAATGTATTTGTTATTGTATTTTTTTTCTATCTCATGGGAATATGTTGTAGATGTAAAATTATGTTATTCAAAATTATGTCAATGATTGCCTATTACTTTTAGATTAAAATATAGATTCTTCAGCCTGGCCTTTAAAGCACCCTATACTTTGGCTAAAATATATGTATTAATATATAACATTATGTTCTTTAATATAGATTGGGTCATACCTCCCTGTGAGTTATACCTTGCGTTGGCAAGTCTATTTCTTATCTTAGAAGTTTTCTATAGGGTTAGGATTTTTCTTCTCAAACCTGGAATTTCTCTTTACTCAAATCTGTTTCTTACATTCATGAATCCTTTCCTAATCTTTCCAATTGTTAGTAGTCTTTTTTTTATTTTTTAAATTTTGTTTTGTTTTCCCATTCTCAAATTTTTCTTTTTTCTTAGGTTTATATTTTCTATCCTTCCAATAGAATGCATTTTCCTTGTGGGCAAGGATTTGTTTTTTGTCTTTGTGACTTTAGCCTTGCATAATGCCTTATTGCATAGTAAAAGCTTAATAAATATTTGCTGGATTTAATTGACTGGTTTATTATAGATTTACATAAGTTACAAAGGTAATATAAGTTAATGGCTTTGATTGAGGTGGGGAAGAAGATAAATGTTATCATTCATTAGTCCCTGTTGCCTTGCAGCATTGGGAGAAATCCATCAAACACTAAAATGGATAGATGATTCTGTATTTGGCATTTCCATTACTCTCTGACTAATATATTCTGGGTTCATTTTGTAGCACCCACTTTCTAGTATTGTTGTGAGGATAAAATAAGAAAATATTTGTAAAGCATTGTAGAATACTTACAATGCTATATAAATGCTAGCTAGCAGTAGCAGATGTAAAAATAGTATCTGAAATGCTCTCCCCTCTTTGCCTTGACTTCAAAGAATTCCTAATTCCTTTAAGCTTCTATTTGATGGTCACATTTTACATAAGTGTATGAGGCTGGATTTGAACTCAGATCTTCCTGACTTTAAGAATAGTTCTCTATATACTGAACCATTGCAATGATTTTTAGGTGTCTATACAAGTAAAAGAGGAGTGATTATTACCCTGAGGCCAATGAACTTTTTTTTTCTATTTTGATAATTGTATTTCTATATATTTTATTTCCTTTGCAATGCTATGCATTTTATTTTATGTATTTAAAAGCATTATCCTGAGAGATGGGTCATAGGGTTTGCCATATGACTCCATGGTATTACATGTACCACTCCATCCTCAGTGTAAAGGAAGTGTAGTGCAGTGGATAGAAAACCTGTCTCACAGGTAAGAGAGGTCAGGTTCTAGGCCTGACACACCTCTGACTCATGGTGACAGTGTCCCTCTGGAAATAGACAGTTAACTTTTCCCTGACCCAACCAGCTCTCTGAGTCTATGAGCTGTGGAGCAGGTGCAGATCTACAGCAATAGAAAGTTTCCCCACTGGGAGTTCCCCACACTATTGAAACCACTGGCCATGTCAAAAAACAAATACATAAATTTACTTTCTCATCATCAATTTTTGAATATTTATGTTAACATTCTATTTATCTCTTAGATTATTCATGCCTGAGTGGAGAGTCAGCTGCAAAAGCAAAAAGATTTAATGGGTTTCAAGAGGATACCACATCTCAGTAACACCCCCACATCCCTCCATACAAACAGAAAAATGAATAAAGTACAAGTGTCTGAATATTAATATTGTCCCTTACTAAAACAGACGTTTCAAGCTTCTGATGATAGCTAGTCCTTTCACCATATGCATCTCTTTGGAGATACCTTCCTTTCCAATTTGGCAATCCTCTATATAATTTAATCTTTCCACTTGCAGAACCCCCAAATTAAATATCTAAACTAAAAAAAAAAAACCAAGGGAGAGAGGCTACAGTCCACCATCCTGAATGACAGCATGTCATACCAGCTTGCCCTCTCTTTTAGATTATTTCTTTGTGAAGTTGCATTTTTTTACAAGGCACTTTCATCCGTAATGGGAATCTGCCACCATGAAAATCAGCATTTGCCTTGTTAGCATTCTATAGATTGTTTTTTTTTTTCTTATCTTGGAGACCCTAAATTTTCTTGGTGAGGATAATGAGATATAAACCAGTTCCTTTACATATTAAATATGCCCATCAGCACTCATTTGAGAAGGACAGCAAGGGAAGTTAATTTGGTAGAATAAAACTAAAGGCTGATCTATGACCATGGCTATACATGCAAAGTGTAGAAAAAAAGCAATCATCCAGGTAATTCAGATTTTTAAAATGTCATATGAATATAGATAATTGTAGAAGTATTGAGAGACAAGGAGTTACTGGGGATTTTTGTTAGTTGGATAATTTAATTTCCCTTTGAACTTTATGTGTATATTTATATCTTTTCAATTCCATGTTCTAGGATTTATAAAATTACCTGAGATTTTAGTTTTACTGTGAACAGAGAAACTTGCTTATGTAGAGCAAATTATCACAAATTCTTAAAAATTCTACTAGTGGTAAAAGGGAAAGGGAAGTAGAGATCCCAAGATTTAGTAGACTAGCAATGGAGGAGACAAATAAGCCACATGGTAGCCTATAATTTTGCTCTGTTGTTTCTATGTTTCCAAAGGTATTTATAGACTTAGAGTAGTAAAGAACATCAGAAACCATCTAGACAACAGCTTCTTAAACTGGGAGTTGCAACTTCATATGGGGTCTCATAACTGAATGTGGGAGTTGTAAAGTTATGATTTATTATCAGTAAATGTTTGATTTGTATACCTATTTTATATATCTATGTACTTGGGCTCATGTAAAAAAATTTCAGGCTAAAAGGGGTCATGAGTAGAAAAAGTTTAAGAAGCCTTGGTCTAGATCACAAATTCTTAATCTTTTTGTGTTATGGACTCTCTTGAGAATCTGGAGACAACTGTGGGTCCTTTCTTACAATTGTATTTGTAAATGCATAAAATAAAATGCACAGGTTAACAAAGAAAACCAATTATACTGAGGTGTGGCAATCAAAATGTTTTATAAAAAAACAAGCTCCTGGGTTTCTGGTTAAAAATACTTAATCTAAAAGATGACTTTTCTATCACCACATGGATTTAGGATTTGAAACCAGGCCCTTTTCCCATGATCTTTTCACTATACCCCACTGTTTCAAGGATTTGTCTAACTAATTTACTACTGTATTTTTAGATATAGCAATTATTTTTAATTATACAAAATTTTCCCAAATAATAGCAAATAGACTAATCTTTTTATTTTAAAGAATAGGAAAAAAGAGAGAATTATGTATAGAATTAGATATCTCTACAATTTAAAGCTTGCTTTTCATTTAAAATATTTAATAAAATCAACCTGTAGATTTTAAAGCTATCTTGCCTCTCTGACCTTCTTTGAGCCTTTCCTTCTATTTTTTTTCTAATTTTTTTCTCCTAAAGATGCTTCAATGATCTACCTTCCTTCCTTCCTTCCTTTCTTTTTCTCTTTCCTTTCTTTTTTCTTTCCTTTCTCTCTCTCTTTTTTCTTTCTCTCTCTTTCCTTCCTTCTTTTTCCTTCCTTTCTTCTTCCTTTCCTTCCTTCTTTCCTTCCTTCCTATCTTCCTTCCTTCCTTCCTACCTTCCTTTCTTTTCTTCCTTCCTTTCTTTCTTTTTCTTTCTTCCTTTCTTTCTTTCTTCCTTCCTTCCTTCCTTCCTTCCTTCCTTTCTTTAATTTCTTCCTTCCTTCCTTCCTTCCTTCCTTCCTTCCTTCCTTCCTTCCTTCCTTCCTTCCTTCCTTCCTTCCTTCTTTCTTTCTTTCTTTCTTTCTTTCTTTCTTTCTTTCTTTCTTTCTTTCTTTCTTTCTTTCTCACCTTTACCCTTCTATGCACTCTCCCCCACCTCTACACATACAAAGACAAAGAAAACAAAAACCTTTGTAAGAAATATACATAGCCATATAAAACAAATTCCCACTTTGGCTGTGTCCCTATGATGAGATCATCACCTCTTAGTCACAGTAATTTTCAAATGTTTGGGCTGTGGCAATCTTCTTTTCTGCAATTATTGCTTTTTCTTTCATGATTCAACTTGTTGGTGCTGTCTAAATATTGACAGTGTGGTACAAAATCCTGGTTATCTTATCATAATCATGGCGATTAATGTACATTTAAAATTGAATTCCAGGTTTCCTAAAAATGTCTTAGGATTTTTAAGGTTAGATTGTAAGGAAGTGCTATTTTTTCATAGATGTTTTTAAAGTGTTTCATTATCTCAGGGTAGAATAACAGAAAAACTTTCCACTGGACTCTTCTTTCTTACCAGAGGCAATATTCAGTGTTTTCAGATAAATATGCTCTAAGTTTCCTGGTGCTTTCAATTTAAAAGAACATATGAAAATCATAAAATGCAAAAATGTGCTGATACATCCTGCTTGATATGATTTTAGCATAAAGAAATTGTGAGGAAAGCAGAAAGAAGAGAGAATCAGAATGAAGGGAAAGGAACAGATTATTTTGACTTACTTATCCAGTTCAAGTTAGTAAGTGTGCAGGCAGATCCCAACAAAGCCATGGACCTTCTCATCAAGTTCTCTTGGATTCACATAGGAAAGTGAATTAATAAATAAAAGTGAATAAATTAATTTTTTCAATCAACAAGAAGCTACTAAAAAGAGAAAAGCCAAAAGCCACATCCCCATTAGCAAAACAAATCAGAGCAGAGGCAATTATCTAGTTTATTCATGCAAAAAATCGCTTTTTATCCTGAATTACCCAGATTCTTTGCCTGAATGACTCTTCTAATTATCTAAACCCTCTTCTTCACTGGACTCATATAAGCCAAATAAAAAAATAATCTAGCCACAAAATATTTTCAAGTAGATAAATAATTAAAAATTATGCTTCTGTAGGAGGTATGTCTATTTATTTGAAGCCCTGTAGTCTCTTATTGATATTTCCCCAGTAACATGAAATATTGGACCACTTTGGATAATTTAGTACTACCACAGACTATGGTGGGTTGGAAAGAAATGAAAAATAAAGCAGGACCATGATATCAAATTGGATAGCTTAGAAAAAAGAGGAATTTTAGAGAAATTAATTGACATAGCAGAGTTTCTACTATTAAAATCCTTTCTTTAGTCATTGCTTAAAGACCTCAAAGTGGTTTTACTTGCTCCCCCAGTGAAGCAAATGGCAGCAAAAATAATCTTGTCAGTTCTGGATTTAGGTAACTTGTTGATTTAGAATGGAAGCTTGCTTCCTTCTTCATCTTCACTCAGCAGGGTAGTACAATCTTATTTCTGAGCCCCCCCCCCAACTCCCCACAAGCCTGTGAGACAGAGTAGGTGGGTGAAATGTTTTCCCAATTCAGAATGATCAATACGACTGAGAGCTTTCTAACAGCTGTCTGAACTATGGCAATGAATTAGTAAGCAAGATCAGGCTTCTACTCAGGGGAAAGAGGATGAGTTTGACCTTGTGATGTGGGAGATGGTGCCTCTTGTAATTTTTGATAACCTGTGTTTCACATTGCCATGCCTTTCAAAATCTAATTAGGTCATTTTAATCCTGTAACAATGTGAAGTCTAAGTGATTTATTACCATCTCTTGAATCTAAGCAGAGGGAATTGCCAATAGATTGGAGCAAAGCTATACAGTGTAGAGTAATGTGAGCCTGTGTCCCATTTCAAGTTCTTAGAGAGTAAAAGGAGAGTAGTGTATGAGGAAGCTATGACCCTAAAGCCCTTTCACCTACCTATTATGCTTCTTTAAATGCCTGCTATTCAACTAAATCAAAGCTATGCTACATTATTCTTAAGAATGCATTCTTTAGGACAAGAATATCATTAAGCTATCATCTGAAATTTCTCTTTCCTTTTATTTCTGAGCTTCTAGAAAGCTTCCCCCCATTTTATCCCATACAAAGCTTGTTTTTTTTTTTTTTTTGTTTTTGTTTTGTTTTTTTGTTTTTTTTTTGGTACATGGTTGTTTGTACACTGTCTCCTCTATTAGAGTGTAAACTTCCTGAGAATAAGGACCATCATATCTTTCTTGGTCTTCCCAGTGCTCAGGACAATACCTGGCACATATCGGGTGCTTAATAAATCTTTATTGACTGACTGGGTATTTTATAGTTACTACTGTCATTTCCTGATTTAATAAAAGTTTTTTGATTTAAACTGATGACTCAGATCCTAATTCCTCATCATCAATTCTCATAAGATGTACTTAGGAAAGTTTGTAATATCTGAGTCTCTTAAAAGGAAACATGGAGCTCACAAGAAGACAAGTAAGCAAGGTAACTTTATTGAGGGGAGATACTAGAGATACTCATAAAATGAAGAGCAGACAGGGAGAGTAATTGAAACAGGTCCTGTTAATTGGACACTCCATCTAGGTCCCAGATAGAATAGTGTACCCATTCCCCAACTGGAAAAGCTTGGTGAGTCTTTATAGAGTTTCTTATATGAGTCTAGTTGTATAAAGCATTTGGGAGAGGTAGTAGAGACTTGGGATGTAGGTCAAGATTCAAGTGTAGTGCTTACTCATGCAAGAGCATGGATTTAGAGGGAACTTGAGGCTAGTTAAAATTCAAACTCCTAATTGGTGGGAAAATGGGGCTCTAACTAATTCTGAAGGTCTTAGTCTGACAGGATGATTAATGATTTTTTTGTGAGTATATATATATATATATATATATACACATATACATGTATACACACACATACACACACACACACACACACATATATATATATACCCTATTTCTTCTATGATCTTTAGTTCCACAGCACATCACCTTAAATGCAACATCTGAAACAGAACTTATTATTTGCCCCCCTCTACAATTTCTCTATTTCTGTCTATGATCCCATCATTACTCCAGTAATTCTAGGTCTCAAGCTTCAGAGATATTTTTAATTCTCCTCTCTACCTCATTTATTGTCAGTGCCAAGGCCTATTAATTCTCCCTCTACTAGCTTATGTTAACCCTTTTTGGAGTTTTCTAGTCTCAATCCTGTTACATAAACTCCCTCGTTTTTGGATTACTCTTCTTCCTTATTTTATTATAATTAGAATCACTGAGTTTTATCAAGACTCAGCTCATGCAATCTTCTACAGAAGACCTTTCCTGTTCCCTTTCCCTTCCACCTAACTGCAATATCCTTCCATTTATTCTATTTATATCCTGCAAGTATCATTCATCCATCCATTTATCCATCTATTTATCTATCTGATCTATATCAATAGACATAGAGAGAGCTATGGAAATAGATATATGCTCCCTCCCCCTGGCTACCACCATTAAAATGTAAGCTCTTTGAGAGAAGGGGCTGTTTTTCTTTTTCATTGTATCCTCAGTACTTATAGCAATGGTATACATATTAAATATAGAATAAAAATAAAAAATATAAATAGAAAATACAGAATAAATACTGTACTGATTGATTTCTATTTAGTGTCAATATCTTTCTTTCTTTTAAGCATCTTGCCAGATATTTTCCCATCCTGAAGTCTTCCATGATCACAGTTTTTTTGAAGACCTTGGTCTCTACTCTTCCACTTCCCATGCTTCATCTTGTTTTAGTACTAATTCATAAACTTAGGAATGTGAAAAAGTAGTATTACCAAGATACATATTGTTATTTACTTAATTTATATGTACACTACATTATGTGAAATGTTAGGCTGAATGAATCAAAAGTTGGAATTAAAGTTGCCAGGAGAAATATCAAAAATCTCTGATGTGCAGGTGATGAGAACACTGATGGCAGAAAGTGAAGAAGAATTAAACAGACTTGATGAGGATGAAAGAGGAGAGTATAAAATCTGGCTTGAAATTTAACATTAAAACAAGCCAAGATCATTGCAACTGATCCCATCACTCTCTGGTAAGTAGAAGAAGAAATGGAAGCAATGTCACATTTTATATTCTTGGGCTCAAAGATACTGAAGATGGTATCTGTAGTCATGAAATTAATAGATACTTGCTTTGGCACATCTACATAGCATACTAAAAAGGAAAGACATCACATTGCTGACAAAGGTCAAAATAGTCGAAGTTAAAGCTTTTTTGGTAGACATGTGTAACTGTAAGAGCTGAACTATAAAAAAATCTTTAGTGCTCAACAATTGATGCTTTTGAATTGTAGTACTTGATATTTTTGAGAGTTCCTTGGACAGTAAGAAGATCAAATCAGTCAATACTTAGAAACATTAATTTAGAGTATTCACTGGAAGGTCAGATACTGAAACTGAAACTTAAATATTTTGGCCACATAATGAGAAGATGGGATTCATTGGATAAGACTAATGTTGGGAAATATTGAAGGCAAAAGGAGATGGCAGAGATTTAAATAGATAAATAGTGTTATGGATGCAATGAAAATCAGGTTAGATAGACTTTGGGAGACAGTAGACCATAGAAGGGCCTTATGTGCTATGGAGGAGTCAAATATGATTGAACAACAATAATATAACACCATTATGCATGGTAAGTGAATTTCAATCAATTCAATATGTCTACTGCAATGCAGTAGCACACTAGATAGCTAGACCTGAAGTCAAAAAGATCTGAATTAAATTCTGCTTTATATTCTTACTAGTTTTGTGACTTAGTAGTTTATTTAATTTCTTTCAGCCTCACTGTTCTCATCTGTAAATAGTTGAACTCAATTATCTCTAAAATCCCTTCCAATGCAACGTCCATGACCTTCTTCTGGTCTTCAAGAATCATGTCTATGGCTAAAATACATTACCACTAGATGGCAAGCATGCATCTTCTCATTAACTAAACATACGAATTTGGTGAATTTAGCAAACAAATAATATTTGTGAAAGGAAATCATCTTTTAAAAATTACCTAAATATAAATATATAAGTTGT
Organism: Sarcophilus harrisii; assembly: GCF_902635505.1. Taxonomy (NCBI): domain Eukaryota; kingdom Metazoa; phylum Chordata; class Mammalia; order Dasyuromorphia; family Dasyuridae; genus Sarcophilus; species Sarcophilus harrisii. The sequence goes on from NC_045430.1 coordinate 48,498,915, forward strand.
ACAAATAATTATAAATGACATAAGAAATAGATAAATCTCCTGGAGTAAAGTCTAAATAAGAGCAACTAACTTTTTGAACCTCTCTGATTATTTCCTGATATCCTCTTAGAATTTGGAAAATATGGCATAGTGAATAAGGGCAAAAGATTTGAATGAGGAGACCTCTATTTGAATCCTGCTTCAGACATTCTGTAGTCATGTGATCAGAGGCAATTAACTCAGTCTTTCAGTGTGTTCGATTCTTAATCTATGAAATGGAAATATTAATACAATAATTTTAAGGTACAGAACAGAGAGCATTACCTTATTAAAAATTCCCAATTCCTGTGACATCAAAGGATAAATGCTACCGATAGCTCCCCATATCCCATCTATATAAAAGTAAATTATTATTATCATTGTTTTGCTCAAAAATATTCTATACTCTTGTAAATATCTCTTCTTGTGCCTGATGCCATAGGTGCAGTAGAGGAAAACTTTCCACCAAAGTTGGCTACATTACAGTCCTGCTTTCAAAAAATTAACTACGTTTGGTACAAAAATGGCTAAAGACAGGGGTATCATTTTAATACCTCTTTGAGCCTGCCCTTCTAAATGAAGTAAAATGAAATTTTATACAAAAATATGGCAGGACAACAGATAGCTCACTTCTATTTAGACCTCCTCCCCACTTGCTCCAAATACTTTCTCTTTTCCTCTTCCTTTCCTTTCCCCTCATCTTCCCACATTCTTCTTCTTTTTTTTTTCTTTTTCCTCTCTCCTCTCTGTCTCCCTCTCCGCCTTTCTTTCTCTGAGTCTCCATCAGTCTATGTGTCTGTGTGTGTCTGTTTCTGTGTCTCTTTCTGTTGTCTCTCTGTCTCCGTCTCCCTGTCCATCTCTCTCTGTCTCTGTCTTTCTGTCTCTGTCTCTGTCTCCCTGTCTCTATCTCTCTGTGTGTCTCTGTTTCTCTCTCTCTCTGTTTCTCTCTCTCTTTCTCTTTTCTCATCTGTTTTTTAAGTGAAAGAAAGAGGTCAGGACATGGAAATCTGATATTCCCTCCCCTTTAGTTCATGATTTTTCTTTTCATTTATGTATACTGTCTAGTAGTATAGATGCCCCAAGGATTAGCCAAATTCATGGTAAGTCACCTCTTCCCATGAGATAATATAACAAATAGATTGTTTGCCCCCTGAAGCAACTGAAGTTAAGTGACTTGCCTAGGGTCATCCAACTAGGAAGTGTTAAGTGTCTGAGGTCAAATTTGAACTCGGGTCCTCCTGACTTCAGGGGTGGTGCTCTATTCACTGCGCCACTTAGCTGGCCCATAACTGTAGATTGTTAAAGAAATTACACTAATGATAACAAGTACAAGACATTCCCCCTCCCCCTTAGCTTCTGTTCTTATATACTAATTTCATTCTTGTTTTTTTTTTTTTTTGCCTTCTACTTCAGCTCAATTCCACAAGTATTTAAATGCTAACACATGCATGGTAACATAGAAAGAGCACTGAATTTGAAGTGAGAGGACTTTGACTTCAATATTAACTATGTTTGGGAACACATCAAGTCAGAATAAAGAACCTGTTTTGGAGCTTGGAAGCCCTGAGTTAAAATTCTTTGACACATATTGCCATATCACTCAGCCTCTCATTGCAGTAGGCATCTGTGAAACACTAAGTTGCAGAGAATGTATGGATCTGCATTGATAGAGGGAATTTCTTTATCCAAGAGATCCTTACACTAATGATACATCACTATTCTCCTATTACTTATTTTTGTACTTTGATGGATTTAGAATTTAATCAGTGTGTTTGATCCCTTTGCCAATGCAAATCACAACCATTCCATGCCTTTTCAATGTACAGAAATCTTATCTATGTCTTTCAAAAACATCTCCAAAAAAGATACAAACAACATTCTGGAGCCCTATCTGTTGTTTTACATATTTCACTGTTCTATCTTTACCAGTTTGGTTTCTCTCTTGTAACTTAAGATCATAGATTTAGAACTATAATCACTAAGCTTTTATTATGTTTCTTTGAGACACTGTGAAAGTGTGTTCACTTGCTTTTCTGAACATAATCTGTATAATTCAATTTTTATGTCATTCTTTACATTCAAAATCATCATTGATATAATGTTAAACCTACTCAATATACTCCCCCACCCCTTCCATTTCATCCTCCTTTAGGTTGCTTATAATTTTAAATTTTTCATGGTCATGACCTTGATTAATGGCAATGAGAATAATATTGGTATTTAAGATGTGGAACTTTTAAAGCACCAATAAGCTAGGACCTTTCAAAATATTTTGCAAGTGTTATCTAGATTGCTTTCAGTCTTCTAAATTCTGGACAAGACTCAACATTTTTCTGCAGTGACCATTTAAACCAAGACAGATCATTCTAAAATCACATGTATATGAAATTAAAAGGAATCTACTAAGTGGGTATGAAATAAAACAGATCTCATTTGCAAATAGTGCAAGTTTATTAATAGAATAACTCAATGGGATGCCCATCCGACACTCTTCATCTTTTTACAATGAAACTGCAAACCAGATATCTGAACAGTCCTGCTTTATGATGTATATAGACACAACCTATTATGCAAATACTTCATTTCCTTATCTTACTTTGTTTTATTTCTCAGTAGTTTATTCTCTATCTTTATTCTTCATAACTTATTTTCACAGAAATGTTGGCATTCTAAACCTGTAAATTTTCCCTTCCTATTGAAGAATATTAATAAATTCTAACAACATGAAACAGTTCTTAACTGATAGCAGAGAGCTTGGAGGAATCTAATTTAGTTACTTGAGATTTGACAATGTAACCTTTTGGTAAATTCTCTTCTTAAGTCATCAGAAAGCTTGATTTAGTTATTGACTAGGAGAATCTGTAGAGGATTACAAATCCATGGTTATTAAAAACTAATGCTACTTTATAGAGTGTTTCTCCCACATGGAAGTGTAACAAACTGATTAAAGGGAGTATGTTTCACTTTCTCCATCTTGTAATTTTTTTTTTCTCTCTTTCCTTCTCTGCATTAATTCCTGTATGCCTTTCTACTGACAGCTAAGATCTTTTCTGCTCACTCACTATCTTTTTTATTCTTCTCCTTTTCTCCTGACTTTTTTCTTTTTCATTCTTTATCGATGTATACATATAAAGGTACAGATCAACAAAAGACACATAAACTTTCTTCCTCCATCTTCCTACAATCTTGAGGGCACTAAAAATGACCAGAATTCTTAATAACAATGCAAATCATTCCCTGCCCACAGACCAAATTGCTTTTCTCTCAATAGAATGTGTAAACCTTGTCTACTAAAATAAGAAAAAAATCTATTTTAAAGTAAAATTATCATAATAGATATCATGTATCATATATCTTGTTTTTCTTTTCAACTTCAGTGGTGCCTAACAATTATTCCAATCTTTAGGATGGTGTGTGTGTGTGTGCACGTGTGCTCTCAAGTGGATATGACTCCCTCCCCCCCATATGGACTTTGGATCTATTTCATATTCATGACTTTCTCCCACCATTAACTACCTATTCAAAGTATTTTAAACCAACCCTACAAATAGCTTAGCTATTCAAAATCCACTCAGCTAAGGAGATGAATGTTTTATTCAAATCAAGTAACGAGAAATGCAGATTTAATTAAGCTCATTACTTTTCTATTGCATGACAGAAAGATGGGCAGATAAAAATTATTGATTAATAAGATTTCTAGATTTCTATAGCTCTCTGCAAGGCTTAACTTAACCTATTTAATATTTAGTAGTATCATATAATTTCTTCCCATTTTACCTTTGAAAAATACGAATTCAGGTCTAGTCATATAAGTTCAAGACTTTTTTGAAGGACACTGGACATATTTCTTTGTTCAAAAATGTGTCCCATACCTAATGACCTAGTATTGGAATTGTAACATTAGAGAGGAATTCCATTGGTTCTTGAAAATTTTCTGGCCTTCAAATTCCTCCAAGTACACAAACATCATAGAAGTCTAAAATGGTAAACTGTTGGTCAATCTCTAAAATTCTATGATGCTATAGAAAATAAGGGATTAGTGTAATAGACAGCAAAGCTTTTTGGTGACGAGGCATAAAGGAGATATTTGAGGGCAGAGGGAATCTGGGATTGGGGTGATTGAAAGAACTAAAAGAAGATGAGCCTATAAATGTCAAAGTTATAGGATCTATGTTCAAATGCAATCTGATGCATAGTCTTTGTGTAATCCTGAGCAAGTCACTCAACCTTGGGTCTCATTTTCCTCATCTATAAAAGAGCGAGTTTGGAATAGATAGCCTTTAGTTTCTCTTCCAACTCTAAATCTCTGATAATATGTTCTCTTCTGACTAAGGTTGGCCCTATGCAACTATTGAAATTACTCTTTGCATGAATTGAGTTACGTGTTGTTGGAGTTGGTCTCTGGCAATCAGAATCACAGTTTTTAGGGTTCTTCATGAGTTTTCCCCAAACACTGGGATAAGATATAATTTTAAAATACTGTGGTTTGAAATAATTGTTTTTCTTTTTTGAAAGATGAAAACCTTTCTTCCCTCTATGATCTCTGAGAATATTAAGCCCATTTGCCCTATTTCTATTTTCTTTTGCTTTATAGAAAACAGACTAAATTTGACAATGTTTCTGTGGGAAAGAAAAAATAACTTCCTCTCTTCTCTATGCTTTTTTTCTGCCATTATTGCTAATATAAAATAAAGATAGGCTGATTTAACTTTAAATACACCTGTTTTATTTTTCCTGAATAAGACAAACTTCAATATCCCCTCTCATAAACATTCTGGATATTATTACTGTATTTGTAAGAAGCAAAGGAATCTTGGTGAATTGACAGTTAACTGGGATTTTAAAAGTCATTGAGAGGAAATAGGAGAAAATTACATTTAAACTGAATGTCCTTGAGGAAATAGGTTGAGGGTTTAACTATCATTCATGAAAAGTCTGTGAGGATTAAGAGACTGTTTAGCTGATATTCTTGGGACAGAATAGGACTAAAAAAGTCAAATGTCATCTGTTAAGAGGCAGTGAGAGGACTATTAACAGTCCACTGTCATATGTGAGAAAACTATATTTAACCCTTACTTTGTGAAGAGACATTTTGAAGAGAATTCCCTTAAATTACCATCCTAAGAAAACTATATATTCCCAGAATGAGGAGACGTCATTGTCAGTATTGATGGGAAATATTTCATCAAGCTCCTGCTTGTCTGTAATGGCATGTCTGTAATCCTAGATTTTATGAAGGTTGAAGCTGGAAGATCTTTTGAGTTTAGTAGTTTTGAACTACAATTATGCTCTGCAGATCACATGTCTGTACTTGATGGAGTGGTACCCCTGGGAGTGAGAAAAAGGAAGGACCATTTAGTCAAAGGAAGGGTTAACCAGGCCAAGTTTGGAAAAGGAAGGACATGTTCCCATACTGATACAGATGTAGAATAGAGCAAATTCCAGGGTAAAGACAAAGAGAAGGAATGAAGAGAAGAAGTGAGGAGAGGAGAGATTCCATTTGTGTTTCTTCCTTGTGTCTTTGAAGTACAGAAATAAATATCACTGTGAAATATTCCCACTATTTTGTTGCATAAATTTTGCATAAAAATTGCAAAAATTTATTGTCTAAATTTTTTAATGTCTGGATTATTTTTTTCTATTTTAATAAATGGTATGATTGTTGTTATTTGAAATTATGAGACCAGGAATTTGAAGTTAGAAAGAAACAAAAACTCTTAGGAAAATAGTTACTCTGGTTACTTGTAAACCTGGCTTGTGTCTAAAAGCCAATGAGTTATTAAATTAGAGAGATTTATTCATTTTATGACTGCATGTGATATCTTATTCCTTTATAGGAATAAAGCCTAATTCCTGAATTAATAAAGAAGTAAGCCAATAGTGAACAGAGAAGAATTGATATGACTTGTCACTTAGTTCATGCACAGTATGGCATACAAAGACCTTACCTAGGCTAAACTTGGAGATCTTATTAATAAACTTGTTATGCTCATTTGAATTATTAGGCTGAATTCTTTTGAATAATCCATGACTCCTACTGTAATTTTATGGGACTCAACATATTTAGAGCAATATTACCTGCAAAGAGGAGTTCATTTAATACTTCACCAACTGTAGGGACTCTCTCTTTGATATGGGTCTTTTGCCATATATTTTTCTCAGCAATGATGCTCATAAACATGAACATTCTATGTGTGTGTGTGTATGTGTGTATGTGTATAGATAGATAGATATGTGTGTCTTTAATGTTTCTTCTACTCTAAATTTATGAGATATTATATATACATACTATATGTATATATTGTTAGATCATAAGTCTATAAAATATATGTATATATCATATATTTATAATATCTCATAGATTTAGAGTAGAAGAAATATTAAAGATGCTCAAAACTTTGACCACAGAGCTATACCTTGAAGGGACCTCAGACGCTATTTAGTACAATCCCATCATTTTTACATATGAGGAAATAAGACCCATGAAGAATAAGTTACTTGGCAAAAGTCACAAGGAAAATTATTAGCACAGCTAGAATATGAATAGTCTTTATATCAATCAATCGATAAACATCTATTCAGTGTCTGCTATGTGCCAGGTACTGTGGTAAGTTCCAAGGATGCAAAAAAAGACAAAAATACAAAAGACAGCCCCTGTCCCCAAGGAGCTCACAAACTAATAGAGAAACAGCATGTGAACAATTGTATACAAACAAGCTATATAAAGATTAAATAGGAAATGATTAACAGAGGAAAGGCAGCAGAATTGAGAAGGGATGGAAAAGGTTTTAATTGGTACATAAAAGAAGCCCAGGAAATCCATAGGCAAGGCTGAGAAGGAAAAGCATTTCAGGGATAGAAGACAGTCTGAGAAATTTCATGGAGTCACACTACTATGCCTCCATGTTCTAGGTCTCATTTGATAGGGTTTTTTGTTTGTTTAGTTTAGTTTTGTTTTTTTACACTTCAAAAAGATTTTGTTTTTAATTTATGAAGTCACAATGCATTTCCATAATGTAGTAGAATAACAAAAAAAAAAAGATCATTCCACATAAAACTTCAACTCTACTTAATGCACAACTTGCTATTCCTTTTAAATATATAACAAAGTTTTCAAGTAACTTTTTCCTTTTTATTCCTACCCACCTTCAGGCTAGAGATGGTTATCTCCAGACACAAATTTGTATGTGTGTAAATATATAAAATCATTCTCTACGTACTTCTATTTAGTGCAGATAGCATCTTCATATTCCCTTTGTAGTTAATATGAATATCTTTAATGAAAATGACTTGGTTCCTCAAAGTTGTTTTTAAAATGATGTTGCTGCTATTGTATACATATATTGTTTCCTAGTATAATATTATATAGTTTCATACTCAATCATGTTCTCTTGATTCCTATTTTGCTCTTCATTATTTTGTGCAAATCTATCCATATTTTCATACAATCAATGAACTTATCATTTCTCATGGTATAGTTGTAGTATGCCATTATGATCATATATTACAATTTGTTCAGCCATTGTTCAGTCATTCCACAATTGATGGGCATTTGTACAGTTTCTATATCTTTGTACCACAAAGATGGCTACTTTAAATATTTCAGACAATATATGTTCTTTTTCCTTTTTTCCTAATCATCTTTGGATCACTTGATGTTAAAAAGCTTCAATTCTCAAGGAGTTTTACATAATTTTAACACAATTTTAAAATGAGTTTAGTCCTAGAATTTGCATAGAAGAAAGGTAACAGAGTAGATTGTACTTAGCAAATCACATAGGGTTTTTGATAGTCTATAGGTACTTCCCCAATGCAAAGACTTATCTTTTTGATATGAACATTCTTTTTGTGATGCTTTATGGTTGTGAATCATGGAATACCTCTTTCTCCAAGCTTCTAAGTTATGGTTGCCTTAATGGGCCATCGAGAACACATGGTATATACAAGTAAACAGCAGCATATTTCCAATAATTACTTTCATTCAAGAAGGGGAGCAAGGCTTATCATTGGAGAAATGTATGACAGAAAGAGAGAAAGGACACTCCATAACTTACAATCATTCAATGACTCTCTATAACTGAAAGGAAAGGAGTTCTTAACCCAGAGTCCATCAGCCCTCACAAGATCCATAGGCAAAATTCAGGTGTCTTGTAAACCTGGATGATAAAAAATATATTTTTTGAAAATGTAAATAGAGCATAGACAGGGAGCCATCAATGTTTTTTGAACAAGTTACTGACTTAGATAAAATTATTTTATCCTTTGTGTAAATCATGGGTTGAATTCAAAGAGGTGAAGGGATCAGATGTCTAATAAATGGTACAGCAAAGTTTCAAACCCAGATATTCCTATATTTGTTTTCCTAAATCCATGACATAAAGGCTGTACAAAATCAAGACTCTCTTTCCTACTTGTCTTGACATTATTAAGGAAACATTAAAAAATCTTTCACTTGGTGCCAGTGTAGCATGAAAGATGTAGGGAAAAGGGAACAACGTAAAATGTTTTATCCCAAACACTCAAGAATTAGGAATTGGACTTGACAAATCAGGCATCCTTAGTTAGGAGGGAGGGAGCCTTTGTGAGATCTAGTAATAGATTCTCCTTTATAAAGACTGGTGTTGATTTCCTACCTAGCACAACTCAGAGACTTTGATTTGGTGCTTAACTTCTTCAGATAAAACAATGGAGACATTTTGTGGTTTCAAAGAACATTTAGTTAAAAAAATAAGAAGAATATTACAGGAGAAAAAGAAAGGGAACATGCAAGCTTGCCATGCATGAGAAGACCATATAGAATTAATTTGGGGAGGGTTCTACTGAAAAGTTATTGCTCTATGCTCAACTTTTGCCAAGATAGATAAGGTAGTCAATTCTTTCCTTCCCAAGAACTCTAGGAATTTTCCCAGGAAATTCACCTGGGAATTTTACCCCAGGCTTATATGGCAGAGGTCCAATTCTGAGGTATTGAGATTATCACTAAGGAGCTATATTACCAGAAGAGGAGATTGGACAGTCACACAGAGAAATAGATAACTGATGAACAGCTTATGTGCTTAAATGATCATAAGACAATGTCAAGAAATCTAGGTGAAAGCCTACAATACTTTGGGTAGGATGCCTCATTAATTCATTCAACAAGCATTTATTTTGTATTTATGTCAGGTTCTGTGCTAGATGCTACGATAAAGGCAAAAATGGAATTGCCCTTCCTTCAAGAAGCATGACTTCTAAAAAATTTCCAAGAGCAGCACATGATCACATATCAAGAAATGACTTTCAAAGACCAGTTGATCTGCTCTCTATGTTTAGAAATTATAGCCACTCAAAGAGCTAGGTGGCACAGTAGATAGAATACTGGGTTTGGAATCAGGAAGATTCATCTGCCCAAGTTCAAATCTGCCCTCAGACACTATCTGGTAACATTGAGCAAGCCACTTAACCCTGTTTGTTTCAAACATTTCATCTATAAAATGAGTTGGAAAAGGAAATGACAAATCACTCCAGTATCTTTGCCAAGAAAACTCCAAAGGGAATCATGAAGAGTTTAAACACGACTCAACAACATATCATACAACCCAGTTAAAGAATAAAATTGTCTATTTGCTCTCAGATTATGTGATATTGGGCAATTCATTTAGTTTTCAGCCTTAGTTTCTACCTAGCTGTGGAATGAAAGAGTTGAATTAGATCTTTTTTAGTAGTAGATACTCTGTGATTCCCCATAGTTGTTTTGAGGGTTTTGTTTCTTATGGTGTTTGCATAACAATGAAGGTCATAAAAAAAGACATACTCTCAGTGGCATTACCAAATGATTTTCTAATTATTATTCAACATTAAGAAAAGAATGAATTCTCCTTTTCTTTTTTTAATTCTAGGTCCTAAGCACAGTGCTTGGCACATAATAGCTATGATGAAAATGTTTGGTGATTAAACTATGATTCCTTTTTTATGCTATACTAAACTACTAGAATATTATAACAACATTATCATTTTAAATGTATTCATATTAAAATGGAATTTAATCAAAATATACCTCATACCATCAAATGAAGACTTATCATAAACAACACATATTTTCTGTTTGAAGTTTCCATTTTAAAAGACTTCAAATAAAAAAAGAAAAAAGAAATGGCCTGTCTTTAATTAGAGTTCAATTTATTTGCACTTTTAAAACATGAAAGTTTAGTGAAATCTTGTCTTTTTAATTTCTCCAGTGTTTTAAAATTCATATAGTGTCTTGTCTTTAAATTCATATAATGCTTTAAAGATTGAGTGTCCTGCTGTGTTGGTATCACTTCTATTCATTAAAAGAATTATCTTGAACAAAGAGCTGACTCCTTGAGATGCATTTGCCGTTATGTTTGCCTAAATAGATGTCTAATTATATCAGGGAAAGAAATTTGGATTTTCCTGACTTAGCAGAAGATACTTTGGTATTATATAATAGGAAATTCAAATAATGGCACTTGGCAATTTGGATGTTAGAAGTTCTATGCTTGCTCCAAAAAGCTCCAACACACACACACACACACACACACACGCACACACAAATGTGCATATGCATGTGAGTGTGCAGTGCTGAATAAACTGAGGCAGGATAGAGATTAGAGAGATTTTTTTATATTTTATTTGAAAGGGAGAGATTTACTAGGACCAAATGGATCCATGATTTGGTCCTAGGGTGAATGAGACTATTATCTCCAAGAATCCAGCATCCGGTAGCCAGCAGCCAATGTGAGTTCTCAATGACATATTTATACACAGTAGCTAAACAAAGGCAGGGAGGTGGAGTCCAAACTCTGGTGAGCAGGAATCGCCAGGCAGGAACCATTAATTCAGTTCTGACAAGGTTGTGGGGTAGGACCATAAATTCTAACAAACTGGAGTTAAAAAAGTGGCTACAGACAGAAAGTCTGGTTCCCCCTTTTTGAGTTTACACATTGACAATTTATAACCTCTGAGTTATACCAGTCTTAATGCACCGGAGGCGGGGGTTGCAAGTAAGGAGATTGAGGCAGAACAATTAAGGAAACTGAGGCAGGACCAATTAGGGAAACTGAGGCAGAACAATTTAGGGAAATTTAGTCAGGACAATTAGGGAAACTGAGGCAGAACCAATTTAGGGAAACTGAGGCAGGACAATTAAAGAGAACTATGGCACAACAAGTGCATGCATGTGTATAAATACCTATATGTGCATAGGTATATATATAGGTATGTATGTATATACACATACACACATCTTATTTGTATCTAAGGGTAGCCATCTCTAAGGTGAGGTGAAAAATGAGGAAGGAAGAAAAAAGGCAAAAAAAATTTACATGGTAATTTTATTTAAAAGGAATAATTAGCAGTACATAATAGATTAGTAGTTTCATGTGCAATCATCATTTTATTATGCTGTATTATAGAAATGATTGTTTTATTCCATAAATTAAAAAATACTTTAGATTCTGTGAAATTACCTTCTATCTCCAGGTTTTAATAAAAATTCACTCTCCTGGTTATTCTGCCTGTCTGACTGATCTTTTGTCTTTGCTGGATCTTTATCCATCATGCTCAATATCTTGGAAGACGCTCAAGTTTTTGTCCTGGGCTTTCTTCTTTTCTCCATCTATATCATCTCCTTAAGTGATCTCTCTACCACCCATATATTCAATTTTGATTTCTATGCAGATAATTTTCAGAGTTTTTATTATTATTTTTATTCTTCCCAAATTTTTATGCCCTCCAGTTTAACATTTCCCAGCTGCCATTCTTGAACTAACTGTACTGTAAACTAGATATTTCAAACTCACGAAATCCAAAATAGAACTCATTTTCTTTTCTCCAAAATCTTACCCTCTTAAAAACTTCCCTGTTACTATCAAGGGCACATTATTCTTCCCAACAAACAACATTTCCACTCAGTGTTATCCTCAACTAAGTCTTCCATATCCAATCTATTGTCAAGTCCAGTTGAGTCTACTTTTGTAACATCTCTTTATTTATCCCCTTATCTTTTCTGAAATAACTGACTCTCTGGTTCTGGTCATCACCTCATGCTTTAACTATTAAACCTGCTTTCTGCTTGGAGTCTGAGTCTCAAGTCTGCTCATATTATACTCCATCCTTCACTCAGTTGTTAAAGTGATCTTACTAAAAGATAATAAAATATAAAGTATAAAATATAAAATATATAATATATAAATATAATATATATATATAAAATATAAAGTATAAAAATACTTTAGTATTTTACTAAAATACTGATCTGACTCATCATTTTAATGGTTTTCTATTATTTCCAGAATCACATATGAAATCATCTGCTTCGTTTTTATCCTTTTTTTGTGGAATTGGGGCTAAATAACTTGCCCATGGTCACACAATTAGTAAGTGTTAAGTGTCTGAAGCCAGATTTGAACTCAGTCCTCCTGAGTCCAGGGCCAGTGTTCTCTCCACTGTGCCATCAAACTGTCCCATTTTTGCTTTGTTTTCAAAGCCCTTCATAATCTGATCAATCTGTTCTTTTCTTGTCTTCTTACTCTCCTTTATGTCATCTATGATCTACTGCTATTTATCTCTTAGCTCATACTAATTTAATTTCCACTATGTTGGGGTTATTCTCCCTCTGCTTTTCTGGCTTCTGTCTTCCTTCAAATCTCAGCTAAACTTCTACCTTCTGCAAGGAGCCTTTCCCAATCCCCCTCAGTGCCTGTCCTGTGAAATGATTTCCATTTTTTTTCTGTATATATCTTATAAATATGTACTTATCTTCTGTCTTCCCAATCAGAATTTAAGTTCTTTGAAGGCAGGGGTTGTTTTGAACTTTTCATTGTTTTCCCAAAACTTAGAACACTTAGACTACACTAAACACTAAGGTAAGTACTTTAAAAGGGTTTATTGACTTGATTCCTTGATTTTTTGATATAACTATTTAAAATTTAATGACAAGTTAGAAAGGCATAGGCTACGTAGTCAAAAATATTAGTATCCTAAAACAGGGTCAGTTTCTTGAAATCTAGTTGACACTGTAATTGTATTTTATTTTTTGGTGAGGCAATTGAGGTAAAGTGACTTGCCCAGGGTCATGTCTGAAGCTGAATTTGAACTCAGGCCCTCCTAATTCTAGGGCTGGTACTCTATCCACTGTGTCATCTAGCTTCAAATATACTCTTCTTGGCAACAAATAGCTATGGTTGCTCAATAGGATAAACAGAAAGGAGGCTCCTTTGATACCTAATGAGTCTGGAACTCTTGTGGGGAGTTTGTGGGAGGGGGATTCCTAATAACAATTAGGACTGGGGTTCTAAAAAAACATAATAGCCCGTGAACTTATCTTCAAAATCTGAAAAATTGTGAAATATTTTATAAAAAGAAAGTTCATGAATGCTTAGAAAAGGGCATACTGATCACAGAGTGTCGGCATGGCTTCATTATAAACAGGGAGAACAAAACATGGCCAGCTTGGTCTTATTTCATTTCCTTTTTGTTTAAAAATAGGATTACTAACATGATAGTTTAGGGAAATGCTAGAAATAGAATTCAAGTGCACATGTAGATTCTTGCCAAAGCATTTCATAACATCTCTCATGTTATTCAGGTTGAAAAGATCTCTATCTATACAATAGCATAATTATATAGATTTGCAATTGGAATGTTGAAATCCAAAGATTAATTATTAATGTCTATTTAGAAGGATAGCAGTAGATCTCAAGTAGGAACAGATCCAGGTATTCTGTAATTTCTCCTGTGTCCTTTATATTTTCTTTTTTGGTGATGCTGTTGAAATTAAGTGACTTGCCCAGGTTTACACAGCTAGTAAGTTTTAAGTGTCTGAGGCAGGATTAAAACTCAGGTTCTTCTGATTCCAGGGCAGGTTCTTTATTTACTGTGTCATTTAGTTGCCCCAGAAATGAAATTTTTTTCAAGTTCTCAAATACTTCAATGATATATATTTTTGTAAAGTTTTTTTTTATTTTCAAAACATATGCATAGTTTGCAACATCCATCCCTGTAAAACCTTGTGTTTCACATTTTTTTCTCTTTTCCTTCCCCCACTCCCTCCCCTAGTCAGCAAGCAATGTATTAAACACGTGCAATTCTTCTATACATATTTCTACATTCATCATGCTGCACAAGAAAAATCAGATCAAAAAGGGAAAAAATATGAGAAAGAAAACAAAATACAAGCAACAAGAACAAAGAGTGAAAATACTATGTTGTGATCCACATTCAATCTCTCTCTGTTAAAAAGAGTCACATCCATCAGAATTAATCATTGTATAGTCTTGTTATTTCAGCAATGAAATTTTAAATAATTTTCTCAGGGCCCTTAGGCTGGTTTATAATGAAGGCAAGATTTGAACTCAGAGCAACATGACTCAGAGAACAATTCATTATCCACCATAATACCATCCTACCTCTTCTCTATGTTCAAAAATATAGAAATTTTAAGCTTTCTCCTTTACCATTTAGAGGATATAATTACCTAATGCTAATGCATGAAAATATAAGGTAACATGCCAGACTTGAGAATCCAATTCATTTTGTCATCTTAATGAGGAAAAGAATTAATTTATATTTGGAGTCTAGTATCATAAAATATTACTGCATCCTTTCAAAATATCAATTCAATATCATAGATCTCAAATGTGAAAATCACCTCAAAATCATCTCATCCAAACTCTAGCTGGGCAGAAATCTTTTTTTTTAAATACCCCCAATAAAGAGACATTCAGTCTTTTGACTGAATATTCCTAGGGATGAGAAAATTCCATCTATATAGGAAATACAATTCAGTAAGCATTTATTAAAGAAAGAATTTTTTAAAATAACTTTTTATTGACAGAACCCATGCCAGGGTAATTTTTTTACATTATCCCTTGCACTCACTTCTGTTCCCATTTTTCCCCTCTTTCCTCCATCCCCTCCCTAAGATGGCAAGCAGTCCTATACATGTTAAATAGGTTACAGTATATCCTAGATACAATATATGTGTGCAGAACTGAACAGTTCTCTTGTTGCACAGGGAGAATTGGATTCAGAAGGTATAAATAACCCAGGAAGAAAAACAAAAATGCAAGCAGTTTACATTCATTTCCCAGTGTTCAAAGAAAGAATTTTTTAAAAAAATGCTTAACTATGTGCCAAGAATTTTGCTAATCACTTGTTCCACAAGTAAGAACCATCTCTTGTTCTCAAGGAACTCACATTCTAATTAGGGAAGGCAATATATATGTGAGGATTATTATTAAGGACCAGGCATGATTCCAGGTCAATCAATCAATCAGTGAGCATTTATTAAGTACTTGCTATGTGTCAGGTACTCTCCTAATGGCTGAGAATACAAAGAAATGAAAATACCCTCAAATACAAAATAGAGAGAGTTTGTTTTATTAAAGATATGTATTATATAAAAATATATAATGAAGTTATATATTATAAGAGATATAGTGGAGAAGATGATATATAATAACCATTTATGTATGAGATATACACAGAATAAATTTTGGGGTAAGCTCAGAGGAAAGGCGTGAGCTTTGGAGAGAACTAGAAAAAGAACTCTTACAGAAGAGGGATGGTGAATTAAGTCTCAAAGGAAACTGCTAGTCAGAAATGAAGAGAGAAAAATATTCCAGGCATGGGAGATAATCAGTGAAAAGGCACAAAATTGGAAGAAGAGTTAAGAACAGCAGGAAAGCCATTGTCACTAGATCATAGAATACATGGAAAAAGTAGGATGAAGCTAGAATGTGAAGAGCTTTAAATGCCAAAGTCTCTTCCATTTGATCCTGGCTTCAGTGAGTGAGTGAGTAAGGTCTGTGTATTTGTGAGCACATGCACACACATACATGTATGACATGATAGATGTAGGCTTTAAGGAAAATCACTTTAGTAATTGTGTGGAGCATGTATTGAAATAGGAAAAAACATGAAAACGGAGCCGTAATAAGCATTGCATTTAAAAAATTCTAAATAATGTTTTATTTTTCTCCAGTTATATGCAAAAACAATTTTAAACTTTTTTTTAAGTTTTACATAACAAATTCTATTCCTCCATCTCTGCCCCGATCCTTGACATGGTAAGTAATGTGACATAACACACATGCGATCATAGAAAACATTTAAATATTAGTAATTTTGTGCAAGAAAACTGAAGAAAGGAAACCAAGCAAGAAGAAAGGAAGGAAGCAAGGAAGAAAAAAAGAAAGAAAGGAAAAAGGAAGAAAGGAAGAAAGAAAAAAAGGAAAAAAGAAAGGAAGGAAGGGAGGAAAAAAACAAAGGAGAGAAAGTGAAAGAAAGAAAGAAAGAAAGAAAGAAAGAAAGAAAGAAAGAAAGAAAGAAAGAAAGAAAGAAGGAAGGAAGGAAGGAAGGAAGGAAGGAAGGAAGGAAGGGAAGAAAGAATTATATGAATTGATGCAAAGTGAAGTGAGATAAACCGGGGAACATTGTACAAAGTGACAGCAATATTGTAAATTTGATCATCTGTGAAAGATTTAGTTACTCTTATCAAGACAATGGTACAAGACAATTCAAATGCTATCTACTTCCTGAGAGAGAACAAATATATTAAATATAATTAAAAACACTGAGATATGCATGTATAAGTTTTGAATTATATCAATATTTATATTTAAATATTTGTTAATATGTTTAATGTACATCTTATATGATAAGGGACTATATATGCATACTCTATATACATAAAATGTAAATATATATATAATAAAAATAAAATAATTAATACATTATGTTAAACAAAAAATGTATGTACAACATACAATTTAATAAAAATTAAAAAGTATTTTAATACTGGCTTAGTATATAATTTGAATTATAAATAGTGATAAGAGCCTTCACAAAAGGAGGTACTAAGTATAAAGAAGGTCATATATACAAGAAATAATGAGAAGATACAAATGACTTACCTTGGCAGCAGAATGCATATTTGGGTTTTGTGTGAGGAAATAAGGATAACAAATAATGGAGGAGCTTGGGTGAATGGAAAGAATAGTGATGCCCTTAATTTTAATTAAAATGTTTGGAAAATGCAAAGGGTAAGATCTTTGAGAGAATGCCTACAGATGTCTATATTATTCAAGATTCTAGATACCTGTCCATTTTAAGTTATCAAAAAGGCAGCTGGTGATTTGAGACTGGAACTCAGAACTGTATATAAGATAATGTAATTTGGAATGAAGAATTTGAGAAATGGCAGAGTGTATGCTAGAAACAATACAATATGGCGCTCTTGAAGCTTCATGCACAAAGCAATTATTAACTAGAACTCTACTTAAGTTCTTAATTTGGCATCGATGGGGAGGATGTCTTGGGGAAGAGAATTGCTGAGGACACCATGAAAGACAGTATGGAGACAATTAAAACAGTGCTTTTTAAAATTCATCAATGGTAATTTAAAAAAAAGGATACTGAGAAAGAAGTCAGAAACATAGGGAAAAAGCCCATGAAAAAGTAATGTCATGGGAATCAAGAAGGAGATGTAATCTAATAATATAGAATTCTCCAGAGAGGTCACAAAGAAGTGGACTAAATAAAAGTCATACAATTTAATAAGTAAAAAATTGTTGATAATTTTGGCAAGAATGACCAGTAGAATTGGGTAGATTGGGACACCTAATTGCATTCAAGGGATTAGGAACTGAGTAGGTTGTGAAGAAGGTTAGTCAATAAATATAGATTATTTTAAAAAAAGAATTAATAAATAAAATAATAGCTTGATGGATTGTCAGGGTCAAGGGAAGGTTTATAAGGGTGAGAGAGATCTGGGCATATTTACAACCTAGAAGAACAGATCAAACTTAATAAAATGACACTAAATGAGGATTCATTTAGATTCCTATGGTTTGATCCCTTCCCATCTATTCCATGATCCTGTTTCTTAGATTGTGTTCCCTCTTATTTCTACTCTTTCTGTAGACACCCCAAATGTTCATATGAACTATTTGTGTCTGACCTGTGGCAGAGCATTCCAAGCTTGTATTGGTCTGCTCATCCACAGTCAGACATGTAACTCGACTCTAACATAGTGATGCCATGTTGGTCTTCTTCAAGAATGAAGGACAACAACCAACCAGCTAACCAACCCTATTGCTTACCAATATGCCCAGTTCTCCCCTTACCCTTATAAATCTTCTCTTGACTCTGCCAATTCATTAAGCTTTTACTGTATTTATTAAGTTTAATCCATTCTTCTAGATTGTCCATAACTTTCTGATTAATTGTCCTAGCAAATGTAAATTATCTTTGCCTGTTTCCTGTAATTTCAAAATTTACCAAACAAATCACAGATGCTTCCACTCAAATTGTGAACGAAGTATGCAATGCAATAGGGCAAGGACAAAGCTTTATTGCATTCTGATAGATGTTTCTTTTCAGGTGACTTCAATACATTTAACATCATATTTTAGGTCCAATTTTCTACCAATTCTCAATCTGCATATCAACATAATAGGATTTAGTCCATGTCTTTCTGTTTCACTCATAAGAAAAAAATGAAAGAACAAGGCTAAAATCCATGAATATTTTCTCTGTGGCAGTTTATTATTGTACTTACTAGTCTAGAAAAACTTAAAATGAGATTAATCTGATAAGATTTATTCTTGGTGAATCCAAGTAATTTCTTTAATTCTCTTCTCAAATATTCACAATCCATGCCTTTAATACTACACCTGATAATTTTATTGGGAATTAAATTGTAGCTCACCGGATCTATGATTTGAGGAATCTTTTTTTTTTTCCTTGTTTGGAAATAGGGACATGTGATGCAATTTTATAGGTAAAATGGTTTCTTGAAAAGTGACTTTTAAAAATTGTAACAGAAATCATAATAGATATTATTAAAGTAAAAATACCTCAGTAATAGATTTGAGATCTCATGGATATGTGTATGCCTTCTTTTTCCCCCATAAAAGGTGAGATTTTATTTTAATTTAATTCAATAGTGTTTTAAATTACCTGTATTTTAAATAAAGTTCTCAGGTCAGCCAAGTCTTTATTTTACTCCTGACTCTATCATCTTTCTACACCACATACCAATACAGCTAACTTCTCTTTCCTATCCCTAGCCTGCCATTGTTTTTAACTTCCTTTTATATGTTGTCTTCTCTCATTAAAATGCAAACTCCTTGAGGCCAGGTACTCTGTTGAGGCCATGCTCTCTCATCTTCTCTTTTCTATTTATATTCTCTTACTTAATGGCCTAATTAGCTTTTATGGGTTCAATAATCATTTCTATTCCAGTGACTTCTAGATTTATATGTCCAATCCTAGTTCTCTCCCAGTTTCTAATCCCACACCGTCAAATGCTCATTGCACATTTGAAATGAATGTCTTCTAAGTATCTAAAACTCAGCATGTCCAAAATAGAACTCACAATTTTCCCCTTGTCCCATAATCATTCACATCTTTGTTAATTTAGTTTCAGGGACAACACTAACTTCCTGTCACTGAGTTTTGCCTTAGTTTTATCCTGGATTCAATTTTATTAACCTCAAATTCCCAGTTATTGCAGCTAGTCATTTCTATTGTATATACACAATATCTTTCCCATTTGTCCCCTTCATTCCCACAAAATAAGCACCCTATTGCTTAGCCACTTTTCTCTTGACAATTGCAATAGTTTCCTAATTGGCCCTGATGACTTAAATTCTTCTCCATTTCAGTCAATTCTTTGTGTGGCTTTCCAAATGATTTTCTTAAAAGTGTGAGTTTGAGCATGTTATTCCCCCTTTATTACATATTATTATTCAATTACTCAAAAGGCTTCCTACTACCTTTGAATTCATATGTCAATTTCTTATGAATTCAAAGTTCTTCACAATATATTCTTAGGCTATCTTATCAATCTTATATCCTCCCAGGGGTCCTCAAACTTTTTAAATAGGGGGCCAGTTCACTGTCCCTCAGACTGTTAGAGGGCTGGATTATAGTAAAAACAAAAATTTTGTTTTGTGGGCCTTTAAATAAAGAAACTTCATAGAGGGGGGTAATCGTCCTCAGCTGCCGCATCTGGCCCCAGGCTGTAGTTTGAGGACCCCTGTTATACATTTTCTTATCTAGTCAAATTGAACTTCTTAGAGGTTTTCATATATGACTAATAGCACATACTAAGCTCTTTATAATCACTTATTAATTGATTTTATAAATGCTTCTTAGATTTGAATTATTGGATTATTTTCCTTTGGGTTTATTGGATTATTGATTATCCAATTGGATTATTGGATTATCCAATTATTGGATTATCCTTTGGGATTATTGGATTATTTTCCTTTGGGTACTTCATACATGATCTATCAAATAATCTGGGTATCTTCTTATTCATATATTTTGTAAATGCTAATACTACATTTATGATGGCCATGTTACCCCTCCCACTTCCATTTACAATTAGTTATTTTTTCCACTCCTTCTTCCTCATATAACATACATACATGGATTTTTGGATGTGGACTCATGAAGACCTTAGTCCTGCCTTAGACCCTTGCTAGGTATATGACTTTGGGCAAGTCATTTGATTGTTGGATATGTCAGTTTCCTCATCTGTAGCATGTAATATATTCCCTCATCCCCATACGTAAACTGGGAACGATAATACCTAGGATTGTTCTTGTAAAGATAATTAAAGATACCATATGCAAAGAA
Source organism: Sarcophilus harrisii (assembly GCF_902635505.1). Lineage (NCBI taxonomy): Eukaryota > Metazoa > Chordata > Mammalia > Dasyuromorphia > Dasyuridae > Sarcophilus > Sarcophilus harrisii. The sequence goes on from NC_045430.1 coordinate 48,519,582, forward strand.
CTTTGTAAAGTACAATGAAATGCTGTGATGATGATTATGATTATTAAATATATCTCTGATGATTCAAAAAGCTTATATGAGAACAGAGATAAATCTGAGAAATATTCAATCTATTTGTAGTCTCCTGATATCATCTATAAAAGCTCTTTGAATGATGTAACTTAGCTGCATGTCAGGCCAAGTTTTTTACAGATTTTTCCTAGCTCTCTTTCTTGCTATTTTTCTTTTTCTGTATCATTTCATAAATGAATTTACTATATATAATATATCACAAGTAAGAGAAATAAAAAATTATGGGGTACAGCCAATGTAGCACTCAAAAGAAAATTTGTATTACTGAATGCTAACTGGAGGGAAAAAATTAGCTGAGTTTAACATTAATTAATTTCTTCATTTTCTAATTTTCTTAATTGCAAACACAAAGCAAGAAATCATTAAGTAAAATGAGAAATCAATAAAAGAGAAAAATATTGAATTGAGAAATATCACTAAAAGCTTGCTTTTAAAGAGCATTAAGATAGAAAATCAATAGCAAGTGTAATCAAAAAGGAGAGAAGAAAATCAAATTACTAGATTCAGGAAAGAGAAAGGGAGCTCATATCAAATGCAAATGATTTATTTTAAAAACTAAGACTAATTACTTACAACTCTATGACAACTAAATGAGAATATAAATGAAATGATTGAATAGCTAACCCACTCAATTCCAATGCTCAAATAACCAAAGAGGAAATAAATAAGCTAGAATCTCAGGAGGAGAAAATGAAAATAAAAATTAAAGACCACTTTTAAAATCATTAATAAGCTTTCATATAAAAGCAGAAAGAACCAAAAGTGTTGACAAGTAAATTATGTCAAAGATTAAAAAAAAAAGGATTTCTATAATTAATGATGCCTTTTTAAATAAAAAATCAGATTATTTTTTCCAACAAATATACTACTAATTCTCAAAAATGGATAAAACAGAGTATGAAAAGCTAATTATGGGTCAATATAATTAATTTAAGAAGTGGTGTAGTTCTTTATAAAGAGTTCTGCAATTGAGTTAGAGGACTATCAGTCATATCCTACCTAATTACCTGTGTGACTTTGGATCTTGGAAAATCTTTACTTCCACTTCAAAAGGAAGGAGTAGGATTTTCTAACATCATAGGTTCCTTCAGTTTCTAAGTCTATAATCCAAATTAGTAATATTCAATTAAATTCTGACAAATGAAAAGAATATATGTAATAACAAAAATACCATAATTGAATAGAGATTGGGTAGAATTTATACCAAAAATTATTATTGAGTAGAATTTATACCAAAATGTATAACCAAAATACAAATACAAATACAATATTAAAGAAATCATCAATATATATATGTATATATAACTCATGTCAATGTCATCAAATCAGTAAATATTTAAAATCAGTTGACATATAAGAACTGAGAAAATACAAAATAATTTTTATTTAGTATACATATAAAATTCTAGAAATGAAATAATCTTTCCCTACTATGATAAAAAAATTATTGTATGTAAAGAATAAATTTATAAGCTTTCCTAGAAAGAAATAGAATATGGATGTGTGTATTAACATTAAAATTTGACATAATTTTGAAAATAACATCTATGTTAACAAAGCAAGGATGATAAATTAATGCAATAACTAGAGCTAATAAAGAGGCTAAATATCTTTATACGTAGGTGATATTTTGGTTTTAGAAAGTTCAAATGACAACAAAACATAAAAGAAATGGGTGAAAATAAATGGCTTCAGCAATGTAGCAGGATATAATAAATAGGCAGAAATTTTAAAGATTAAAATGTCTAAATGTCACAAGAACAGAACAAATTAATGAAAAAAAATCAGCATTTGCAGTAAGAATTATTACAAATGAACCAATATAAAAATAAGAAATATAAATACATAAGATAATCATAATTAAATTTAAATAAAAATAGAGAAATATCTCATGCTTAGGTCAAATCAATATAGTTAAGATAGTAATTTTCTAAAGTAAATTTTCTTGATTTTTTGTGATTTTATATAGCCTAAATTGTCTTGTGTCTCTTCCTCTGTATTTTCAAGAAAGCCTTCCTTTATCAAAAGATTTTTTTTTGAGAAAAAGTGAAGTGAAATTCAGCAAAACTAATCAAGGTGTTCTTTCATATATCTGTTAATCGTTTGCAGTTCTTTTTAGAACTAAGAACTCTGAAGTACCACTCAGATTGGCTAAGATGACAGGAAAAGATAATGACAAATGTTGGAGGGGGTGTGGGAAAACTGGTACACTAATATATTGTTGATGGAATTTTCAATTGATTCAATCATTCTGGAGAGCTATTTGGAACTATGTCCAAAGAGTTATCAAACTGTGCATATCCTTTGATCAAAAGTGATACCTTTTGATACCAGCAGTGTATGGGTCTGTATCCCAAAGAGATTTTAAAGGAGAGAAAGGGACGCACATGTGCATAAATGTTTGTGGCAGCCCTTTATATAGTGGCAAGAAACTGGAAACTGAGTAGATGACCATCAATTGAAGAATGGCTGAATAAGTTATGATATATGAATGTTATGGAATATTATTATTCTATAAGAAAATCAGCAGGATGATTTCAGAAAGGCCTGGAGAGACTTATATGAACTGACCCTAAGTGAAGTGAGTAGAACCAAGAAAACATTGTATTCAACAAGTTTATATGATGATCAATTCTGATGGATGTGGCTCTTTTCAACAATGAGGTGATTCAGGCCAATTCCAATGATCCCATGATGGAGAGAGCCATTAGTATCCAGAGAGAGGACTGGGTGAACTGAGTGTGAACCACAAAATAGCATTCTCACTCTTTTTGTTTTTGTTTGCTTGCATTTTATTTTCTTTCTAATTTTTTTTTCCTTTTTGATCTCATTTCTCTTATGCAGCATGATAATTGTAGAACTAAGTCTAGAAGAATTACACATGTTTAATATATATTGGATTACTTGCCATCTAGGGGAAGGGCTAATGTTGAAAATTATCTATACATATGTTTTGAAAATAAGAAGTTTTTTTTTTTAAACTATATATATCCTTGGGGTAGCTAAATGACATAGTAGATAGAGTGCTGAGAGTGGAATCAGGAAGATTGATCTTCCTGAGTTTAAATCTGGCCTAAATTTGTGATCCTGGGAATCCTTAGTCATGTTTACCTCCATTTCTTCATCTGTAAAATAAATTGGAGAAGTAAATGGCAAACCATTCTAGGATCTTTGTCAAAAACAGCAACAACAACAATAACAACAACAACACTCCAAATGGAGTCACAAAAAGTTAGACAACAGAAAAATGACTGAATAACATACATATCTCTTATACACTTTTCTGTTAGGAAATGCCTTTTAGTCTTCCACATTTGTTAGTCTATAGGCTGCCTGAAAAGTTGGATGCAGATTTTTTTCCCCTCCATTTAACTGCTTCCCTTTTTTATCCAAGATACATCAATTTTGTTTGTCCTTCCCCACTCCACCTCCAAAATTTGACACTATATGGAATGTTCTACCACCAGTGCCATTATATTCATGTAAAAATTGTTTTAGCCATTTTCCAGTTGGCTATTTGCTTATTCTTTGCAACTATGTTAACAAAGCAAAGATGATAAATTAATGCAATAACTAGAGCTAATAAAGAGGCAAAATATCTTTATATGTGGGTGATATTTTGGTTTTAGAAAGTTCAAATGACTTTCTTTGCTACCACAAAAATTACTGCTTTAAATGTTTTGGTACATGTGGAGCTTTCTTTTTATTAATCAATGGTAGACTTAGATTATATATCTAGCATTGAAATTTTGGGTCAAAGTGTTTGAACATTTTAGCCACCTTATTTGCTTATCTCCAAAACACTTTCCAGAATGATTGCACTAATTCAGAGCCCTCTCAGTGATATACTAGCACACTGATGTTTTCACAAACACTACAACACTGACTATTCTTTTTTATTAGCTTTGGCAATTTGCTGAGATGAAATCAAAAAATTGTTCTGATTTGCATTTTCTTATTAATTATTAGTGATTTGAAGAATTCTTTCATGTATTTGTTAATAGTTTGCAAATGTTTTTAGAACTGTTTGTTCATATCCTTTGCCTACTTTTCTATTGGAGAATGATTTTTGATCTCTTAAATTTCTATTAGTCTTCAGCATGGGCTACCTGAAAAATTAGATATAGATTATTTTCCCCATTCAACCATATCCCTTACTGTTCTTATCATTCTTATTCTTTTCCCTTCTTATCTTAATTTCATGTAATCATAATTATTAATATAGTGATTTTATCCAAAATTATTTATAGATTTTATTAAAATTCAGGAGACTAATCCATATAAAAATGTATGTGTGTGAATGTGTCTGTGTCTGTGTATAAAGAAACAAAAATACAAAGGGGAATTATGGAGAAAAGAAGGAAGGGAAGACTTACAATGATGTAATGAAATTGTAATTATAAAAATGATTTTGTATATTTTTAGCTTATTCTGGGTTTTAGCATTCCTGACTTTTTTTAGGAATGTAGAATTCTTTGGTGTCACTTTTCAAATCACATGCCCTTGCAACCAATTTTTTTTTCAAATATCCTTTAAAAATCTAATACGGTTGATCATCAGTTCCTGGTATAGTCATACCAGTTCCTAAACAGATCAAATTAAATTAAATCAATGGGCAATTATGTGTTTACTGCATACAAACTGCAATGAAAATACAAATGAAAAATAAAAACAGCTTCTACCTTCAAGGAACTTCATTCTATTATTTGCATTCTTCTTTTTCTCATTGGAATCATGTGTTTGTGTTTTATTTCATAAGTACAGAATAAAATGAATAAAAGAAAAAAAAAGAAAAAAGATACAGAAAAACAATTATTCATGATTGAGGGGGAAATACAGTGAATTTTCTAGTCCAAGTGAGCGTAGAAAGATAGGTACATTGGGAATGAGTCTACTTAGGAGCATGCCACATCGAGCCTTGCAAAGAAAAACTGAAAGGAAACCCAGCCTTAAGATATCCCCAAAATACTCAAAGTGGTGCAACTTAATGCAGAATAATGGGAGAAATGCCAAATGTCATTCATCAGTCCAGTCGCAGATCCAGGACTAACGGTAAAGAATATATGATTAGGATTGTCATTGCAGGTCATAAACTGGATACTGAGCAAGGAATACCTTTAGAAATAAGCAGTAGCTATATGGTACAATCCCAAGAATAAAAAGAGATTTCAGCTCCAACCTAGTCTGAATCTTGCTATTGCAAGTTTAAAGAAGCTCTGCCATTCTAAACTGGTAGAACTTTTCAGCTGATTGGTAGTGGCTGTGTCCAGTATCAGTCTATTTGATTTCCCAAATGAAGCAAGATCACATGCATATTTCTTAGAATCAAACCCAGAATGGGAATCTGCAGAGCTTAGCCAAGGAGAGCAGTGTTCAAATTTTGCTTTTAATCAAAACTATGTGGGAATATTAGAAGCTTGCAGATCTCAAACTTGAGCCATTTCTGAGTCTGTGGAATAATGCAATATTCAATACACACGAAAACAAAGGAAGTAGTCAATAAAATACAAGCTTATCTCAGATGTACTTTTTAGAAAGTCCCAGAGCCCAGCTCTAACATAAAGCCTATGCATATGTGTGCATGTGCATGTGCATGTGTATACACACATAAAATCTCATCATAAAAAGCTATTTTAACAATAGATATACTCAATACATAAATGCAGAAAAAGAGTATAAGTCCAAGCAAAGCCTTAAAGAAAAATATCATATGGGCAAAAACTCAATTAATTCTCACTACAATAAAAGAGTTTTTAAAGGACTTAAATTATGTAAAAAAATCAAATGAGAACGTTAAAGAAAAAAACAGGAAAAGAAATGAGAGCTGTGGAAGAAAATTGGAAAAATAAGTAACAGCTTCAAATAAGAGGTATAAAACTTTATCCAAGGGAAAAAAAATCCATGGAAAATTAAAATGTACCAAATATAAGCTAATGAATCCATGAAGCAATGATAAATATTGAAATAAAATCATAAAAAATAAAATAAAGAGGTAAAGAAAAACAGAAAAAAACATATGTGTTCCATAGCAAAAAAGAAAAAAAAAACCTAACCCAGAAAACATATTGAGGAGATATAAGTAAAAGTATTGGACTACCTGAAAGACATGAACAAAAAAGAGCCCAGATATAACAAGAATCATAAAAGAAATCATAAAATAAAACTGCCCTAATCTCCTAGAACCAGAGAATAAATTGGAAATAGAATCTGTCAATCCGCACCTGAAGAAATTCCCAAATGAAAATTCCTGAAAACCTTATAGTCAAGATCCAGAGCTTCCAAGGCAAAGAAAAAATACTTCAAATAGTCAGAAAGATTTAAAGAACCACAATCAAGATCACATAAGATTTAACAGCCAACATTTTAAATAAGCAGAAAGTTTGGAGTATTTCAGAAGACCAAAGATAGAGGCTTATAACCAACAATAATAATACCTACAAATATAATTCATAAATATGTATATAATTCTACAGTGGGAAAAGTATACTTAATGAAATAGAAAACTTTCAAACATTCTTGATGAAAAAAAAAACAGTTATACAAAAACTTTGAAATACAAATGAAGAAGCCAAAGAAATACAGAAAGCATAAACATGAGAGAACTATCATAAGGCAACAAACAAGGATGAACTGTTTACATTTTAATATGAGGAATGATATATGAGTCTTCCAGAACTCTACTGGCATCAAGAGTCATAGAAAGAGTCTAAAAACAAAGAGAACCTGGGAATAGTTCTGTTTGGTTTTCATAATTGTAAAAGAAGAATAGAAAGGGTTATTTTTGTTTTGTTTTGTTTTTCTGTTATTGTTATTGTTTGTCCTTTGTCCCTGACATCAGGGAGGTGATACCATGACATGCAAGTGAATTGGATTGGCAGGTTTTTGCAAAGTCACCCACTTCTCCAGGCTGTCTCCTTCCCTGAGTCATCTATGTTCAGCGGCCAGATATACATCAGGATGACTGGAGATGGCCTCATATGCATTGGGAGACCTTGGCATTTTAACGCTAAGGCTTTTTAACAAATCTCAGTTTGACTGAGGCAATGCTCAATCAGTGATTAAAGCTAGTTAAGAAATGAAACAGCACTTAAATGCAGAATGAGGCATATGTTTTTGGACATGGTCAATGTGGGAATTTGATTTGAGTATGCATATTTGTTAGAAAAGTTTTCTTTTTGCTATTTAAAAAAAAGTTCAATTAGGGGCAGGGATTGGGTAAGAGAGAGAACAGTGTTAACTGAAAAATAATAAAAGCAAATTATATTTTTTAAAAAAAGAAATAAATCAGAGTTTGACCTCTTTTATCTAGTCAATTGTGTGTGTAGCACTATATATATGTATGTGGGTGTATTTATATAGGTGTATGTGTGTATACACACACACACATACACACATACACACACATATCCTGCTATTTACATTCACTCTGAACCAATTAGGGCCTAAACAGTGACGAAATGGGATTTGATTAGGGACCTTTTTTTTTTTTGACCAATGAGAGCCAGAGAGATTTTAATTTAAGGCATGATCCTTAAGAAAGAAATCTAGTATTTAAACCTCAAGATATCTTGCAATGTTTCAGCAATCAAAATGAAAGGGGAAAGGGAAATGTAGAATATTACTCCCAGATAATCAGAGTCTACATGTAGAAGAATAAACACACAAGTAGGAAGAAGAGCAAATAATACTTGATTGTGGACCTAATCTGAACTTTTCAAAGAAAGATGAATTCACAGAGTTGGGTACAAAATATCTTTTACTCAGTGGGAGGAGAAGGGAGAGGAGGGAATAAGGTAGGGATTAGTTCTAAAGAAAATAAATTTAAAGAAGGGGGAAAAAGATAACTTGGGATGATAGCTATAATTAGGAGTGAATTAAAGGAAAGAGAAGAAGACTAGAGGATCAGAAACAAATTGTGTCAAACCTAAACACGCTCCTTTTCTCTTACCAGCCTTATTTTCTTTATAAAGAGAATATAGGAAACAACTTGAAGGAACAATATAAGGTAATAGGATGGTGAGAAAAACAAAGCAAACAGAATTGCTGAGTGTCAACGTGATAACTTAATCCATAAAACAGAAGAGAATAGCAGAATCAGTTAGAAACCTGAATCCAACAATCTGCTGTTAAAAAGGAATGCACTTCTTTCTTGACACTGGATTGTTTGTCTTGTTTACAAGAAATGCATTTCCTTTTTGAAATTGGATTATTTAAATTCTTATATTTCTTGTTCTGTTAATATGGGCACTTTGTATTTTTTTTAAAAAAGTATTCATCCATATAATTTCCACTGTCATTTTCATTGACATAAAACTAGTTGAGATAGTTTTAATAATTTTTTGATTACAACATTGGTTGTAAATTAACCTTATCCATTTTTTATACAATTTGTTTTTTTCTAAATTAAATTAGCTAATGGTTGTTTACTTTTAAAGCATTATCTAATTTTATTTATTAATTAAAATATTTTTTTATTTTTCATGTTTTTTGGTGCTTCTTTGATTTTTAGGATATATATTTTGATATTTAATTGAATATTTAATTTAATTTGTTGACATCCTCATTTTGTTTGTTGTTGTTGAGAATCTTTAAAGATACAAATTTCTGTATAAGTACTATTTTGACTAGTCCCATTAAAATTTCGGTATGTTGTCTCACTATTGCAATTAATTTTAATGGAATTGTTAATTGTTTCTTTGATTTGTGCTTTGAATAACCATTATAAAGGATTAAGTTATTTAGTATCCAGTTATATATATAACATCTGAGTCTACTGGTTGACTACTAATGGGAAACATTCAATGTGGCTTCAGAGCTACAGAATGATCATCAATAAGGATATCCATTAAAAAAAAAAAGAAGGAAAGAAGGAAGAGAATAAGCATTTATATAGTGTCTACTATACTCTAAACGCTGTAATAGGTGTTTTTAAAATAAACATTATTTTATTTGATTCTCACAACAACTATGTGATATAGGTGCTATTATTTCTCCTATTTTGCAGCTGAATTAATTAGGCCAGATTTCAACTCATACATGCCTGATTCTAGGTGCAACATTCTTTCCACTGTGCCACTAGCTGCCTTTAAAGAATAAAAATCATAGCTTTCTGGTGGGCCTACCTGCCCACTTAGTGCAAGGGGTTATTAAACTTCCCAAGACATTACTATAACAGTTTGTTCAACTACTTCCGATTCGATTCAATTCAAGAATTCTCTCTCTCTTTGAATGCCTCTGGTCTTTGCTACCATGAAAAAAATGTTGCTATGAATATTTTAATAAATATCGAATTATATGCCCCATAGGATGATCACTAGGTCAAAAAGTATGGACTTAAATCAGTATCTTGCATAATTGTAAATTTTTTTCCAAAGTATTTGGAAAAAGTCAGTTTTACTAATAGCATATTTATTTATAACTATTTCTGTCCATCATTATTCCCATTGTTTTTATCATTTTTCTCAATTTGCAGCATGAGTCATGAAACTTCAAAGACGTTCTGCCATCCTTAGTTCTTATTATTGTGTTGGAATATGTTTTCATTCAGTCACTGATGATCTGTATTTCTTTTGGAAATGTTTTCAGCCTTTCTATTTCTGCTAGGAAATGACTCCATCTCCTTTTCTGCTTTATCATCATCCTACTAATATCAAAATATGGGCATCTGTCAAGGCTCTGACCTTAGGCACTCTTATCTTTCTAATATGTCTCCCTTGGTGGCCTCATATTGTAAATGCCTTAAATAACTACTTATATTCAAATGACTCCATAATCTATATCCAACTTCAATTTTTCCCTTGAGTTCCAATCTTGTATTGCTTTTTGAACACCTCCTCTTGAATGTCCATCCAATAGTACTTCATACCTGTCAAAAAAGGAAATTCCCATAAACCTTCCCTTTAGACCCAATATCATTATTTTTGTTGATGGCATCATTTTTTCCCCAAGGCACTTAAGCTTAAAACCTATCATGACTGATTCTTTATTCTCCCTCACTGACCCTCTCCTTTACAGTTGCTGAGACCTGTGAAATAAGCCTTCATAATAGCTTTCTGTTCATCTTGTGCTTTCCACTTGAAATACATCTCCTCCTTCTACTTTAGATTCTTAATTTTCTCTTAAGACTATTTTATTCATCTCTTAACTGATTCAGCTCCTTCCAGTCTCTTATCTCTCTCAGTGGTCATTTACACAACAATAAAAATTATCTTTCTAGTGTGTAGGTCTCAGTATATCAACCCATTAATCAAAAATATACAATGGTTTTCAACTGCCTCTAGATCTAGTATTAAAAAAAGTAGAATTTATATTGCACTTTAAAGTTTATAAAATCTCACATATGTTGTTTCATTTGAAGCTTGCAATAAACCTGAGAGACAGGCACTATCACTATCACTTTGTCATAGATGAGTCCTCCTAGATTAAGTCAGAGATTAAATGACTTGCCCAAGAGCACACAGATAACTGTCTGAGGCAGGAATTGCATTCGGGTCTAATTCTAAGGCCACTATTCTTTCCATTATACTACTCAGCTGTAAATTAATAGAATTTAAATGCTTCCACAATGTTTTTCACTTCCTTTCACAGTCTTATTTTCCTCTAACTTCCTTCATGGATTCTATATTCCAGCCACATTGTGTCCCAATCTTAGTCCAAAAATGTCATTTCTATTATAATTAGAACACCCCCCACACACACTATTGCCTGGAACACATTCCCTTGCTTTTTTCTAGTTTTTACATTCCTTTTATTTCTCAAAGGTTTATCTTAGGTACCACTCTCTTGCGGAAGGCTTCCTGGATCTTCTCAACTAAAAGTCATTTTTCTCTTCTCATTTTTTTTCCTGAAACATTTTGTCTTGATTCTCCTTTTTTTTTCCTATTACATTCTCTTTTTTTTTTTTATCATAATTATTAGTTTAACCTATAAATTCCTTGAAGGAAAGAACAATGTAATTTTAACATACATGTAACATGTAAACACCCACATACTAACCCATATATACTTAAATGTGTATATATAGTGTATACATGTGTGTATGCATCTTACATGTGTGTCTATATTTGTGTGCATGTATATGTGTATATATAAGTACATGTTTGTATATGTATATATGTGTGTGTGTGTCTATATTTGTGTACATATGTATATATATATGTATATACACTTTTCCACCTAAAGACTAAGGCCCATCTTGAGACCCTCTAGAGAGCTAGCCAGGACATTACACTGTGGTCTTCTAAGTCTCTTGACCTATGTCAGCTTCAGTCTCCTCATCTGTGACATGGCAATAGTAATAGTGCCTACGTTTCAGGGACATTGGAAGGGTCAAAGCAGACAGCAAAATATGAGTTTACAAACAAGAAAATGCAGGTGTGAGTGATGAAGGTCTGCATCTAGATGATAGCAGTTTCACAGAAGAAAAGGGAGTGGATGCAAGAGGTCTATCAAAATGATTTGCTTAGCTCTGCTTTCCTGTGTCTTTCACGTTTGACCTTCATTTCTATTCCTGCTACTCAGTTCTTCTTTCTGAGTCCTTGATTCTTGGTTTACAGATTTAGAGCTCCTTTAGAGATCACCTAATTCAACCCTTTCATTTTACAGATGAAGTACCTTCGGTCCAGGTATATAGATACTAAGTAATAGAGATGCCTCAGTTGATTCTGGGTCCATTACTCTTTTTCTCTGTTGCATATTCACCTTCAGGTTCTGAAGCTTCTAGCTGCGATTTTTCAATACTTGTCCATGACATTCTGGAATATGAGTTGGATTACATATGGGACTTTTTTTGCTCCTCCATCTCTTGTCTGATCTTTCTTTCTTAATTTGTTCCCTGGCCCAAATTCTTTCAGAATGGTACCTACCACATTCCCCTTTCCTGTTGCACCAAAGCCCTGTTCCCGCTGCCTAACCAAAGAAATTATTGCTTCCCAGGGCCCTTTGTGGCACTCAGCCACAAAAGTTATTCAAGATAAACCAGCAGGATATGAAAGCAAAGCAACCCAATTTTTTCAGTTAAATAAGACAGCAGAGAGATTTTGCCTTTTCATAGGCAGGGAGAGAGGTTTGCAGCCAGTGACCTCCTCCCAGGAGGTGCTGGAAGAGAGCTCAGCAATGAACATGAGTGCAAAGAATCAACAACCAGGGGGAAAACTGCAGTCAGAAATATAAGCTCAGCACAAGAATTCTAGATGAAAGCAGAAAGGAAAGGTTTATTCTTCCTCCTCAGAACTCTTGGATTGAAAAAAGAGGAAAAAGTGAGCAATCCTCTGCTAGATCTCACTGTGTTCTCTCTGTTTGCCAACACTTTAAGATGAATCAGTTATAATAATGCTTAGGGTTTTCCCTCAAAAGCATATTTTTCTTGCCCTTAGCTTTATTCCTTAATGGCATTTTATTTTTCTAAATACACGCAAATATAGTTTTCAACAATCACCTTTGCAAAACCTTCTGTTCCAAAATTTTCTCCTTTTCTTCCCCACTTCTACCTGAAAAGGCAAGCAATCCAATATAAGTTAAGCCTCCACAATTCTTCTAAACATATTTCCACATTCTTCATGCTGCACAAGAAAAATCATATCAAAAGGGAAAAAACATGAGAAGAAAAAAATGAGAAAAAAAAACAACCAAGCAAACAAATAAAAAGGTGAAAATACTATTTTGATTTACATTGAGTCTCCATAGTTATCTCTCTGCATGCCGATAACATTTTTCAACCCAGCCCTTAGCTTTATATGCTGTCCAATATTTAGTTATCCTGCTGTCTGTCTCAACAAAGACTTTCAGATACAATTAATGAGGGCATAACTACATTTGGCTGTTATTGGTGGTGATTGGGAAATATTGAGGTAAGCCTTCCTTCTATTAAGTATTTAGTAGAATTGTGGGGATCTAAATCTGTGACAATCAAATGAGATCACAATACTTTCTGAGTCATTATTTATGAGTCATAGTACTTTTATCTTGAATCAGTATGAATCAGAATTACAAAATGGAAAGACTACTTACTGTCTCTGAACCTGAGTTCAAATTGGGCCTCTCTCACTAACCACTTTTGTCCTCAGTTTCCACACCTGGAAAAAGAAAGGGTTGGACTAGATGGCCCCTCAGGTCCTTTTCAGTTTTAAATCTAAGTTCCTATATTTCTGTTCAAATTCAATTTACATAGAACCTTCTGTGCTATGTTGTATCCAGGCACAATAGATAGATCATTTTTATCTCTTAGGCATTCTTTACTCAGGCTTTCTCCCAATATCTTGGATGTTCTGACTCTAACTCTGCCATTTCAAAGTTCATCTCAAGGACCAAGAGGATTTCAAACAGTTACTTCTTCAGGTTTCAATGCCATTCCTACCTCTAATTAATTCACAATTATTTTATATATTTTTCTCATTTAAACATCAGCATATACATTATTCTTGTATTTAGAATGTTGCATTATGAACAAACTATGCTATATTTTGAGTTCATCTATTCATTCAACAAGCATTTACTATATATCAGAACATTTGAAATATTGTGATAGATAATGGACTCAAACAAAGAGAGAACTGAGCCAAATTTATTAAAAAAAAATAAGAGCCTGCCCTAATTGATAAATGATCAAAAGATACAATCTATGCCCAAAGGGCTATAAATTCATGAATATCCTTGAATGTAACAATACTATTAAATATGCATCCCAAAAGAAGTTTTTTTTTTTTTTTAAAGGAAAAGGACCTATATGTACAAAAATATTTATAGCAGCTTTCTTTTCAAGGAAAAAAAAAGGAAATTGAGGGCATGTCCATCAATTGGGGAATGGTTGAATAAATTGTAGTACGTGATTATGATGGAATATAATTGTTCTGTGAGAAATGGTGAGCAGGATGCTCTCAGAAAAAACCTGGGAAGTCCTCCATGAAATCAAGCAATCCCATATAGGTGAAATGTGTGCGATTCTTCTAAACATATTTGTCATGCTGCACAAGAAAAATTAGATCAAAAGGGAAAAACATGTGAAAGGAAAAAAATCAAGCAAACAAAAACAAAATGAAAATACCATGCTTTTGATCCACATTTAGTCTCCATTGTGTTCTCTCTGGATGCAGATGGCACTTTCCTTCACAAATCTATTGGAATTTCGTTGAATTCCTCATTGTTGAAAAGAGTTAAGTCCAACACAGTTGATCATCACATAAACTTGTTAATGTATACAGCCTTCCCTTGGTTCTGCTCACTTCACTTAGCATCAATCAGTTCATATAAGTCTTTCTGGATTTTTCTGAAATCTGCCTGCCAGGTGATTGATTTTTTTTAGGAAACCTTACATGATTTTTTATTATTATCTTAATAACTATCAACAAACTGGAATATTTCTATGTATAAAGAGGAACTGAAAAACTACTGAAACTGAAAATTTTTTTCAACAGTGCTATATGATATTAACATATATATCTATATCTATCTATCTATCTATACATATATATATTCTCTATTGTTTCCTTTCATAAGGTAAAATTCTTTTAGCTCTAATTTTCCCAACAATCCATCTAATTATATGATTATTTTTAAAACCTTCATGTTTGTTTTGTCCCAGTTTGAATTGTTTCTCTAAGTAATGTTAGTTATTGCCTTTGTAGAACTTTCCCTTTCTCTTTTATCTTGTAATCTGTTTCTCAATAATAAATTAAATTCTGTATTTATTTTTTATATCTTTGTTAGTTTTCTTCATGTTTGAATTTTCTCTCTAACCAATTTTGGTTACTGCCTTTGTAAATCTTTCCTTTTCATCACAGTTTTTACCCTCTTGCACCTCACTTTTAGAATTATTGACTCATATTACAAGAAAGTGTAAATTTTCACATATCCTAAATTGTGCTTAGCTACATTATTAAAAGACAAATGTATTCTTGCCAAAAAGATTATTTTATGGAGAACTCACTCAGGGAAAGCATGTGGTAGTCAAGAAAAAAAAACAACAATATAAGGACATTCTCAAGGTCTTTCTCAGAAACTTTAGAACTGATTGTATGACGTGGGAGACCCTGACATAGAACTGCCCCAGCATAGCATGCTCTCATCAAAGAAGGTACTGTCCTCTATGAACAAAGCAAAATTGAATTAGCTCAGAAGAAATCTCACGATGCACAAAGTTAGAGATGGTACCCCAAATGTTCATAGGGAATATTTGTGTCTGATCTATGATAGAACATTCGGAGCCAATATTGGTCTGATCAGTCACAGTTGGACACACTAAATTGACTCTCAGATAGTGATGTCAATTTGGTTCTCTTTGAGAATGAAAGATACCAATCAACCAACCAATATATATACCTACATACATGCATATAGAAATACAGTGTAAATAGCCATTATTTCTGTTCTTCCCCTTTTGTGAAGGCAAACTAGGACATCTTGTGTCTTTCTTTTCTAGCCTTCAATCACTAAATGGCTGTTGCCTCAGATATTGAGCCCTAGGAGAGACCTTAGCTTAAAGAGACCAAGGTCTCCCACAGTATGGGGTAGGAGGGGTGGAGAGGGAAGGAGGAGAGATCACCCATTGTCTTGATCTTTGTCTTGTCAGTGGACCACAAAGACTCTGGAAGAGAGAATGAGGTTTATGACTTTGCACAGCTCAATTTCACTCAAATCCAATTCACTTGCAAATCAAGACATCACTCTCGTGTTATTGGTCCTCTTTGAAAATGAAAGACAAACAGAAACAAACATCACACATACATCCAAAATCACACAAACCCTCTTCACTTCTTCCCCTATTTCTCCCTTGGGTGGACTGAGTTAAAGTCCACTGCTTATCCCAAAAGAACACTGGAAGAAGACTAGAAGAAGAGATGAGAATCTCTTCAGAAGCAGGGAAATTCTGGAATGAGACATAAAGCATAAATGTGTACATTTCTCCTTCTTGCCAGAGGATGATGGCTGGAGTGTAGGGGTAGAGATTATGTTCTAAGTGACTATCTAAAGCAATTGATTTTCTCTCCTGGAAATTGTAAGACTATCACCTTGTTGCTGTCTTTTCTTTAGATCTGCTACAATTTTTCTACCTTATTTTTTTTTCTTTTTAAAAGTTAGTGAAGGCTGAAGAATTTTTAAAAAAATCACAAATGTATGCTTACTGTCTTAGGGAGAAGGAAGGGGGAAAATTTGGAACTCAAAATCTTATAAAAACAAAAAAATTCATGTGTGTATTTGTGCATATATATGTATGTACACATATATGTAATATGTCTGTATATATGTGTGTATACATATATATTTATACACACATGTGATAAATCCTTATCAGGGAATTGGATAGATTATAAGAGGAAATATAAATTATATTTTCAAAAAAAAGTCAGTAAAAATATTTTAAAATGTTATCCCAAAGAAACCTCCATGACTTGGAAAGGAAATTCACTGGAAAAAGAATCCAATTATAATCTACAACAAAGGAAGAAAAAAAATGCTTAAAAAAAAAGCTAATCTCCACTACTCCTATTACATTTGTTTGTTTCAATTATTTAGCTTCTTTATCTAGTGACAAAGGAACCCAAGGTGTTTAGAAAAATTTAGGTTGTCCATTTTGGAGAGTAGTTTGGAACTATGCTCAAAAAGTTATCAAACTGTGCATACCCTTTGATCCAGCAGTGTTACTACTGGGATTATATCCCAAAGAGATTATAAAGAAGGGAAAGGGACCTGTATGTGCACGAATGTTTGTGGCAGCCCTTTTTGTAGTGGCTAGAAACTGGAAACTGAATGGATGTCCATCAGTTGGAGAATGGCTGAATAAATTGTGGTATATGAAAATTATGGAATATTACTGTTCTGTAAGAAATGACCAACAGGATGATTTCAGAAAGGCCTGGAGAGACTTACACGAACTGATGCTGAGTGAAATGAGCAGGACCAGGAGATCATTATATACTTCAACAACAATACTAGATGATGACCAGTTCTGATGGATCAGGCCATCCTCAGCAACGAGATCAACCAAATCATTTCTAATGGAGCAGTAATGAACTGAACTAGCTATACCCAGAAAAAGAACTCTGGGAGATGACTAAAAACCATTACATTGAATTCCCAATCCCTATATTTATGCACACCTGCATTTTTGATTTCCTTCACGTTAATTGTACAATAATTCAGAGTCTGATTCTTTTTGTACAGCAAAATAATGTTTTGGTCATGTATACTTATTGTGTATCTAAGTTATATTTTAATATATTTAACATCTACTGGTCATCCTGCCATTTAGGGGAGGGGGTGGGGGGGGTAAGAGGTGAAAAATTGGAACAAGAGGTTTGGCAATTGTTAATGCTGTAAAGTTACCCATGTATATATCCTGTAAATAAAAGGCTATTAAATAAAAAAAAAAAAAAAAGAAAAATTTAGGTTGTCATCCTGATTTATTAAGGAAACTCATTAAATTGTAAGCTTTTTAGGGGCAAGTATAGTTCAGTTTTGTCTTTTTAAATCCCTGTGACATGGCAGAATGCCTAGAACACAGTAATGTGTTAAGAAGACTGGAAAGATAGGAAGGAACCAGGGTGTGAAGAGCTACAAATGTCAAGCAGAGAAGCTTCTATTTGATCATAGAGGTACTGGGGAGTTTACTGAAAGACAGAACAACATGATCACAACTGTGCTTTTGGAAAATTATTTTGGCAGCAGTATAGAGCATGTATTGGAGTGGAGAGAGATCATGCCAAGAAGCCAATTAGGCAGCTATTATAATCATCCAGACTGGATGTGATGAAGGCAGAATTAGAATAGTGTCTGGGTAAATGGAGAGGAGGGGTCATATGTGAGAGATGTTGTGGAAAAATAAAATCCTTTAGTAACTGACTGGAAGAGAGTAAGGAGTAGAGGATGGTACCAAAATGGCAGACTTGGGTGACTGTAAACATATCTCATAGTGTCCAAAACTCAGCTGGTGAAATGGGACTGAATCTACAAAGAGAGGCAAGGACTAAATAAATGGATCTGAGCATCATCTACATAGAAATTTTATTTGAATCTCTGTAGGTTCACTTCCCTAAATAAAGATGACCTTTGGTTTGAGAAGAATGGAAAAATAATTAGTTAAGATCAAATAAGGAAACACAAAACCTGGATTAAATACATTCAAATATATTGAAAAGTTTAGCAATTGGGACTGCTAAATAGTTAATTATTTTCTTTAAAGATTCTAGGAGGAAGGGGGAAGTGTCAGAAGAATAGAAATAAGGAAATGTCCATTTATTTAAAAAAAAGAAGCAGGTAAAGACTTGAAAAATATGCCTATAAGTCTGACTTGAATCTTCACTACATTTAAATCTTTGTTATAATTTTAATTATACTATTACATATTAATTAATCCTTCATTTCTGGATCCCATGATCTCATATCCCAATTTTATATTATTATAATGTAATATATTTTTTCATGTCATATAATGTTGTAGTATTTTTCATATATCACATCATATTATATATGATATGACTAACAATATATGTTATTATAAGAGGGGATGTGATGTGATATGATATAATATAGAATAATGTAGTATATATAGTATAATATTGTGAATATTTAGAAAAAGATATAATGATAGTTGGAGCTAGGTGGTGGCAAAGTAGATATCCCTGAAATTAGGAAGACCTGAATTCAAATTTAGCCTCACATACTTTCTAGCTGTGCAAACCTGGGCAAGTCACTTAATTCTGTTTGCCTCAGTTTTCTCATATGTCAAATGAGTTGAAGAAGAAAGTGGTAAATCACACCAAGAAAATACCAAATGGAGTCACAAAGAGCTGGTCTTTTGATTGAAAACAAATGAACAAAATGATATTTGAGAGTAAGCATAACTTTATCAAGAATAAGTCATGCTAGACTAAACTTATTTCCTTCTTTGGAAAATTTATAAGACTATTTTATCAGAGGAATGCTCTTCTGCCAACATGTAATAAAACCTGGATTTCGCCAAATATTTGATAGAAGTTTTCTCATGTTATCCTTGTGGACAAGATGAAAAGATGTGAGCCATAGGACTGTATAGTTAGGTAGTGTTAAAACTGTTGAACAAGCCGAGCTAAAGAGAAGTCAGCAGTGTATTAATGTCAATTTTGAGGGACTATCTGGTAGACTTCCTCTAGGCTCATTTCTGGACTCTGGGCTATTTACTATCTTCAGCAATGACTTGGATGAAAGCACAGATGCCACGCTTATAAAATTTTCAGATGACAAGAGACTGGTGTGTGGTAGGTAAAAAGGAACAAGGAGATTGTTGTAAAACAAGTTTGAGTCAAAAAATATTAACAAACAGGCAAGCAGACAGGCAGACAGACTGGTAGGGTAGAAGCATGCTTTATAAAAGCATCTCCTATGTGCCAAACAAGCATGTTACAGTTTTTCAAATATTAACTCATTTGACCCTGTCAACCTCATACTAGCCCTCTGAGATTAAGTGCAACTATAATCCTGATTTCACAGCTAATGAAACTGAGATTAAATGAAACTAGTGTCACAAAGCTAATCAGTGTCTATGACCATATTTGAAAGTGTCTTCCTGATTTTAGATCTAGCAGTCTATCTTTCCATAGTGCCTATCTCCTCGCTTTCTCAGAAAGCTATAAAAAATATGTATATTTGATATATTATGTGATATGATAAAATATTATAAATATGATATGAATATGATAAAATGTAATAGAGAAACATAATAGGAAAAATGTGCAAGTTTTATACTTGGATTAAAAACTTCATAAATATAGGTGTGCTTAGGCAGCAGTTTGAAAAAGATTTGGGATTTTAATGAATTATAAATTCAAAGTGAATCAACAGGGTCACAGCAAGCAGAGCAGCCATTGTAATCATGGACTGCATTAAATACAGGGATAGGGAAGTGGTCAGACTACACCTAGAACATCAGCTTCTGTTCTGGGTGACAGATTATAAACTGGGGAATATTCAAAAGTCAATCATGAAGTATCTAGGATCAAACCAGGATCAAATATTAAATCTTCTGGCCTCTAAACATCCCCACCTGGCTCTTCCTTACCGTTCTACTTTTTAAATAAAATTTTCAGATGACAAGAGACTGGTGTATGGTAGATACAAGTGAAAAACATAATAGGAAAAATGTGCAAGTTTTATACTTGGATTAAAAACTTCATAAATATAGGTGTGCTTAGGCAGCAGTTTGAAAAAGATTTGGGATTTTAATGAATTATAAATTCAAAGTGAATCAACAGGGTCACAGCAGAGCAGCCATTGTAATCATGGACTGCATTAAATACAGGGATAGGGAAGTGGTCAGACTACACCTAGAACATCAGCTTCTGTTCTGGGTGACAGATTATAAACTGGGGAATATTCAAAAGTCAATCATGAAGTATCTAGGATCAAACCAGGATCAAATATTAAATCTTCTGGCCTCTAAACATCCCCACCTGGCTCTTCCTTACCGTTCTACTTTTTAAATAAAATTTTCAGATGACAAGAGACTGGTGTATGGTAGATACAAGTGAAAAACATAATAGGAAAAATGTGCAAGTTTTATACTTGGATTAAAAACTTCATAAAATATAGGTGTGCTTAGGCAGCAGTTTGAAAAAGATTTGGGATTTTAATGAATTATAAATTCAAAGTGAATCAACAGGGTCACAGCAGCAGAGCAGCCATTGTAATCATGGACTGCATTAAATACAGGGATAGGGAAGTGGTCAGACTACACCTAGAACATCAGCTTCTGTTCTGGGTGACAGATTATAAACTGGGGAATATTCAAAAGTCAATCATGAAGTATCTAGGATCAAACCAGGATCAAATATTAAATCTTCTGGCCTCTAAACATCCCCACCTGGCTCTTCCTTACCGTTCTACTTTTTAAATAAAATTTTCAGATGACAAGAGACTGGTGTATGGTAGATACAAGTGAAAAACATAATAGGAAAAATGTGCAAGTTTTATACTTGGATTAAAAACTTCATAAATATAGGTGTGCTTAGGCAGCAGTTTGAAAAAGATTTGGGATTTTAATGAATTATAAATTCAAAGTGAATCAACAGGGTCACAGCAGCAGAGCAGCCATTGTAATCATGGACTGCATTAAATACAGGGATAGGGAAGTGGTCAGACTACACCTAGAACATCAGCTTCTGTTCTGAGTGACAGATTATAAACTGGGGAATATTCAAAAGTCAATCATGAAGTATCTAGGATCAAACCAGGATCAAATATTAAATCTTCTGGCCTCTAAACATCCCCACCTGGCTCTTCCTTACCGTTCTACTTTTTAAATAAAATTTTCAGATGACAAGAGACTGGTGTATGGTAGATACAAGTGAAAAAGAAAATAAGGCTAGTTTAATTTATGATAGATCCATTAGGTGCTTCATTCTTGATTCACATGTAGTATTAATAAACAACCCGTTTTGTAAGGAGCTGCTGAATGTTAGGCATTGTTAGAAATCATGATATAAAGATAGCAATGACATGGTCTTGCCCTCAAGGATTTTACATTGTACTGGGGAAAATATCAGGCACTTAAATTAGTATATATCAAATATATAAATGGGCAGCTAGGTGGTAGAGTGGATAAAGCAGTGGGCTTGGAATCAAGAAGACTGGTCTTCATCAATTTAAATCTGGCCTCAGACATTTATTAGTTGTGTGACCCTGGACAAGTCATTTAATCCTTTTTATCTCAGTTTCTCCATCTGTACAAATAAGATGGAGAAGGAAATGACAAGCCACTCTAGTATCTTTGCCAAGAAAACTTCATCTGGGATCACAAAGAGTTAGATAAAACTGAAAGGATGGAACAACAATAATACTCACAGTGTTACATGATTATTAGTGCATAAACCAACATCGAATATGATAATTTCAATGGTCACTTATGTAAGGATTTAAAGTTTATAAAATATTATATATACATACACTCAGTTGAGTCTCATAATAACCTTCTAAAACAGTATTATTATCCCAGTTTTTTATATTAGAAAACAGGCTTAGAGATTTAATTATTTCACCCATGGTTATATAATAGTAACTATCAGAGTCAAGATTTAAATTAAGGTCCTCTAAACTCTTCTTCTATGACACTATATCCATGGTGCCAGATTTCTACTCCTCATTTGTGACTGAATTATGGTCCCCATGAAACGAGTCAAGAGACTTTACCAAACATGGCATTAGAGAAGCCAGTGTTATCAAAACAGAAAATTGGTGATAAATTACTAGGCATATAATCCTTGGTAGAAAGTCAGAAACTGATATCCAGCTGAATTGAGAGTTATATTTCTGGTGCAGAGGGGATCCTGTAATATGTAGGTACTAAGGCAAGTTCAGTACAGCTGAACTGCTTTGAGTGATAAGATAAAGACAAATGGTGGTATAGAATTTGGTCATTCAAAGGGCTGTCCTCATGAAAAGAGTTGGGAAAGAATGATATGGTCTCAGCTAATTAACTGAAGAATAAAATGCTGCTGAGTGTGATAATACTTTATTAATTCAAAGAAAAAAAGGCATATATATATATATATATATACATATATACATACATGTGCTACTTAGCCTCTTGATATCATAATCAATAAAGGCATGGAAACTCTTCTTGGCTATTGCATTTG
This sequence comes from Sarcophilus harrisii, assembly GCF_902635505.1. Taxonomy (NCBI): domain Eukaryota; kingdom Metazoa; phylum Chordata; class Mammalia; order Dasyuromorphia; family Dasyuridae; genus Sarcophilus; species Sarcophilus harrisii. Next base: position 48,542,258 of record NC_045430.1, read on the forward strand.
AAAAATATTTATAGTTCTTGATTAATCCATGTTCTATAAGCATCATAGGGCTTTACATCTTATTAAACTCCAATACCTCTACCCTATGAATGTAATTTCTACTATAAGCCTAAATGGTGAATTTAAATATTTTCATTAACTAGTCTACCTTCAAGTTAATTAATGTTTCTATTTCAGGAAGAGTTGATTACAATATTAATAGCTTAATGGAATTTTTACTTAAGGAATTTTGCCAACAGTGATAGCTGAATCACAATTCATTATTAAGAATAAGAGTGAATACCTAAACTAATTTACAGATTTAATAAACCAATCGAATTGCTAAAGTGATATTTTATAGAAGTAGGCAAAATAATAACAAAATTCATTTGGAAGAGCCAGAGGTCTAGAATCTAGAGAGAAATAATGAGAAAAGTAAGTCGCAAAGGGAACTTAATATTTCTGCACCTCAAATATGTTACATAGCAGTGGTGATCAGAATTATTTCAGTATTGATAAAAATACAGAAAAGCATGAGTATAACAGAATAATCAAAAAGGAAGCATAAGAAAATAGTAGTCTAATATTTAATAGACCAAAGAGCATTAATAACAGAAGAAAGTTCTCTTTTTTGGATAAGAATTGCCAGGAAAACTGGAAATCAGTTTGGTAGAATTTAGGTTTAAGCAATCATTTATACCATATACCAAAATAGGTCAAAATAAATAGATAATCTGAATACCAAAAGTCACACTAAAAAAATCAAATAATTTTTGTAGCTAAACCAAACCAGGGATGGAGATGATATAAAAAAATAAATAAATTCTTTTACTATATAAATTTGAAATGCTTTTATGAAACATAATCAGTGCAATGATGATAAGTGAAATTGTTTTTTTGGGGAAAAGAATACTTATTATTAAATATTTAGTATAAATATTAAGTACCTCTGACAAAATCTATATTTTATCTTTAAATGTAAATATTATCTTAAAAAAAATGCCTATGCTCCTACCATGTCTATTGCTCAGAAAATCTTCATTGAAAGAGAATTACCATACCATCTGCTTTGACTATACTATCTAATCTACCATCTATTTTCACTTTAGCTATCACCATTTACCCCCTCAGATAATAGTATGGCAAAGGTGAAGAGATAAAGAGATTCTAAAGATACAGGTTCTTTGATAAAATTATGGGATTCATAGTGAGACACAAAAGTGTGACCTAAAACAAGCAATGCTTTCTACCCTGATGAACTGGCACTTAAGGAGAGCTTATAAGGCACTATAGTTCAGATGTCACTTCTGTATGTTTAAAGTGGCTGTTTCCTTTCTTCTGCTGAGTTGAAAACATAGGGAAGACATGATAGGGCATTGTTCTACAACCTCCTTTGGAATTATGGGAGATTAGCCAGGAAGATATAAGTGTTAGAAATTTTCTATGGGATCTAGTCTATTAGTGTACTTCTTCACATTAAACTTATGTATCTGACTTGGTTTGATCAAAGGACATCAGATGGAGTATGGAGCTGTAGGTTTGAACAGAAACCATATTAAAGGGAAGGAAACAGCCTACATGAATGTAATCTCTACTGGATTTGGTTTTGGTTTTCCTCTGCATTTTCTTATACTACCTAGACATGAGAATAAAATTGGGAATGGTGGAATTAAATTGCCCAGAGCATTAATTTGAAAGTGGTTTCTCTAATTCTATACATTGAAGAAAAAATTTTAAAATATCACTATAAAACCATATGAAGCAGTGAAACAGTAAGCATTACTTAAGTGACAGTTGAAATTATCATATTACATGCTGGTTTACACAATCACGTAACATTGAGTATTGTTGTTCTTCAATCCTTTCAGTTTTGTCTAACTCTTTGTGACTCCAGATGAAGTTTTCTTGGCAAAGATACTGGAGTAGCTTGTCATTTCTTTCTCCATCTTATTTGTACAGATGGAGAAAGTGAGGTAAGTAGGATTAAGTGACTTGTTCAAGAATGAAGATGCTGAAAGAAATGAATGAAAGATCATGAGCTTCAGGAAATTTGCTTTTGGAGTACAAGCTTGAGGGAATGGCAAATATTTGGTATGATTGGCAAAATGCTCTAGCTCTGGTAACAGCTTCTGAGGAAATAAACCAGAGACAACATCTCATCTTGAAATTTTGGATGACAAGCCTGTTGGAGCATTTGACCAGAGTATACTGCCCTGAATGATATTTGTCTTTCATCTGGAATATGTCAGGTATGAAAGATTAGGTGGGAAAACTGAGATTACAAGCCTTACTAGTAATAGCAATAGTTTCACTGCTTCAAAGTATCAGTCAACCATTTCAATTTTGCTTTAATTGTAGTAAGTATTTCAGTTGACACTTTAGATTCTATTCAAGAGTGAGAGATTTCTTTATATATGTAATATCTTCCCTCTCTCCCACTATTCTCTTCTATCTCTTTTCTCCCTTCTTCCCTCCTTCCTTCCTCTCTCCTTCCTCTTTTCCTCCTTTTCTCTTTCTTTTCTCCCTCTCTTCCTTCCTTCTTTCCTTCCTTCCATAAATATATACTCATTTATGTGTAAACAAGTCATCTTTCATGCCTTTTGAAATTGGGGACATTAGAATTTTCATGAAGGAAAAGCAACCAGAAATTATTTAATATTGCCATAAATTCATTTCCACCTAGTACAGAAACCTAGACAGACACCAACAGGAGAAGGGCAGGTCCTGTTTATGCACATGCTGAAACAATGAAAGGAAATTTGAAGGCCAGACGGGCAAGGCTTTCTTGTTTCTGTACCATGGAAAAGAGTTGGAACAGCTCAAGCTCAGAATGTCCTCTGGTGGCTAACACAGAGATTACATATTTAGTAGGTACTTTGGTCACACTCTTCTAGGAATGACGTGAAGCACACCATACTCCAGTTATGTGCTTTGCCTGTATTTTTCACATGCTTTATTGCTCATAGAAAACAGCTAATTATTAGAAAGAACTTTTTCTTCTGAAGAATCTCGTGATCATTCCCATGAATTACAGAATTATTCTTGAGCTTTTTTATTTGATTGGAAGCATTATATAATGCATGATGTGAAATAGAAATTAATTTAATTCTGGGGATGTCAAATTAAAAGCCCATTAGAATTAGCAACATTTACTAGGAGACAGGTGATTAAAAACTACCTATCACCATGACATTTTGAAGATCACTTTGACTCAGAGATGTCTTTTGAGAAACATTACCAAGTTCCCCATTTTTACTTCTGGAAAGATATTGGACTCTAAATCATGCTGAAAATACAAGATTCACTCTTGTCCAAGCATTGGTCTTTTTCATGTGAGTTTATTATCTTTCACTGTTGGATGGTCTCTCCCTTTGCTATTAAAATTGCCTCCAGAAATTTTACAGTTAGATTTATATTAATGAGGACTAACTTATCTCATCATATCACACACCATGCATATTTCAAACAACCCATTTCTCATTATCCCTGTAACTTTCTGGCTTCTGCCTGATTGATTTCCAACATTTAATTTTGCTTATACTTCTGTACAAGCTGTTCCTTAGGCAAAGATTACTTTTGTTTGTTCTATTGTTCAGTTATCATTCTCCAAATTTTCTGAATTATTTGTTTAAAATAACTTATCTGGAGTTTTCTTTTTGCTGGTTTATACTAAACTGAATATTTATTGGTGGTTCCCTTGCTCCAAGCATATTGTAAGATCACGATATAATTATTATGATTATGATGATGATACACATCTTCATATTGATAAATCTCTATCTGTATAAGTGGATTTTCCCTTTTTCTTATTTAATTACTAAATAATGAAATCCATTTATAAAGGACTTTATTTGCTTCCTATGCCTTCACATGTGATCTATTGTTTGAAATGCTTCTAGAACTACTCTCCCAAATCAAATTTTTATTTTGGCTTTACCTCAAACTAGCTGTATTCTCTTCTCAGAAAGAGAAGAATTATACTAGTTAGTCATTACCTATCCTTTCACTATCTCCAGGGTAATTTATCATGGTCTTTAATGTTTCTCTAAATTTAGGACTATTAGATGTAATGACATATATTATATTATCACATTTCATTCCACCATCATCCTATTTACTGGCATAATGGCAGCTAAAATGGACAGCTGAAAAATTCCCAGAACTTTATCTTTTCAAAAGGACTTGCATATTTTTTTTCTTAGTCATAGCCACACAGAGTGAAAAACTTAATGAAAAAAAAAAGTTAGAGGAGAATAAGGTATTAAGAATGGTTTCTACTATGAAGGCATGTAATATATTCCATTTAAGCAAGAAGTAGGCAAGCAAGAATAAGAACTAGATGAGCATTTTTGGAAGAAACCTGCAAACTGTTCAATCCAGCTAACTGAGAGGAAAAAGTATCTTTAAAATTTCTACATGAAAATGTGCTGATTGGAGCTCAGACAAATCCTACTGGAATTGAAAAATTCAGTCCCTTTTTCAGAGACTGTCTTTAACAGGAACAGCAGCAACTCTTTTTGCAAATCTTTATACATTTCTCTAAGGTGATCAATACCTACACACCAATATAGCTTGAGGTATGAGGATGATGGGGAAGGGAATAGACATTTTTATATTGCCCACTGTGTTTGAGACATTGTTCTATGCATTTTAGAAATATCTCAACTGATCCTCAAACAATCCTGCCAAGTAGGTATTGTTATTATCCCCATTTCATAGCTGAGGGAACTGAGGCAAACAGAGGTTAAATAGTTTGCACAGGGTCATATAGCTGGTAAGTGTCTAAAGCTTAAATTGAGTTTCGATCTTCCTGACTCTAGGTCCGAAGTTCAATCTACTACACCACTTGCTGCCATCACAATTTACACTCTTTCTTCCCCCTTATCCCATTAGAATTTTGTTCCAGCAGCTTAGTTGGTTTCACTTAGAAATCAAGAAGAAATTAAATTGAGAAGCAATGATGGTAATATTTGAGACATAGTGTTATTTTCATTTTAAGAGAATACTTTACGACCCAAAGAAATCTGTCTCCAAGGAGGAATAATGAGAAGAAGTACTGTTGGACAGGAAAGTTTAATTGGCACTGTTCAACTTATGAGATCTAATCAGTGAACTCTGCCTCTTTGCAAGGCCATCTTAGCTCTAAATATGCTCTTATTTGGTGATATTGTCTGCTATTGTGGGTTTAATTAGTAGCTCTATGCAGATGAATTCAAAATCATTTATTTGGCTCCTGAGCTCTAGTGTCAAACACTATTGGACATACCTTCCCCCATCCCCAAACCCTCCCCTCTTCTGAACTTTCTATTTCTTTCCAAGGCATCTGCATTCTTTTATGCTCAAAGTTTCACAACTTTGGCATCATCTTTGACTCCTTCTTTATGCCATATTTGACAACCAGTTTTTACTATTTCTTTTTCCAAAAGGTCTATTAATTTGACCCTCCTCTACCACATAGCTCTTACTCAGGAGTATGATTGAATGACTTCTGACTAGCTTGTGAGAGCTCATTGTTAAATTTTAAATTTATGTTGCAGAAACAGGAGATTTTTACAAATTAGGGCTTGATTTATTATTTTATTGATTATCTAGATTGAAGAAAGTATTAATAATATGAAGTGTTACTAATCTAAGTTAAAAGTATATGTGCACATATCCTTTTTTGGATAGCTTGGTTGTTAAATATTTATCAGCATATAATCTGCTACTTCTCTACATTGAACAACATCAACTCTCCTAATTGATCATAATATCTCCTAATTGGTCATCCTGCCTCAAGTTTTTTTTCTCTATTCTAATATATATACAGAATTATACACACACACACACACACACACACACATATATATATATATATATATATATATACTACATACAGGAATCAAATTAATTTTTTCTGAAGGCCAGATCTGACTATATTATGCCCTCACTAAAATCCCAATTGTTCTGTGTTACCTCCAGGAGAGATAAAAAATTACTCTTTTATTTGAGCTTCTTTTTTTTTAGTTGTAGTAAGTTTATTTATTTTAAATATACATTGTTTTTTGAATCATGTTGGGAGCAAAAGAAAAAAAAAACACGGGAAAGATTAAAAAATAGAAAAAAGAACTGAACATAGCATGTGTTGATTTACATTCAGTCTCCTTAAATCTTTTTCTGGATGCAGATGGCATTTTCTGTCCAAAATTATATTGGGATTGCTTTGGATTACTTGAACCACTGAGAAGAACCAAGCCTTCCATAATTAATCATCACACATTCTTACTGTTATTGTGCATAGCGTATTCCTGGTTCTGCTTGTTTCATTCAGCATCAGTTCATATAAATCTTTCCAGGCCTTTCTATAATCAGCTTGGTCATCATTTTTTATAGAACAATAATATTCCATTACCTTCATGTACCACAGCTTATTCAGCCATTCCCCAATTGATGGGCATCCACTTCTTTTCCAAGTTGTTACTGCTACAAAAAGAGCTGATACAAATATTTTTGCTTATGTGGCTCCTTTTCCCTCCTTTATGATTTCCTTAGGATACAGACCCAGGAATAGCACTGCTGTGTCAAAGGGTATGTCCTTTGTTTGGTGTCCTTTGGTGACACCGCTCACCAGAATGGTTGGATCATTTCACAATTTCAGAAAACTATTCCAATTGAGAAATGTTTATTAAACACGTACTATGCATTGGACATTGAGTTAGATGTTGGGAATATAAATAAAGAGGGAGGGAGGGAGAGAGAGAGAGAGACAGACAGAGACAGAGAGATAGACAGAGACAGAGAAACAGAGAGACAGACAGACAGACACAAACACACACACAGAGAGAGAGAGAGAGAGACGGAGACAGAGAGACAGACAGAGACAGAGAGATAGACAGAGACAGAGAAACAGAGAGACAGACAGACAGACACAAACACACACAGAGAGAGAGAGAGAGAGAGAGAGAGAGAGAGAGAGAGAGAGAGACGGAGACAGAGAGACAGAGACAGAGAGACAGACAGAGACAGAGAGACAGACAGAGACAGAGAGAGAGAGAGAGAGAGAGAGAGAGAGAGAGAGAGAGAGAGATTGAACGAGAATACCTCTCCTTCAGAGAGCTTAAATTCTATTGAAGTATACAACATATATACAAGGTTTTGCTGCTGTTGTCATCTATTAATGCACAGAATTTTTATTAGGTTGTGGGACCTGGCATTTAATATTCTTGTATGATTTACCAACAAAAGAATGTTTATGTGGGCTCTATTACTCCTTCATAAAGTCTAAACAGATGCACAGAGAAACTCTATTTGGCTGGGATACTTAAGATGGAAAACAAGAATACAATTCTGAGTGCTACTTGCCATATCACAGAGATCCAATTGATAAAGTATGAAAGAAGCATGTGATATCAAGGGAGTGGGACTGTACTAGCAAAAAGAATTATGGGCTAGAAGTGCCAGTAATAGGTAATTTCTCTTTCCTCCTAGCTCCTATCTTCCATTTGGTCTCCTTCACTGTAACTTCCTCTCACTGCCAAAAATATCTTGCTGTCAAAAAAGTAAGACCAAGTGAGATTTCTTGAATTATTGAGTACATGGAAGACTCTGGGAAATGAGAATACTGGTCCTATGACATGGAAGGCAGGATTATATTTAGTATCTTATTCAGATCCTAATAAAGCCAAGTGCCCAACAAATGAGCCAGTATGGGCATTGCTCCCCAAGCAGTGAAAATTCTAACTTGTTTTTGGCATGGGTGGCTGCTGCCATATGAAGAAGGTAGCAACATGCCAGGTGGAGATAAGTCACTAAGCTGGCTGATTAGATCAAATTTCTGCCAATATAATCATCTGAGACCCATTTTCTAAACTGATATTATAGATCATTATAAACTGAAGTTAAATCATGTACCTGATAGAGACTATAATGACAAGTAAACTTAAAGAGGAGGTTTGGGGTGGGGAGAGGATTCATAGTAGGTACTCATTTTATAAGCGATGATCCCCTGTTGATATATATATATATATGTGTGTGTGTGTGTGTGTGTGTATGTGTGTGTGTGTGTGTGTGTGTGTGTGTGTAATATATATATATATATATACACACACATGTGTGTGTATATATATTTGTATTTATGGATATCTAAGGGAAGAAGAACCAGATCAAGCCAGAAGTATCTTCCCATTGGTAACAAAACATACTGTTTTGTTTTACAGTATTACTCTTGCATGTTATAATGTTCTAGGCCTGATCGGGGGCTTGTCATTCATCAGCCAGAGTTTTATTGATGTATAACCTGTATTCAGGCATTTGTACTTTATAGCCATGAGATAAAAAAGTTAGCACCTAATTTTTCTTGCATTTTGCTATGTATTTACAATCAATTTTAATTCTATTAGATCTTGCAATAACACCAGTTTCTTTGTGCTGTACTTGTCTCCCTATCCCTTGGATCAGCATTCAACTCTCATGAGGGTTTTCTTAACTAAATGACTTTATTGGTGGATTGTGATAGGGTTTTCCCAATTTAATATAGTCTCTGGATCCCATGGAATTCACTACAATGACCATGACATTTTCACATTTCAATTATCTGGGGAGAACAATATACAGAGGAAAAACTAAGGGCCTTTCTGGTTCTCCATTATTATAATTTTTCTAATTTTCAGGCACAATGAAAAGGCAAGTAGTGATTACAATGGGTTTTTTGTTTTGTTTTGTTTGTAATGTCTGGTATTATGGCGCTGAAATGAGCAGATAGGATCAATTTTTAACCTATATCTATTCTCTTCAGGGGTAAAGAGAGAATTCAAGGTCAACAGTCAAAGGTCAAACGATGGTTTCCAAGTCTCTCATTATAGTGATTTGGCAGCTCCAGGATTTTAAAACTGTCATTAAACTTCTACTTGTGATATGGGATGGCACAAGAAACTTCTGGGTCCCTGATGCTGCTCCACAGTTTGTATCAGAAGTGGGAAAATTAACCCAAACCCAAAACCTTTGGGTTCTACTTCCAATCCTATTGTTTGAGGAACCCTACAGAAACAATCACATACAAAGCAAATTCTTTCTTTCTTTGCTCCTCCCTTTGTTCCTTTTCTTCAAAACCAACTAGGAGTTCTGCATCTTTCTCAGGAATCTATGAAGTTTGGGTTCTGGTACACTCTCTTCTCCATGATGAAATTCTCTTAGAATTGTTTCAGATCCTTGAGGATGGTAGAATAAACCTATTCTTTAAATTCTCCAGATTCTCAGATTATATCTAGATCTAGATCTATCATTGCTTAGGATAAATTCATAGGATTAGAGACTTAGAGGTAGAAAAAAACCTCAGAAATCACTGAATCCGATCCTGTAACTTTTTTTTCCATCAAGAAGCAATTATTTTAATCACTTTCCTGCCTTGTCTCCATAATTAAAAAGAAAAACAAAACCCTCCCAAAATATACATACTCAAGTAAAATAAATATCTACATTGTCTATATTTCATTTTGCATCCTAAATGTATCACCTCTTAGTTATATTCTACCATTAAACAGAAGGGAGTTAATAACTTGGTACTCATAAAATGGAAACCATACTTTTTGATAATTAATCAGCAAGTTTTCTCTGAAAAATTCCCCTCCATATGGGAGAACCAACTTTTGAAAATTGAAGAAGGAAAAATGTGAAATTAAAGGTCAGAATTGAATGATAGAATGTTAAAGATGAAGAGACATAAGGAATATCCAAGTCTACCCCTGACCTTTTATATTTAGAGAAAGTGAGACATATGGAGGTTAAGGTGATGTATGGAGGACTTGAATTATTATTTATACAGGAGTCCTGGCCCCCAAATTACCACTCTTCACAGTATACCAACCTGAAGCCCCAAATCATATACATCATTTATTCCTTGTCAAAATGTTCACTTTTCATTACATAGACACAGTTAATAATATTTCACATTTGAGATGCAATATCTTGCTTTTCTGATGTCGAAGATCTGGCTTCACTAATAATAGATTTTTTAAAGTATGTAGCTCTTAGCCCTATGAGATAGCCACTATTATTTCCATTTTATCGGAGTCTGAGGATAATTAAGGGATTTAATCAGGGTCACACTAAGTAATCTGAGGCAAAATCCAAACTTGAGTCTTCCTGACTCTAAGCTGGAGGTTAAGTCTAATTCTTTATCTATTATCCCAGTTACATATACTACTAGCTGCCATGTATTATCTCTATGGTTCTGGGCAGAATACCAGACAATAAAGACTAAAAATTACAAATGAGTTTCCAATCCACATTCTTGGATATAGTTTCCACAAGAGTGAAATCACAGGTATGAACCAAAAAATAAAAAAATAAATAAATAAAAATAAAAATAACCATAAGGCTTAAAAAACATCATACTTAAAACATCCCAGGTATTAGTTTTTGCAGTCACTATACCTGTTTGACAGAGAAAGGATCTGAGTCATTTCTCCAAAATGGTAAAACCCCTACATGACTGAGCCACATCTGAGAGACAAAGATCTGGATCTTCTTCCTCTAAGACCAATTTTTTTTCCTACTCAGCTATTCTGTCTCTCCAAGCCTATAAGCATATAAGTATGTATCTTTATTATAATCAGTCCTATTAAGCAAGTAATAAAAGTAGCATTCCCATTTTAAGAATGTGAAAACATAGCCAGAGAGACTATGTACTTTACTATGGGAACTAAATGAAGCACACTGACTACATCTTATTAATCAATTCTGGAGCTAGCTCACTTCCCTTCTATTCAGCTGTGGGTATAGTCCAATTTCTGTCTTTTGAGAATACTTTATTCAGTTATGAGAACTGTGAGAGAACTTTATTGAATTGTTTGAACTTAACCCTTTGTGGCTGGGAAGCCTTTATCTGTTAGTTAAAGACCTTTAACTAAGGACCTATAATATGAGGACGAGAAACCCAATTAGATCCAAAGATTGCTCTAGTTCCATACTGATAAGTTATTGTTTTCAAGTTCCTTTGATTGATTACAGACATTGGGAGGGGAAGGACATTTTTTTTTCTAATTTAAGGGAATTGTACCTATTTGCTTTTCCTCTTTCAAACTGGAAAGTCCCTAATCTTTCCTCCAAAGAAATCAATTTACTTAATTTTAAATCCTGGTTTATATCCTGCTGTTTTCTTTTAATGAATAGAAATCTGTCTTCTTTTTGTATTTGAGGTTTACCACCAAGGTGAGGAGGCCAGGTTCCAATTTGTTATACAACTGGCATGTATAGCTTAATATCATTATCTCAGAAGTTCAATTTTTGCACCCATTCAGAATGTACCTATTATCACATTATCTATATTCATAGAGCTATAAGAGCCAGAGCAAAGGTTCAAATCCAGATCTTCCATCTCCCAGTTCTGATAGTTTGCTTCCCAATTTGTTTAAACTTGGGTTCTTATTGTTTTTTTTTTCTGTGTCATTAACCCCTTTGGTAATTTGGTAAGGTCAACAGAGCTCCTTCTCAGAATAATTTTCCTAAATACATAAAATATACAGGGATTCAAAAGAAACCAATCATGTTGACATACAATTATCAAAATATTAAAAATTCCAAACTTCATAAAGGGTCAATGAACTCCAGATAAAAAGCTCTTCATTTAGAATATTTTAAGGCCTCGGGGAAAACAAACAAACAAACAAAAAGCTCTTACAGCTCTTCCTGTATTTATTTATTTTTCCCTCTTCCCCTACACCAGTTCTTTCTGTCTCTTTTTAGATTGAGGGAATAAAAACAACTGCCTTCAGTAAGCCTGTTGTACTCTGGGTTTTCCTGACCCACACAGCTTTCCATAAAAGTCCAATGAACAGGGAAGAGAAGGTAGAATCAGACTATAATGAATTTATTTTAAGGCAGCTTCCTGATTTCCTTCAGGCCCCTTTTAATGTATTCTTTGTCCCTGAGCAGGAGATTATTTTTTCCCAGAGATGTTTATAAAGAAAGATAGAAAGGGAGAGGAAAAGGGTAAGGTTTTAATGTAGTTTGATGCTTTAGATTTCTCCAGTGCCTTCTGAAGAGCTACAGGCTCTGTAGAAAAGAACTTTTAAACACTTCCTAAATAGAGAACAATTTCCAAGAATCACCCTGGCCAAAATTGGGATGGGACCAAGAGCAGCCACAGAAGGGAGAAGACAGCAGAGGAGGGGGAAGGGAGACAACAGATGAGATTGTGGGATCTTGTCAAAAAGTGTTTCAACTTTTCATTTTACCAGTTATGATTGAGTGTCTCTTCTTTGCCTTGACCTTTTGATTTGGCAAGACTCCTGTTCCATACAAAGCCTTCCTTGGTCTCCTAGCTCCAGAATCAATAGTCTTCTCTCATTCCCCAGCTTCTACAGCCTATTTAAGGCTTTCACTGAAGAGGGTCATAATAGCTGGATTTCTCTTTTGAGGATAAAATTCGTAATGTAATTTTGGCTGGAACAAATAGTGCTGCCCAATCTTGTTTTCAGTATAATTTTTAAGTCAAAAGAGTTTGGGGTTTTCTCGAATCTGCCATTTTGTTGTTTTTGTTTGTCCTTTGTTCTCAGAGGACCAATGACATCAGGAGAGTGATTTCTTGACATGCAAGTGAATTAGATTTAAGTGAGGCATAGCTGTGCAAAGTCATCAATCTTACTCTCTCTTCCAGTGATGTTAGATCTGGCGATGATTGGGTGTATGACTTTAAAGAGTCACTTGCCCATCTTTGAAGCAGTTTTCCAACCCATAATATATGGAAGGACTTGGTATATGAGCAGTGAGCTATTTCACAGCCTTAATTGTGTGTAGTTCCATAAATATTTATCTGAAATCTTCCACTTTGCAGTGGTGGCATATATTTAGCCTAGTATTCTTTTAGATAAAAACCATGAATTTACTGGGTTTTTTTCCTCACTAATATTTTTGGTTTTAACATCAACTTCATTTTCTTTCTTTTTTTTTTTTTTTTTGAGCAAAGTAATACTCCATTTTATTCATGTACCACTATTTAATTTAGCAGTTCTTCAGTATGTTTTCAGTAAAGAACTTAAATTCTAACAGGGGAAAGAAGTACATATATACAGAATAAATATAAAGAAAACAAAGACAAATGCAATTAATTACAATGTTGTTTAGGAATGAGGATACTAGTAGTTCAAAGAATTGACTGCAAAGTCATGTTAATTGCATTTAAAAAATAGGTTTCAGTGCCCAATGTATTTCTCCCTAACTAATCTACCCAAACTCAAATCCCCAAAGTGATATTCCTAAAGTACAGTTTGGGACATGTTACTTCCATCTCAGTAATATCCAAGAGCTCCTTATTATTTCCGTGATCAAACACAAATTCTTCTGCTTGACATTTAGATTCTTTTTATAAAGCCAAAATAGATACATAATTTACCTTTTTCCTGTTCCTTTTTATTTTCTTTTTTCCAAGTAAATTTAATTTTTTACCCATTTTACACATTTATTTTTGATATACATTACTTTATGAATTTAAAAATCAGAGCAAAAGGGAAAAATCATGGAAGACATAAAAAAAAGTGAACATAGCATGTATTTATTTACATTCAGTCTCCTTAGTTCTTTTTCTGAATGCAGATGGCATTTTCTCTCCAAAGTCTATTGGAATTGCTTTGGATCACTGAACCACTGGGAAGAACTAAGTTTTTGATTATTGATCATCATACATTCTTGCTGTTACTGTGTTCAATGCATTCCTGGTTCTGCTTGTTTCACTCAGCATCAGTTCATGTAAATTTTTCCAGGCCTTTCTAAAATCAGCTTGTTCATCATTTTAATAGAGCGATAATTTTCTATTATCTTCATATACCACAACTTTTCCAGCCATTCCACATTTGATGGGCACCTACTCATTTTCCAATTATTTGCTACCAAAGAGCTGCTACAAACAGTTTTGCACATGTGAGTCCTTTCCCCTTTTTTCTTGGGATACAAAACCCAGTGATGGCACTTCTGGTTCAAAGAGTATGCACAGTTTGATAGCCTTTTGGACAAAGTTCCAAATTGTTCTCCAAATTGGTTGGATTATTTCACAACTCCACCAACAATTCATTAGTGTCCCAGTTTTCCCTCATCCCTTCCAACATTTATCATTATCTTTTTTTGTCATCTTAGTCAAACTGAAAGCTGCAAGGTGGTACCTCAGAGTTGTTTTAATTTGCATTCTCTAATCAATAGTGATTTAGAGTATTTTTTTTTTCATAAAATTATAGATGGCTTTAATTTTTCCATCCAAAAATTATCTATTCATATCCTTTGAGCATTTAACAATTGGGAAATGACTTGTATTCTTACAAATTTGACAGAGTTCTTTATATATTTTTGAAACGAGGCTTTTATCAAAAACACTGGCTATAAAGATTTCCCTCCCCAGCTTTGTACTTCCCTTTTAATCTTGTTTCTATTGGTTTTGTTTGTGCAAAAAGTTTTTAATTTAATGTAATGAAAGTTGTCGATTTTTCCTTTGTCAACTTCATTTTCAAATATATTCCTTTCCCTTCCATGAAAAAAAAACTCTTCTAATAACAACTTGAGAGAGAGAGAGAGAGAGAGAGAGAGAGAGAGAGAGAGATGCTGCAGAAACTGAGGCAAGATAGAGAGATTAGAGAGTTTTTAATATGTTATTTGAGAAGGAAAGATTGTCTGGGGCCAAAACAGGATCCTTGTTGGCCCCAGGGCTGACTTGGACTTTAGTCTCAAAGAATCCAGGAGCGAATGTGAGGTTCCAATAGTTTTTATATGTGGCTCCAAGATCAGGAGTATAATCCAAACTCTGGTGAGTAAGAATTTTCAGAAAGAGACCATCAATTTGATTCTGACAGGTTAGGGGGTAGGACCATAAATTCTTACAAATTGGGAGTAAAGGATACAGTCAAACTAGAGCCAGGAAGTCTGGAGAGATAGAGGTAGAGGATCTTAATTAGGTATCTGAGATAGGACATCTGGAGTCTTACCTTTTGGAATGCTAGCTCTTTACAACCCTAATTATCTCAGTCCTAATGGTCAGGAAGGGGGTTTGCAACCAGGGGGTTGAGGCAGAATAATTCAAGGAATTGAGGCAGAACAATTTAGAGAAACTGAGGCAGAATAATTTAGGGAAACAGAGGCAGGACAATAAAAGGGAACTGTGGCACAACAAGAAAGAAGAGGGAAAACAATAATAATTCTGTTTTAAAGAGAAAGAGGAAAAACAGATCAGCAAAGCTGTTTTTTGCTTTTCTCTTTCTCCTTCCCTCCTTCTTTCTCTTCTCTCTCTTCTCTCTCTCTCTCTCTCTCTCTCTCTCTCTCTCTCTCTCTCTCTGTGTGTGTGTGTGTCATTGTCTCTCTCTCTCTCTCTCTCTGTGTGTGTGTCATTGTCTCTAATTTGTTTTTAGAAAAGATGATTCTTTCTTGAAGGGAAGGAGAAAATAAATGCATCAACCAATTCTGAGAGTATTTTTAATTCTCATTATTTTCCCCCACCCTCCTATGCAAAGGAGAGATACATTTCTTTTTTGTTGTTGTTGTTGCCAAGTTTTAACATCAAAATTCACTTTTCTGTTTGCTCTGGTGAATCCATTTTTACAGGAACTTGTGGAGAAGAAATTTCTCTACCAATGAAGATCAATACCTTAATAATCTTAGTTGTTTGGTGCTTTGAAAGGTCAAATAACTTGCCCAAAGTCATAAAGCCAATATATGTCACAAGATGGATTTGAACCCAGTCATCATCACTGATTTGAAGGCTAGCTCTTAATTACTGCATGAAATCTGCCTCTATAAAAAGGATTCTTTGAAAATTCAATAGCAAAAGAGATCTTTGACAATCTGGTAGAGCTTATGGATCCCATTTCAAAGTGATGTGTAACTTTTTATTATTAATCATAATTGAAGGAAAAGTTACAATTCAGCTGGAGGCTAGGGAAAATAACAATGTAATTTCCCATTCAAATTCAAGGACCACCTGAAAACATTAACCCTTTTAGATGTAAATAAGATAATAAACATATTTCATCAGATATTTATTATGTATGAACAACTGTACTAGGCATAGAAATTTTTAAAAAAGACAAAAATCAAAACAGATTTTGCCCTCAAGGAGTTACATTTAAACTGGTAAGATATTTGCATATATGCAAATAAGAAAGATTTTTGAGAATGTAGAAAACAGAAATACCTAGTGGGGGTGACAGGCAAAGGGATCACATAGAAGATAGCAAACTTTGAAGCTGACAACTGTAATGAGACTAATGATATGTATTTCTAATGGGCATTAAAGAATTTATGATAGTCTTTGCAAAAATAATTATGTTATGTTCATAACTAAACTGAAAGCCCCTGTAAGTTTTATTGTCAGGATTATTAGCATTGAGTCCTCTTTTGTTAACAAATAATATAAAGCAAGACTTCATTGAGCTAGCATTGTTGAAGGAGGAGCTATTTCAAAGTAATGTTGATGTTGTTTTTTTTAGCTAGTTCCTTTAAGGACCAAAATAGCATTTATTGTTTTTAAAGACAATATTCTAAAATGGATTATACAAATCTCCCTGCTCTCAAAATAATAAATTGTTCATATTTTAATACTTTTCTCAATGATTTTTGATATGATCATTGGAACTTGTGCTTCCTTCAAAGGTTAGCTCAGGGGTTAAAATTTCCAAGAAACCTTTCAGTGTCCTTTTAGTCATGAAGGACTTCCTCCTTTTCCAAGTTATCTTGCTTTACTATTTTTTTTTTCTGTTGATGTGATTAGTGTCCCCCAAATATTTCAAGTACTTTGTAAATGAAAGATGCTTTCCATAGGTTCCTTCCTTCCTCCATCCCTCCCTCCCTTCTTCCCTTCCTCCCTCCCTCCTTCCCTCCTTTTCTCTCTCTCTCCCCTCCGTCTCTCCCTCCCTCCCCTCCCCCTCTTTTTCCCTCCTCCCCCTCTCCCCTTCCCTCCCTCTCTCCTCTCCTCTCTCCATTCCTTCCTCCCTCTCTCTTTTCCTCCCTCCCTTCTCTCCCTTTCTCCTCCCTTTCCTCCCTCCCTCCCTTCTTCCTTCCTTCCTCCCTCCCTCCCTTCCTCCCTCCCTCCCTCCCTTCTTCCTTCCTCCCTCCCTCCCTCCCCTCTTCCTCCCTTCCTCCCTTCCTCCCTTCCTCCCTTCCTTCCTTCCTTCCTTCCTTCCTTCCTTCCTTCCTTCCTTCCTTCCTTCCTTCCTTCCTTTCTTCCTTCCTTCCTTCCTTTCTTTTTCTTTTTTCCTTCCTTTTGAGTGGAAGAAAACTGAGGACTTCTCAGAATAATAACCTTAGGTAATTCAAGACTCGGCACTAAGGATCTGTTTAACTATTAAGGCTCTGGGAGAAGAGCAAAGATTTAAGATTTCCAGCAGAAAATACCTGAAGTAATCCCTTTTGACCCTTGCTCAACTGCTTAAAGAAGAAAAACATACCAATTGTTTAATGACCTGGAGATATCTAATAAGTCTCCAAACTGGCTCTCTCTGTCTGTTAATTGATTACATGAAGTAAAATGGACCAACCTTTAACCCTTTTGGATTAATTGATTATTAACTTTTGAAGCAAAATAGACCTTTTTTTCTTAATAACATTTATTGCTTAACAAAAACCCTGGTACCACAAAAAAATCCACCTGTATTTGAAAGACAAATAAGAAATAAAGGTCAGGGTTGCCAATGATTCTGATGGGGTCTAGATATGGGGTACCTAAATGAAATTAGGGTTTAATTGAGGTCTAGTGGCAGGTTCGGGGTACAGGGTTTGGTGCAAGGATATGGAGTTAAATGAGGTCTAGTAATGACACAAGAGTCCCCTATAAAGGAATTTACAGGCCCAAAAAGCTAGATTGATAAAAGAGGTTTATTATGGGGTTTGGAAGTAAGGTTAAAGCATAGTTAAGGAAATGGGTAAAGGTAGAGATAAGAGGGCACTGGAAACAGGATTCCAGCGGACAGAGATCCCTGGCATGCCAGGCATAAGGCTGGCATGTTTGGAACTTCTGCAAAGAGCGGATTCCAGCTTGACTTTTTTATAATGAGAGATTCAGCTAGAGGGGCCCATAGGTGGAGTCCCAAGTTGGCTCCCAAGATGGATTTCAGTGGGAGCTAGAGCTTGCTTGGTGGAGGATGGGAAACCTGAGCAGATCATTAGAATGGGGACTGGGACAACCCAAGTTGTCTCAGATCCAGGTGGGGGCTAGGACAGTCCCAGATCTTCTATTGGAATTCAAAGAGGTGCTTTTGACCAGGATTTGTGAATCAAAGGTCCTAGCTTCTGGGTTGATAATGCATCAGCTCGGAGGGGTTGGACATCAGAAAGGAATACATCAATCTAGTTTCTTAAAGGGACCACAACCCGCATCAATTCTAAAAGGATTAAGAGGAGATGGGTGGGCGAATAATTTCTGTAAGACCTTGACTACATAACTATGTTCCTTACTACCGTAAAATTGGCTTTTCCTGCTCCAGACTTTCTGGTGAAGAGACTGCCCCACTTCTTGTGAGAATCGGAAAAACAAAAAAAAACCTTTTCTGTTTGTACCTAGAGAGGCCTTTGAGTAGTCAATTTTGGGTTGGGATCTTTGCATCCCACACACTTTCTTTTCTCTTCTTTCCTTTCTTTTTTCTTCTCTCTTTTCTTTTTTCTTCCTTCTTTCTTTTTTTTTCTCTGTCCTTCCATCTGTTTAACTGTCTTCTTTCCTGTCTTTTTTTGAATATTTTGAGTTCTTGATAAAGTAGATATAACAAGAGAGTAACTGAGCCTCTTAGCTTTCACCAAGGAGAAGAGGGTGATGGAATGTACCCTTGAATCTTTTCTCACCAAAGAACGGGGGGGGGGGAGGAAATCATAAAAGTCTATTTTTTTTTCTGAGATTTCATTCTTAGAATTTACCTCCTCAACAAGGGATCACTTATCCTTTGCTTAAAGCCCTAAAATGAGGGGGAAACCTACTTTTGGACAAATTTAGTTGTTAGAAAAATTTCCTTTTTTTTTTAAATGAACCAAATCTAAATCTCGCCATCTGCCTCTTCTATCCATTTTCTCCAGTTTCTCCCTTTGCAAGCTTAACCCTCTTCCATTTGACAGCCTTTTCAATAACAAAAGACATACTGAAAACCTTCTGTCATGGTTTTTCAATTCCCTATTTCTTTTAAATCATCTTTGTGAGGAATGGTGCTAGTGAGATTCCTATTATGAACACATTCTCCTTTTAGACTTACTCAAAGAAGTCTGAGAATTGAAGATCTTTTTTACTTTGGCAAGAATCAACAATTATGAAGCATTTACTCTATACCAAATATAGTACATACTGCACCAAATAAAATATTGGTGGATTGGTCCCAGTGATTTACACTCTTATAGGTCTTTCCTTTCCCTTTCTTTCTTTCTTTTTTCTTTTGGTCATTCCCAGTAATCAATCAACATTTATTAAGCACCTATTGTGTTCCAAGTGCTTTGTTAAATGATAAAAGGAAACTTCTTTTAATAATTCAAAATTGAAATGCTTAATTATTATGTAACTTTCAATTACAAAGTTTCTTTGGGGCATTGAGGGAATCCATTTGCCCAGAGTCATGCAGCTAGTATATCTCAGTGTCAGGACTTGAATCTTCTCAAGGCTGGTCTTCCACTGATTATACCATGATGCGTTAAGGGAAAGTTTTCACTTTTTCATGTCTTGATTATATTGATGAGTATGTAAATGATTATTTGTCAGAATGACAATTAGCTGGATCAAATGATTACTCTGTACTGAGTACATAATAATAACATAAATATTATTATATACTGCTATCATTCAGAAAACATACACACACACATTTTAAATAACATTCCAATAAGTAGACTTCTAACAGTGGTCTCTAGTTCTTCACCACCCTACATGGTTCAGAGCCTACAGTGCTAAATCTGGAATTGGGGAAAACTTGAGTTCATTTCTAGCACCAGATACCTGCTGGTTATATAACCCCTAGATAAGTCACTTAACCATTGTTTTCCTCAATTTTCTCATCTATAACATGGGGATAATAATAGCACCTATTTCCCAGATCTAGGTCAAAGATCAAAGGAGATATTTGTAAACTTTAAAACACTATGTAAATATTAGTTATTATTGTTATTATTATTAATTACTTATCACTCAGGTGACTCACTCTGGCCATATTCAGCTCATCAAAATTCCTCCTAAAATCACCCAAAACAGAAAATTATACTCTAAAGATGTATCCTTCCCAGAGTAAAAAGCAGCCTTTGCTGACACAGGTGTTGCTGACACAGGGAATAAGATAAATTGGAGGCAGAGGGAAGAGAAGAGAAGTCAGACAATGCAATGGCCTCTCAGTCACAGAGGTCAGAGAATGCAACTGCCTCTCAATCTCCTTATATCATCCTCTCACAAGAGGAGATCCATTCTGGGTTGGATCTCCAGCAGCCACTGTCAGGTGGCTCCCATGTATTCCAACACACCTGAGTTATTGTTTTGATCTGACCTGTCACTTAGCTTATGGAAAATTTTTTTTTCTTTTTCTTGTTCCTTTTCTTTTGTTCCTTTTTATTTTTACTTGTTTGGATGAGCTCTGTTCCTGGAGTAAAGGGGGTGCTGTCCCAACCTTCCTTTGCATCTCTGAGCCTTGGCTTTGAGTACAGGGGCCCCTTGTGTTTACAGGGAGTAGTTTTGCCTGCTCTTTTCAGGAAACAGCCTGGTTTCCCAGAGTTTGCCTTCTGAGCTAGGGCTGGAAGCTGCTCCACTGATTTGCTCTTCTACTGAGCCAGATCTTAGTTGTTGATTTGTTGTGATTAAAATCCTCTTACCAACTTTCCCAGAATCTAGTTAAGCTGAGCTGAGTACTCTTTTCATCCCAGTGAGCTTGACCTTTCTTGAATTTTTTCCGGTCTATCTTGAGCTGGAGAGTGGTTTCATTCCATCAGACTGTTCAAGAGTGTGGTTTCATTTGGTTTTTGAGGGAAACTGGGAGAGCTTGAGCAGTTTTCTGGCTTTACTCTGCCATCTTGGATCCCATATGTGTAGACTCTTTAGTTTCTTACTCTCTCTTGCCAATTGCTATATCCCCTTGCACATTTTGCCTCTCTTTTTAGATGTCCTTTGTGTGTGGACATGTTGTTACAATTGCATTTGTGACTTCAGGATCTGGTACATAGTAAGTGTTTACTAAAACTCTATCAAGTCACATCAAGAAGCATTAAGTAATCACTTTCTATGTGCCAGCATTATGCTGAGCTATTATCTAAGTATCTAGGAACCTGTAGTGTGCTTTCTAGAGCCCCCAAATTGGTGTGCCAAAATATACCATCCGGACTAGTTCTCTGGAGGATCTTGGGACCAGCCTTAGTCTTAGTGGAGGAATGAAGAAAGCAGGAGACTCATAAAGATTGTCAAAGATGGAGCGTCCTTATTTCAAGTCCTCTGTACCTTTGTATGACTACATCATTATAGCACACTAAATATGTGCCAACTAGAGAACCATCATACCATCACATCACACTGAGAAAGTGCTAACTATAGTAGCATTACATCACCACAGCACACTGTGCAAGTGCTAATTATAAGCATTTATACTGCTATTGATACATACATGCTCTCTTTACTGTAAGTATCCCTTGTATCAAGTAGAACACAGGTGGTCACACTCTCCTTGACTTCTCAGGAAGGATGAAAACCCTTAGGGGAGATGAGGAGCTAAACCAGACATTGTCAGCAGGTTTCCTCTGGGCTGAAGGGTCTTATTTAGAGTTCCCCCACTATCTGGGGCCCTCCACAGAATCCATCTTTTTTTGGCATTCATTTATTATCAGTCTATCTCTTTAGGTATCTATCAAAATATCTATTTATTATAAACTTATCTCTTTGGGTATCTAGGTTAATATCTATTTTTCATCAATCTATCTCTCTAGATATTTAGTGATTTATTTCTCTTTATCTCTGGATATCTAGGCATCTACCATCTATCTATCTCTCTAGGTACCTAGTTTTCTGTCTTCATCTCTCCCCCTTTCTCTGTCCTCCTTCCTGTGCTTTTTTCTCTTTCCCTCCCTGACTCCCTCCTTCCCTCCCTCTGTCCCTCTCCTTCCCTTCCTCCTTCTCTCTCTCTCTCTCTCTCTCTCTCTCTCTCATTCTGTCTATCTGTCTCTGTCTCTTTCTGTATCTATCTCTCTCATATCAATCTGTTTCTCGCTCTCTCTTGCTATATACCTTTCTGTCTGTCTAGCCTTCTCAACTCTATGCCATACTGCTGCTCTCATCATCCTTTACTTTTTAGCTCTTTTCTTCTCTTCTCATCAGACTTTTTGGCTTATTTCCAACTAAGCACTGAGCTGTTGAGTTTACTGGAAATATGACTTCCTGATAAGTTACTATACTTGGACCTATAAAAGATTTAGGCTCATGGCAGAACAAATTGATAAACATATCAACAGAGAAAGGGAAATCATGAAAGTGAAATATTACTCATGAAAGTGAAATATTACCTTTTCTTTCTCATTAATCAACATGTTAAAAGAAGACTTAGGGTGAATAGTGAAGGGAAAGACTTTCAGTTCAAGAAAGTGGTTTGGAAGAAAATGGCTATAATTATAGAGTAGAAAGTAGACAATCCTCCATTAAAAGAAACAAGAAAAACATGAATTAATAAATGTAGGCTCTTTAAGACCTGACTTGAATTCAATTCAAACACTTAGTAGCTATGCAAATCTCAGAGGCTCAGTCATCTCATTTGTTAAATAGAAGTGTTAATAATAGCAATAGTTATCAAATGAGATTATTATGAGGTATTCTGATCTTAAGATTTTGGGGAGCTAAAGCTGGAGAGGATCTTTGAAACTCCCCCTCCCCCAGTAAAATTCCCTCATTTTGGAGATAAAGAAACTAAGGATCAGGGAAGTTAAGTTACTTGGCCAAAGTCACACAGTTAGAAGAGACTCAGAGATAGCATTTTAACTTAAGAGTCTTATCCTATATTCAGGAATATTTCTAGTCCATCATGAAGGTACATGCAAACTCCAAAATTTTACATAATTAGGTTAAACTATCATTATAATTATTTTTATTACCATGATTCTTGTGATGGTTTCAAAGACTACAACATTAATTAGATATAAAGATTTTTTTTAATAGGAAAGAGATTTTGAGTTTTCTGAGATAAAAATAATGAAATTTAAAATATATCCATGCCATTTGACCAGACACACAAGCCCCAATAATAAGGCTCAGCCCCAATATGAAAAAATACACTTCCCTCCCTTCTTTGTGTAAGACAGATTACTATGTACATGAAATATTGCAAATTTTATTAGATTTAGTTGATTTTGCCAAACTGTCTTTTTATTTCAATTTTTATTTCCTTTTCTTTTTCTGGTACAGAGAAAGTTTCTGGAAGAAAGGCAAAAGAGATCTACTTGAAAATAAAAACAGAAGGGTGCTGAGATCAACTCAAACCAGCTCATGAAAACCAGTTGTTAAATTTTGAGAATGAGCATTTACATCTCTCAAATCACCATGTGCTAAAAAAGCAAGATTTGATTTATTGTTTGATTGTCTAGATTTTCAAAAATAATGAGAAATAATAATAATAATGCAAAGTAAACTTAAATGTGTGTTGTGGTATTTTCTCCCCAGAAAGCTAGTTATTAAATATTTAACAGCATACTCCTTCAGTTAAAGTAATGTAAAATCCAAAAATAGTGATAAAAATTGTGAAAAAATAATGAATTCATAGATCTCATAAAAAGATACTACACCAGATACTCAGGATGATTGGCACAGCGTTGACATGAAGTAATAAGTCTAATTATTGATTTTTTTTCCTTTTTAAAATTATAACTAAGAAGGAAAAAGCCATAACTAGCTACAATAGTGTAGTAGAATGGAGTCAGTAAAATCATGAATTGTATTTGAAATTTAAATGTGCCCAATATTGATCCACATACTGATACTCAGAAGTTAGTCATGTTACTTTTATATCTTCCCTCTCACTTTTTTAGTTGCCATTGACTGAAAAAATAAAGAAATGCATCTTCTTTACTAATAATTCGAAATTTTTATTTCCAAATATAGTCAGTCAACTTTATGTTGACTACAAAAAGGGAAGATATTACTGGTCTCAAGAATAACTTCCTTAGTTTCATATGAAACTAGATTATCTACTGCCCCAATTCAGAAAGAAATCTCTTTTTATATTCAAATGCATGTCTAGCTATTCATCCATTATTTATGTCTAACTAACTTATGAACATTCATTTAAATTAAAGTATTTTATGTTTCACTTTAAGACAATATATAAAATGTGAGCATTGGTGAAAATAAAAACAATTTAATATAAAACATATTAATAAAAATAAACATTAATAAAATTAATATTAATAAAATATTAATAACATTTATTTAGTGCCTAAAAAGATTTGGGCACAATTGAATGACTGAACAACAAAAAGGCCTACTATGTGTCAGGCACCACATTAAGTGCTTTACAAATATTAACTTATTTTATTTTCACACACAACTCTGGGAGATGTCTTATTATTATTCCCATTTTACAATTGAGGAAATTGAGGCAGTCAGCAGTTAAGAGTCCTGGGTAATACAGATAGTAAGTATATTAAGCATTATATTTGTATTTATATTTGCTGATTTGCATTTATTAATTTTTATATAAACAATAATATTATTATTAATAGTGACAACCTAGAACAATGAATAGGAAGTTAGCTTTGGAATCTGAAATGCCTAATTTCAAGATGTGTCTTTGACATATCCTGATTGTTACTTAACCTTCCAGCATCCTGGAAAAAAAATCTGTAAGAAAAGTTGAGGATCTGGGTCAATGAATAGGGTTTCTACATAGAACTTCTCTCTCATATATAATGGGGATAAACTAGAAGCATTCCCAATAAGATCAGGAATGAAACATAGTTGCCCACTATCACCATTACCATTCAATATTACATTAAAAATGTTAGTTTTAGCATCGAAGTTCCTCTCAACTAATAAAATCACAAATCTGTATGTCTTTTCCCAAAGTAAGTACTATATATATAATTAGAGGATTTTTTTTTCCCAAAGGAGGAAGTAAAGTACAGTGAAAAAGGTACCATATTGAGATTTAGAGTATGGATTTTGGGCTGGTCACTTAGCTTGTCTTGACGTCAGTTTCTCCATTTGTAAAACAAGGGGTTTGGTCTCAATGATTTCTCTTTTCCCTTTTGGCTTAAAAATCTATGAGTTCGTGGTTCTAAATTAATTGAACTCTGGGCCTCAGGATGATCTGAGGTCAAATACAGCCTCAGACACGTGCTAGCTATGTGACTTTGGATATGAGGTTAACCACTCCAGCATCTTTGCCAAGAAAATCCCATGGACAGCACTGTCATGTTATGGTCCATAGGTTCATGAAGAGTCAGACATGACTGAACAATAGCAAATACAAGGATTCTAAATACTTGTTGTATGCTATAATTCTTTAACCAAGGTTTGTAAATTCTTGAAATCACAGCAGGGAAAGGAAAAGGAAGATAATTATGACTAAAAAGAAATTATTAGATTTTAAATTTTTCCTGGCACCATGCTAAGTGCTTTGGAGATATAATATAGTCCCCACTATCTATAGATTTACTCATTGTATATGATAATGCTCTCTCTTTGTTCTACACCTTTGCCCTTGTTCTACTACAACCTTTTCTTTTCTCCACCCCTTGACTTCCCTGTCCTTCAAGATATAGCTCAAATCTCTCTTTTTTGCAAGAAGTTTACCTTCTGGTATTACCTCCCATTTACCAGGTATATCTTTTATGTACATTTTATTGTTTTTCAATCATTTCAATAGCATCCAACTCTTATCCCATTTAGGGTTTTCTTGGCAAAGATACTGGAATGGTTTGACTTTTCCTTCTCTGGCTCATTTTTCACTTGAAGAACTAAGGGTGAACTGATTTGCCTGAAGCTAATAGCGTCTGAAGCCAGATTTGAACTCAGGACTATGAGTTTTCCTAACTGCAGACCCAGCCCTGTGCACTAGGATACCACCTCACTGCATAGTTGTTTGTATGCTGTCTCTTCTTTTAGACTAGACACTCATTAAAATGAAGGACTGAGGTTTTTGCCTTTCTTTGTATTCCCAGCACTTAGCACAGAGCCCAGAACAGAGCAAATGTCGAATAAATGCTTACTGACTAACTACCACATAATTTAGGGTTAGGGAAATTCAGAATTATCTCTTTTCTAATATACATCTATGTAGGATGAAGAAAAAAAAATCTGCTTCAAGCTTATTTTCATTATTATAACACACAAGCTTCATGAACTTAGATAAACCATTTTAATTTTCTCATGTGACCTTGTCTCCTTTCCCAAAAGTACAAATATTCCTTCTTCCCTTCCCTCACAAATATAGTCTTTTAGCCCAGCATATTGCTCACTACACCACAATTTCTGGCTAGTGTTTATGCTGGGTTATGCCAAGTGGAATATTGGTAAATGCTAATTGACTTACTCTTGTCATACTTCCATGCCTAATTTGCATTGTTAACAATTTTTCCATTACTTTCTTAAATCTAGGTAATCACCAAATCAATAAATCAAGCCCTGATGTATTAGATTTGTGATTCCCAAGATGAAAATGCCCACATTAAAAAAGTTGGGTTGTTTTTTTTTTCACCATTGGCTCTTGAAAACTAGCTCATTAGCTCCAATACACTCTTATTTGCACTCTTTAATTTACTGAGCCTGAGTGTAACTAGAAATAGAGCTTAGAAATTCATGACCAAAGGATGTCAATGGAGAATATGGAGCTGAATGATTGCCTTAGAGAATAGCTTTTTGAACAGCCTTACCTACAGGTGATTTGGGGAAGGGCCGCTCTGAGTGTGCAAAAATCAGGTGAAATGTGTCTTGACATTAGTACCTGCAGAGTTGTCCAATAAATTCAGTTAAGATAAGAGAATATGGTAAGAGGTAGTGATGGAATATTTTTATCTTCTATGCCCTGGAAAGTTCATAATAGCTCTTAGATTTAAAGTAAGTCTTTCCATAGTGCTTTCAGTCTCTGGTCAAATCTTATCCATAAACTATTCTTTATTTCAAATGACTGCTTCATTTTCTCTCAACACAGAAAACAAAGTAGCATTGGTACCATTAGACTCTTTATTTTCCTCTCAATGAGTCTTTTAAAATTTATTTTTCATAAACATAATTCTCCTATTGATAATGAAGTCAGTGTAACTAAGGCCATTTTAGTGAAGATGGTACAGATGATACTATCAATTATTTTGGAAAAAAAAAACATCTTTATATATTTGCTTTACTGGGATCACCCTTGGAGCCAAAGGCAGATTTTAGCCTGGGTTCTTAAGACTGAGTTATATTTGACTAAATAGATTGTGATAGGCACTAGATCAAGTTGCTGTTTACCCATGGAGTGACTCTATTTAAGTCTGGCTTGTCAGATTATTCCCATTTCATCCCAATCTTAAAAAGCTCCATAGAGGGTAGCTTTAAATTTTTTTAAAAAATAAATCCCACAGAATACTGTTTGGTACACAGTGGATACATAGAACATACTTGTAGAATGGAATGAATAAATTATTAGGATAGACTGAATTGTGTTCTGTTGAAGAATTTTATTGTTTGGAAGATTCTTTAGTCTGGAAGGAAACTTACTGATATTGTGAGCCTATCCTTAATCCCTCTGCGGTACTGGTGGAAGGGATAAAGTCTCTTAACAGAATGATTCAAGACAGAAATTAAGGGAGCATGCTCAAGAAAACCTGGTTCATACCAATTCTGACCCCATAACTAAGAAATTTGAGAGGAACTGGACTGAAATAAAGAATTGAACAAATCAAAATTACCTATCATTCTTGTGTGTGTGTGTGTGTGTGTGTGTGTGTGAAGGTACATATTAGATGAAGACCAAACATACCATGCCCAGATTTCATTTTTATTTTTATATTTTTCTTTTTTTAATTAACTAATTACTTTTAAAAGAAAGGTCTCCCCACCTTATCCAAACTGGAAGTACAGGACATAATCATAAATATCACTACTGATCAGTATTGGAGCTTTGACTCAGGCTATAGCATTCCCCCCCCCCCCCCCTTAGACAATCTAGTGCCTTCCTCTTTATTCTTAGGGCTTATCATATATTGATGACTAACTCACAATCTGCATTGCCAACTGCAAATCAGAACTCCTAAATTCAAGATATCTGCCAGTCTTGGGATCTCTGGCAGCTGAAGTTACAGATATGTGCCCCATGACCAGCCTTGGCAAAGATTTCATCCAAAATCAAACAAACAAAACAAAACACTGAAGAATATTTCTTCCAGCCTCCAAGTCTAATATTTATGCCCACTGTTAGGGGCAATGAAGCACTGCTCTCTTTTCATGGAGCCTGTACACCACATCAACTAGTAGAGTGGGCCCAGGAGGTAAAAAGGGGCTTGGCCCCTGAGGCAGGAGGCTCCACCTACACAGTTCTGAGTGGGCTGGGTATGGGCAATCCCGGAAGAGAGGCAGCATAAATCGACAGCCTTGAGCAGAATTTGCTCTCTTGCGCTCCAGGTCTACAGGATGGGAAGGGAGACAGAACTCTACTCTAGTAGAATATTTGTTATGGTACAAATTATAGTGAGGGTCCCAGACCAGGAGGTGCTAGGGAAAGAAGTTTATAGAATAATAAGCAGCATCACCTTATTTATCAAGTGATCAGAAGCACTTTAAGAGGTGCAAGCTGCAATCTATTAAAAGTAGATAATGAAGTACAAAAAAAGAATCCTAAAACAAATGAGGGTTTAAATAGGTACTCATCTGGACTAACCTCTCCCATTAAATGGAGCTGGCTGAAGTTAGCTGTGGAAAAGAATCAGGAAGTAAACAAGAAGACAAGGGAGGAGAAAGCAAACAGAGGGAAGATTGCCTCTGTCTCCAAGGCATGGCCTTCTTCCCAATTCCCTGCCTTCCCTAAGAAGGTATGATTCCCAAATGCTCCCTCTGCACCTCCTTGTGGAGGCTTTGGAGCTTCCCAGACAAGTTTAGGACAAATGATACAGAAAGCTGGAAGATATGAAAGAAAGGAGGATCAAATGCAAATATAATGCAGCTGTATATGCAGCTGTGTTCCAATGTGCCCATTGAACATTTAGCAAAATTCAAGTTTCTGGAAAGCAGAGACCCTCGATGACTAAAATTAAACAGGGCCCAGATGAACCGTTTCCTGCTTTTGTGGCCCACCCACAGGCAGCTGTTGAGAGGTCAGTGGGCAGAGGAGAAGACTGCAGCTCCTTATACAGAAATTGGTATGGGAAAATGCTAATACTAACTACCAGAAGGCCATGCTTACTTTAGATGGGGAGGCTGGCCTGGAAGAGATGATAAAGAGATGTGAGAATGTCCACTCCGATGCCTTTCAGATGGATGCCCTAGTGGCTGCTATATCTAAAGGGGCTGTGGCAGAAGACCTGCCCTGGCAGCTTGCAGACAAACAGGGGATATTCCAACCCTTGGTGTCCGACCTCAGGTACAATCTGTGGGGCAGGGACATATTGAAGGCTTGGGGGGAGCCTCAGTTTATATACCACCTCCATAGTATTTTTAATTGAGGTCGTTGGGTATTTGGGTACCACCTTTCATATTACACCAACACCATTAACATGGAAATCTAACACCTTGGTTTGGGTGCCCCAATGGTCTTTCTCAGTGGACAAAGCCCAAGCCTTATGTGACATTGTACAACAACAGCTCAAGACCAGACATATAGAACTAATGTCCAGTCCAAGGAATAGCCCTGTATTCATCATAAAGAAAAAATCTGAAAAAAAAAATAAAAAAAAATTTAAAAAAAAGAAAAAAATCTGGGAAATTCAGAATGCTAGTGAACCTTAGGGCTATTAATTCTACTATTGAACCTATGGGAGCCCTACAGCCTGGCATGCCATCTCCTAATCTAGTACCCACTGGCTGGCCAGCTATAGTAATAGAACATACAAGATTGTTTCTTCTCCATGCCTTTGGCCCCAAAGGATAAGAAAAGATTTGCTTTTACCATTCCCTCTATAAACAATGCAAGACCTGATCTGTGCTACCAATGGAAAGTTCTTCCCCAAGGGATGTGTTTTAGCCTCACCTTGTGTCAGGCATACATAGTGCAAGTGCTAGAACCAACTAGGAAGGTATGGCTTCATGCCATGATCCTGCATTATATGGATGCTATACTGTTATCAGTGAGCAGTGGAAAAGATCTCTCTGCCCTACTTAAAAACACCATAAGTATTCTTGCTCAACATGGACTGGTGGTAGCCGCAGAAAAGCTCCAACATAACTATCCCATCATTTGCCTGGGGTTCCACATGGGGACTTCTAATCAGATACCTAACTTACAATTAGACAAGGTGAATACTCTGAACTTATTTCAGAAACTAGTTGGACAAATTCAATGATTAAGGGCTTGGGCCCCTATTCCTATTTCTTTGATGCAGCCTTTATATGATATATCTTGAAAGGAGAATCTGATCTAAACTCCCCTCATAAATGGACCTCCTCTGCAAAGAAGGTAATTTATAAGATTGTTGCTCTCCTTTCTAAATCTGAGGTGGGACCCCATGTGTACTGGAGAGCTCTCTTTATAGACCAAAAAAGTCCTTTTGCAGTATTACATCAAGGTAGTAAATTTTTGGAATATGTGTATGTCACAAGACCACAGACAATATTACTAAATCATATTGAAATGCTGGGAGAATTTGCCCTTGAGGTTCATCTAACAGGGAAAAGACCCTTATTGTATTTACCCTTTGAACCAGGAGCTGCATAAGTCATGATGCAAACTTATTGGCCATGGGTGTATGGTGCCCAATGGGCTACATTGAGTCCCCATTCTAATGCTTACCCCTTCCCTTGCTGCCCCATATTCTAGTACAGCCCTCTCATAAGACAATTGTTGATGAGCCTGTGTAAGGCACAAATGTTTTACCACTAAGAACTTCAAGGCCTCAATTTATCATAAGCCCTCAAAAGAGATTCTGGTGTTAGAAACTCCTTGATTCCACCTAGAAAAATGAGCTTTTCACCATCCTTCAGGCCTGTAAAAGATACCCTGAACCCATTAACACCATATCAGATAGCTTATATGCTGTCTAAGTGCTCAAAGGCATTGAGGATGATGTCCTATAACCTCAGAATTCTTCAATTGCTAATCTTCTAGCTGAATTGCAGCTGATTTTACAGACTAGGAAACATCCCATTTTATGTCTTGCATGGATACTCTCATCAATGCGGTGCAGGAGGCATATTTGTGGGCAATGAGGTGGCAGACCTTGCTTTACAATGCTCCCTTCTCACGGTCGCCACACCCCTGAACATGGCCATTATTTTCTCCACTTACCCACTAATTCTCTACATTGCCTTTACGGCCTCAACTGGGAGCAAGCCCGACAGACAGAGAAGCAGTGTGTTCAGTGTGTTCTGGTTCTCCCTCCTCCACCTAGCAAAGGAGTAAATGGGATGCTTCCCAGTCTGTAAGCATACAAATTAAACATTTATTGTTAATACATCGGAAGTTTGCAACCCACACATTTAGTTACATGGTCCCATATGGGGTCCTAACCCACATTTTAGGAAATTTTGCAATATATAAGGATGGTTTTGAGGGAACAGATTTCTTTAGTGTGAAGAATTTTGGAGTCATGATAATCTTCTTTAAGGGTTTAAAGTCATCACCAAAAAGCATTAGACTTGACTCCATAAGGCAGAACTATCAACAATGGTTAGAAGTTATAAGGAAGGTTAATGTTAGAAGTAAAATGGATAAATAGATTAGATCTCACATTGGCAGGAACATTTTCCAAGAAAAGGACCATTAGCACATATTCCAATTCTCTCAGTAACCTAAGGTAACCTCTGATGGAAGCAGTATCCTCCCCTATTCACTTTAGCTACTGAACTCCCACCAGTGGGCCTCCTAGATCATTTCAAGATCTTAAACATAGCTATTTATTTAGCAATAAGACAAAAAGAAATCAAATAACTTCACAAGTAATTGTATATTCAAGAAAAATCAGTAATAATAAATATGTTATATCTCATACATAAACCTGGGCCATACTTTCCCACCAGTGCATTTGGTATTTCTTGAGAAGAATGAACACACACTTATAGAGAAATCTGGCAGAGATTTTATTTCCAACATATGGGAGACACAAATCTCTGTGCTGGGGTAACTCACAATTCTTGACTGCAGGCTTTCATACTATTGGTTTATTCAAAAAATTTGGCATAATGTATAGTAGAGTCCCTGTAACTCCTTGTCTATTAATTCTTACCACATCCAACTGGCCAATTCTTCATCTCTTTTATTCTCAAACCAAAGAAGCATTTATAAAGTCTTTTAACTTAAAAGTTAAAAGTGGAAAAGTATTACTCTATTGAACTGGCTGGTTATTCTCTTTAAACTAGAGAACTACAAAACTCATCAGGCTGATTCTCTTTAGCCAATACAGAACAGACCAAAGTTCTATAATAGACTTCAAGGTCACCTGCACTTCTCCCTCCAGAGCCATCTGGGTCCAGGCACCAGATATAGATTAAAAAGACTGGAGATGGCCCTGGATACCCTTTTTAAGCCAAGATCTTTAACAGGTTTCAGTTTGTCTGAGGGCACACTCATTAATTGATTAAAACTAGTAGCAATTGTGACAAAGAATCTCCTCTTTCACTTACTCCAAAGGGAAAAAAAAAATCCATGAATGAATGAATCTGGGAGGGGAAGACTCTTAAGATTTCTGGCCAAAGCAGAAATGACTGCTATTTACATTCAATTTGAGTCAGTCAGGATCCAAACAATGACCAAAGGACTTGGATTAGGACCTATTGGTGATCAATTAGAATCAGATTGGTTTCAGTTTAAGGCCTGGTCCTTAAGAAAGAAAATAAGCTAATAAACCTCAAGATATGAGAGAGGGACTGACACATCCAGTGCCAATAGACAGACCTGTATGGAAAAAACTGAGATCAACAAGAACTGCTGGCCTTGAAGGAGTGCATTTGGGTGCTGGGGTAGAATAAGTCATACATAACCATTCCGGGAAAGCAAGTACTTGACCCAAATACTCAGAGACTCCTTCATTGGGAAAAACTCCTGCATCTGCATATTCACCATGTGTTCCCCAGGAATGAGCTGCTGTGAATATACTCTGAACACATTGAGATATGCAGATAGGTCAAAAAACTGAGTTCTCACAACAGTGAAATGGGGAATTGCAGACCCAGATGGAGGTGCAGGGGGAAGAGCTGGGACCCAAATCAGAGTGCCTATCAGGTCCATGGTGTCTGTGAATGAAGAGGAGCCCTGATTCCACATGTCTAGCTTCTGGGAAGCCATGACTCAGATGTTCAGAGAGAGAACATCTGAGAGGTTCAAGGAGATCATTTATAAATGGTCTAACTGGGTTGAAACCATAAAGTAGCTGAATTAGGACTTGGAGACCTTTAAACACAGCTTAGCATGCCCCCACTGAGGACATCAAGAATTTTAGCAACTTCCAAAATGTCTTACAGGCCCTGCACCTGTCCATGTATCTGACAGAGCAAGTCAACCAGCAGATGAATAGCCATGAACAACTTTGGTAACATGCCAATAAAATATATTTAATGGTTAAACTCTTCCTGTAGGAATGTTTGGATATCCTTCTTGTTTGAGGATCTACGACATGCAGCTGAGATGGATCTGGCCCTGGGGAGTTTCCAAGGCCCACTTCCCACCCTTTACCCTGGACAGGCAGGCCCTATGGCTTCAAGAATACTTTTATTCATGTCTATTGTATAGGGTTTTCTATGGTACAATCTAAGTGAGCACTCAGCCTGTATGTGACTTATGACTGGCCAGGAGCTGTCCCAGAGCTACAGATGAGAAATGACCAGTCTTCCCTTCTTCCCTTCAGTTCTACTTCCAGGGCTCTAGTCCTGGGGGGGGGGGAGGGGATTTTTTTTTAAATTATGAAACCCCTTCTCATTCTCTCTGATACCTGTCTTGGGTTTCATTAAGATGAAGGGACCCAGTGTTGTCTACTGTCTGTATTTAAACATTGCATTAAAGAGAATAGGGGAAAAAAGAAATAGCAAAGTTTCTACAAAACCTCTTTCTTCTTTGCATTTTTCCTTCTCAAACCAAAGAGACATCAAGGGTCAATGAACACTTCTGAAAGGTCTCACCTCAAAAACTCTATATGGTTCTAAAAATGATAACTATAACTAAAGCATGCTCCCAATGCACCAAAATGTTTATGCAGTCAATAAATCAGATTAACTAGCATTTATTGTGTACTATGGTCTGAGTACTATGCATTGTTCTGAGCTTTATGTTTCAGCTAATCAGGAACCATATGTTAACACCTTCTTGTCTGCTGATTGCTCTAGTTAGCTGCTTTCTTTAAACAGTTCTTACCTATGCCTGACTTTTGAAACCACACTGAATCTTCCAGTCCTGTCAGGTCTTTTCACCTTTTCTATTTTTAGCCAGTCAGTTAATAAAAGTTTACTTAGAACCTTTTTTGAGACAGGAACAATGCTAAGAGCTAGAGATACAGAGATGGTCAATAAATAGTTCACTGGGTATATGATTAAGTATAAAATACAAGACTGGAAAGGCAGGAGAAGGTTGCATTATGAACAATCTTGAATGCCAAACAGTGAATATTATATTTGATCCTAGGGTCACTAGAATTTATTGAATGGGGGAGGTGTCCTGGTCAGAATTATACTTTAAGGATAATATTTTGGTAGTTGATTGGAAGATGGACAGGAGCAGGAAGAAATTTAGGACAGAGATACTAGCTCGCAGGATATTGCAATAGTCTAGACATGAGATTATAAAGGCTTGTACTAGGTGGCAGTGTCAAAGAAAAGGGGGTTGGATACAACAAAAGATGTAGCAAAGATAAAAATCAAAAGAAGAATATGGGGAATGATAACAAGTAGAGAATAAGAGATTGGGAGGATGGCAGTACTTTTAACAGTAATAGGGAAGTTAGGAAGAGAGAAGTTTAGGATTTGAAGGAAAAGACAGTTCAGTTATCAATGATTTAAATCAGACTCTCTTACTAGTACTTAGTAATACAGCTTTCATTGATAACTTGCCAAATTCAGTAATCTTCATGTCATCATTCTTCAATGTTCAAACAATGTCCATATTTTTTTTTAAATTTTGAGTTAATCTCATGAATTTTTTTTAAAATTACATGCAAATGAACTGAGGAACCATAATGCCCTGTATTGCTATATTCATCAGTTCTCAACACAGTGCACAATAATCTCAACACATCCTGTTTCCTGGACATTGTATTTCTAAACATATTGTTCCACATCATTTAATCAATTGATAAACATTATTATGTCTGACCAATCCCTAAACACTTGCTTCAGTTACCTTCATGGCCATTGGAACAAATTGCTCTCATCCACTCATTCTGCCAGAGGAAGTCTTCACATGATTGGAGTAGCCATCCCCTTAGCACACCAATAGGTTTGAAGCCTATTGATTACTTTAAGCCTTGTGTCAAAAGTGTGGCCATTAATACAGCTTTTTGGAACCAGGTCATCCACCACATCCTGGGCTATCACAAATAGTCTTGACATTTCTCCTCCAGCTGGATTAGGATGATTCTGGAGCAGAGAGTGAAGTTGATGACTGACTCTCCCTCACTTAAATCCAATTCACAAACAAATCAAGCCATTACCCCTGTTATGTCATTGATCCACTTATAAACTCAAGGACAAACAACAACAATGTTAAGTATCTGCTATGGATCAAGCATTTCACAAAGCACAGTTTTTTTAAAACACAAGTTTCAATGCAGAAACTAAATCCTAGGAGAAGACATTTAATATTTATATGACTTGGGGCAAGTCACTTAACATTCAAAAGTCTCATCTATAAAAAGAAGAGAGCTTTAATGCCTCTTCTAATTTTCAATCCATAATTCTATGATCCTAAGTTACTTGCCTAAGATCATCTAGTCAGCACCCCCATTAATTAGCTTGTAAGCTTGTTGACAGCAGGGAATTTGCTTTGCATCCCCTGTCTTAGCAAAGCATCCAGTTAAATTATTGGAACTTAATAAATGAGTGTGGACAAGTGCTTTCTCCAGAGTTAGTGATATTTCTGCCATATAAAAGTCCTTCTAACCTATTTACCTGCATGTGGATTGCATTCTCCACCCCTAGACTAGGATTAAGGACTACTACTCCTTATTTGGGAGTCTTTGTATATCTAGGATCCAGATCTAAGTGCTGTGATTAATAAATGTTGGAGTGATCCAAATTGAATCTCAACTTAGGCACTGTGTGATCATGGGTTAGATATAGTGGCTAAGCCTCAGTTTCCCCATCTAGAAAATAGGGATAATAACACAAATTTCCCTACTTATCTCACAAAGAAAGTGTTTTGCAACTCTTAAAGATCTTTTTGATTCTGAATCATTATAATTCTTGTGATGCTTTTATGACCTCATTCTAAAACCTAGGTAATAGAGAATCAGAAATCTTAGTTATTGTTTTCAAAAGTCTTACCAAAAACTAAAATCATAGATGACAAATGCGAGAAATAGAGAATTGATCAAGAAAATAAACTAAGATAATTTAGAATAATTTCCCATTTCCTTGAATAATGCTCTTGTCTTCCCATTTACCATAAACATTTTTAGATTTTATATGCCATCAGCAAAATACATAAAGCAAATATAATATCAAAACCCTACTGATAGGAAGTAAAAAATCAAGAATCTCAAGGCAACCTTTTGAAGTGTTAGATTTCTTTCTAGGTGGGACCATAAATTTAACAATTCTCATTAAACATACTAAAAGATTTTGAATCCACCTTATTTTGTTCCTCATATCTAGGTAACAAATGTTAGATGCCTAATAAATGTTAGTTGAATTTCTTGACCTTGTTGGAATTCTGTTGATTATTTATTATTTTTTGTTTTGAGACTATAGCCCAATGAAATTTTTTTCTTCTTTTGAGTCAATGGTGGAGAAAATAAATCTGAATTCCATCTTAGTCATTTTATGTCCTCATGAAATTTCTCAATGAGACACATTTAAAAAATGCACCATTATGTGAGATACATTTAAAATAGTCAAATTGTACTTTGAAATGTGAAATGAAATTCGCCACTACTCCATAAATTAATTACTTAGGTGCTTACACATAATCAGGAATTCTAGGGGGAAAATTCCCATCTGTTAATCATTGAATAAAATCCTATTAACATTTAATATGCATGCATTTCGTAGGCATTGTTTCCTTTTGTGGGTTATATCTCAAAGAATAAAATATGTGTCACCAGGGTAATTGAAAAACATCACTATATTTTGCAATTAACAGATAAAGTCTCAGGTGATAAATATTCAGCTTTTAAATACCTAGAAAATTGTCACTTTAATAAATTAATTGGAAACAAAGTATGATTTAATTTTGTAGAGTTTTTCTTTCTTTAAAGAAAGCACAATGGTAATAAAAAATAGTTCCTCCAATTCACATGAATCCCTTTTTACCTCCTTTTCCTTACCTTACAGGTAGCAACAACAAAAATAATATTTAATATCATACATATTAATATTAAGAGTAATAATAATAGCTCACCTTAATCTGTACTTTAAGGTTTGCAAAGTATTTCATGTATGTTATTCAATTTTATCCTCACAACAACTCTGGGAGGTAGGATTTATTACAATCCTCATTTACAAGATAGATGAGGAAACTGAGACTGAGAGCTTGTTATTACTTGCCTGAGGTAACAAACTATTAAGTGTCTGAGGGGAATTTGAACTCATGTCTTCCTGACTCCAAGTTCAGCATTTTATCCACTATGCTTTGTTAATAATAATTGCCTATTCCACACAGTGATTGTTGTAAAGATGAAAGAAATAACATATTTGAAAATATTTTGAGCTATTTAGAAAGGTAGCTAGAAAAACACATTATAGGAATGTAGATAAATAAATAGAACATTTATTAATTAATTATTCTATGGCAGAAAGGTACTAATTGTTAGGGATACAAATACAAGAGAAAACAAACAAACAAACAAATAAACAAAATGAAAACAATACAACAAACAGTCCTTCCCTTTGAGGGGCTTATGCAGGGAAGGATTTTTAAAAAAAGACAGATTGAGTGTAAATTGAAGGTATTTGAATTACAACTATTTGGTTAGTTATAGGTATGCTTAAATCACTAGGAAATAAACATTTTATCATAAGTTTTAATTGAATTTGAAATTTCATATACATTATGTATATATATACCTATCTATACAAATATGCATATGTATGAAATAAATTTCTAGACATAAAACTAAAAGACCTATGATTCATAGGCATAGGCTCTCCCTTCACCAATATAGGCCACAAGCTAGCTATGCTTATTGCCCAAAGTAAGGAAAGATTAAATAACTAGCCAGGGTCCCACTACTTTAGTATCAGGTAGTATTTAAAGCCAAGTCTTCCTGACTTACCTTCATTAGTATAGGTAAGACAGTTCATTGACTCATATATACAAACATAAAGTGAAGTTTTATGAGGTAGCTAATAAAACCAAAAATCTTAATAAAATGCTCATTTCCTAGTATATTGAATACATCATAAATGACCAAATTAATTAAAGTTCAAAATATCTCTATATTCATGCTTACTTTTTTCTCTCAATAGGAAAAAAAATATTTTTATACCATTTCTATTCTTCCCTATAATCTCTGTTAAATTGAGGAGTAAAGCAACTAAAAATTATCATTCTGCTGTTGAATAGAATGCAACAAAAGGGTCCCACTTACACATTGTTATTCTATGTGCACATATGTATGTCTGGAATATATAAACATATGTATATACACGTGTGCATACATATATATGCATCCCCAAGTGTGTACTGTGGAGAGACACACACACACAGACACACAGAGAGACAGACACCCTGGGATTTCATCAGTGTAGAAAATTCCTGAGGTGGAAATCTATTCCACTGAGGCAGAGGTGCAGTTTTTCTGTACTTCATATATGGACTCAGAGAGCTACATGGAATACTGAGTATTTACATAGTTAATATGTATTAGCGTGAGGACTTGAAAGAATTTTCCCAGCTTTTTTCTTTCTCATTCCATCATCTTTCATCAATGTCTTATGCTGCCCATCCCACTTTTTTCTCCTTTCTCTTCCTCTATCCCCCTTCTGTCTCTCTTTACCTTTCCTTTCCCTCCCTCTCTATATCATGTTTTATATAGTGTGTCGACTGATGAT
Source organism: Sarcophilus harrisii (assembly GCF_902635505.1). Classification (NCBI taxonomy): domain Eukaryota; kingdom Metazoa; phylum Chordata; class Mammalia; order Dasyuromorphia; family Dasyuridae; genus Sarcophilus; species Sarcophilus harrisii. The sequence goes on from NC_045430.1 coordinate 48,581,496, forward strand.
ATTATGATGTTCTCTGCTTTAGATATTTTCAAATAAATGTTATTGATTTTCACCTTGACCTCATTTTTACCAATTACTTTCAGAAGTTCTCATGGGTCAACATTTATGATTGTATTTCCTAGGCTATTGAGCCAGAGGATATTCTCATACTCAAGAACAAATATATATGTAGCTAAAAATATCAGAGAAACAATTGATGCCATATAATTCAACAGTTGTATGTCTAAAACAAATGTAATTATTCTGATGCTATTCATTGCTGCCATTAACTATTATTTTGCTGTCTTTAATTTTAAACATGTAGTCAACTCAATTATTTGTTGTAATAGAGAAAAGTGATACATATGGCAGTCTTTACTCACAATAGGAATAGTGCTTCCTATTTTTAGGTTATGAGCACTTCACCCACAAGGGTGAACTGGAAGATAATGGAAATGAAAATATTTAGCTTTCTTGTCTTATACAGTTTCTGGAATTCTACAGTCTAGTCAAACTAAATATGGTATTCTGAAAGCATAATAAAAAATTGATATGGAAAATTTAGGGAAATGTGGGGAGAAATATGATTGGATAAAGAATAAAGTTAGCAGCACCAGGAAAATATATACATACACCTATAGGTGTGTTTGGGGGAGGAAAAACAAAGAAATATCTACAATAACTTTGTTGTATACTTAGAGGGAATAGCAAATTGTGTATGGTAAATTTGCAATCATGTTTTTTGTTGTACTGCCTTTGTGATGGGGATGAACCCTGAAACTGTCCCCTTTACCCTGTAAAAGGGAGATTAAGGGGTCTCAAGCTCTCCTCTGAGAAAAGCATACCTTCCCAGACAAGCCCTTCCCAAGTTAAGTGGCTTCATTCAATTGGAGATCTTGGTCAAATCACTTCCACTGAAACTGAAATCTTTTGGGGGGTGGCCTGGATCCCCTTCAGGGAATTCCCAGACTCTGGGAAGAAGCCTTCAAACTCCCAGTTAAGTGATTTTATTCAATTGGAGATCTAAGCTCCAGGCAGTGACAACATTGAAGTAATCTCATTCAAATTTGAATGGAAGTCCAAGCCTCAGACTGCTAATAAAAGACAACTCTGAACCCCGATCTTTGCATAAGTATGAAACAGGATTATGCTTGCCATGGAAGCTCTTTTCTTGGCAAAGGTGTTCTGCCAGAACTCTTGCCCACTGTGAAGATATTCTCTTCTCAGTGTTAACCTTTGTTATTTCTCTGATAGGACCTTACCCACTAAGAAGTCTGTCTTCCTAGCAAAGCTGGCTTCACAGCGCCAACAATAAATCTCTTTTGCCACAAACAGATTTTGAATTTGCCAATTCTTTTTCATTGGACCTGAGCCTACCAGAGGGAATTCCCCACCCCAGTTTTCAACCACTAGCATTATCATTTGTACCTCATCATTTGGAAATGCCTGTTTTGTTTAGGAAAAGTAATCAAATGAAAATAAAATATATTTTAAAAAATTTATTGAGACCTTAAAAAAATGAAATGTGGGTGTAATAGTAATGATAAAGTTTAGTTTGAAGGAAGAGATGAGAAGTGCATGTACCTTTTTCTTTTTAAAGTGGGGGAATATGGGTGTGAACTACTACATATAAATATTAAATGTATTGGTGTTAATTAGTTTTGCTGAATTGCTTTTTCTCCTCATTTTTTATTTCTTATCACAAGAGATGGCTCACTGTGCTGGGAAAGGGGAAGAATGTATTTTAAAATTTAGGTTACATAAAAAATAAAAGCATAGCAATACAATTGAAATTTCAAAGGGAAAATCATTTGAAAGAGCAAATCATGGAGCAAATGTATTTGTATCAATGCTAATATGATTTAGATTATCTTTATTAAAAAGAATGTCTGGATAATCTATGTTTTTGACTAATAGCTTTAAAATACATGGAGGCATCATGGCATAATGGAAAGTACTCTGGACTTGGCATGAGTGGAAATTAATTTTGTATCTTGGCTATGTTTGTTTGCTAGGCACATATCCTTAGTCAAGTTGTTTGACTTATTAGAGCCAGCACAAGAGACAGCATAGGATGGTTATGAGGTACAGTAGGTACAAAATAGATACACTTTGTATCCATAAATATGTTTTTATTGTTTCATTAAAATCCACTCTTTCATTCATTCATCCAATAAGCATTTATTAAATACCTGCTATTTTCTAGTCACTGTGTTAAGGGATAAAGATACAGACAAAAACAGAAATATAATCCATGTCTTCAAGGAGCTCAAACTGCAATGGAGAAAATACGCTAAGAACTGTGTTTAAACAAGAGGTTATACAGATAATTTAACTGGAGAAAGTCTCAGAGGGAAGGTATAAAACTTAAGGGTGGCTGGTAAAGGCTTCTTGTAGAAGATTTTAGGTGAGATTTTTTTAAAAGCTAGGAAAAGGAGTTTAGGAGGGAGAGCATTCCAGGCTTTTGCTACAGCTGGGGGGAAAGCTTTGGAATTAGGAAATGGGAGTATTTTGTGAGAGCAATAGCAAGAAGGTCATACCATACAAGGAGGAAGATAAGGTATCAAACAACTAGAAAGAGAAGAAGAGGTCAATTTGTGAAGGGCTTTAAAAATGAAGCAGGGGATTTAAATTTGATTCTGAATGTAGAGCAATCCAAAATTTCTGTATTTGGGCAGCAAACCAATTGGGGTTTAATGAATAGAGAGGGAGAAGGAGGATTTTCACATTCCTCCCCTATGCCTTTTCTATTTTGTTTTTCTCATGACTATTCCCTTAGGTATCCTGCCTTCCCTTTTCAACTCTTCTCTATTCCCTCCCCCAACTTTGTCCCTTTTGAATTTAATGCATATTTTCACCATGATCTGGTGGGAGAGGGGAGGAAACGTTGTATAATTGTGCTCACTCTTTTTAGTTATTTAAATGAGAATGAGCTTCATGGGATCGCCCCTTTTCCCACCATTCCTCTAAAGAACTCTAATATATAAGGATATGTGTGTGTATGTGTGTGTATAAATGAATATACACACATATATATGTATGTATGTACTTATGTGTGTGTCTCGAATATATAAAGATAATTATATATTCTCATGGTATGAAGAAATGATTTTCTTTTATTTCTTTCTTCTTTCCTTCCCAGTATAGATTCCAGTCTCTCCTACTTGTCTCTTCATGACAAAACCGAACCCACCCACAGATCTTAGTCATTTAAAATATTTTTCTGACCTTTAAAGATATTAGAATTCTTATGACATTTCTTATTTCCCTATTAACATGTAAACAATTTATCCTCACATATTTCCTTTTAATTATATAAATACACATACCTTTCTATATTTCTCTTGACACCTTTATTTCTATTTCCATATGGTCTTTTCATTAGAAATACTTGGGAATCATGTATTGAAAATTCATTTCCCCCCACTGTAGTGTTAAACTTAGTTTTGCTAAATAGGTTTTCCATGGTTCTAAAACTTCATTGCTTGAATCTTGGAATATGATAACACAAGTTCTTCTCATCTTTATTTTGGCAGCTATGAAATCCCTTGTAATCCTGATTTTGGACACTTGGTATTTGAACTTCTTTTTGATTTTTCATAGTATAACTTTTTTAATCTGGAAATTCTTGTTTTTGGCTTATGATATTCCTGGAAGTTTTCATTTTGGGGTTTCTTTTTGGTAGTGACTTTTGGATTCTGTTTTCATTCTGCCCTCTGATTCTTTGAATCCTGGACAATTTTCATTTACAACTTCTAAAATACAGCTTCTAGAACTGTTTTCTGATTATAAATTTAGATGGTCATAAATTCTTAATTTGTCTCTTTTTCAGGTTAGTTATTTTTGATAATTTCTTACATTTTCTTTTTTCCTAATTATTTGGTTTTCTTTTTATATTTCATATTGCATTATTGATTCATTGTTTTCTATTCAGTTCATTCTAAGTTCTTGAATGAAGTTTTCTAACCATCTGCCCCAAGTTATCAATTTTCAGGACTTTTTTAAAAAATCTGGACATCTGAATTGATTATCCTCTTCCAGGTTTATGCTCTGAGTATTTCTCAAACCAACTTATTTTCTCATGATTATCAAAGATTGTCTTGGTTCATTCAAGAATTTGGAGGGGGGAAGAATACCAAGCTTGAATTGTATTGAATATGTTGGACCAAACCAGTTCCCTCTTCAAGAGACTCCAGAAGGGTTTCCAGGGCTAAATTTAATCTGGAGGCCTCCACTTGTCAAAAGGTTCCTTGATCTCTTGCTTAAAAGCTTCACTTTGGAGTCCTTCCTGTCTTTTCTTGGTTTCATGTATTAATCCTTTGCTGGGTTCCCACCACTAAATTCAGGTCCAGGAAAGGCTCAGCCCCTGCATATAGATTGGTTAGGAGAGGAGGTCCATGTGCTAAACCCTTTTCAAACTCTATAACTCAATAGCCCTCTGTTCTGTGGAGGGAAAGGTTGAGACTGGCTGATCCTACCTGCATCAGAGCTCAGAGAACACTGATACCACTTGAAGACTTCAGGAGCAGCTGTTGAACATCAGCCTTCTGAGCTTCAACCTGAGCATCTCAGAATCACTGTCAGATCGATCCCAGGCATCCTTATATGGATTTCTGGAAGGATGGAGGAGTCTCCAGAAGCATATTTCATCTTGTCTTTCTGGAACAGGCCAGTTTTGATAGGAATAAATGACAATGTTTCCACATCATTTCCACACATGTTTACATGTATGGTTTGTGGACATAGTCTCCTATGTATCTTGGCTTACCACTGTCTTTGTTAGTTTCTTCCTGAAGTAGACTGTTCCTTGTAAATAAATGATCAGGGATATAAAACAGATAAAATATAATTTCAAGAACAGCTGATCAAAAATAATTGTGGTAGAAAAAAGTCTAAAAGGCTTGTGTATGCAGTAGGAGACCTTGGTCTTTGCAAGCAAAAGCTTTTAACAGGTCTCATTACCTCAGACCGAGGTAATGCCCAATCAATGATTAAGAGTGATTTGAATTTCAGGCCTTGTCCCAGCTCATAAACCCCATGATATCTTGCAAGGTTTGCAAGATATGAAGTCATGACTGACATGATAGAATGGAATAAAAGAGACAAACAAAAGAGGATTGTAGATATTTATTCTCCTTTGTCATATAACATGATCGAATAGTCCATGATAATGCTTGCAAATAGATAACTTGTAATTTTTGCATCTGGAACAAATGTGGCGCTCTATATGAATCTAATCAAGACTAGAAAAAGTTACAACTACAGAAACCATCTTCTGAAATATAATGAAATCATTTAGGGATTCTTTGTAAGGAAGATAGAAAGATACTGTTAAAGGCTAAGTCTAGTGGGGATAAATTTAATTCAAGTATTCTACATTGGAAGCTAACCAAAAGGTAGGGGAAAGGAAGAAGGGAACAGAGACTGATAGTTTGTCACCAAGTCTTCAGGGAAATTACATTGAACATTGCAATAGTGGTTCATTTTGGATGGGCATGGGGGTGGAGAGAGTCAGCATAAGGAAGAACTCAACTTTCCTGTACAGTTCAAGAAGCATACTCACTCAGAATTAAACATCAGTTTTTTTCCAGAAGATGTCCTATAGTAACCTATAGAGGATAGTTAATGAACTGCCCTGTGTTGGGGGAAGGGATGTGTGTGGAATCTATAATCAATACACATAGTGTTTTAGAGGTTCCTGAAGTAAAGCTGCTTTAAAGATGTTAAACAAAGAAAATCAACGCTATCCATGAAAGTAATCTGCTTGAGTTGTAATATGTCACCAGTGAGTAAAGCTTTTTGGGGGGAAGAGGGCACAGGGAGCAGTAATCCCTGTACTTAACACATTTGTCTGGCACATTGCTATTGTTCAATCATTTTAACTCCTTGTGACCCTATTTGGGGTTTTCTTGGCAAAAATGCTGGAGTGGTTTGCCGCTTCCAGCTCTAGCTCATTTGACAGATGAGGAAACTGAGGCAAACAGGGTTAAATGACTTGCCCAGCATAGTAGATGCCTGAGACCAGATTTGTACTTGGGCAGATGAATCTTCCTGACTTCAAGCCAGGGACTCTATTCAATTCAACACCTAATTACTTTTAGTTACTTTTTAGCATTTGACTTTGATTTCATTTGTGATTTTTTCTTGTCCTATGCCTTTCAATTCCATTATAGCCAATTAAATTATAATCCTGTTGAGCAGTAAGGCTTTGTCTTATTTAACCTTTTATCTGATTCAGGATTTGCAATAGGGTATTATACATATTAGGTGTTCAAAAATATTTATTGAATCGATTTGATACTCTCTAACATGGTCTTGGGCAGTTATGTGGAGTGCCAGGCCTGGAATCAAGAAAACTCATGTTCCTGAGTTCAAATCTGACCTCAAGATACTTCCTAGTTGTGTGAGTGACTGATCAGATCACTAACCTTGTTTGCTTCAGTTTCCTCATCTGTCAAATGAATTGTAGATGGAAATGGCAAACTCCTCTAGGGTCTTTGCCAAGAAAGCCACAAATGGGGTGACAAAGAGTTAGACATGACTGAAATGAAAGAACAAATGAGAAACAACATACTCTTAATGGAATAGAGAACAGTTAGTAATGACTGACATATTAATAAATGTTTTTTAGGGGTATTTAAAGATAAGTAAAACAACATGCAAGTAGGAACCTATTACATAGGGGTTCTTTTTTTAAAATTTTAATATATTTTCCCTAGTTACATGTAAAACATTTTTTACAATTCTTTTTTAAAACTTTGAGTTTGAGATTCTTTCTCTTCCTCTCCACCCACTTGCAACCCCAACCCCATTGAGAAGTCACAAGTGAAGTTATGTAAAACATTTCCTTAAAGGTCATAATAACATAGGTGTTCTTAATCTAGAATATATAAACTTGTTTTAAAAAATACTGAAAACTATTTAAAAATAATTGTAATTCTGTATTTTATTTTTGTGCATTTCAATATATTCTCAAAAGAAGTTCATAGAGTTCACCAAATTGCCAAATACCAAGAGGGGTCCATGACACAAGAAGATTAAGAACTCCTGTAATTATCAGAAAAAAATGCTTAATAAATATCAGTAAATAACAAACTAGCTTATTTGGTAACAGATTGTCAATTTTATTGACAATTTTTAAAGCCTTCTCTCTTTCATCTCCTAATATATCCTAATATATCATTAGTCATTCTATATAGAAAAAGGTGTTAAGGAAGGAGAAAGAGATACTCTAGGGACTGGGAGAAAGATATCAAACAATTAATTGCTAAGTAATGAAAGAAATAATTATTTCTCTCTTCTATTTAGTAACTAATTATTTATTAGGGCCAAGGTTTTTTCCATTTTCCACTTCCTCATCTATAAAACAACCAGTATAGGAAATTCTTTTCAAAGATTTATCTATCCAGGTCAATGTCTTATTAGACCATAAAAGAAATTCTATGTTTGAGCTAATGGAAGGATTCCCACTTATATTTACTCAGACAAATTTGAGAAAATGTTGATTTTCCCTTTTGTCAGACAAATGATATGAGAATTGATAAGTCACTTTGACCAAGATTTGGTTCATCCAAGTCGATGTCCCAAGATCCTCATTGTAGTATAGCCCAGCCTCTCATTGCAATATTCATTTTCTCATTAATTCTTAACCAATCAGAATTAATTGACATCCTCAGGAGCACCTATTGCTCACCACCATGAGGAATCTTTTGCTAGCCTTATTAATAAATAGATAAAATTAGCCAAAAGCTATATCTCTCAAACTTTTTAAATGCCATAGTAGCAACTCTTCTACTCATATACAAGGTTAGGCTGTATTTGATGTACTGGTTAAAATGAAATCACTAGACTTAATTTCCCTGTATTCTCATTGAAAGGCATTTAGGGTTAGGGTTAGGGTTAGAGATTGAGGATGGCTGTGTGAAAGGTCAGTGGATCAAGCCATTAAAACTCTAGGATTGGGAGTGAATGTTCAGATTTGCCAGATGCTGCAAGGAAAGGATGTCCAAAGCAACTTGCTTGACACAGGCCAGATGCAGACTCATCCTCCCATCCAACACCAAGGTGAATTTGATGGAACAAATGCTATGTAAAAACTGCCATCAAATTAAAGCCCACTCTTCCCTAGGGACCAAGGTGATATAGGGACCAGTATAGTCCCAAATATTAGGGGGGATGTTAAAAGTTATTTTATTGTATCATCACAGCAAATATCCACTTGTAAAAACCAAAAATAAGATGTGTAAAGGAAAAGAAACAGTGTAAAAAGCAAGAAAAGAAAAGAACAAGAACCATGATAGTGACCATGATAAAAAACTATTTACTTCCATAGCTTTCATTTAACATTTTGTCTACAATTCCTATATATCTTGGACAAATTATATAACTTTCTTTAGTTTATGAAGGTTCAGAAATATTATGCAATCTTATGTAAAGGGATCTAAAGGTTTTTTTTAACATTTTGGGTAAGGCAAAGGCCAATAGACCAAGAGTCTCTTAAATGGAGCCCATATTTTTCAAATTCTTTCAAATGCATTCTGATTAGAAAACAAAATAGAAAGACCAAGCCAAAAAATAAAATCTAAAAGACAAAAGGGAATAATTCAAAGTAATTGAAATAGCCAAATATAAAATGCAAATAGCTCTTAAGACATTCTTGAGGGCTCTAAAGAATCTTAAAAGTGTTTTCAAAAGAAACCTTGGAAGAGGGTAAATGAGCACAGTTGACATGGGAGAAACCATGAGTCTGTTTGACAGCTCAGTGCTAGGATATTAAACTTGTAAAGTGTAAATTATGGCAAGCAATCTGCAAAAAATGTCAAAGATTGAAGAGACAGACAGACAGACAGACAGACAGAGGAGGGGAAGGGAGGAAAGAAAGAAAATAAAGAGGGAGGGAAAGGAGGGAAGGAGATAAGGAGGTGCAGCCCTCAAACTAAATGTTAATACAAGCATACTGTGCATCTGCAGATTTGTGAACAGTCACGAAACTTCAGATATGTGGACTTTTCCCACCAATTATTGACCAAATATTAGGAATTAGGACTGATGTGGAGGCCAATTTGGATCAGAGTCTTCCTCACTTCCTGGTGTTCTATCAACTGTACCACATAGCTTTAAGCACCTAGCCTAAAACTGCACTAAGACTTTTGGGACATCCTTTAGGTAGAAAAATTAAAGAAATTCTTTTGAGTTTGCCAGTCTACATGTAATATGATCGTGCTAACAAAAGCAACCAGTCTGTCTAACTTCATTATTTCATTTAAAAACAAGGTCTTCATCTTCTTTTAAAATGTTCATTATAGAAGACTCAATCCAAGAAATATTCTTAGGCTAACTTGGCTGAGTTGCCACTTAGCACCAATCATTATTAAACCTGACTATTGGAGTCAGAGCATTAACTAAGGAATAAATTGTACATTAGATTGGACATCTATTTAATAGCTTTATAAATAGAAAGAAAAATGGAAACTGGACACAAGGAGTGCTTGGTTTTTTTTTAAATTTAGCCTTAGCTCACATCTCTATTTCTCAGAATTTTAATATTATTTAATCTACTTTCTTTTTATTTGAAAGGAAGCAACAGAAAATCCATCCCATGGCTATATGTGTTACATTACACAAAACTCCATAAATTCTTAAATCTTCACAAGAACTTGGCCAACAAAGTTATGGATTATGAACTTATTCATATGCCCATGAGGCAAGAAGATGGAAAATATCATGAGTTCCATGGAAAATATGGCTCAAAAACCAACAGACTAGTAAAACCTGTGCTATAGGCTTAGTTGTTAGCATTCTTGTCAGTACGAATTATTAAAGGATGGCTTGTGAGAAGTGTGGAAGCAAGATGAGTTAAATAAGTCTTTAATAAGAATGATATGTACCACATATAGCTTATTTCCTTCTTAGACAAGGTGACTAGACTTGTGTATCGCCCTTTAGGTACTTACCAGCTGTGTAACTCTGGGCAACTCTCTTAACCTCTTTCAGCCTCAGTTCTCCCTGTATAAATTGGAAATAATGATGGCATTTATTTCAGGCATGTTGTGAGAGTCAAATGAAATAATATACATAAAATACTTTCTAAATCATTAAATGCTATTTAAATGTTATTTCTACTAATTACTATAGTGCTTTGCAAATTCATATGTGCATGTATGTGTATATAATAGCTGTTGTATTCATAAGGATTCTAGTAAATTATTCTCCAAAATCTGTTATGATGTGTTCTTAGCCAAGATGGAAAGATGTTTGAATGATGATATATAAATAGGTATCATGCTGATTAATTTACAGAACTCAAAGTGCATTGGTCCATATCAATATGTAGACAGGACCAGAAACTTCTTTCCAGAGTTCTCTTCTTGGATCTTTCTGTTAAATATTTGAATTTTTAAAACTAGATCTCTTTTTCTTTCTTCCTTCCTTCCTTCCTTCCTTCCTTCCTTCCTTCCTTCCTTCCTTCCTTCCTTCCTTCCTTCCTTCTTTCCTTCCTTCGTTCCTTCCTTTTTTCTTTCTTATATGTATATATGTGTGTGTATGTATATGTATATAGGTATATATGTATATATATATATATATATATGCAATTATCAAATGACATGAAACAGCCCAATTCTATCATCATAAGGGCTAAAAACAAATAACTTATGTATCAGAAGACGGAACTAGGAATCTCAAAAGACTTAAGAGAGATTGGAAAAATATTATGGAAGCATCTTAAGATCAGGAAGATTTTCATTTTTAAAAAAAATTTTCATACTGCCAGCATCTGGCAGAGTGGCAAAGTGTAGTATACAAAGTTAGATACTTATTAAATATTATTGCTGAATTGTTAACAATAAGTTGACACCAATAGGATGGAATTTAAGAGGAAAGTGAAATTCTACACTTGGTTAAAAAAAAAAAAAAACAAACCTGTACACTTCTATGATAGGAAGGATTTGGTAAGAAACAATTTGTGAGAAAAACAAGATTTAAGGATTTTAGGTGGTCAAAAGACCAGTATGAATAAATAACTTTGACTGTCCCCTTAACTGTAATGCCTTGTGTGTTTTTTTTTTCCTTCTGCCACATAGACTCAATTTCTCATTTCTTTCAAAACTCAGGTCCTAATACCATATAGATGAAAAATTTTCCTGACTCCCACTCTGCTAGTACCTATCCTAGAGGTAGCTAGGGAGGACTGTGGGTTGAGACCAGGGTATGGAGGCAGGAAAACCTAATCTCTAAGCAGGTCTCTGGTGCTTTCTAGTTGTGAACTCTTACACAAGTCAGAGTTTGGCTCAGTGTTCTTATCTGAAAATGAGTATTATTATCCTCATAGTACCTGCCTCCAAGCATTGTTATGAGGATCAAAAGAGATAATCTTTGAAAAGCACTTAGGTATAGGCACTCAATGTCTATTTTCTTCCTTCCTATTGCTCCCATTATGCTGTATTTACTTTGTTTGTAATGTATAGAGACATGTGTGGACATTTCTTCCTTGTGTAGAAGTTCCTTAAGGACAAGGGATGTAATTTTTTGTCTTTTTCATCTCAGTGCCATGCAGTGCCAAGGTTTTCAATAAATGCTTGTTTTGTGAGTAACTGATTAAATCAGCAGTATGCTACAACAGATAGAATAGTAATCCTCAATTACTAGTAGTGCTGTCACATGGAAAAGGGACAATTTCATTTGTTCCCTAATGGCAAAAGTAGGGCTAGTAAATGGAATCTTCTGGGAAGTTGATCTTGGCTCAAATTAGGGAAAATTTTCCTAATAATTAGAGGCACTCCACAATTGAACATACTCCTTCAAGGAGTGGCGAATTTTACATCAATGAAACTCTTTAAGATCCAGATTTTATAAAATCACAACTTGTATTAATTTAAAGTATATTTAAAGTATAAGATTTTCAAGAAGAAAATGGATGGCCACTTGTCAATGATGTTGTCAACATGATTTCCTGCTTTCTAGATTTGGAGGGGTAAATAATCATTGACATTTCTGCCAACTTTGTAATTGTATGAGTCCATGTCTGTCAGGTTAATATCATATTCACCTTCTCACATAATGGATAAGGTAAGATTCATCTATGTAGTAGCAACGGAATTAGAAAATAAAATATAAGCAAAAATAGAATACAAGAAAAATGAAAGACAAATGTCAATCAAATTTCATTCTATTCCTGTCTCACTCAATGATGAAAAAATGGATCAGGAACAAATTATTATTTTGCAAATGAGTTCTGGTGCCATATCCCATCATTATTAGAGATTGGAGCAAGTAATAATTGGCATTAAAAGAGGCAATTTCTTTTTTTAAAAAAATTAAAGCTTTTTATTTTTCAAAAGAATAGGCAATTTTTTAACATTAGCCCTTGCAAAATCCTGTGTTCCAATTATCCCTATCCCTTCCTTCCCATGCCTTCCCCTAGATGGCAAGTAGTCCAATATATGTTAAATATGGTAGAAATATGTTAAATCCAATATATGTATACATATTTATACAATTATCTGGAGGCAATTTCTTTATGGGCAATTCTGTAGATTAATAAAATCATAGACAAGTTCTCTAAAGTCTCCCATATATTTTCATTTGGATCCCATTCCAAGAAAAATTTGAAGTTCTCCATATTCTTCTAATTTCTAGAGAATTTTGTTCTTCTGCTCCCATTTGGTTTTTCAAAGATATTGCCAATGATTTAAAATGGTTTCACTGATAACTATGAATTTCCTAAACAAAAATTTCCCATCTTTTTGCTGTCTGGGTTTGTATTTTCTGTCCCCTTTGTTTTACGTTACCTGCATGTCAATGAATCATAAAGTCATTGAAGTTCTCCATTCTCAGGAAGTCAGGGCTAGGCATTTCTAGCTGCTTCAGTTCTGGATTTGCTCACTCTCATGTTTCTGATTTCTAGGGCAAGATAGCAATCCCCATTTCACGCTTCTCTAAGCCTATCGCTAAAATCCACAGTCAGATCAATTAACCCAGACATCCTGTGGGCATACATATTCCACTAATTGATCCCAGAGATTATAACTCTCCTGAAAATGTCTATCATTTCTCCCTCAAACAAAATATCTAGAAAGTTTTAAAAATTCATTTCATTTATTTTATCTATTGACCCATCCTTCTGTATTAATCCTCAGAATCAAGGTCATGGAATCCCTCTATATGCAGCCAAAGAATACAGTAATTCATTTAATTGATTTTAATATTTATTTATCATGTTTCAGTCACTGTGTTAGGCTCTTGAAATAAAAGAAACTGAAATACACGGCTTGCCATCAAGAAGCATATATTCTATTAGAGTGGGGACAAGACATATGCAGAGGGAAGAAAATATGAAGTTACTCAAGGACAGAGAGGTCAACCAATAAGCAACTATTAAATTCTTACCATGTGTCAGATATTGTGCTAAGCACTAAAAATATAAAAAAGTAAATGATAAGTCTCTTCCTTTAAGGAGCTTCCATTCAAAAGGGAGAGATAAACCTATAAATAACTAGATAAGTAGAAATAATGGTAGTTTGAGAGGTGAGGAGAAAGTGGAGGGTGAATTGGGAAAAGCCTCCTGTAGAGTTAGGAATCTGAACTTAGTCTTGAAGTAAGCAAAAAGATTCTAAGAGGATGTAAGGAGGAAGACTATTCTGGAGATAGAGGATGCTCGATGCAAGGGCACAGAGATGGGAGATGGGGTGTTGTATGTGAAGAACTTGCAGCCAAAAAGGCTTGGATGGTAGAGGAGAAGGGAGGACATTAAGAGTAAGAAGACTGGTATGATAAGAATGAGCCAGATTGTGTAGAGCTTTGTTGTCATTTGTCCTCCATTTTTTAAGAAGACTAGTGATACTATGATATTGGGATATGGGTTAAGCCTTGACATGCTTGTGAATTGTATTTGAGTGAGGCAAAGTCTGACTTTTTCAAAGTTATTAAAATGCAGTGGCAAAATAGAAGTTAGGAAGATTGGTGATGGCTCAGGATGACCTTTGTGCCTTTAACGCCCAACAAAGCTCTAAGTTGTCCATAGCACTTGCTTTAACTACTTTCATTGCCACTGGAACAAATTGTGATCATCTTCCTACTCCACTTAGGGAAGTTTTCACATGCTTGAAATAGATATGTCCCCTAACTCATTGATGAGTTTAAGGCCTGTTGGTTACCTCAACCTGGTTTATTCCATCTGCTCAGATGGTTTTACTGGGGTGTGACCACTGTATAGGCTACAGCTTCAAATAAAAAGCTTTAAGTGGCAAATGAAGGAATTTATATATGGTCCACTGGAGTTTATTGAGTGTGTAGGAGGATGACCATAGTCACTAGCAGCTGAGACAAAGATAGATTGAAATAGGAAAGGCAGGCAGGAAGACAAATTCAAAAACTGCTATAATAATCTAAGCAAACAGCATTGGGGGCCTAAACTAGAGTGATATTTGTGAGAGTAGAGATAGGGACACAGATACAAGAGTGGAACCAAGATGACAGAATAGAAAGGATCTTTGAGCGCCTCCTGGCTTCCCTCAGAATCACCACCAGATCAAGCCTCTGAATGGGTTTTGGAGTGACAAAACCCACAAATATATGTAATGTAACAAATTTCCAGCAGAAGTTATTTTGGAAGAACTTCAGGAAAGATGTTTCAATGGGGGGGGGGGGGGGGGGGGATGCTTCAGCACAGGCACAGGGCAGAGAGGCCTCCATGCATCTGGGGAATCTCGTGGGACACTCTTAGCAGTGTTGGCTACTTCGTTTTGATTCAGAAGCTAGTGGATCAACAGACTGGTTCAGAAGCCAGATACAAAAGATGTCTGTGGAGTCATATTGAGGAGTTGAGGAAGACATAGTGACTGGAAAGATGATAGGAAGGATCTTGATTATAATAGGGAAGTTGTGAAAAGGAAAATGTTTTCACGGAAAGATAATAAGTTTTGGACATATGGAGCATGAGTTTACCAGATATCCTGATTAAGAAGTCCAAAAGAAAGGGAACATGGGACTAGAGTTCAGGAAAAATATCCTAATAGGGCTTTATATGGAGATCTGAGTGAAGATAAGTGAATCTATGGGACATATTGAGATCACCAAAGATGAGATTGAAAACCGAAGAGGGCTAAGATGACCTCAGTTATTAGGAAAGATGGACTCAAACTAACAATGAGAACTAAGGGGGAAGAGTCAGACATGTAGAAAGAGAACCAAAATGATTTACAAGTACTTTAATATCAAATAAAATATTTCTAATCTATCTTCATTAGCAAATGGTAAAAATTTATTTTATTGTCACAAAAACCATGGAACACGGTTGGAAATATAGGATTTTCTTATTAACTACTTACAGAAATGTCAGATCAGGAATTTGTGCCTATTTGTGGATATCAAAGGGATCAATTAAAATCTAATTATATTTATCATGATGAAATTTCATATCAAAACCTGTATAAATCCTTCCACAATATGGCAAAGTACCTTCTTAGATATAGTTCTTCTTAAACAGTTACTGTTGCAAAGTTGTAAGGAACATCATATTCTCAAGGAAAAGTATCTTTTCCTTGGGCAGAGGCATAGTTGGAGCTCCTTAGTTTCTGTATTTTAAATTTCCTCTTCTTCTTGGAAGATTCTTGATATTGTATTTACTCAGTTTCCACTGTCATTAATGGTTGGGAAATTTCCTTTAGGGCATCATGGCAATTACACATTAAAATGATTTCTCATTTGAGACCTTACATAGTATAACTATTTTAAATATTTGAGAGTTTTTTTTAAGTCAAAGAAGTTAGTGAGCATGCCAAAATCCATCATTTCAAATAAAGAACATTTTAAAAATGGAAATAATGAAAATAGAATAGTCAAGTATAATTGATCCACAGATTGATAGCAGATGGAAATTCTTACTACCTAAATATATTATTTCTGTTAACTGATAATTAAATCAAGATATCAGAAATTTTAATAAATCTATTTAACCAATTCAAGAAGGTGAAAAAACCCCACAACTCTTCACTCGTTCTACAATTTTTTTAACCAATTAGGAATAGTCAAACTAGAAATAGCAAAATATATATTTTCAGCTTTTTAAAAATTTTTCATTCTTTTTTTACAGTTAGTTTTAAATCATGACTACTAAGCATATGAGGGATGCCAATATAAATTCAACCTTTTAAATAAGGCTGACATTTCTTAAAGGCCCTAAAATTCTATTCTTTACATTAAAAATATGAAATATGTATTGGAAAGAAATCCTTTTCTCATTTCAACTTTGCAATGTCTTTCCCACCCATCCCTTTATCTCTCTTGCCATTGCTTCTGCCCAATTATTTGTTGTCATTCAGTCATTTTTCAATAATGTCTAAGTCTTTGTAACCTCATTTGAAGTCTTGGCAGGAATTTTCTTCTTCAATACATTTTACAGAAGAGGAAACTAAGGAAAATAAAGTTACATGAAATGTCCAGGGTCACACAGTATGAGTCTGAGGCCAGATCTGAATGAACTCAGGCACTCTATCTACTGCATCACCTAGCCATCTTCTGCTCTAATAGGGGCCCTCATTATCATTCATTTAGACATACAGAAGCCTTCTTATTGGACTTTTGCTCTTTACTATTCTCCTTCCAACCTGTCATTGTTGTTGCTAACATTTATTTCCTCTGCAAAGCTAGTAGACTTCTTCTGCCCTATTTTATTAATAATATTGACCCTCTTCAATTATTTTTCCAACTTCCTAAATATGAGTATTTTCCAAAGCATTGTCTTAAACCCATCTCTGTCAGTCTTTATGTCTCTGTCTCTGTGTGTCTGTCTGTCTGTCTGTCTGTCTCTCTCTCTCTCTCTCTCTCTCTCTCACACACACACACACACACATGTGCATGCACGCACATTTTATTAGCCTGGATAGATTTAATGATCATTTCTATGCAGATAATTCACACATCTATATATTAGTCCCATTGACTTTCAATTCCACACCAACAACCAGCTACTGAACAGTCAAACTGAATAAAATGGACATATCTAGAAAGTCAATGTGTCAAAAGCTGAACTCATTCACTTTTCCTCAAAATTCATACTACTACTTTTTCTGTTGATAACCATTCTGTTTACCATGTTTGTCTTATTAACATTATTCATGACTTCTTACTTTCCCACCAGTAATTTGACAATTTTTTTTGCATATCTATCCTTGTAGCATCTTTCACATCTGAAGCTTTTTCTCCATTCACACAATACCCTTTTAATTTAGGACCTCATCACCTCTTGCCTAGAAAATTATGGTGCTTTACTAATTGGTCTTTCTGCCTCATTTCCTCATGTGATTTTCTTTAAAGATACATTTGGCCATTTCACTTATGTATTCAAAAATATCCAATGACTCCCTATTGTCTCCAGGATAAAATATGAACACTTGATTCACTAGTAAAGCTCTTATTAACCTGACCCCAGTCATTTTTTCCAGCCTCATTATATAGCACTCTCTTTTATGAACTCTATAGTCTGAATAAACTGTCCTTTCTGTTTTTCACACATGGCATACCTCCTCCAATTTCCATTTCTTTGTCTTGGTCCCTTGTCCATACCTTCCTCATTTTTTACCCCAACATCATATGTGTACCGATTAGCACTCTAGTTATTCTCCACTCAAGCATGTCTTGTTCATTTGTCTTCTGATAATATAATTCCTAAATGACATGTTTCATTTCTATTCTTCTTGAGAGTTCTTCATTGGTCACATGTTGAAATTTGCTTAAGCCTACCAAACACTGGCCTTTGCATTGATGACTTCAAGGAACTTCTGAGGAAGATTCAAATTCAAATCTGGTCTCAGACATTTCCTTAATATAACATTGGACAAGTTCTTAACTTCTGTTTTTCTCAGTTTTTCCCTCTATAAAAATAGGGATAATAATAGTACCTTTCTCCAAAGGTTGTTGTGAGGATCAAATGAGATAACAATTATAAAGTACTTAGCACAATACAGATTCCTTAGTTCAACATGGTTTTCAATTGACTCTTCAAACTACTGCCCCAAATCATCTTACTAATTCACAAATTTGATCAAGTAATTCCTTCAAAAACCATCAGTGGCTCTCTATTCCCTATTGAATAAAAGGTAAACTAATTCAAAGTACTCATGATCTGCTTTTCCAAATCTACCTTCCTAATCTTTTTCACTCTCCTTCATTCAGGATAAATTTCAATCAAACTGGATACCAAGGCATTCCTTGATCTCATCTTACTATTTCCTGTATACATACATTCTCATGCATACTGTCTCCCATATATAGAATATAAACTGTGAGGGGCTACATCAGTGTAAAAGAGTCAACAACAACCAAAAAAAAACCAAATAAATCATGTAGAGCAGAGGTGTCCAATTTAAGGCCAAAGCCTCAAGACCAGTGCAGCCTGAACTTGATTAAAATATAATTTCTTTGTTCAGCCATGTCTGACTCTTCATAATCACATGTAGGGTTTTCTTGGCAAAGATACTGGAGTTCTTTGCTATTTCTTTATCCAGCTCATTTTACAGATGAATAAATTGTGGTAAACAATGCTAAATGACTTGGCCAGGTCACACAACTAATAACCATCTGAAATTGGATTTGAACTCAAGATGAGTCTTTAATGGCACTCCACCCACTATGCCACCTAGAGGCTGAAATTAATTAGATTAGGCCTAAGAAAATCAAAGGCATATATTTAAACAAGATTTGAAAATGCCATGTATTTCCTTTGTCATATGCATCTTTAGGCTGATCCTTTTGATCAAATGTATTATTGTTATAAGTACACAAAACCTGGCAAAGATTTAAGAGGCTAAAGATTGTACGTAAATTTTTTCACCTGCCTAAGAATTATTGAACTTCTTTCAAAGGCTATCAAAAACTGTTTTACAATTGATGATAACATAAATAAACAATGAAATTTTATATGCTTGTGGAGGATTGTATTGCTCCAAACCATCACATTTAATCCTTTAGCTATCTGTGATTGTTTTTTAAAATGTTTGCAAATTTTATTATCTCAAATTATGTTCAAGAAGGAAAGATAATTATTAGTATTCTACTAACATATGAAACCCAATTAATGCAGGATTTTATATAGGAAGAAATTGATTGAAGTCTTTCTGAATTTATAAAATATCCATCTTGTAGAATGATTTAGAGGTCTTTTATTAAATAGATAAGAAAATTAGCATATTTCTTGATTGTATAAATGCTACAGGTCTGTGATGCCATATCCTTTTCCTTTCCTACTAAAGGGTTCTTTAGTATTGAACAACAACAAGAGGTTAGGTTCCCTTCTCTCCCATTTAATTTCAGCCAAGAACTTAAGTACCGATTAAGATTTAGGTATTTGGCCATATTTAGGGCTTCTCCAAAGTCGGGAACAAAAAAGTGCTCATTTTACAAAGGGAATCAGTGCTCAATATGTTATGTACCTGCCCCAAGATTGGCTATTGATTTCCAATACATAAAAGAAATGTTAAGAGACATAAAAATGCACAGAATATATAGATAACAATTAAGCAATCAGTAATTTATAATTTATAGCAACTGTTAAGATCTGCCAGAAAGTAGAATCATAAGTATCAGAATGAAAAGAAATTTGTGGTTCAGTTGAATAGCATTTTGACATTTTATCTTGGTTCTGCACTCTAAAAACAACTTTTGGTTCATGTCTTCTGCCAATTCATGTTAAATCTCCTGCTCATGCTCTTGGTGATAGTCATATTCTCTAATGAAAAACTTCCCTTGCAACCAGTTAGCCTTACCCAATGAACATTCCTTTATTTGTCATTAAAATTCATCATAATCTGCCATCCCAACTTTTCCAGTCTTTTCATCATGCCAAATGTACTCTGTGATTCAGTCTTCTTAATGTTCCTAGAGTAAGATATTCCATCTTCTGACTCCAGGCATTTTTCCTGGCTGTTCTCCATGCCTGGACTATACATATTCTTTCCCTAGTATCTTTTAAATCCCAGCTAAAATTCCACTTTTTGTAAGAATCATTCCTCAATTCCTTATAATTTGAATGCCTTCCCTCTATTGATTATTTATAATTTATCCCATATATAACTTGTTTATATATAATTATTTTCATATTCTATTCTATTAGATTCTGAATTCCTTAAAAAAAAAAAAGCTGTGTTTTACCTTTCTGTGAATGTGCAGTACTTAGCAAAATGCCTGGTACATAGTCAACAGGTAAATAGTGGGCTTCAAAGTAGATGGTGAGTAAGGAAGATGTCTATCTCAGGCACATACAGACTTTGGAATGGATGGATGAATGGATGAGAACAACTTGTTTCAACAGCCATGAAGGTGGCTGAAACATGCCCTATGGAAAACTAAGAACTTCGTCAGGCATCTTGGATGCCAAGATCATCTACTGTATCCCAGGCCATTGCCAGTCATCTTGACTTTTGCCTTGCCAATAGACTTCAATAACTTTGAAAAAGAGAGTGAAACTGATGGTTACTTACATCCGATTCACTTGCAGATCGAGACATCCCATGGCGTCATTGATCCTCTTTGAAAATGAAGGATGAACAACAACTTAATAAATGTATGCTGACTGACTGACTTACCTAGGACCTTACATTATATGGCCAGTTCACAAAAGAAATTCATATAATAAATTCACTTCTTGAATTTATTTTTCATTTCAAAGCTGGAATACATCCATCATGAGATGTTGTTGTCACCTATTCGTGAAAGAAAACTCAATTTTGAGATGGCAGCCAGCATTCTGAGATCCAGTCTTAGGCTTATGTAAATAGGCTATGGCTTATCTACCATGTACTCACTTCTATATAATGGGTAGAGTGGGAAATATGATAAGCTATCTTTCCTGTATCCTTAAGAGGAAGTCCCAGATTTATATGATGACATCTAGAGAGCAGAGGAAGCAAAGTGATAAAAGTCAAGTCATTTTGAGATCAATGTCCAATTATATCTGTCAGACAATTGATATCACTTCCCCTTGCTTCATCTATCAATGGAATTTGGACCAAGAGAATTTCCAAAGTTTTGCTTCATCATCCATATGATCAGTTCTTTTCAAATGTTTACCTGGAAGTTTCCAGATTGCTTCAGCTTATTATAAATTCATTCTCTGATGTTTCTTCATGGCACAATGCAAGCCAACCTCACTATACTTGAAAATTGTCTGCTTCCTTAAGTAAACTGAATATTGTCTTGAAACCTTTTCCTCTATCACTGGCTTAGTAAAACTTTTACCCATAAATGATGCAAAGATGAGCTTCATCTAAATTCCATTCTTAATGATCAAAATTTCCAAGTTTTAAGATGCTAATTAATGGCATTTTGTTGTATATTTATTCCAAATTAAGCAAATAAGATTTATAAAAATCACTGCAATTGAACTTACCATAGGATGTTAGGAAGGGACTTTGAAGATCATCAGTCTTAGACTGGCAAATTATAATCTGAGGGCTAAATATTGCAGCTACCCGTTTTTGTAAGCCCACTGAATTAAGGCTATTTTTTTTTAACAATTTAAAAGTTTTATTTTCTTTTTAAAATATTTTATTTTTATATTATATATGTGTTCATATATATACACATGTATACACATATTACATACATACATATATACATATATATATACATATATATATATATATATATATATATATATATATAGTTGTGTATGTATATATTCTTAGCTTCAATGTCTATACAAAATAGACCGTAGGGCATAGTTTGATTATTCCTGATTTAGTCCAACCCTCTTCTTACATACTTAAGAAAACTGAGGGCCTAAGAGAGAAAGTTACTTGCCCAAAGTCACAGAGGTAATAGAAGCAAATACCAGACCTGAGATTTTTAACCTGAGAAGTGTAATTCAAGATAAAGAGCTCTTTCCATTAAATCATGTTCAGTTTCTCTTATGATTCAGAGAAGTTTCTTAGATTCAACAGTAAAGTCATCATATTTGTAACTTATCACTATGGAATAGAAGTGTGAATCCAAAAGGTAAAACTCTCCATGATGAGTCCCAAGGCTGGGATACTCGGGGAGTAGTCTAATGGAATTGCCACTAGGAAATGGTACGTAAGGGGCTCTCTGTGGTCTTGAATGTTCCTTACATTTGATATTTTCTTACAATGAAGCAATTTATAAGCTATAGATCTATGGAGTCCCTCATTTTAGGACAGTTATATGCTCCAGCAAAGGATGCTGGAGTACTAAGTTGATGAATAATTCCAAAATACTCAAAGTTACTTTATGAAGTAACATTTAGTTATTAAATTACAAAAATACTTAAATATGATAATTAACAAAATAATTCAAGCACTTTATACTTTGTTCAACATGGGGATCTTGTCTGGGAATATTTTTGAAAACTTATGTGTCCAACATAGATGATTAAAAATGAAGATGGTCCCAGCCAAACTAAGAAAGTATGATCACTCTGAGCAATCTTTTAGCTACAAATATATAGGAGGACTGTCTCTTTAATCCCTTCCAAGATTATCTCTTTAAACTGCACTTGGTATAGGTCTAGCAGTGGTGTGGGAACCAGTATCATTATGCTGCTACCTATTCATTTCTCTCCATCTGGATTTCACTCCTGAGGGTGATGCCATTTTTTCTCAGTCATCTTCATCAGACATGAATTTTTTCTCTACTCAATTCCCTCACTGAACTTCAGGTGCAACTTGGTCTTCTGTTCAAACAGTCATTTGGAAAAGAAAAAATAAGAAGTAGCAACAAAGCTTCATCTCTCATATCAGTGATAGCCTTTCCTAATAAAAGCTACAGCTCATTGATTAGGAAGATCTGAGGCTAAGCTTCTTTCCCTGCTCTGTGAAGTTATAAATGTGAATCAATAATGCTTTATTATTCAGTTCTCAGGCACCCTCCTAAGAAAGAAATGTCCTACTAGTTGTAATTTTTTTCTGTCTCTGTCGGTGTCTATCTGTATCTGTCTGTCTCTCTGTCTCTGTCTCTCTACTCTCTCTTTGTCTTCCTTCCTTCCTTCTCTCTCTCTTCCCCCTCCTAACCTATCTTTCTCTTTCTTCCCCTTCTTCCTTCTCTCTTTCTCAGTCTATCTCTCCATTATTTTCCTCTCTCTGACTCTATTTCTCTGCCTCTCTCTGGGTCTCTCTTTCTCAGTTTAATCCTACCCCACCTCACCATCATCTTTCCCTTTCTTTGCACTCCCTTTCTCTCTTCCTCCCTCTTTGGATGTCCAATTCCCTCACTCTTTTCCTGCAGCATTTGGACAAGAATATCAGTAATTCAATGATTATTCACATTTACGTTAAGAAAACAAAACAGCTCTAAAACATGTGTGAAATGGAAAGCAACAAAACTCAAGAAAAAGAGATTGGGGAACAGTTGCAATTCTCCCAGAACAGGAAAGGCAGAAAAAGAAGAAATCACTAGTCTGGGGGCTGCCTTCTGAGAAAACAGAATCTAGGGGCACCATAGACCTCCTGCTATTTCACTTTCACTTTCCTGGAAAAAAAGATTCTACTCTCCCAGTGTCTGGGACTTTCCCTGACTCACAATACTTTCATGGTATCATGTCAACCCCTTCTACCTTGAGTTACTGGTCTGTGAGGATTGACTAAGGCTAGTTCACTTTCCTTCTCTGAAGACCATTCTGAGCAATTGACTTTGAACTCTGGCTTCCATCTGTCTTTTTCCTCAGGCTAGAAAATCAAGTGTGTTGATCAATCTTAACTCCATTTTATCATTTAGGATATCCCCTATGACATCTTATTGAGGAACACTATGAAATTTCCTACCTGTAAGTAGACATGTTTATTAATTAATCATTATTCTATGGATTTGAATGATAGGAACAAGGTGTCCTTACTATGACTGGCAATATAATTTCCTTTTAATATATTAGAAACGACAACACACACACCCACACACACAGAGATCTACACAATAGGGGCAGAGCATGTAGTGTAACAACTGTCCCACCAGAAGCACTCAGCCTTTGACATACCCTTGCTTCCTCCTCTAGGTCTAAGCACAAATGAAAGAAATAGAACTTGTCGCCTTCCTATTTATTAGGATCAGCAAAGAACATTTATCTCTAGTGGTTGGGGGGAAAATTAGTCTCATTCTGAATCTAGGTTTTCTTCCTTTGTACAAAGAATTGAGTATATGACAATTTGGACCACCTGTGTGGAGGAAAAGGCCTCGGTGGATGATCTGCATCTGAGAGACATAGAGAATTCTTTGAGTCTTTGAGAAAGTAAGTGATTCACCCAGAGTCCTACAGCTAGTATGTGTCAAACGCAGAGTTTTAATCTCGATCTTTCTGAATTCAAGGGGAGCTCTCTATGCATTGTACTATGATTGCCTGGACTCAGGGGTCCTCAAACTACGGCCCATGGGCAGATGCGGCAGCTGAGGACGATTATCCTCCTCACCCAGGGCTATGAAGTTTCTTATTTAAAGGTCCACAAAACAAAGTTTTTGTTTTTACTATGGTCCAGCCCTCTGACAGTCTGAGGGACAGTGAACTGGCCCCCTATTTAAAAAGTCTGAGGACCCCTGTAGAAGATGATGATGATGATAATGATAGTGGTGGTGGCAGCAATTATATAGCACTTTAAGGTTTATAAAGAGTTTATCTCATTTGATCTTCACAATAATTCTGGAAATTAGATATTATTATCCTGATTTTATAGATAATGCAAGACAGTAAATCAAGTGACTATTACAGGGACATACACCTAGTTAAATGTTTGAGGCTAGATTTAAACTCAAGGATTCATGACTTCAGCTCTACTGTGCCATCAGTTGCCAATATGAAGACTCATTCAGAAGATTTAAACATATTGTAAATATTTTCTTAAAGAAGAAGCAACATATTTATAATGGATTATGAAGAAAAATGAAAGAAAATTGGGAGCCATAGTGAATAAAACTTTTGAAATTTTTCATAGAATTGTAGAGATTTCAAATATTGTAGTTGCAATAAAACTCAGGCCAGCAGAGAGAGCACTGCATTCACTGATTTTTTTTTTCTTGCTCACAATTAACAAGTAACCAACATTTAATTTCTCTTTTATTTTAAATTTTAGTTACAGTTTGTCCTAAACTTAGCAAGGTTAATCATTATACTTCAATTACTGAAGTACACACATTTGATTCTTCTTACTCTTTTTTTTCCAGCCTTCTCTGTGCTTGGATCTCTGTGCCACAGCAGGAAGATATTAAGTAAGAATGAGGATTATTGAGTAGTGGTTTTTAGCTTATTTCTTTTATTTAAAAATGAGCTAGTACCTACTTAGGCTAAATTTATGTCAATGGTCTTGGCCGACTGGATTATTGGGCAGTGTGCACAGTGCTGGGACTGCCTTCATTCTTTAGTTAAGCTGACAAAAAGCAACCAGTATAAAGTAGCTTCTAAAATCTATCTCCTCTCCTCCTTCCCTCTCCTTCCCTTCCTTTTTC
Organism: Sarcophilus harrisii; assembly: GCF_902635505.1. Lineage (NCBI taxonomy): Eukaryota > Metazoa > Chordata > Mammalia > Dasyuromorphia > Dasyuridae > Sarcophilus > Sarcophilus harrisii. The sequence goes on from NC_045430.1 coordinate 48,606,915, forward strand.
TTTCTCCCTCCCTTCCTCCCTCCCTGTGTCTGTCTGTCTGTCTTTCTCAGACACACACACACACACACACACACACACACACACACCATGCACAAACCATTTCAGCATTTTAGGTCCTAATGAGCATGTCTAAATGTGATTTTTATCTCCTTTACTTATTGATATTTTAGGAAGAACCAAGTTTAAATTATGTCTACATATTTGCTAGCTATGTAACTCCTGAGCCAATCACTTAACTGCTGTGAGACTCAGTTTCCTTATATGTAAAATGGAGATAGAACCTCTAGTAAACTGCTTTCCAATCTTAAAGTATTATATACATAGAAGTTATTATTTGTTATTTATAACAGTAATCAAGCAATTACAGTTTGTCCTCTGGGGGCATGCTGTTTGAAAGGAACAGTCCTGATGATAACATATTGAGAAAATAACATGGTACTCCACAATTCTCCAACATAGGGAGAGTTGACACAATAGCAAAACCACAGCTCAAGACAATTAGGACCATCATCCAAAGAACATTGGGCTCTGAGGGGGAAGACCTGGATCATCTGTCAGCCTTTGCCAGGCACTCGTTCTATGAATACAGGTCATCCTTTCTGCTCTGTAAACTTCTGTTTCCTTGCCTATAAAATAAGAATTATTACTCTTTTCCTATATATGTCATAGGATTGTTATGAGAAAATTGCTGTGTAATATATTAAGTCCTATGTAAAAATAAATACAAACTTTGTTTGCAATTGATAGGCTATATATATACATATATACACACACAAAGTATTCCCTTTTTTCCTCTTCTAAAATATGTTTGCATATATTTTACATACTTAAATACTTGATGTATAAAATATATATATATATAATATAAAAATATTACACATACATAAAATATACCTACACATATATTTTATATATTTAATATATATTATATATTTTACACATATACATACAGACTCTATATTTTGGAAGAAGAAAAAAGAGAATAGACTTTGTCAGTCCTTTCACTTTTGCCTTGCTTGAGGTTAAATTGTAGCATAATAAATTTAGAGGTAGAAGGTCCTCATCTAGTCATCTTGTTGTTTGTCATTCATTCTCAAAGAGGGCCATGCAAATGAATTGGAGTTAAGTGAGGGTGAGCTGTGCCAAGTCATCAGCATCACTTTCTCCTCCAGAGCCATCTGGGTCCAGTAACCAGATGTAGATAAGGATAACTGGAGATAGCCCCGGAAAACTGAGACCTAAGAATGTTAATAATTTTCCATGGTTCCATAGGTGGTTTCAGATCCACAATTTAATTTCATTCCCTATGAATCTTTCCAATGAATACGCTTATAAAGCAAAAAGAGACCCTTAAGGGTAGATAGACCAATGCCTTCACTATAGATAAAGATGCAAAAGCTCAGAGAATATAAGTGAATTGTCCAAAATTACTCAGGTTGTAAATGGTAGATTTGAGACTGAAATTGGCATCCTCTGACTTGATGATCCAGTGTTCTTATCACTATGATGTTTGCTAAATATTCAGATAACTTAATTCACTCTATTTTATTTATGGAAAAACAACAACAAAAATTATTTGCAAGAATCAAGTGCTTTAAAAGTTAGATGTTTCACTTAAAACCCTAATAAATAAGTAGCATTATGTATTTTTATAAAGGTGTAAGTACATAACAAGAAAATGATTCTCAGAAAAGCCAGATTTGCCCCATCTCAAAGCTTAAGTTTGAGAAGTGATATTTAAAACCTAGGTCCTTAGTCTCCAATCTAAAACTTTTTTTCACTCTCGTTTTGTTCCCTCTAAGATTTATATAGCACCAATTATGTGCTAGCTACTGTGCTAAGTGTTTTATTAATATTATTTCATTTGATTCTTACAACTCTTGCAAAGCAGGTGCTAATATTATCTCTGTTTTGCAGATGATGATATTGAGGTAAATGAAGGATATATGACTTGCTCAGGGTCATACAGCTAGCCCTTGAGGCTACACTCAGATCTTTCTGATTCCAAGTTCAGTCTTTATCCATTGTGCCACCTAGATGACTCTAAACATCATCCCTGAGTGAAAGTATGGGGTTCTACATAAACTCGGTATTTGTAATAGCTGTGAATTTAAGGGATGGAAAACTCACATAGAAAACGATTTTGGGACAGAATTGCTCCTGATGACAGTGCTGAAAGAAATGATAAATATGAGGAAGACAGAGGTATTGGAAGAGTTATATGAACTGATGTAAAGGAGATTGGGAAAACAATGCACATAATGACTATTACAGTGTAAATGAAAAGCAACAATAAATCAAACTGAATGCATTGAAATTACATTATTTGTATATATGCACACATATATACATATGCATACACACAAATACATATAACTATATATATATGTATATTATATATATTGTGTACATATACAACTATACATATAATATGTATAATTTGATTACATTAATTAAATTTGGTCTCCCAAAAAGATAAAAGAAAAGGTACCTCCTCCCTCCCTTCTTCTTGTTATTTGACCTTCATTCTTTTTTTTTTTTTTTAATAGCCTTTTATTTACAGGTTATATGTATGGGTAACTTTACAGCATTGACAATTGCCAAACCTCTTGTTCCAATTTTTCCCCTCCTTCCCCCTTCCCCCAGATGGCAGTATGACCAGTAGATGTTAAATATATTAAAATATAAATTAAATACACAATAAGTATACATGACCAAACCGTTATTTTGCTGTACAAAAAGAATCGGGGACTCTGAAATATTGTACAATTAACCTGTGAAGGAAATCCAAAATGCAAGTGGGCAAAAATATAGGGATTGGGAATTCAATGTAATGGTTTTTAGTATTTGACCTTCATTCTTGAAAAAACTATGATATCCTGATGCAGGGATATGCAATGAACTGGATATAAGTGAGGGAGGACAGTGCAGAATTACTCCCTTTCTTCTCCAGAGCCATCTAGATCCAGTGACAAGATATTGATCAGGACTGCTGGAGATAGCCCTAGATTCAGTGAGATAGCTTTTAAAGCCTTTTTAAGCTAACAGATCTTAGGTTTGACTGAGGTAATACCCAATCAGTGGTTAAGGCTAGTCCCCTCCCTTCTTACAGAGGGAAGGGAAATAGGCATATAATGCTGCATATGATGCTTCATGTAGTTGATGGAGTCATTAATTTGGCTGTTTTTTTTTTCCTTTTTAAAACATTCTTTAAGGATGGTTCTTTCAAAGGGATATCTTAGGAAATCAAAGCAATGTAAGAAAAAATTCAATAAAAAAAAACCAGTTCACAGAACTTATGTTCTTCAAATGTAGAGTCTGAAATGGGGGAAAAAATAAACAGAGAATAGCCAAAAAGTTTCATAGGCCTACAAAGGAGTAGGGGGAAAAATAAAAATTAATTTGAAATAGTCTAAAAATTGAGTTAAACCTCAATTTTGGCAAAGAGCAAACGAATATTACTGAATGCCCAAATTTGGCATAAAGAATAAGATGTAGCTTCATTTCTGATATATGCTACCCATGTAAATAAAAGCACATTTAGCGCTGGGATTCATAGTACTAACTACTGAACTATATGTCCTTGAGAATCAGAATGGAGCTGGATGCTAATAGCTATATAACATGTGAATCTGAGGAAAGTATGAAAGAGACATTTCAGTTTCCTTTTTCCAGAATTCTTTAATATAAATGTGAAAGAACTGAACTGTAGATTTTTATTAGCTTTGATATTTACTATGAGTGTCAGCTTGTATAACAAAAAAAGAGAACTGACCTCAGAGCAGAGATCTAGGTTCAAGTTTCCCAAGTGACCCATACTGTCTTAGTGATTTATTTAATTTTAGACAGCTTTCTTGTTGAAGACATGGGTTTAGGTGCAGCTTGTGATAAATACTGGCTGTATGACCCCTGGGCAAGGTACTTAATCTCTCAGTTTTACCTAAAGTAAAACTTTTTTTTTTCCTTAGTATGGACCAAACCAGGTTAAAATGTAATTGAGAAATGCTCACAACATAAATAAAAGTACAATAAAACAGAAAGCATTCCATTTTAAAACTATGTCAATATTCACCAGCAGGTAGACACCCTAGATAGAGATTAGAGACCCCACTAATCTGACACCACTGCTGTAGGTTCCCCTCTAGGAATAATTTACAAAGTAAGTTCTGACCTGCCATAGTGAAGGGAGATTTCTTACCTGGGTTTTACTATATACTTGAAATCACACATCAAGGGAATTCTTTTGTATCCTTCCCAATTCTATATAATGCCGTAGGGATTCATATAAGGTATGCTTATTTTTTTGGTACAAAAAGATGACCATAGCAGTGTGATACCATAAAACAAGAGTTGAATTTGAGATTGGGGTCCCCGGTTTAAGTACCAGCTTTTCCATTTCTTAATTATGTGACTTTGGGCAGCTCATTTAACCTCTACAGACCTTAGTTTTCTCATAAAATGAAATGGTTGGGCAAGAAGACTTCTGAGGTGCCTTCCAGATTTAGGACTGAGAGAAAAAAAAAAATCTGAGGATATTAAAATTAAAAGGCCCTTAGAGGACATAAAGACTATTGAAGAAGGCATAGAGGAAGACAAAGCCACAATGATCTGTTTCCTCAATTGGAAAATAAGTAGTATTATACTAAGTAATCTACACTCTTAAAAGCTATTAAATATTTGTATCTTTTTTTTAAGGCATTTATAAAGGGTGAGAGTGGGGACTTAGGTCAAAGAAAAAGATCCTGAACTTACTACCTGTATATTTTAAAGGCTGACTTCATTCTATATGGACAGGCCTGTTCTTTGGGTGGGGAAGAAAATGACCTCTCTGAAGAATGATTGCTGTTTCTGTGTAGTGTCTGACTTAAGCAGACCTGATCCCAAAAATCAACAGACATTTATTAAGCACAAGGTAAAAATATCCTTAAATAGGAAAGCAGACTTCCCACTGTAAGTCTTAAAAATGACAAGCAACTATTCATGGAAAATAGTTTATGAGCCTACCTAGAATTTTCATAATAACTGGCAATTTTCAGTGACGCCAGTAAACCTTTATAACAAGTGAAAGTGGATTTGATTTATTCAATATTCAGTTTTCTGGAACAAAAATGTTGATATCTTTATTTAAAAAGAAATGAAAAGAAATTTGAAAGAACTTTTAACAATTTAGAGTCACCTTTCATATTTTAACAGGCATTATGGTGTTATGGCCTGACCTTTGTTTTCAAGAGGACCAATGACATCACAGTGTGATGTCTTGACTCATGAGTGAATTGGATTTAAATGAGAAAAAGTTGCACAAAATTATTAGCCTTATTCTCTCTTCTCTAGTGGCAAGACTGGTGATAGCCTAGGATGCTGGGGATGACCATGCTATCTTCCATGACTTACCAAATTCTATGCACTCCATAGTTCCTACAAGAGCCTCCTTCATGGCCATTGGAACAAACTGTATCATGTAATGGATGATGAACTACATTTGGAATTAGGAAGACCTGGGTTCAGATTTTGCTCCACATACTTACTGTTATGACCTAAGACAAGTCACTTAATCTCTCATATTCCTTTTCTTCATCTGAAAAAGGAGAAAAGTGAACTCTGTGGAACCTAAGGTCCTTTCCAATTCTAAATCTATGATCCTATCACTCTAATATTCAAATATCTGGCTATGGATCCATTTAATTCTGCTTTGACTAATGTTTTCTAATGCAAGGGCTATAACATTGATTTTCTCCTTAGCACTTATTTGCTCCTGAAGGTTATTGCTCATACATATTATTGTCTGATGAGCACAAAGTGACTTAATGTTACAAGTTTATTTATATTTCCTGCTGGTTTTTAATAGAAATGTGTTGATTATATTAAAGTGGGTAAATAAATATTTAATTGCCCTTAGTGTATATCCTCTGGTATAACAAAATTCTCTCTCTCTTTCTCTCTCTCTTTTTTTTAATGATGGAACTCTCTCATTCCAGATGCCAAATAACTAGCAGGTATTTTCTTCCAACACAACGTGATGACCATGCCAATGAGAGATTTGCCTGTTCTTTTGCTAATCACTGAACTCGATGTTCTCCAGGACTCCAAGATGAAAATCTGGACAGATGAAATTAAAACAAACAAAAAAAGTCTGCTCAGGAATTTAAAAAGGACGGAATTTTAATTTAATTGAAATTATATAAAAAAAAGTAGTCAAAACAGGGTCAAGAGTCTCTGTGATAATGATTTTTTTTTTAATCTGCATGCAATTACATTCAAAGGAAAAGGTTAGTACTCGGTCTTAAACTCCTTAAGTTACTTGGATGATGCAGTATGAATTAAGGCAGATAATGCTTTATCTGTCCTTTATCACTCAAAATAATTTCTAACACTCTTAAGGCAAAGAGAATCCCAGTTTTAGAGTGATATTTTTCTCCTTTAAAAGTGTGCTTAGTGCACACTATTTATAATCTAACTAAACATTTTCTGCATATCTTAAGGACATACATTTGACTTTGTCACATCAGTTCAGGAGAGCAAGACTCTTGACTTGCTTTTCTACCTGGGTCAGTTTATATATTCCAGAATAGCTATGCTTATAGTAACCTCTATTTGCTTTGAGGACCTTTACATGTAGTGTTTAGGCTCAGTCTTTTTTTTTTTTCCTTATAGCCTACCTTTTTTATAAGTATTTCTCTTTCAAAGATCAATTTCAGCTCTATGGGCAAAGCAATAGAGAAATGTGTGTAGGAGGACCTGGGAACTATGGACCTGGGTTGGTGCCCAAGTACATTGTTGTTGTTTTTTTCCTGAGGCAATTGAGGTTAAGTGACTTGCCCAGGGTCACACAGCTAGAATGCTGTTAAGTGTCTGAAGCCAGATTTGAATTCAGGTCCTCCTGACTTCAGGACAGGTGCTCTATCCATTGCACCATCTAGCTGCTCCTCAAGTGCATTGTTAAGAGATCTAAACTTGACATTTGAACCTCCTGTGGACACAGTTAACATTACTAATTATATTAGGAGATTAGACAAAATTGCCATACAACTAATATGCAAAGTTCAAATTATTTTTATAGCTTGAATATGAAAAATGAAAGCATTTAAATAGTTGTACATATATATGCATGTATGTATCATTCATTCAATAATCATTCATTAATTGCCTTACTATGTGCCTTACTAGACAATGTTTGGCACAGAGAAAATGAGATTGTTCATTACATCTAGCAGAAAGGGAGTGAATAAGCATTATTTAATATCTGCTATGTTCCAGGCACTGTGCTATACACTTTACAAATATCTTATTTGATTCCTATAACAATCCTGAGATGCAGAAACAATTATTATTCTCATTTTACAGATGAAACAAACTGAGGTAGATAGAGGTTAAATGACTTGTCCAGGTTCATACAGCAATTAATAAATGTGTGAGACCAGATTTGAATTCAGATTTTCCTGACTCCAGGTCCAGAGTTCTATCCATTGCACCACCTAGCTGCCAAAGTAGATAAAAAGGATATATAAATAAATATGCACAAAAGGGATAGATGGGGACTAGACCTGTGATTTTATTGGGACAGAGAACTCCCAGAATGAGAGTGAATATTCTATTAATATGGGTTAACATATTCTCTATATAGTCTTAGAGAAGTGTCTAAAGCAGTGGTTCTCAAAAATATAGTCCAGAGAATCTTGTGACATCTCTGAAATCCTTTCAGAACATCTATAAACCCCAAATTTTTCTTTCTAATATGGTAAATGTCTATAGATATAACCCACATAAACAAAAAAACTCTTTGGACAGATCCTCAATAATTTCAATAGTATAAAGAAACTGAGGAAAAAAATGTTTGAGAACCATTGATCTAAACTGTCTGGCTCTTTCTGTCCCTGTCTCTTGTCTCTGTTTCTCTGTCTCTGTGTTATCTGAGTGTCTGTTACTCTTTGTGCATCTGTGTGTCTCTCTGTCTCTTCTCTCTCCTCTCTTCTCTTATCTTCTCTCTCTCCTCTCCATCTTCTCTCCCTCCCTCCCTTTTGGAGCTCTTCTAGCATCAGAGTAATGGCTATGATTTTATTAGCATATAGAACTCCCAGTATAGAAACCCCTTCTACCATTGCAGTTCCTAAATTAATTATTGTTGTTCAGTCATTTTAGTCATTTCAGTCAGTCAACTCTTTGTGACCCCATTTAGAATTTTCTTAACAAAGATAACTGCAGTGATTTGCCATTTCCTTCTTCTAAACATATAGTCTTGGATAACTGTTTAGAGGCACTGAGAGAGAAAAGTTATTTGCCCAGAGTTACAGTGCTAGTGTTTGTCAGAAGTAGGACTTGAACCCAGCTTCCCCTGGACTGAAGTTGGTTTGATACACTGAGTTCCTTTTAGTATATACATTCCTTAAGCTTGTTCCACTTGTGACATATTTTCTTATTATTGTTAAATATTTCCTATTATTTCTAATAGTATCTATAGGATGAGAGGATGAGGGAGTATTTTAGCTAGTTGTCCCCCTTCCTTGTTCCTCCCCCCCAAAAAAGAACAAACATTTTGGCCTCAAGAATCAGAAACGTAAAGGTAAAGAAATATTTTACAGCAACCCTTTTTCAAAAGAAGTCATTGTTGACAAAGTCTAGGGGAATCGGTGGTTGATTTGTGTTTCGGTTTAAATATGTGCCAAAATCATGAAGATATGGGAGCTAAATATGAACTACAGTCTTTAAAGAATTGCTTAGATTGTTGGTGAAGTTGTGAACGGATCCAGCTATTCTGGAGAGCAATTTGGAACTATGCTCAAAAAGTTATCAAACAATGATCCAGCAGTGTTACTACTGGGCTTATATCCCAAAGAGATCTTAAGAAAGGAAAGGGATCCGCATGTGCCAAAATGTTTGTGGCAGTCCTTTTTGTAGTGGTCAGAAACTGGAAAATGAATGGATGCCCATCAATTGGAGAATGGCTGAGTAAATTATGTTATATGAATGCTATGAATATTATTGTTCTGTAAGAAATGACCAGCAGGATGAATACAGAGAGACTTGGAGAGACTTAGATGAACTGAAGCTAAGTGAAGTAAGAAGAACCAGGAGATCATTATACATCTCAACAACAATACTGTATGAGGATGTATTCTGATGAAAATGGATATCTTTGACAAAGAGAAGATCCCATTCAGTTCCAATTGATCAATGATGGATAGAATTGGCTACATCCAGAGAAGAAACACTGGGAAATGACGGTGGACTACTTGCATTTTTGTTTTTCTTCTCAGGTTATTTTTACCTTTTGAATCCAATTTTTCTTGTGCACACACAATCTTGTCTTGTGTGTGTGTATGGATCTGCACCCATATATTGTATCTAAGATATACTTTAACATGTTTAACATGTATGAGACTGCCTGCCTTCTAGGGGAGGGGGTGGAGGGAAGAAAGGGAAAAGTTGGAACAGAAATGAGTGCAAGGGACAATGTTTTAAAAATTACCCATGCATATGTTCTCAATAAAAAGCTATAATAAAAAAAATAAAGAATTGCTTAGGGCATTGAGAGATTGCCACTTGTTTATGGGCAAGTCACTTACCATAGTAGTTTAGGGGTGGGGACTTACATAAACCTAGTATATGTGAAAGGGGGGTAAAGGAGTGGGAGGGATAGGGAAATGGGGGACAGGACTTGAATCCAACACTTCCTGTCTTCAAGGCCAGCTTTGTATTATATAAAAGTCCAAATCTAGAACAAATCTAGAATTTTAAAGATTATCTAAACCAATCCCTTCACTTCAGAGATGAAGAAATCAAGGCCCCAGAACTTGAATGTTTTAACCAAGCCCAGGAATGCAGTAAATGGCAAAACTGAGTTTCAAATTTTAGCTTGGATTCAGTCCTCCAAGCTCAGCACAAGTTCACAGCATCACACTCTACTATATCTAAGAAACCCCAGAACACCTCTTTCCAATGATGTTTCATTATTCTTAAAATGCTATCACTACCATCATTTTTCTTATTCTTAGGGTTGTCTAGCATGATGTAGTCATGTGATTTGTGAATTAAGAATTCCTATTATGACAAGATGGTGACAGCTGTACTTACAGCCCCCACCCTTCATTCAGAGGGAGCAGGGATGTTGGGAAGGGGCAAAGAAAGGAGGCAGAGAGAAGGGCCATCAAATAGTGGACTCAGATAAGTCATTAAATGAAAACAAATGGAAGAGCTATTGTTCTAAACCAGGGTGGTACATAAAGATAAAATTAAATAACATGGAAAACACTTTACAAATCTAATGGGCTATATAAAAAAAAAAGTTAGTTGCTTTTGTTCTTGTTAAAATAGCCCTTATTCCCCTTGAATTGAAAGATATAGACTTCTCTTTCTATTTTGTCTTCACTTCCCCTTGACTTTTGTCTTTTGAGAACAGACATTCCACAAAAGTAAATTGTTTCCAAAGAAAAATGCTCCTTAGTTTTAGAACATAACACTTTTAGATGGAGTAACCTTAAGTCGGTTACTTGTAATATCTATTTAAGTAAACATTCCAAAATTCTATTTTAAACAGAAACTTATAGAGGGGATTCGGAAACATCAATATTGTTGTCAATGTCATTATCTCTAATTAATCAAACAGATCTTTAAAACAGGAGGGGTTCTAAAGAGGGAAAAGGGAAGAAGGGACATTATTGTTTTGTTTTTGTTTATTCTCAAAGTGGCAGAGAAGCAGCAGCAATTTACTAATTCAGGACAATTTCTTATCCTGGCCAAGCCCTTCGAATGGGGATATATAACCAGAGAGTTTAAGGAAAGGGCCAGATGGAAGTGACTGTTGGGAGCTTCCCTGAAACCGAAAAGCAAAGTTGTGGGGCTTTATGGCCCCGTGCTGGTGTGGGGAATACCTGTTCTGCTCCGCTCCTGGCTGCTCCCACTGCTTGGGAGGGGCTGTGCACATCACCTAGCACTCAGTCGCTTTCCCATCTGTCTTCTAACCCACCCCAGACTCATCTCTCCTCCTCCAGCCCAGCACCTCCTCATCGCCCCTCCTCCGGTTCCTCTGCCTGCCTTCTAGTCTCCCCTTCCCCGCCCCCGCCCCCCATCCCCTCCTCTTTTTCTCACTATAGGCAGCCGCGGCTGCCTGGGCTGAGAGTCATTTGAGCTCCCACCGCAGACATGGCGACGTTGACAGTGGTCCAGCCGCTCACACTGGACAGAGGTAAGCGGGGCTCACTCGCTCTGGCAATCGCTGCTTCTCCTCCTCTCCTTCTCCTCTGTCCTCTCTCTCTTCTCACCCCCTGCCAACTCCCAGCCGGGCAGAGCCGGAGGCGCTCAGCAGGCAGGGCTGCCTAGCTGGGGATTTTCGGATGGAGAGGCGGGGAACGATTGCGCAGGGAGGGAGAGCGATACTTTTCTTCTTGCCTTACATCTATCCTGCCTGAGCGGCCACAGCCCCGCTGCCCCCGTGCGCTCCGAGCGCTCGGCGTAGCTCGGCCCTGGGAGCCCGGAACCCGTGGCTGGTCGGCTTCACCTGGGCTGGGCTCCCGTCTTCCATTTACCTTCCCGGTGCCCCCGCAGTCGCCCCCGCCCCTTCCCCCGCATCTGGCTTTGTTCCCACCGCGGCAATGGGACAGCTAGAAGCTAAGGGGGGAGTGAAGGGAAGAGCCTTTTGGTGGGGGAGGGAAGCGAGGAGAAAGCGAGAGCTAGAGAGCAGGAAGGAGGAGGCTAGCTGTCCGCCAGCTTCTCCCCCCACCCCCCTTTCCATTTTCTTCTTGGTTTGGGGGCTGCAAAGAAGGGCACTCAAAGAATAGAGGGTGAGCGTCCAAAGGACAGGGAAGTTTGCCCGGACGACCGCCTGCCGGGGAAGTGTCTGTCCATCCCTGACCGCTGGGTGGGCACGCTCTGGAGGTCGCTCCTGCCGGATGCGCCCTGCGGCTTGACTGCCCTGTCACTGAGCTGCTCCCCTCCAGTTAAAGAGAGATCAAAGAGGCCGGGATCCGGGACCGGGGGTGGGGGTCAGCCAGATGCCTAGGAGATTAGCTTCCCTGGTCCCTTTGAGCTCTGAAAAGGCTACCAGGAACGTGCGTCTTGGGCCGGCTGCCAGAGCTTCCAATGGAGCGAGCTGTTTATTACTCCCCAGCTGACTGAGCATCCCCCATCCCCTAGACTCCTTGCCTGGGCGTGTAAAAGCTCAGGGAATATCTGCAAACTGGTTTAAAATTAAACTTTAGACCCTTTGAACCTATTCCTCCCGACCTATCTCTCTCTCCATCCCCAACCCCCTGTATGGGAATAGAAGGTAACCAACGTTTGCTTCTCAGACAGGACAAAGGTAAAAGTACCTATGTGGTCCATGCAATGCAATAATTTATGTTTCTTATGGCAGCAGATGGGAATAAGTGTAACTTGCTTTTATTTGATCAGTTTCCTTTTTCTGGCTCATCGGGCCGACTTTCCCCGAGCTCTCCAGCTGGCTCCTAGCTCACACTCTGCAATGGGAGGGCATTCCCTTCTTCCCACTTGCAGCTGGTGAATTTAGGACCCTGAGAAACCACTTGGGAATGGTGTGCTCGGAGGGAAATTATTTGGTCCGATGTGCCTCTAAAAATATTCTTTCTAGAGGATTAAACTGGACTGTAGGGCAAGGCACAGAGCACCCTGCTATGAGCACAATGAAAAAAACGCAACTAACTCAGCTTGAGATTTTTAATTTAGAGAATTTGTAAGTTACTTTATCAGAACTTATTGGGGCTAGAATAGATGTTGTATGGTACCCATGGCAACCTTGTAGTAGGAGTGTAAAATTCAAATAAATAAATAGATTCCACAATGGGAAGACATGTTGGTCTGCAACATCATAAATTAATAAGTATACTTAGCTCAGAAATGTATTGTTCAGTTCATGGTTTACCTTCAGTATTATCATCTGCCCAAAGCAGAGTCAGTCCATTGCCTTTAAGAGCTAACCAGATGGCAAGCCATTAGTAATCATGAATTTCCCAAGTATTATTGTTTTAATATTGCACCCCTCATAGCCTCTCATTTCTGAGCCAATCTCTCAACACTTTAAATACACCAAACAAAACACAACTTCTTAAAATCACAGGCTGTAAAGGACTTGCATTGCACTATGGGTGGCTAGTTAGCTGAGTTATTTAGAAAGCCCAAGGTTTTAGCTAATGTCATTCCACTCCATGGCCATAGTTATATGATACCTAGCATTTATATTAAGCATTTAAGTTTGCAAAGTGTGTCTACATATAGGATCTTTTTTTTTTCCTTTTCAAAATGCATTTGGTGGCAGAGGTGAAGGAGGAACATGCTGGATTTGAACTAAGAGGGCTTGTGTTCAATTTCTGACTTTTCAAGCTGGTGACTTAAACAATCAAAATTTCCAACTCTTAAATCTATATTCCCATGACCCTGTGTGATTATTGTGTGATAATTATCCCCATTTTACAACTGAGGAAATTGATACTAAAATGTTAGCTAGCATTTAATAGTGATTTAGGGTTTGCAATGCTCTTTACTTATATTATCTCATTTGATCCTTATAACACTCATATTAATTAATTCTATTATTTTTCCCCTTTTACCCTTGAGGGATCAGGGACTGAGAGAGAAGTTGTAACTTCTCAGGGTCACACAGCAAGTATCTGAAGCATATTTTGAATGCAGGTCTTATATGATTCTATGTCCAATCTCTCTTCCCCATATCCTGTTGCCTCCCAACCTTTTCAAATGACTTGCAAAAATGCAGGCAATAAATTAGTCCTGAACTAGCTAATAGTATATAACTGGCTTTGCACTGGTAAGTGCTGGAAGCTGCCATCAGTGCAATTCCTTAAATGACTGAGAAAGCTCTTCAGGATACTGAGCAAGCTTTGTGTGGTACTTTGATTACTGCAGCCTCTTGTGGAAGAATATGGACAGATGCAGAGGTGCTGTTAGAAGACCCGTCTCAGTGACTATCATTTAATTGGGTTGGCTTGGGATCCTGTAGGAAACACTGTTAATGAGAGAAGTCAGCCTTTTATGTTGTCACAGAAAGGGGAGTGTCCAAACTTTTTTTTTTGGTCTTGGCAATTCATTAAGCCTGTCCAGTAAACTTGATTATCCAGTGCACAGAAAGCATGGCTAGGAAAACAGAATATTTATATAATAGTTAACAGTTTCTACATACATAATGTTATTTTGAAGTTCACATTCTTCCTATTTGATAAGCAGGATGTGCTATATGACCTTGAGCAACTCCCCCACTATTCTTAATCTTATTTCCTTACCTGTAAAGGGAGGGAGCTGGGTTAGGTAATCCCGAGACCTCTTCCATTTTTAATTCTTGTATTCTTATTTTATAGAAAAAGAAATTGAGGCTCAATGAGAAAATGAAGTACTCAAGGTCACAGAGCTAGTTAAGAGGCACTGGCAGGAAAAAAGTCCAGATCTTTTGATCACTAGAAAAAATGTAAGAGATTACGGATTAATGATTTGTAAGGATGACTTTGCATATTAATGCATTTCTAAAAAAAATAATATTTTGTTTAGAAATTATTAAACTAGTGAAAGTGACAATATATCTTCAAGTTTTAAACTACTCATTAAAAAAAATCAGATTTTTACATAGGGGGAAACAAAGCGTTAAAATGCCCTTGCATTTTAGAAGCAACATAAACTTGTGATAAAAAAAATTGATTTGAGTGACAGGTTTTTAATTTTTTTTTTTTTTTTAGCGTTGGGGCTTTAGAAATAGGGACTCAGCTCCTATTGGTTTTAAACTATTGGTTTAACAAACAAACAAGGAAGGAAGTTGGGGGTGATAGGGAGAAAAGTCCAGTTGGGTCATCCTGGCTTTCTAATCCAGGTTGCTCTCCTACATGCTGAAGTATGTGGTTTACAGAATCTTTGCAAACCAAATAAATTGGAAAGTCCACTTTCCTATGCCCACATACTCACATTAACACTTTGAATGACTCTGAATGCTTCTTCATAACCACATATTTTAAGAAAGAGAGAGCCCCTAGAGGAGCCAGAAAAGAACCCGGTAGCATCCTTCAAAGCTGAATTCAAAAGCAACCTACTTGAAAAGCCTTTCCCTCTCCCTCTGTTTGCCTCCTACCCTCAAAATAATTATATTTCTATTTTGTTTTCCCCAAAATTATGCTTTTATTTGTACTTCCCCCCCATATTATGTTTCTATTTCACAAATAATTTTGTAGGGAGACAGAATTTTCTGCTGATTCAAACCCAGCACCAAAATAATCAGGTTTTGCTACTTACAGATGTAGATAAGAAATATAGGAATGTAGATTTAGGTGGACAAGAAACAATGGCCTTTCTATTTGTAGTGTGTGTGTGTGTGTGTGTGTGTGTGTGTGTGTGTATGCTTGTTTGTTTGGGGGTATTAGTTGTGTTTGTTCTTTGTTTTGTAACTGATCTTAGACCTGGGAGGAGATCAAAGCCTTCTTTTACAGATAACTAATTTAGAGATAAATACTTTTTTAATCCCAAGATGCTCTCAGAAGTAGCATGCAAATAAATTTGAAACAGAACAAAAGATAAGGTAAGGGAATTAGGTATTATTCACTATTTATTTTGCTCACATTCCTGTCTTCATTATGTGTGAGTAGAGACTACCATGAATTAGTATGATTGCAGAGGTATGATCTGTACCTTGGCTATTTCTGAGAACATATATGCTCAACATTGAAGGACATTGACCACTTTGGGGATGGCTCTGGCAATGACTTCATTATCACCAGTAATCACTAGGGTGCACACTTGTTATCCAGGCATACTTTATGGAATGGCCACTGTGTCACATATGTTTGATACGTGTGTCATATATGTAGCAAAGCCTGATTGCTTTTGTGATGCTTTTTGGCTATGAAAAAACCTGAAGCTGCTTACAATTATATGTGTACCTATTGTCTCTTTGAACTGTAACCTGCTTGAGGGCAGACAGGCTTCTTTTTTGTTTTTGTACTCCCAGTGGTAGCATATTATTTGGCACACAGTAGGATCTTAATAAATGGTTGTTGATTGAATTAATTTATTCTGGTCTCAACCCCATAACCATGGCAGTATTCAAGAGAAGGGTTTGTGAAAATGAACCTAAAATAATGTAATAATAAATGAATAGATCACCAATCTTGCAATTAGAAATTATAGTGGAGAGGGTGAAGAGGAAAAAAGAGGAAAAGTAGTTCCTCAATCTCTTAAGTAGTTTTTGGCTTCTCTTTTAACTCTAGACTTAGCCTTAATGTGTTTCCAAGCTATTTTTCTAAATATTAACTGAAAATAGAAATAACTATGATGCTGTAAGAAATAGAAAACATTAATAAAAGTTTATTTAAAGAATGAGATAAAGATTTTAAAATTTAATTGAAGACCCCAATTTATGTGTCATTTGGCATAAATCTATATATTGATTTTTAAGAGATTCAGTCAATAAAACATAGCAATTTCTATTATAAGTAGAGTTCAATATTCTTTCAATACATGGCATTTTAAACCATGGGGTAAGAGAAGTAGATTCTGACTGAGAAACTGAAATGAGCCTCTTCTACCTTCTCCTTCTTTTACTCCATTCAAAATATTTTTCTCCCCAGGGGTTAGACTTCTCATACTTTTCTCTTTAAATCTGGGGGTGAACTGTGCCCTGGAATAGATGGGTCAAATCAAGGATTATCTCCTGAAATCTGGGACACCAGATAGTTTAATAGCACTGGATATGGGGCAAATTAACTACATATAAGGTCAGATTAGATTTAAGTCTTTTTGATCAGATATCAGGCACTTTTCATTTTAAGGGAAGAGAAGATAATCCAACAGAATCCTTTGAAGCATCTATTTTTATCATCATCTTTTTTAAACAAAACTTCAAGCATCCCACCTTATTTATTTATTTGTTGGGAGATTGGGTCTCTCTATCTTTCCTATGCTGGAATTGCAATGGCCAAGACTCAACTAATCTCCAAATATCCTTTCTTTAGCCTGGTATCTCTAAACTATTGGGAATTCACCATGCTGATGAAGAACTTAATGTGAATTTCTAATAGGCTTTGACCTTAGTGTTGCTGAGAACTCCTGAATCAATTAGTTAATCCACTAGTTCCATTCCATTAGTCCCATTCTCCATCCTGTATTACTCCTGCCTTTACCTTAAAACAAGGTATTTTGCCACCCTACCAGGCCCCTATCTTATTTTAAAGGCATATTTTAAATGAAATTTAGAAGAAAAAATGAGAATCTAGAAACAGAAATTAAGAATTATTTTTCTGGGACAGGCAAAAACAGCCTTTCTAAACATTTTAGTGCCATTTGCTTGGGACATGACAAGCTAACTTGGCCTGCTAAAAATCAGTTTTTTTTTTCCTATACATTAAACCTGTTTTGGAAGTTGTACCTGACCTATCAGTGAAACTGTTATACATACTATCAGGTTTCTGAAGCCATAATTATATTAATACATGAGCAGTATAGCAATTGATGGTTTGGATTTTTTTTTTTATCTTTTAAAAGAACAACAACCAAAAACACCCAACAACAAAACCTTTGTCCTTTTCAAAAATTCAAATATAAAAATGAAGAGCTGCTGTTTTATGGATTTCAAACTTCAAGAAAATCATTTTCTGTAAGAGCTAAAATTGAATGCAAATGAATTCCCATGGTACTGTAGACTTCTCATGAAATGGCACAACAGTAAAGATCTCTCCTCCTCCTTTCTCATTTTTTAAACCATACAGAATTTATTACTTCATGTATCTTTCAATCCAAGCCTTGGGCTGCCTGTAGCATTTCCAATCAGCAGTATTCACCAGTATTTATAAAATCCATATTAGACTGAAAATTGTTTTTGCTTCCATTCCAAAGAAGTTCTCTTACCTTGTTATTCCAAACATTTAATGTCTAGAGGAGGAAAATCAGATTCTTTTTTGTTTTAAACTCATTAGGCCCACAGGACCTAGGACTGGTGTGTGTGTGTGTGTGTGTGTGTGTGTGTGTGACGGGGGAGGGGGTGATAATGTTTAATGGAGGTCTGTCTTCCACCCTGCCTGCCTTCCCTCTGGCAGATGAGAAGCAGACCAGACAACTTTGAGTCCATCAACAATTTAAAGATTGTTTTCTCATTATATTCTATTTATGCTTCACTGAACATTTTCAAAAATTCTTTTCATAAACCATTTGCTTCTTTAAAAAGCCTTATTTGAATACTTTTAATTCACAGTAAAGCTACAGTTCATGGGATCATAGACTCAGAGCTGGAAAGGATTTTAGAGGTCATCAAATTCACCACCACTCCCCTTTTTACTGATGAGGAAGACCTCCGAGAGAGGTCAAGTGATTTTAAAAGAATTTTTTTAAGAATAGGTATCTCTTCTCCAAAAGCATTACCATTAATAGTGTTTTAAAATATTTCTGGCACCTTAGACCGAATTATACCATATTTGCCTTCTTTCATTGTTAAGCAATGATGTCTTGTAAAAACTATGAATGCTCCTCTCTAAGGATTTTTTTTTAAAATATGAATATCAAAGAGATTAGAACACTGATGAGTCAGTGAGACCTAAGTCTTGTGTTAGATACTTACTGATTGTGAGATCACTTAACCTTTGACTACCACAGTTTCTTCTTCTGTAAAAAACAGATAAAAATAGCACCTTCATCTGGAGCACCTAAAAAAAGCTTGTCATCACACTTCTAAAACTGTGTTCACTTTCCTTTACACTGAGACCCATCCAAAATGCTAACTGGCGGGCATGTAGCTACTGTTTTCACTTTCTGGTATAGGTATCTACAATGAATTCCAATGATTCCATTAAGGGTTCATCTAGGAGCAGGGGGAAGAGGACTTTGGAGAATAGTGTATAGTGGGAGGTTGCAGGAGCAAGAAGGATTTTCTAGTGGCAAAAGTTGCCATGGGAAAAGGTGAATTTCATTGCTAAAAATGTGGCTAAGAAGTTGACCCACTCAAATGAAATTATAGCCTCATAGATCATTTTCCCCATACCTAGAATGGGAATATTATTAACAATAATAACATCTTTCAGGATTATTGTGAGGATCAAATGAGAGAATAGTTCTAAACTACTTAGCCCTATCACAATGCCTGGTACAAATATAGATAAGTGTATGGGTTCGCATATACATGTATTTGCATGTATATACACAAATACATATGTATACACACATCTTTATATATATATATATGTTCATATATACACCCACACACATGTACATATAATGTGAAAAATATAATACATTACATTGTAAGTAATATGCATGATAGACTAGTTATGGTAATTATCTGATTTAATTATTAAAATTTTCTAATGTTCATTTATTATTATAGCTGGATGAAATCTCAGAGGCTATCTTGTCCCACATTCTAATTTTACAAATAAGTAAACCAGTGGTTCTCAAAGTTTGGTCCAGAGCATCCTGGGAATCTCTGAAATTCTTTCAGAGAGTCTACAAATTCATAATTAGTTTTTATTTTTAATGTGATCAATATCTATAACTATAAACCACATAAACAAAAACTCTTTGGACAGATCCTCAATCATTTTTAATAGGATAAAGATTTTGAGAACAAAAGTTTGAGGACCACTGAAGTAAACTGAGAATTAGTTAACTAAGATCGCATAGATGGTAAGCATCAGGTTTAGAATTTGAAGCCTGGTCCTCTGGGTCCAAAGCTCATACTCCCCTTTTTACTGTGCCATATGAAATCATCATAAATTAAGACAGACCCTGTGAAAATATAGTAGATAGTTCCATTTTCACTGGGCTTCCCACTAACTCAACATTGTCCCTTCAAAGCAGAGCACCCTACAAAATAGGAAAGACTAAGTATATGGCTAAGTGATGGGTGGTGGTGGGGTACAGATGCCCACCCTGTCAGCTTTGCTTTATTAATTGTGCAGTAAGAAGCAATATGGAACAATGTAAAGCGTGCTCATGTCAGAGAGCCCAGGAGACCTTAGTTTTAGTCCTGCCTCCTGAGTCTTCTGGTTTTGGGTAAAAGTGACTTCTAGTCACTGAATCTTAGCTTCACAGTTACAAAATCTCACAGTTGGAAGGAACCTCAATAATTCATACTTGAAAACTCTGCTCTCTAATAAATCTTATATCTCTGGATCTCTGATGATAAGAAACTGACTCATTCCAAGTTTAGATAATTTAAGTACTAGGTGTGGGGCAGTGAATCTCTGAGAGTTGGGCTGAAATCTTGCTCCTTATCTTACACTAATCCCAGGATCATTGAATCTCTATCTATGTTACCCCCCTCTTCCCCCACCAACTTTAAGTTAAGAGACAGACTTTAGATTTTCAATGATAGAGGGAATTTCATTACTGAGAACTTACCCTATATGGATGATTATAACTTATTCCTATTATTCCATAATTTTAAAGAGCACATACACTATGTTTTGGCAGAATGAGTTTCTTAAGTAGATGAAATCACAGATTTATTCTGCCTCATAAGAATATACAGATATAAACATATACACGTTTCTTCTCTTTTTAATATAGTAACACAATATATAATTCATTATACATGTATTCATATATATACCTATACCAACACATAAATATGTATATATGCTTATATGTGTATATAGTATACATACACATACTATTGGTAGAAGAAATATCTATTTTTCATCTATAATTTTTCTACCAATAGCATCCTCCTCTGCAACTTCTGACATTGTTTGGAGACACTGAGAAATTAAATGATTAATCCAGGTGTCATATTGCTAGTAAGTGTGAGAAGCTGGATTAGAACTGGTCATTTTCGCTATCGTAACTACCATTGTCTCCTTCTCCTCTTTTTCTTCTTTTTTTATTTTTCTTTATTTCTTCATCCTTTTATCAGTCTTCCTTTTCTCCCTCTTCTGCTTCTCCTCCTAGTCTTGTTCCTTCTCTTATTTCTCTCTATCACAGTGACAAGCCTTCATATATAGGTAGCTATTACATCTTCCTCTCCCTTTTCTTTTAGACAAGTTTTCAATTGAGGAGGGGGGAGAGAGAGAGAGACAGACAGACACAGAGAGACAGACAGACAGAGAAACAGAGGGGAGAGACAGACTGATAGAGACAGAAAGGGGAGAGAAAGATAGAGGAGGGGAGAGAGAGAGAGAGAAAGAGAGAGAGAAGAGAGAAGAGAGGGAAGGAGAAGGGAAGGGAGGGGAAGGGAGAGGAGAGAGAGATGGAGGGGGGAAGGAGGAGAGAGAAAGAAAGAGAGAGAGAGAGGAGAGTGGAAGGAAAAAGGACCCAGGCTCCTTAGGCATTAGGAGCTATAGACTCTCAGCTCTAGGCTCCTCAGAATTATGTTGTTGCTGTTGTTTTTAATTCATAACCAAAAATATGAAAAATAACAATTTGAGGTAGGTTAGTTAAAATAAAGATGTAACTTTCCCCCATACAAATTCATGGGCCCTCTGAAATCTCTCCATGACCTCTTAAGGGTCTGTGACCTCCAGGTAAAGAATCCTTTATTTAGACCAGTGCTGACTTCAGAAGGTAGATTTCCAGTTCTTTTGCCATGTTGGCCATCATTCTCTGGAAGAGAATCAGTTTGTGTCTTTAAAATATGGGAACTGGACTCGAAGATCACTATCTTCCCCTTCCTGCTCTGGTTTCATTGATTTGATTATTCTTTGGCCATGAAGCAACTTAGAAGAAAAAGAAAGACGTTTTGACATTAAGCTCCATGGGCTTTGATGAATCTCTAAATGTAAAATCCATATGTGTGACTGTTGGCTCTGTGCAGTAATAAACACAGAATAATCTGAAATGGATTTAATTTAAAGTTTCTCAGGTGTTAGCAAATGTGAACATAACCTTTAAAATATTGATTATCTTAATGTGCATTGCTTTTAACTCACAGAGAAATTAAGTTCGTTCACCACTGAGTTGCAATACCTATGAAAGTTATAAATGTAAATAAATACCAGATAGAAACAAATATCCCAAAATGCTTTAAAATAGTTTGGTGTGGAAGCTTTTTTTTTGAAGAGATATGTAGATAGAAAAATGTCTTGGAACCAAATCTAGGACTTCTAATTTAAACTGATGGTAATTTCCCCTAAAAATGTTGTAGTGATTTCAACTCCAATTTACTTTGTTATTTTTGTGCATTTTCCTAATATAGTGGCAATTTTTCCTCCTTGGTATAAAATCTTTAGGACATGGACCAAAGCAGGAACATTTTCATCTTGCAGAAAGTTATATAAATCTGCAATATTTTATTAACAAATCAGATACTAAAAGAGACCTTCAGTCAGATGACAGGAAAGAAATAGCCTTCAGGAAACTAATGAAGTCCTGTTCTAAAGTAGGGAAATGGAGAAGAGAAAGAGAAGGGAATAGATAAGCATTTATTTGACATCTATTATGTGTCAGGTACTGTGCTAAACCCTTTACAAATATTAACACATTGTCCTTTCTAAAGTACTATATCTACCTTCCCTTTTCATGATGAAAGAAGGAAATAGCTTAAAACTCCTCTAACCCTAAACAGGCAACTAGGAGGTACAAGGGATGGAGCAGCAGGCTTGGAGTCAGCAAGGCTTTTCTTCCTGAGTTCAAATATGGCCTTAGATACTTTTAAGCTATATGATTCTGGGCAAGTTATTTAACCCTGTTTTCCTCAGTTCCTCCTCTGTAAAATGAGCTGGAGAAAGGAATGGCAAACCACTCTTTGCCAAGATAATGGCAAATAAGGGTTGGGGGATTACAAAAAGACACAAATGAACAACAATACAATCCTAAGAACATGGCCAGCATTGTTTTCCTGGGTGAGCAGTGTTGTGTACTTATGGCAATATTAAGATTTCATAGACAGTGACCTGAGATTCTTAATCATATTCTCCCTTAGCCTTAATGCTTAATAGTGAAAGACTTTGGTGCCTTCTTCCAGATCAAAGCAAAAAGGGTACGGTCACCAGAAGGCCTTCCATAGAATTATCTTTACCATTTATCATTAATAATGAAAGGAGAATAAAAATTGGGTGTAATAATAAAATAAAAAATAAAAGTTGGTTTAATAAAAGAATAAAATAATGTGTCAGGAAGCATGTCATAATGATCTGAATTGTAGGCTTGCAGTCAAGGAGATCTCAGTGTGAATCCCACCTCAGATACTGATATGAAATGATTACATTATAATATGAAATTATGATTATGTCCAGTGTGACACTGGGCAAGTTACTGAATATTTGTTATCCATCCTCAATTTCCTCATCTGCAAAATGGGAATTTTGAAGAACAAATGGGATAATATATAAATTGATATTCCAATCTTAAAGTGCTATGTAAATAATGTTATTGTTATAATAATAATGTCATATTAATATGATTATTAGAATAATTAACATAAACATGGTTATTGTTGTCATTATTGAAATGTAGTATAATAACCATCTCTAATCTCAGGGTTTGAGTTTTATGTCCTATCACATAGTACCATGTGATCATGAACAAATGAACAGTTTAGAGTCTCTGTCTCTTGTGGTTCCATGGGGAGAAACATGTCCCTGGAGTAAGAAGTTCTCATTCTACCACGGCCACCAATGATTATCTGTATGATCTTGGCTGAATCTTCTTTTCTCTGAGTTGTAAAATGAGATTGGACTAGATAGCTGTGATTCCTTCCAGTGCTAAATATAGGTTCTTACTATTTGCAAAATAAGCTTAATAGGACCAGAATTATAGAGCTAGAGACTGTGGAGATCATCTTATAGTTCAACTTTCGAGGAAAATGTTCAATGTCCAGTCTTTTGTCACAAGTAAGGAGGAACAGAGCTGAGAATTAAATCCAAATGAAGTGACTTTAAAGGCAGTGTTCTATCTACTGAACCATACAACTTCCTTGTGATGATGATATGGTGATAATGATAAAAGTAATGTAAAAGCATTTTTCAAGCCTTAAAGCGTTATGTAAAGGTGTTATTACTATTACTAGGGACTTGAGATTCCAGGATTCTTAAAAAGAGGGACCCATATACCTTGGAGCAATGGTGTCAACCTCAAATAGAAATGGGGGCCACTAAAATGTACATGTGGATCCCCAGAACTTCACACTGACTTAAAAAAACTCCACATTTATATATTCCTTCTTTTATCAATTTTGTTCAGTCATGTCCAACTCTTTATGACCCCATTTGGGGTCTCCAGCTCATATTACAGATATGGAAACTGAGGCAAACAGGGTTAAGGGGCATGCCCAGGATCACAGAGCTAGTAAATGTTTACATTTTACATAAACACTACATCTGAACTTAGAAAGATGAATCTTCCTGACTTCAGCACTCCTTATTGCATCTTGCGGGAATGATATGCTTCTTACAATTCTACTTTTTAGAGAATTTAGTGTGAAAATTTCTTGAATTTTCACCATTTGAGATGAAAATCTTTGAAAAGAAGAGTATAGGGACAGCTAGATAGATCAGTGGATGGAGCATCAGCTCTGAAGTCAGGAGGACCTGAGTTCAAATTTGACCTCAGACATTTAATACTTTCTAGCTATGTGACCTTGGGCAAGTCACTTAATCCCAATTGCCTTAGGGAAAAAAAAAAGAATAGTATAAACTTCTCAGCCTTCTAAAACAGATTATTTCAAACATATTAAATTAAGCCCAGAATTAGAATTAGCTGTACCTAAGTAAAATTGGCTTTATTATATATTTAAAATTAATAGCAAATTGTACATGATAGATTTGCAGTTTTATGTGCAATCTTTTTTATTACATGATATGGAAATGCTTGTTTTATTCAATAAATTAAATATAAATGAATGAATAAAAAATTGACTTTCAAGACAGGGTCAAGGTTTTTCCATAGGTTTTGAATCATCAATTTAGTATCTTTAAGACCTTTGTTGGTTACTCACAGTTCTGTTCTAGGTATTTAAGGTTGTATCAGATGAGTGATTTCCAGATAAGTTATGCTACCTATTATACATTCACAGTTAGCACAGTTAAAGTGATGGCTTACATCTGGAGAGAATTAGGGGAATAGCATGTGACCACAAAATAGCGCCTAGTTAAATGGGCCTAGCATTATCCAGCCTGTGATTTTAGCCTTCTTAGATTTGGACTCCAAGGTAACAAGATTATAACAAGGTAAAACTGGTAACAGACTAGACACATCAATATTTTTATGTGAATTTCTCTGCTCAATTTTATAACTATCTTCCATATGCTTAGAAATTCCTAACTAACTAATATGTTCAATATGTTTAGCAGTTGGCAGCATGGTGGGGTGGATAGAGGGCTAGTTCTAGAGCCAGGAAGACCTTATTTTAAGGTCCCATTCCTCCCACCCTTAACACTGGCAGAATGATTGTGAGTAAGTCCCTTAATCTTAAATTTCAAATAAGATGATGACTTGCCTTGACAGAAGTTCCTTAAAACAATGAATTCCTCACTGGTCTGATCCTTTATCCTTTTTTATAACAATAATTAAAAAATGTTTCTTGTACTCTTTTGGGGAATATTTGGGGAAATTGGGGAGGAATTATATTTCATTCTTTTTTCAACTGAATGCATTTTACTGAATTTGCTAGAAAGGCAGATTTCATACTTGCAAATTGCCAGTTCAGTTTCTAAAAAGACAGCTTGATGAATAAATTGTTTTATTTGCAAATAAAGAGCTTTATTAGTCTAGAATAAATGCGAGCCTTAGGCCATTCTAAGAACAGTGTGACATCTACTACTGCAGCTTTGCAAATACCAGCTTTACCTGGATGAGTCATAATTTATTCTGGGAGAGCAGGAAAACTGTCCATTGCTTCCCTTGGGGAAGAGAAGATGGTAAAATAGTTATGGAAACTAATAGCCAGATGAATTTTTGCACTTATTTGCACATCTGATGAATAATACAGGGTCTGAATCATATTTCTATCAGAATGATAGTATCACTGCTATTTGCATTCTTTCCTAAAAATAAAATTCAATTCACATAGTTTAATGAGACAGTATGGTGAAGTATACTAGAAACTAAAGCTGGACGTTAAGTTTAACATCCTACAAGTGCATCATATAGTTGTTAATGAAACTCTTTGCAAAACACTATGCTTAGTTACTGGGGGATACAAAGTGAAGGATGGAAGAGCTTTGGAACAACTCAATGAGTTGACATTGTACTTTGGAAGACAATATGACTACAGCTAAGCAGATATGAGACAAATTAAGGAGAGCACAAATGTGGAAAAGTAGGAATTTCCATAAGGAAAAAAAAATCCATAGGATTCTAAAGGAGCAATTGTATCACTTTTAAATTTTAGCAAATTCTACATACTTGATATAGATACTGCTGCTAGTCCTCTTTGGAAGTGTCAGGATTTAACAGATAGGAATCTCATGTGTTATTTTGGTTTTCAGGATAGTATTTTGGAAATAAGTTGAAGCCATAGAAATGTCATGTAAAGAACATATTATTTCTATGTTAGTCTTTTGGTATTTCTATGACAATGAAAGAGAATAAATGTAGTTAATAGAGCTGAGAGTAATATCCAGTTCTAAAATTCTATGATTCTTTGATATGGCCATTAAATTTACTAATATAATTTCATACCTATGGGTTTTGCAGTAGAAAGGGTACAAAGGATTGGGTGAAAATGGTGCCTTCTTGTAATCTGTCTGGTCCAGGAGAAGACACCTAAATTCTCTAGATTGCAACTTCTTTTCTGTAAAAATAAGGCCATTAAAATGACCTCCACCTTCAGATCTTTAGTTTGTTGACCACTCTGTATCTGTCACTATGATGTTATGAAACTGATGTTTTAAGAGTCCTAAATGTAAAGCTAGAAAGGACTTCATAATCCTTTTGCTTTGATTCCTTTATTTTACAAAGGAGGAAACTGAAATACTTGTCTTACATAAGTGGTATACTAAGTAGTAAACATCAAATACAGGATTAAAACTGAGGAACTCTGAGCAAGTCACTTGACTTCTATATTCTCAGTTTCCTTATTTATAAAATGGGGATATTAGCATCTACCTCCCAACTTTGTTATGAGGACCATGTGGGATAATAAGTGTTCTTATAAGTGCCTGGCAAAGAGTAAGCATTAAATAAATGTTAGTTTTATTATAATTATTTTATTATTATAACCAGATCCAGAGTCAGTGTCCTTTCCCACTGTGCTTTGGACCACATGTAATTACTTTTTTTCAGAGACAAATTGTTAAGTAGTCAAGTGTCAAACTAAGTTATGCAATATGTTCACTATGATTGATATTAACATTTTAGCCAGAGATATTACTTCCTAGAAAAACTGGAAACTAATTTTATGAAAATAGATAATTTTATTTCTCTGGGCTAAAAGAGATATTGATTTAAATGCTAGCCAATTGGGAAGTTTTTTTTTATTTTAAATGTTTGATGAGACATGTTTTCATATCACATACTTTTGTTACTAGTATCCTTATTTCTTCCCCAACTCCCAAAAGTTACCCATCCCTTACTATAAAAAAATTTTTTAAAAATTCAGCAAAACTAATCAATGTATTGAAAAAAAAAGAATTGAGATTCTATGCAATGTTCAGTGCCCATAGACTCCCATCTTTAGAAAGGAATGATAAGAAGCATTTTCATCTTTGAGACCTAGTTTTGTCATTATAATTTTATAGCAATTAGTTTCTGTTGGGTTTTTGTTGTTATTGCTGTTTGTGGCTATAGTTCTTTCCATTCACCTTATTACAGCCTTTGTGCTCATTGTTTTTCTGGTTCTGTTTACTTTTTTTTGAATCACTTTATGTAAGTCATTTAACACTTTTCTGTATTTATCATATCCATTGATTCTTATAAAATAATAATATTACACTATATTTATCAACTGATGGACATCTGCTTATTTCCAGTTCTTTATGATAACAAATAGTGTTGCAATATTTTCCTATGATGAAGCTTTGAAGAGAGGGAGCTGTATCATTGTTGGAGAGGAGAGAATTTGCATTTATCTTTGCCTAGGAATAATTTCAGGTGGATAGCAACCTGTAAAAGTACTAGACTATCAGCAGCAGAAAAAAAAAGTACAAATTTCATCCTTGAGACATGATAGTTGTGAGTAAATCACTTAAACACTCTCAGTTTTCTTATCTGAAAAAGGGCATCATAATACTACCTCCTACCTCACAGTATGGTTATGAAAAATATAGATGATACACATACAAGTTCTTGCAAACCTTAATATTTATATAAATGTTGAATACTATATTTTTAGTCATTCAGCAAAAATTCATTTCACTCTTACTATGTACATGGGCATTTTATGAAGCAACTTTGGGGATATATATATAAAGAAACATCTTACTTTCAAGGAACTTAACAAATGTTGGAAAATAAACAAATACATTATAGAAAGCTGAATTCAGTTTGGGCCTAGGATAATACAAGTACCTGAGAAATTCCAAAGACTGAAATATAACAGTTAGGAAAGGGAAGGAGCATTAGGCTAGATAGAATAAAATAACACACATTAGAATATTCATGTTTATGTAAATTTCTTTTTTAAAAGCATTTAAAAGAAGTAGCAAGTTGTGCATAACAGATTTGCAGTTTTGTGTGTAACTATATTTTATTATATATTATGAAGATGTTTGTTTTATTCCATAAATTAAAAATAACATAAAAATTTTAAAAGGGGAAAAAAATATGTATATTTTTTTCTTTGCTTTTCCCTTAGTCAGTTTTAAAATCCTCTCCTCCTTTTTGAGAAGCAGTGTGGTTTAGTAGATACAGAGCCTTCATCATACTGGATTTTAGTCTCACCCCAGACATATGTTCACCTTGTGATTGTGAATAAGTCACTTAACTTCTGAGCACTGATTGACTTCTAAGAGGAAATATAAATTGTTGAGCTAAAAGCTCAGTTCTTTCCCAACCTGGTTCCAAGTTCTCTTTCTGTCCTTATTGTACAGTATTCCTTCCTCTTACACTCACTAATCCAGTTAAACTGGTTTTCTCTTGTTTATCACACATAATACTCCATTTGCTGGCTAAAACCTGGAATATATTCACTCATTCTTTCCTCACCTCCACTTCAGGGCATCCCTTCCTTCACGTTATAACTGAGACCTACTTTTTTTTTTTTTTTTTAATACATGACCAAAACGTTATTTTGCTGTACAAGAATCAGACTCTGAAATATTGTACAATTAGCTTGTGAAGGAAATAAAAAATGCAGGTGTGCATAAATATAGGGATTGGGAATTCAATGTAATGGTTTTTAGTCTTCTCCCAGAGTTCTTTTTCTGGGCATAGCTGGTTCAGTTCATTACTGCTCCATTGGAAATGATTTGGTTGATCTCGTTGCTGAGGATGGCCTGGTCCATCAGAACTGGTGAGACCTACTTTCTATATGGATTCTTTCCTGATACCCTCAATTGCTAGTGCTCTCCATAATTGCCTTATAGTTAATTACTTTGGGTTTATTTATATGTATTCTCTTTATGCTACATATATTTGAATATATACAAGTATACAAGTTATCCCTTTTGCACTGAGACTTTCCCCATCCCAATTTTGATATAAATTAAATGGAATTTTAGGTCATGTTTTGTGGAAGCTACAAATGAGGGGCAAAAGACCAGCAATGACACAGAACAAGTTTTAAAATGCATACTATATATACTGTATTGTGTCTTTTAATACCATAAATATATATATTTTTTCCCTGGGAGGGCCAAAAAAATTTAAGAAAATTTAGCAGATTTTCTAGAGTGGGTGGAAGGTGTTGTGACCTTAACCCCCATGATGTAGGAAGTATAATTCCATGATGTGGAAGATAATTATACACACATCTATCTCTGTCTCTTTCCCTCCATCTGTCCCTCCTCCTTTTCTCCTTCTCTCTTTCCCTCTCTCCTTTCTTTTCTTCTTTTCTTCATCCTTCTCTCCCTCTCTCTCTCTCTCCTTCCCTTTTCCCTTCCTCTTATCTTTCCTATCTCCCTTCTTCTCACCTTCCCTCTCTTCCTCCTTCTCTTCTTGTCTCTCTCCCTCTTTTTCCTTCCCTCATTCCTCCCTCTATTTTTTCTTCCTTCCTCTTTCTTTCTTACTCTTTTAGTCTCACTTTCTCTCACTCTTATTGCTCTTTTTTTCGCACTACACACACACACACACACACACACACACACACACACATTCATACATTCATACATATGTTATCTCTCCCAATTAGATGTAGCAGTTTTTTTCATTTTTTGTATTTTTATTCCCAGTGCCTGGCACATAGTAGGAGCTTAATAAATGCTTGTTGAATAGTTTATTTTTGAGGAGGTCTGTTTCTCACTGGGAAGGCTGTAAGCCAATAAAAGTCCTTGTTAATGTGAAACAAAAACTTAGCTACAAACTTTTAGAGTTTGGCATGCTAGCTCTGTCAAGCATAAAACCCATAAAACCCATAAACCCATAAAACACTAAGGAAATTCACAAAATCCTCTAGATAAAAAAATATGGGCAAGTTTTGTAACAAGAAAATTGACCTAAATGAAACCTAAACCACAAAGTGAGAATTAATTAAATGGAATATAATATTAAACCTACTCAGAATTATTCTCTGGTATAAATGTAGCAAAAATGTTATTTCTTTCAAGGTCAAAATATACAGTTTGGGAAAGAAATATGTAGCAGAAGGTCGGATCCTAGGAAAAGCAAGTCAGCCAGCTAGCCCCAGCTGATCACCTTCCTACTGTTCTCTTAGCCTGTGAATTGTGCACCTGTGTAGAACTCTGTTTACCCACTGGCTTGTGCTTTCTTATGTGAGACATTTTAATTGCAATGAAAAAAAAAACCCTCTCCCCAATCCCTCTTCCCCCCAAAAAATGTACACTAGTTGGATTTCATTTTTATTCAGTAAACATTAATTAATGTGTTTGTTTGAAGAAAATACTTTTTAAAAAATTTAGCCCCTTAAAGCAGCAGGCTTTTTTTTAATCTTAAAAGCTAAGATGATTTAAAAAAAAAAAAACCAAGTAATTATTCTGAAATACATTTAAAATACAAGTAATTATTCTGTAAAATACAAATAAAACAATATTCAGTAATTGTAAAGAAGTCATAAAAAGTGTTCTTGCACCAAATAAGAGGATACTTTAGATCAGGCCTTCTTAAGTTTATTCTGCTCACAACTCTTTTTGCCTGAGATATTTCTATATGACCTTGATTATACAGGTATATAAAATAGGGATACAAATCAGACAATTACTGATAATAAATCATAACTTTGTAACCCCCACATTTAGTTAACCCCGATATAAGGTTGCAACCCATAAGTAAAGAAGCTTTGGTTTAGACAAAAGAATAGTAACATGGTTCAGTGAAAAACTTGTTATCAGGAGTAAGTCAAATTCAAATACTGGTACCAATATTCACTGTGATTCTGAACATTTGTTCAGACTTTACACTTACAACTTTAAAAAAAAAATTAGTATTTTATTTTTCCAAATATGTGCAAAGATGGTTTTCAAAATTCACCTTTGCAAAACCTTGTGTTCTAAAATTTTCTCTCTTCTCCCCTAGACAGTAAGAAATCCAAAATAGGTTAAACATGAAGTCACTTAACTTTTTGACAGTTGTAAAATGGGACTGAAGACAATATTTTCAATTTACTATCTCATGGGAATGTTATGAAGAAAATGCTTTGTGGACTAAGGTCATAGCTTTCTAGAGCTATATTCAACCTTAACTCCATTGCTTTGTTAAACAGTTGAGGAAAGAGGAGATCTCTGGAGGCTCATGACAGCCAGCAATAGAAGTATTTGAATTCAAGTATTTCCACTCCAGAGCTCTGCCTCTTTCCATAAGTGCTCCCTTAAAGGTGTGTATAAATAAGTTGTTAGTAAGAATATTTCTAAGGTAGATTTTGACTATTAAAGGAATTTTTCAAAACCGTATGCTAAGTATTTTTTGGATCTAAATTTTTCTCTTTTCCAAGGACAGATTTTGTTTTGCCTATAATATGTTAACTCATTTCAGTTGTGTCTGACTCTTTGTAACCCCATTTAGGGTTCTCTTGGCAAAGATATTGGAATGGCTTGCCATTTTATTCCCCAGTTCATTTTTCAATTGAGGAAACTGAGGCAAACAGGGTTAAGTGAGTTGCCCAGGGTCACAGATTTGAACTCACAAAGATGTCTTCCTGATTCCAAGCTCAATGCTTTATTTATTATACCACCTTGCTGTTCATTTATATATTTTCTATATGCAGTTTATATTCTTGATATTTCCACTAGTAGAATGTAAGATCCTTGAGGGCAATTACTAATATTAATTCTAGGAAGAGCCTTGTAAAACCTCTGAAGTTTGGATCATAACATCATGAAATTGGAGATTAAAGAGAAATTTTAGCAAGAGTTCTTAATTAATCACATGTCCATGGAATTTTATCTCTGTGTCTTTCCAGAGAGCAATCATAACATCATGAAATTGGAGATTAAAGAGAAATTTTAGCAAGAGTTCTTAATGTCATATCCATGAAATTTTATCTCTGTGTTTCTTTCCAGACAGCAAGATGCCCCTTTGCCTATAGTAGTTCTAGCCAAACTGTGGCTGGAGAGGTGAATTAACATGCCTCAAATCACAGAGATAAGAAAGTTCAGAGACAAAATTTGAACCCAGGTCTTTTGATGCCAGAACCATTGTTCTTTCTAGTGTACATAATTATTTATATGTTGTTTATCTTGGTAGAATTGCTCTTGCACCTTGAGAGCAGAACCTTTTCCCCCATTTTATGTTTGTATTTCAACACCAATTACATATAGAAACGTTTGACAATTGTTTATGGAACTGGGTTAGATCAGATTTCATAAATACTTAGTGTTGAGTGATTATGATGATTGTCACTTAGATTTTTTTTAAGGCTCCATTTTTGTAAGATTTTAGTAGAAATCATCTTGAATGTTACTGTAAAGAAAACCACATTTGTTTCCAATCTCATTCCATCTCAAAACCTTCCTGGAAGAGAATGGTATTGGTCTACTCAGGCCCTCTCTTTGTTACTGCCTCCCTGGGAAATATAATGACTTTCAAGAAAACAATGACTTCCAGGTAAACAATGGCCTTTTTTCCCCCAGGCACTGCTTTCAAACTTCTGCAGCATGTGAATTGGCATTGGAGGATTGAAATGTCAGATAAAGAAATGTAGAAGAAAGGCTCTTTTTGTCTGCTCTAAACCACCAAACTCATCCTTTTCCTACATATGTGCATTGATGTGTTAACACTCAGACCCTGGAGAGGAGGGATCCTAAAGAGATGCATACTAATCATTTCCTTATCTGTCAGAGCATACCTTGGGCAGATTGAGCAAGAGAGTGAAGGTACTTAAAACGTTAATAAGATGTGAATAAAATACTGCATTAAGGTGTTTCTTGTAAGTAGAATTTTATTAGACAAGACTATGAAGGTAGTGATAGTGAGAGAATTTGTATTGTGAAACAACTTGAAATAGACTTCTCTATCAGCCTTGCCTAATTCAGATTATAAAATTATATATCCAGTGCTAAAAAGAGCTTAGAAATCATTTATTCCCACCTCTTCATTTGGGGGAAATTAAGGCTCAGGGAGATTAAATAATTTTCTCAAGGTTACTAGGGCAACATGGTACTGGGCTGGGATTGGGACCACTAGTGGTTTGATTATGGAGCAAAGTCCCATAACTCCAAATTCAGCATGCTTTCTATCATCCTGGGATGCTTCTGTTCATCATTTATTTTGCTTGAAAGCCTCATGAATGGCACACAGGTTTAAACATTTCAATAAAGTCAGTGTGTGCTGTCCAAAATGTAACCCAAAGTTAAGTTCATTTTATTTAATCATTCCTAAAATAGAACTGAAATGAGCTATTTACTATAAATTCAAGACCTGGTTGAACAAACCATTCCAAGTTCATTGCATTTGGCTGTTTATTATGAGCCAATTAGGTTCTTAATGACTCATAAACCAACCAAGGTACAAATGTCATTTTAAGGACTTGTTCCCACACATCATGTGGGATTTGAGGCTTTGTTGTCTAATGAGAAAATAGTCATTCCATTTTTTTTTCTTTTTGGAATTTAAGTGGCTTTTTACCCTACCTTAAATTACCATTAAATATAAGTAGTCTTCTCAAGCCACCATAAATCACATTTAAGTTAAAGTATCTTTTTAAACCTCATCTTAAGTTGTAGTTTATGTAAGAATAGTGATAATAGTTGGCCTTTGTATGACACAATGTTTAATCTCATTTAGTCTTTATGACTGACTTGTGAAGTGATACCTCCATTGCCTAATGAAAAAAAAAAAAAAAAACAAAAAAACAGGCCTCTCTTTGACTCCCAAATCTTATATTGAAGTTGGCCATTTCATCTCACATTAAATCATATTTATGTAGTAGAAATATGTAATTATTAGTAGCACTAGTAATCTGTTCATAGGAGTATGTAATTTTACTTTAGTAGCAAAATTGACATTTATAAAAAAACTTTTTAATGTATAGATTTATGTGTTTCTTATAACAATCCTCTCAGATAATCATAATTTTCATTTGATAGATGAGGAAACTGAGGGTACAGAGCTTTTGAGTAACTTGCTCTGGCTTATGTAGATTACTACAAGTTATATTACAGTCATGATGGGGTCCAGGTCTCCTCTAACTGCCCAACACTTTTCATAATACATCACAATGCATTTCTAACATTGTATGATCAATAAAGAAAAGATCTCTGATTTCATTCATGCAGAAATTTCTTTCAATTCAGAGAGAAACTCTTTTATTCCTTCAAAGTCTTAGTGGGTTACCAGGGACTCAGACAGTTTAACTGACCTGTTCAGAGTCTGAATTTGTACTCAAATGTTCTTTATCCCAAATCTTGCCCCATTCTGCCCTCCCATCACTCTCTATTTACTATAGCAAGCTGCCTCTCCTAAATCAACTTGCTATTTCTCCCATAGATATTATTATCTAAATTTTAATCAAGAAGTTCCTATTCAGATTTTTTCAGAGAACCCTGAGACTTGCATGAACTGATGCAGAGTAACGTGAGCAGAACCAAGAAGAAAAATTTATACTACACTGATAGTATAAAAATGAATCATTCTGAAAGACTTAAAAATTCTCATCTATGCAATGATCAACCATAATTCTAGAAGGTTTATGTTGACATAGAGGTTATGTTATGTAGAAATGAGACAAGATTTTTCAACAGCAGTCTGGATATTATTTTGCTTAACTATATAGATTTGCTATTAGAATTTTTTTGTTTTGTTTCTTTTTTCCCCAAGAGTGGAAGATAGTGGAAGACAGGAAAAAAATGCTTGATAAGTAGAAAAAATTAAAGTTTCCAACATTGTATATAATACACAGCAAAGCTTGTTATACATATCTTATCACTGAAATATAGGGAAACCTATGTGTACCCTATGTATAAATAGGGAAAACAGCTATCTATAGAGTCAGGCACTTCTCCCTCCATACACTTCAATGCCACATCACCAGATATCTTATGGGGAAGGGGCAGAGGAAAGGAAATAATTTATATAGAACCTATTATATGGCAGACACTCTGCTAAGCACTCTCCCAAAATATTATCTCATTTGAGCTTTAAAACAACCAGGTAAAATAGGCACTATTTTTATTCCTATTTTACAGTTAAGGAAACTGAGGCCAACAAAATTGAATGATTTGCCTGGTGTTACTCAACTAAGTTACAAAGTAAGTTTCTGAATCTACATTTGAACTTGGGTCTTTCCTGACTCATGGTTCATTCTCTTGGTTAGTTTTCCCACATTCTTAGCTCTTCTTAATTTTTTTTTTTTTTGGAGAACAAAAAACATGCACATTTGTGGCAGTGATGAAATTAAAATTAAAAGATCCAATGAAATTATTCTAAACCAAGTATGCTCAATTTGATCATTACTATCAGCACCAATCAGCACTATTATTAGTCATATGTACTTTTTTGTTTATTATATAACTAGCTAGTTGTTCCAGGAAACTCTCTAAACTTATGTAGTGCAGAGTAGTTGCCAGAATGAGTTTTTAAAGACAGTTTCCTCAGCAGTAGTTCTGGAACCAATTAAATTCAGATTAAACATTTTTAAAGGATTTGACTGCCATTTTAGGGACACGTATTCTGGTCTAGTCTTCTTTACTAATCCTTTCTATAGTTTTCTTGAACAGGTTTCTTTACCAGTCTCTGTTTACCTCATTTGGAAAATGAGAACACTTAAACAGATGCCTTTGATTTTCTAACTCTCAAGAACTCTTTAATTTTATAGAAAAGAAAATAAAGCTAAAAATCTTATAGAAACTCAGTATGACTACAAGTCCAAAAATTCAGGAGTCAGAATGAGTGAACAAGGATATTGATTACTTTAATGAAGAGCAAAATCAGAGAATTTGCTTAATTTATTCATAAATCCATAATGAGAAGTACTTGATTGGTTCCAAATTTTGTATATTGAAAAGATAAGATATAATATTTGCCAGTAATGGTTAGGAGAGATATATGACTGATCTTACTTCAGCAAAGCAGATACATAGTTATCTAAATAAAATTAATTTGGATTAACTTTAATATTAATGAAAATAGACATGTTAACAGTGTTTTTAGAGGAAGAAAAGGCCAGGACTTCAAAAAATGTCTAATTAAAAAATTAAAAGAATACTAAAGAAAATTACCAAAAGTAATGTAGGGAATCAAAATCAGAGAGATGTACTGGACTTAAGAATTCTCCTTTCTTAATCCAACAAATCTCATGAATCTAAATCTGAGACCTAAAGTATCCACTGAAGGAAGATCTTGTTTAATTGTGCATGTGTTACACTATAACAAAATCAATGAGGACCAAAAAAAAAAAAAAATCCACCACCAACAACTGAAAAACAAGCAAACAGAAAAACAATTGCATCCCCACCAGAAACTGAAGTTTTATAAGGAATTTTCTTCAGATAATTTCTGTTTTTCTTTTTCTATACTTTCTTGCAAATATCTCATTTCCTTTCCTCATTTTTCTTCTAACTCTATTTTAAGATCCTTTATGAATTCTTCCAGAAGAGCCTTGTGAAATGAACACCAACTCATTTCACCCTTTGTGGCTTCATCTAGAGCTGATTTGCCTGTGGGATCCTCAGGGTGTGGAGTCTGTTCTTCTCTTTCTCCATAAAAGTTGTCTGTGGTCAGAGTTCTTTTTGCTTCTTTGCTCATTTTTTTTAAAGGTTTAGGTCTGCTCTTAAGGCAAAGGGGCAGCAGTTGCTTTAGTTTGCCCTAGGGCCAGTATTGCTAGCTAACTTCTGGTGCTGGGTAGGCATGGCCAGGTTCTGAGTTCTGGGGTTTAGGGGCTCACAATTTGCCTTTTGTACTTGTCTTACAGCTAATCTGTTGATCCACTGGCTTTTAACCAGGACAGAGTAGCCTAAGAGCCTATGCCCTGGCTCCCCACTCCAACTCCTTGCCCCTGGCATCTTGTGCTGTGGTCTGGGCTTGGCAGCTTCTACCCCTGCCCTCCCCCTGCCAGATTGAAACAGATATTTTTCTGTAGTTCTTCCAAAGTATTTTCTTTTAGAAATTTGTTTTACTCCAAATATTTGTGGATTTTTTCACTTCAAAACCAGTTCAGCTGTTGATTTGAAGGAAGCTTGGAGGAGGTCAGATAGAGACATGGCTACTCTCTGCCATCTTGGCTCTATTCCTGAAATGGGAAACAAGTTTTATAAATGGAAATTGAGTTAAGAAAATATTTGGTTCTCTCTGTCTCTCTGTCTTTGTTTCTGTTTCTTCCTCCTCCTCTTCTCTCCTCATCCATTCTCTTCATCTCTTTGCTTCTCTTCTTTCTGTCTCTGTGTCTCTCTGACTCTGTTTATCTGCCTCTGTCTCTTTCCCACTCCCTTTCTGTTATCTTTTCTTCTCCTTCTCCTTTTTCTTCTTTTCCTTCTCTTTCTCTTCCTCCTCCTCCTCCTCCTCATTCTTCTCTCTTTGTCTCTCTCTCTCTCAGGATGAAGGACTCTGACTGTACCACTCTGATTTCTTTTCCTCTTAGATTCTCTTGGCATCTTTGGTGTGGTGCTTTTTCCTCTTTCTCTTTCTTTTTTATTCTTTGTTATAAGGTATGGCTCACTGAGTATAGGAGAAAGGCATAAATCTGAAAATGAAATTGATGTAAAAATAAAATAACAATACCATTGTCAAAAACTTTAGTCATATTGCTATGGATTAATTATTATTAAAATGCATTTCTACGGATGTATCCCCAAAATAAAATCTTTTCTGCTGCCATCATTTTCCTCTAGGACTTCCTTACTTCATTATAATCTCCTCCTTCATGATCTGTCTCCAATCTCTCTGCCTCTAATTCATCTTATAAAAGCATACCAAATTAATCTTCCTTATAGCATCCCTTGTATGATGTCACTCCTGTGGAAGGACCTACAGTGGCTCTCTTTTTTAGGCAACATCCCGCCAGTAAATTAATTATTTTGATCTAATCTTCTCAAAGAAGAAATGTAATATAGTGGAAGGTTCAATAGCCAGTTCTGCTATTTAGTAGCTGTGTGAATTTGGCAGTCCACATTTTACCATCTGTAAAATGAGGCTGTTAATATATGCCTTACTACAAACAATGACCTGCCCCTCCATTAACTCTCTTGTCTAAGACCATCTCATTTATCTTTTACTACAGTTGATCATTTCCTAATTTACAGATGTGTATTGTGTGAGCTCAATTAATGAAGCCTGATAGAACAAAGTGTCCTTATTCTTTATTGTTCTTCATTCATTTCAGTTGTATCTGGTTCTTTGTGACTCCATTTGGAGTTTTCAAAAATACTGGTTTTGTTCATTTTATAGATAAGGAAACTGAGGCAAACAGGGCTAAGTGGCTTACCCAAGGTCATATAGCTAGAAAGTATCAGAGGCTACATATGAATTGAGGAAGATGACTCTTCCTGACTCCAGGCTGTCAACATTAATCACTGTGCCACCTAGTTAGTCTTCTTTATTCTGGCGGCTTCCAATATTCTCAAATGTGAGGGTTCTCTTTTTAATAGCAAAAAAAATTTCCTTGAATTTCTATATTTATATTAATTGTATTTTAGTATGAGAAAACATCTAATGGCAAGATGATAAGTTTGGGATAGATATAACTGCCTTACTTTATAATTTTTTAATCCCCAGGTGAGGAGTCCATTATTTGATTCATTCAAAACAGTGAAACAAATGAAAAATCTATATAAATTATGGCAAAATGTTGACAAATATTATATTTCAATGGCTCATCTTGCTAAGTTGCATACTTTTAGAACTAGTATTATTATTTCTGAGTTCACATGACTTTTTCTCCTTTTAAAATGAAGAGAAATGCTAAAGCTATACACATTTTAGTTTTCACATTGGCAGCAGATGCTTTTCTAAATAAGTGATGTTTATGGCAAATCAGCTTATAGAAAGGGGAGAAGAGAAGGAACCTAAGCAAGAGTTAAATGATATTTATTAAAAATTATTATTAGTGGGCTTAAAATCATAAGATCTTCTATTTAGAGCTGGAAGGTCCCTTAGAGGTTGAGTGTACTACTCCTCAATTGTACAGATGAAGAAGCTGAAACATAGAGTTTGTGACTTGTCCAAACCCATCCAGCTGAACTAAGATTCAAACCTATCAGCCTCAAGAGAGTTGATGAAAGGGATGTCACAAATTTTGTGTCAGATCAAGTGTGTGTGTGTGTGTGTGTGTGTGTGTGTACATGTGTGTGTGTGTGTGTGTGTTGAGGTGAGGGACAGAGGGAGATGAGTAGAGATAGCAGCTCCAGAAATAGCTTCCTAAATTTCTCCTTTTGCGTGGGAAATGTCAGTTCTTAGACATAATTCTTCCCTTCCAGGGTTTCTAGAGCAATGATTGGTGGGGAAACTGGAAAAATTACTTCTTGGTATCTTTGGGCATTGTAGTCAGTTGAGAAGACAAAGGAGAAGGAAGAAAAGAATATGACTTGTGTATGGATAAGTTTGACTCATTCTAGTAGACACAGGGGCTTGTTCTTCTGGCCTTGCCTAGACTCTGAGCAACATTTCCAAAGCTTAGAGGCTCATTCTTCTGGTCTTGAGTTTGTAAGGGATTGAAAGGCAAAAAACATTTAAGATGCTGCAGGTTTCTCTGGATTGAAAATCTCATTTATCTCTTAACCTTCCTTTGCCAATTTCTAAACACTACAATATGGTATAGGCATAATAAATAAATATTCACTTAGGAATTTTTGTTCATTTTACCATGTTTTATATTGCATCTATGAGATATGTCTTTGAAAACCTGGTCCAGAAAAATAACTATTAAAATAGTCCTCTATAATAACTCAACAAGCAATTATTAAGTGCTTACTGTGTGTTTATATACTGTACTAAACATTGGATACAGAGAAAAACAAACATATCAAGTAACTGTTTTTTGGTGAGGCAGTCCAACATACAAATGCGGAAAACCTACCACGACATATATAGAATATAGGGAAGACAATTGGGAAGCTTCTAGCAGTTAAAGGGATTGGGAACATTCTCTAATAAAAGGTAAGATTTGAGCTGATCTTAGTTTCCCAAGGAACCTAGGAGGAAGGGGAAAATATGGTCAATATACCTTCATGAACAGCTTCTCTTTGAAGATAAATCTGCTGCTACAGGAAAATGTTGTGCATCACTTGACTGTGTTTTTTCTCTTTCTCTCCCACCTTAATCTTAACTGTCATCCTCCCCCTCCCCCAATAATCAGGATCTCATGATATCTGCTCTTAAGCCTCTTCCCCTCGACCAAAGTAGGAAAGTATCTGCCATTAGTGTGTGTACTTTTCTGTTGCACACTCTGGATCTTGGGCTCCTTTCTTCTTTCCTTTCTTTCCTCATCATAACCCTGTGATTCTAAGGAAGCCTTATGTAAATCTAATTATTGTTATAAGATCATAGGATATTTACAGTGAGAAGAAAACAGAGACAGAAAGTGAATTGTTCTTTTAACTTGTGACTAGTCTCTAAGAAACATTTTCAGAATTCAGAGGTTCTTTCTTCTATCCAGATTGTCATACAGGATGGTCACAAAGATAGAAGCATGGGTAAGACTGGAACCCAAATATCTTGATTTTTTAGCTCCAAGTTCTTTCCATTAATGTTATATTCCCTCTTAAATGTATAATAGTATAGAGAAAATTTATAATGGGCACAGTGCTGGATCTGGAGTAAGAAAACCTGGTTCCTCGTTTCCCTTAGTCACTTATTGTGTGACCTCAACCAATTCAGTGAATATATTAAGCCTCAGTTTCTTCATCAGTAAAATGAGAGAGTTAGATGAGATGATTTTTAATTCATCTAAATTCTGTCTCCATCTCTAAATTTGTGTTCCTAAGTATTTTGTTTGTTTGTTTGTTTTGTAAATTGATGTTAAAACACCAGTCCTGCATTATAAATGTCTGTTCAACTAAAACAAATTAAAATAGAATTTTTATGTAATTAAAAAATACTTATGCTCCTATGATTCCTACATTTTAATAAAGGTTTTATTCTCTGAGAAGAAAGAAAATTACATGAAAATCCCTGACTCTATTAGTTAAATGATGAGTCATGATTTTTGGTTTCTGATACAGTTTAGATATACATGTGAGTCCTTCTACAAAAAAAACAAAAAAACAAAAACTGATAGCATTGAGATGACTTGTGGTTTTCAGACTGCATTAGCATTGCATACATTTACTTTAAGGTTAAGCTCTATTGGAAAAGCTTTGAGTATCATTCCAGGAACAAGTTGTTAGTGCTTTTCAGTGACCAGGCTAGCTAGGTAGAAAGAATCATCTGACCTCTAGGTAAATAATTTCTTTTCCATGGCAATCTGTGAAACAAAGAACAGTATAAATTGGCACTCAGTCTTTTGTCTCTATTGGGTTCTGCATTGAGAGTACAGAGGAAGAGAAAAAGGGAGCAGAGGTCAATAAGAATCACTTGGTCCATAAACATTAACTGTCAGTATTCTAAATCACATTGCTCCATCCAGTTACATACTACAGTTTTCACTGTTACTGGAGAAATAAAATCATACCAATCTTGACATCACTGTAGATAAAACTAAAGATATAAAAAAAATTCCACTAGATGGAAGGAAAGGATACTTCAGTATTCTCGTTGGAGACACAAAGGCATTGGAAGATTTGTTTTATAAGCACCTGAAGATGAGCTACTTGGTCATCTTGTCTTCGAGTGCTCACAGAATGATCAAAAGTCATAATATCAGATACAAGGAATGTTTAGATAGAGAAACAGAATACGAAGAGCATATAATTTGACCATCCTAAGAAATATGTAATTATTTGTGACTTTGTATAAAAGTTCATTATGACGATAGTTGAAAAACATGGATAAAATGAAAGGAAAAAAGGTAACAAATTCTGATAACAAATACACATATATACACAAGGAATATTTCTTCAAGAAATGATTTCAGATACAGTAAATATGGTAAGTACTAAACAACATAACAAAAAATGAAATTTGATTATATTATTAGAGACTGGAAAAATGTATTATTGATGTCTGAGTCATTCCTGAATTGGCTATTTATAGGTATGTTTAGACCACCAAGTTTTTAGTATAATAATATGAACTTAAAATCAGAATAAAAAAATAAGGGGAAAAAGATTCAGTTAACACAACTCTGATCTATTTTAATTTTTTAAAAAGATGCCAAAATTAGAAATATATAAATAACGTATTGATATGATTTATGATTTATTTTTGGTGAGGTAGTCAGGTTTAAGTAACTTGCCGAGAGTCACACATCTATGAAGTGTCAAGTATCTGAGGCCAGATATGAAGTCAAGCTCTCCAGACACTATGGCTGGTGCTCAAGCCATTGCACCATTTTGCTGCACAAGTTTATCACGAGTTCTTACCAGAATTTAATCAATATAAATCAAGTGGCACAATGAAGAGGCTAAAAGAACCTAGAAATAACCCAAACAACCCAACATTGGTCTACTTGGCCAGTGAAGAAAGATGGAAACTGAAAACAATGTTCTATTAGAATATAAACTTCTTTGTAAAAGTTTATGGAGAATAATGGTGGAAAATTATGAATAACATTATGTCATAAAATAATGAGAACTTTTGGAAAGGAAAATAGATTTGGTATGAGGCTCAAATAAACCAAATCATGATAAGTATATTCATCTAGGTTCATATCTTACCTTGACACGGCCTTTTGACTTTGTGCAAATAATTTAACCATCTATGTGTAAAATGAGGAAGTTGGATTTGGTGACTTCTCTATATCTAAGACCATATTTCTGAGGAAAAAATAAAAGGAATCTTCTTAAACTTAACATAGAGAAAAGATGACTGGGGGGTGGAATTGGGGATGGAATGGAAGGGAGGGAAGGGAATAAGTGGTTTTATAGTGCTTATTTGCCAGGCACCATGCTTACTGCTTTATTTGTTTGTTTTACAAATATTATCTCATTTGATCTTCACAACACTCCCAAGAGATAGTGCTCTTGTTATACCTATTTTAAAGTTG
Organism: Sarcophilus harrisii; assembly: GCF_902635505.1. Classification (NCBI taxonomy): domain Eukaryota; kingdom Metazoa; phylum Chordata; class Mammalia; order Dasyuromorphia; family Dasyuridae; genus Sarcophilus; species Sarcophilus harrisii. Next base: position 48,650,401 of record NC_045430.1, read on the forward strand.
AGAAAACTGAGACTGATAGGTTAAGCAACTTGCTTCAGGGCCAAATATTTAGTATCTATGGCTTGAAACTCAGGTCTTTCCGATTTTAGGCTCAGCATTACGTCCACTGTACCTTTAGCTGGGATGGTTATCTTAGATTTTTTTCAAGTATTTGAAAGGTTATGTCACCAAAGAAAAATTAAACTTATTCTGCTTGACCCTATAGGCAGAACCAAGTGTACTTATAGACTTCCAAAGGAAGAAGTTTAGATATACTGTGAAGAAAAACTTCCTAAGAATTAGAAATATACAAAAAGGAATTCTATGCCTGAAACAGGAGTAGGTTCTCCTTCATTTGAGGTATTTGAAGTGAAGGCCGGATGAGCATTTGTTGGGCATATTATAGAAGGGAGTCTTCTTTAGGGTCAGATTAGACTGGGCTAGCTTTTCTCTGAATCTATGATTTTTGTTCATTGTGACAATGTTTATATTTTTAAAAGCTCTTTAAGATGAGTTCAACGTCATATTATCTAACTAGAAAACCTCTCTACCAATAACCTCCCCCCATACCCTGAAATTTTTAAAAGAAATATAAAATGTCATAGTTAGTGGGTTTTTTCATTTATTCATATGATCTCCTGCACTAATGACTAACTACCAACTCATAAATTAAAATCATTTCGCCTGAAGAAATTTTTCAAATAATTATTTTGTTCCCGTCCTTAGAAAATGCCTTATGAAAGAAACATCAATAGAAAGTCTGAATAAGCAACATCTCATGATAGGGAAGGAGAGAAATCATCACTTCACTTTTCTGACTTTGAAGTTTAAATAACCTTTTGGACTGTATGATAGTGTAATCAGGATCACAACAATAGAATATATCATTAAAATCCACGGCAGCACCAAGGTTTGCTTTTGTGTGGAAATTATCTTTCAGAACCATAGATTACCTCTCATACACTCTTGCTGCAGTACTGTCCCTAAAGTAACTTAGAAATTGGATGACAGCATGACATAACACTGATAATATAGGAGAGGAAACATATTATTAAGTACCATGATAGCAGAATAATACATCAAAGTGTCAGTTTGGATACAAACATTCATCTGTTTTAACGTATGGAATGAATCTGAGAAAGTAGAAAGTTAAATTCATAGAATTTCTTATTTTTTTAAAAGGTCTTTGTAAACCCAGAACTTGATAACATCTCTCACGACCAATTTCCTGAATCTTATGGTAAAGGGAATTGGGATTTCCCAAATGAAAGCTATAAGTGAAAACTCTCAATTCTGCTGTTCTAGTTTTCAGCCGCACAGGCAATACACGGAGCTGGTTGTTTGTATTTATGTGCTGTTACTACTGGGAAATATTACAATCCCTGAAGTTAAGGAACAGACCATTCACTGTACCTGGCATCTTAAAATATTGGACAATAATAGTTTAAACACTTTTATTGAGTCCTCAAAAGAAACTTGAATGAGTATGGAAAAAAGTTAAGAAAAAAAATTAATTTCAAATTAAAAATGAAATTATATTTCTAAACAGAAAGCTCCATGAAATCTGTTTTGTGGAGATATCTTAAAAAGAAAGGTTATGGATAAACTTCACATAAGGGAAACCATGATTTGGTTAGTTGGGTTGTGGACAATCCATGGTCCTAAATGTATTATAGCTATAAATGATTGTTTCTGGTACTATGCTCTTATAGCATTTTTCTCCATACTGCTTAAGGCCATTTCCAAAACTGGGTTCATTAAAATCATTTCTCAAGGGACTTGGGAAATAATGTTATTATGCTATAGTTTGGTGAGTAAATAGCATGCTTAAATATGTTTATGTTCATCTGAAAAATGAAGTCTTAGAGTTTTCACCTGTGTGTGTAGTCTATCTTGATCCATGTCTTTCCCTACCCATTCTTGAAAGCTGGGCTTTAATTTGATCACTATCAACAGATGACTTGCAACAGGAAAAATTCAATTCAAATTAGACTTACAAGATATATATAGTGTAGAATATTGTGTTGGGAATGATGGGAGAAAAATAACCAGTTTAGAAAAGAACAATCCCTGTTCTCATGGAGCTTATGATCTAGTAGGGAGAATGACATATATATATATATATATATATATATATATATATATATATATATATAAATAATAACAATGAGCTTTCAAGAAGGATACAGTGCTAGGTGGGACAGGCTGAGAAGGCTCACTAAAAGTTGGGCATTTAAGAATGGGATTCACTTGAAGGGGAGATGGGAAGAATGTTTCAGGCATAAAGAAACAATGTGGTCAAAGACATAAGCAGATAGGGGACATGTCTAAGAAATAGAAGTGGAATAGTTCATTTTGGCCAGAATATGGAAGCACATGGAAGGTGATAATATGAGATGAGTTTGGAATTATGGATGCCATGTAAAAGAGCTTTTGCTGCATAAGAAATGGGGAGCCACTGAAGGATTTTGAAATGATTAGTGTATGATTAGTGATATGATTAGTTTTATGCATAAGAAAGATTAATCTAGTAGTGATATTTTTTAGAGAATACTTTTTTGTCATTTGCTAGTTAACTGCCTCAGTTCTCATTTTCTGCCATCTCTTTAGAGTAGACTTAGATTTCCAACAATTACACACAACCATTAAATAACACAAAAACACTAGGTAGAACTTAATGAATTTCCTTCATCTGATTACATAATTACTTTTTATGTCATCTTAATTTATTTTGATTTTGAAAAGATAGTTATGTGCTTGTTTGGAGAAGTATAAGGAGACTGAAAACCAAAAGTTCTAAGTAAATTTCATCATTATAAGTCTGTAGCACTGAGAAGATGTGTAGGCTCATTCTTCCCTCCCAATATTGACCTCTCTGGAAGTGGAATTACAGTCACTATCATGGTTTAGCATTTCAACCAATCTCTTTTCTCATCATTGTGGTCATTCCCTCAATTGGTGGAGAATCATGACCAATTCGAATCTTTTCATCCTATATGATCCCCTGCTTCCCCTCCAAATTTGTCTTGTTAGATTTAGCCAACAGACTCAAGGTCAACCTCTAGGACTGATTACATTATACTAGTACATGGATACTGGAGTGCAGTAATCTATCTTCTTAATATATGAACATCCGACATCCCTTCCTAGCTATACATCTCCTCATTAATGCCTTTTCCACTTCTCGCACAGAAGTCATCACTGAATTAATTAACATCTACCATACATCTCTGTTTCACTTTGATTCAACAATTTTGGAAGTATCTTCTACCTGTACAGTCTCTTCCTCTGGTTGGCCAGTTCTTTCAGAACCTCCATTTTGTGGAAGAAGTATAGGGCAACTATGTCTTCATCTCTCTACAGGTTGTCATCTTGGCTGTTCTGGACTTTATAATGCCTATGACAGATACCTTCTCTGTTCTTTAGCACCATTTTGGCTCCTTTTAAATACTGTCTTCCCCCCATTAGAATGTAAGTTATTTGAGGGTGATGGGGTGTATCTTTGTAATTCTAACCTTTTGATATATGTGTGTGTGTTATATATGCCCATATGTAAACTGCACACACACACACACACACACATATATATATATCAAAATATATGTTTACACATATAAACACATAGCCACATATATATTCATATATATATATATATATATATACACATTGAAATATTTATATGTATATATACCCACATCCACATATAAACAACCACCTCCACATACATACATGGAAGCTAAGTGGTACAGTGGACTTGAAATCAGGAAGACTCATCTTTATGTTCAAATTTGGTTTCAGACATTTATTAGCTGTAAGACTCTGGGAAAGTCATTTAACTCTATCGGCCTCAGTTTCCTTTTCTTTAAAATGAATTGAAGAAGGAAATAATAAACCACCTTAGGATCTCCAACAAGAAAACCCCAAAGAGGGATCATGAAGAGCTGGATATAACTGAAATCACTCAATAATTATGTCTACATCCACACAGATAAACACATATACATACATATAGATACACATATCTACATGTATACAACTTGTATGTCTCTCTGTGTACATATATATATATATATATGTATATATGTCTATATGTCTATATAGCACAATTGAGACAATTAAGCCTGAGAATGACATAGCTAGAAAAGGCAAAACAAAATAAAACAAAAAAACCCCAACAACAAAAACAAGGGTGAAGTAAAAGCAAGACCCAAAGAAGACAATAAAGGGAACATTCTCTTAGGTGCTGGTATTCTTCTCTTTGAGTCTAATATTTACATGTCTAGGTACATGTTCTGTTCCTCAATATGATTTAAACTCATTGAGGTTAGGGACAAGTTAATTTTTATCCCTTTAAAGAGATAAAACTTAGCATTGAACTTGATACGTTAAGAGGGATTTAATAAATGTCTAAGGAATTGAATTGAATTGAATTTATTCATAGTCCATTGTTTAAATTGCTGGTTGTGGAAAGTGGAACAGTCTGCAAAATAATTTTATTTCTCCCTGTCCCACTGCTTAGGAAAACTGAAATGCTAGAGTACTGGTTTAAAAAAAAAGAAAAAGAAAAAAAGAAGAAAGCTAGATATTGTTCTTGAAAAAGTTGATGGTAATACATTCTTTATTCTGGCAGCATAACCCTATCTAAGCATTGAAAACTACTGAGACTGTCATTGTTTAATAATGAAGGCCACATCTTAAGCTTTGTGTACCTTAAGATTTGTTTATTGGGTAAGTAATAGCTCTCAAGTGAAATGGGCAACTTCAATTTCAGAGAATATTATAGCAGCTACAGCTTTCCTTTTCCAAATGGACATTTCCCCTTAGATGCAATGGGCCTAGACAAAACCAATCACATCCAAGGTCGGGATTTTTTTTTAGACATTATAATACATAAATATGATTTCTTTTTTTTTTAAAATGAAACATTGCCAAATCATTTTGGGTGATGCACTTGAAAAATCTTCCTGAATCCTATGTGTATAAACATATTCATCATTAGATAGTAAGTACAGGAAGGAGGAACTTCAAATGATATGGTGTGAAATTATTTTAAAATTGAGTATTTTTAATTGACTGACAATCTCTCCCCTGGGGTTTATCAATTAACCTACATTTAAAGGACATGGTAACAGCTGGTTGATCAAAATTGAAAATATTGATGGTGTCAGATTAATAGGACACACTGATTGTCATTTTCATTAATATCATGTAAATTGTCTAAGTTTTCATTTCATGCCAGGGTATGTGGAAATTATATGTGGTTGCTTTTGTATTTTCTGGCACACAAATACGGCTAAAAACATATCAAATTAGTGGCCATTTTTCTAGGGTAATGTACACTTGTTTGATAAAGAATTGGGAGTGAAAAATGGATATTCTTTACCATTAGTTTGTATGCTTATTAAAACCAATTGGATACTGGAATATCTGAAACATGCTAAGAAAAGTTATTTATGTATCATGGTGGATAGAGAACAGTAAGTCAGAATAGTCCTGGGCTCAAGTCCCATCTCTGAGATATTAATTGTATGACCCTGGCCAAGTCATTTCATCTCAGAGTTTCCCAGGCAACTTTCTTAGACTGATAATTCAAAGCAGATTTTGATTGGGTTGTTTGGGAATTTTCTGTATCAGTGATAGGTCCTGTCTTTCTCCCCTTACCCCCGAAAAATAATTAAAATTCAAATATGATTACTTCAATTCTCTTCATAGAATTCTTCAATGACAAACCTATTAACTTGTATGGTATAACACCAATCCCGCACCCTAGCATTTCAGTTGTTCCCTGAGCTGGCTTCCAACAATCTTTTTGTCCTCAGAGAACCTAGCACAGCGCCTTACATCTAATAAGTAATGAATAAATATTTGTTAAATGGAATTGAATTGAAATAAAATATAGTTGAAAGAGTGGCAATATAGGTGGAAATCATTGCTCATGGTATACACAATTCTAAGAGGTGATTTGGGATTCAGGTTAAGATTTATTATCTATTGCCTTTTTTTTTTTTAACTTCAAACCTTATTTAATAACCTTGGGCATAGGTATTCATAAAACTGGGATTGTTTGACCAAATTAGGACATTTGGTCATCTTATTCTTAAAAAATTGCTCTCTATTCATCCCTACATGGGCATGTTTCTTTCCCCAAACAACACTATACCAGAAGTAAAGGAAATTCCAATTCGCAAAAGAGCATTATGTCATGAGGACAGACCTTTCCCAGGAGCTTTTACCTCCAGTCTCTCAATGCACCAAGGAAACCACTTAATTGGAAGAAAATTCCCTAAAGGTTTGTTTTAATAATAGAGAAAGTATAAATATAATATAATATGTTAATAATAAAACAACTACAATCATGACTATATCAATAAATACAGGGAAAACTTCAGACAAAATATAACATTTCATGTAAAAACAAAACAAAATATTTAAATGCATAGAAATAAATGGACCATTTCTTACATAGTTAATTTAGAAAATCTGAAACCAAAAGCTGGTACTATGTAACGAAAAAACCTAAAGGCATTCAAAATAAGAACAAGAGTGAAGCAAGAATGTCCATTGTTATAATTATTTTATAAAGTTCTAGAAAAGCTAGGTAGTACAATGGGATGAGAAAAAAAATGAAAAGAAAAAAAAGCAAGGGCAAAGAGGTAGTAAAACTAGTTTTTTGTAGATATGACTTTTGCTTAGAGAATTTTAAAGATTGCTTTAGAATTAGGTTATTTCAACTAACAATAATTTAAACTTTATTGAAGAAATAAGATCGATGAGATAAAATTATGAAAACCTTTAGCTGGTCCATGTTACAAATAAAAATAACCATCAATAGAAGACAGACTAGTTTCATTCAGAATAAAAATAGTATAATAAATATCTAGGAATCTACCTTCAGGTCACATACAAGAATCACTTGAATACAAATGTAAGTAATGCTATGGAGTCAAATAATTGTAAAGACATTAATTGCTCATAGTTAGACCAAGCTGATATAATAAAAAATAATATCTAAATAATTCATAGATAGTACCATGCAAATTAAACTTCCAAAGGTTTACAGAAACAATCCGAGAAACAGGTCAAGAATATAAAGGAAAATAATGAAAAAAAAGGACAGGAACTAGAAGCGTCAGATCTTAAATTTTACTACAAAATAGTAATCGTTAAAATAACAAAACAAAACTATTCTGGTTAAAAAAATAGAGTGGATCTCTAGCACAGATTATATACACAAGGCTAAAAGTAATCACATAATGTAGTGTTCAACAAACTGAGGAGTTCCAACCACTAAAATAAGGATTCACTATTAAAACAGGATAAAAAAAATCCTGGCCAAAAAATCAAATTGAGCTGGCATTTCACACCACAGAGCATTATATGTTTCAAAATAAATTCTTGACCTAGGTATAAAGATCTAGATATCTAGAAAAAGACCTAGGTATAAAAATACTTTTCACACACATGAAAAAAAAAAAGATGTCATTTCTGAAAATATATGCCTCATTCTATGCTTGGTTCAATCTTAGCCATTTCCTTGTTCAGAGTTCTTGTGACTTTCAGAGCTTATTTCTTTTGTGGTATTGTAGTCATTTTATATACTTTCTTACTTTATTATATTTATTTGTTGCAAGGATGAGTTTTTATAGTGGACACAGTTAAGGGAAGAAAGAAGAGGACTCTAATGGTGGGATAATTATACCTTTCCCCAAAAAAAAGAAGCATGAAAGAAGATAATATCAATGAATAATTTGGAAAAAAACCACAAAGAACAGAAGGTCAGAAGAGGATACAGATGAGGAAAAATTGTTAGAATTAGCATGTTAAACTTGAAAAATAATTTTGAAAATTAAGCTCTACTTAATCAAAATTCACTAAGGGCACTTAACCTCTTTTCGTATGAAGAAATATTCTTGTAACAAAAATAATTTTTAAAGCAGAATTATAAAATTCCCTGAAATACTTCCTGCCCTTTGCTCTCAGCTCTGCAGTTTTAAAATTCTTTTCCCCTTCAAAAATGATGACGTGAACATTATATGTTCAACTAGAAATCCATTTGATTTGGGGCTGAAAATGCTAGGGTATAGAATGATCTTGGCTGTATAACCTTGACTCAGTCACATAACATCTCTTTATCCTAGTCTCCTCATTTGTTGTTCAACATTTTAAATTAAAAAGTATTGATATATTTTGATTTTACATCATCTTTTCTGAATATATATCCTTCTTCTTTCCCCCTACCCAACTCTGGCATTAATTGTAATAAAAAAATAAAAGGAGAGAAAAAATAGGCATATAGCAAAACTAACTCACACATCAATTAAGTCTTCCTGAATATGAAATCTTCCAATTATAGTCTCCCATGTCTGGAAGGAAGGAAGGAAGGAAGGAAGGAAGGAAGGAAGGAAGGAAGGAAAGAAGGAAGGAAGGAAGGAAGGAAGGAAGGAAGGAAGGAAGGAAGGAAGGAAGGAAGGAAGAAATGAAAAAACATTTTTTTTAAAAAAATCTTTCTTTGTGAACTACCTAGACACAAAGTAAAAAGCTTCATTTTTCTTTCTTCTTTCTGCTTTATTGTTATAATTATTGATATTGTTTTTTATTTTTACTTATTTCTCTTTGAATTCATTCATATCTTTCTCTGAATTCTACATCCTTTTGTTTTTGTCCAGACCTTTCATTTCATGTCTACAGGGAATATTTTACAGAAGAAATTCTGTCTAACTTGTAAGTGAGCACCCACCTTGAAAACAATATAGGAAACTTGTCTTGAAACACTGAGAAGTTGAGTGATCTGCCTAGGTTCATATCCAGGAGATAATAGAAATGGAGATTTGAATCCATTGCTTTTTAACTATAAGACCAGCTCTCTATTCATTACCTTACCCTGTCTTTCATTTGATTTAGTCATTTCCAATTGATTTCCAATTGAATTTATTTCCATTTCTTTTTTCCCCACATTGCTTTAAATATTTTGGTGTATATGGTATTTTTGTTTCTGCCTGACTTCCTTTGGGTATACATGGTTTGATTCTGTTTACTCATACAGCCTCTTTCATTCTTAATTCAGGTTTCCATGATATCCTGTCATTTACTTCCTGTATAACCTTGGATATAACCTCACTGGACCTCAGTTTCCTATAAAATAAAGGAGTTAGACTAAATAAGCTTTAATGTCCCTTCTAGCTGTAAATTTGTAATCTCTTTACCTACCTAATTTAGGCCAATGTCTGGACTGTTTTTCCTCCCTCTATCTAGCCTTTTCCCTCCAATCCATTTTCACACAGCTGATAAAATAATTTGAATGCACAGATGTGATCCTTTTTTTAATTTTTAAATTTTTTTAAAATAACTTTTTATTGACAGAACCCATGCCAGGGTAATTTTTTACATTATCCCTTGCACTCACTTCTGTTCCGATTTTGCCCTCCCTTCCTCCACTCCCTCCCCCTACTCCCTCCCCCAGATGGCAAACAGTCCTATACATGTTAAATAGGTTACAGTATATCCTAGATACAATATATGTGTGCAGAACCGAATAGTTCTCTTGTTGAACAGGGAGAATTGGATTCAGAAGGTAAAAATAACCCGGGAAAAAAAATAAAAATGCAAACAGTTTATACTCATTTCCCAGTGTTCTTTCTTTGGGTGTAGCTGCTTCTGTCCATCCTTGATCAATTGAAACTGAGTTAGATCTCTTTGTCGAAGAAATCCACTAGATGTGATCCTTTTAGTGTCATCATTCTGGTCCTAATTTATGCACCATCCCATCCTTCTTTCACATCTTCTACATTTAAGCTACCATCTTTGTAGATCTGGTCTTGTATCAATTTCCTGCCTCTGGACATTCAGGAAATCAGGCCTTTTTCTTATAGCACAGTCCCCCTTCACCCTTCTTTGTTGAATACTTCATGCCTAACTCAGTGGGTTATCTAATCTAGGGTTTCTTAAACTTTCTTCCACTTAACACTTCTTTTTGTTTGAAAAATGTTTGTGATCCTAGATATATAGCATAAAAATAGGCATAAAAATATAAAATTATTGCTAATAAAGCTGAATTTCATAACCCCTCCCACATTCTGTTAATAAGACCTATGTGGGGTCATGAACAAAAGTTTGAGAAACTGGGATCTGATTTGACTTTTTTCCCCTTGTTTTCCAATGCCATGCTAACAATGGATTCTTTCGTCATAAAACTCCCTACTGGTCAGAGAAATAGAGTATTACTGTTCATGTATCCATTGGACTAGAGAGGTGGCACAGTGGATAGAGCACTGGACCTAGACTCAGGAAGACCTGAGTTCAAATGGGGTCTTAGAGACTTACTAGCTGTGTCATCCTGAGAAAATCACTTAACCCCTCATGTATCAGTTTCTGTAAATTGGGGACAATTATAGCAGTTACCTCATAGGGTTTTTGTGAAGATTAAATGAGTTAATAATTATAAATCTCTTAGCTTAGTGTCTGGCACATACTAACTGCTGTATAAATGTTAGTTATTATTATTGTTATTGCTCCTTCCAATTCTAAGATTCTTCAAAGTCTTTGTTATTTCAAGTCAGTTAAAATGGTACTTCTTTCCCCATAACATCTCTGAAATTCCTTTCTCCCTTTTCACTTCTGTCACCTCCTTATTTGTCATCTGGATCTGGATAATTGCAATAGCTTTTTTTTTTTTAAAGAGATTTCTACTTCTTATGTCTTTTGGTTGTTTGTTTGATTGTTGCCCTTCATTCTCAAAGAGGACCGAAATGTCATCACTGTGTTAGAGTTGAGTTACAATGTGCCTGACTGGGGCTGATTAGACCAATATGAGCTCAGAATTCTCTGCCACAGGTTGGACACAAATAATCCCTGTGAACATTTGGAATGGCTTCTCTCTTCACATCTCAACCTTCTAATCCATCCAGATGTCTACTTGAATAATTTTTTATAGACACAAAACTAATTATGTCATTTCTTGGAACAGACATCTTTAGGGTTTCCCTTTTGCTCACCAAGTCTTTCCACCATATGTCCTAATCTATTTTTTCTACTTTATCACTTATTCTATGAACTTAAAAGTTCCAAAGTTATGGATCAATTTGTCCCTGAAAACAAAACACTTCACTTTCCTTCTAAAATGACTATGCTCAAACTATTTCTTGTGTTTAAAATTGGAATACCTTCCCTCTTAAACCCTTTTATTTTTTGAATTCTTGCCCATAGCTCTTTTATAAGATATTATCATGATTGACATCCCCTTTCCACAATGCCTCCCAGTATTGATTATCCCCTTGAAATGCCACATAGAATATTGTAACTCCATAATTCATTTATTCTATATGGTCCATTCTAACTATCTATTTAGGGATCTTATCCCCTTACTTTCCTGTGAGCTATTTAAGTGGAATAGTATAGTGGACAGAATGCTGCACCCGGAGTCAGGAAGCTCTGAGTTCAAATCTTGTCTCTGATACTTACCAGTTCTGTGACCTTAGTCAAGTCATTGAACATTTTAGAACCTGTATGAAATGATGGTAACCCCATTAGTACCTACCTCTCAGGATTTTTGAGAGGGTTAAATGAGACAATATATGCAAAGTTCTGTGAAAACTTTGTAAATGCATTTCAGTATCCCTGAAGACAAAAACTGTCTTAATCTAAACTTTGTACTACAGCTTCCACTTTCTAGTTTCCTGTCTATTAAATGACAACAACTCTAATCTATTTTACACAGTTGTTGTGAAGGTAAAACAAACAAACAAACAAAACAACAACAGTGTGTGTAAAATTTCAGTGCAGATGTCATTGATTATTGCTGAATTAACATTTTATTGATGACTTGGATGAAAGCATAGAAGGTACATTCATCCAATTTGCAGATGATACAAAGCTAGGAGATCTCACTAACATACTAGATGGCCACAGTCCATATTCAAAAAGATCTTGATCCTTGGAATATTAGGCAGAATATAATGAAATGAAATTCATTAGGAGGCAAATATGTTTACATTTGTATTGAAAAAAATCACCTCCCAAGTATAATTTGGGAAAAGAGCATGTTTATACAACAGTTGTTCTGATAAAGATCTGAGGGATGTGGGTTAGACAACAACTAACGTAGTATGATTCAATATGTGATATAAATGCTGCCAAAGTTGTATTGAGAGTGACAGAGCTTCCAGGAATAGGGAGGTGATAGTCCCCTTTGGATTTTCCCCTGATTAGACCACATCAGTGGTTTTGGCTTCACTTCTAGGTGTCCCAGTTTAATTAAGAAAGACGTTGATAAACTGGAGGGTACAGAAGAAAGCAACCAGGATGGTGAAGGAATTTGAGATGATATTTTACAATTATTGGATGAAGGAACTGTGTGTGTTTAACCCAGAGAAGAACTATCATCAGGCACTTGAAAGGTACCTGGTAGTGGATTTATTATGTTTACATCCAAAGAGGAAAACCAATAAGAATGGGTCAATTTAGGTTTGATGGCAGGAAAAAATACTTCTGACAAATTGGAACTCTCCCAAAGTGGAATGATGAGATAGTAGGTTTCCTGTTCTTGGATATATTCAAAAACAGATTGGATGACAACTCATCAATTATCTTATAAAGGGGATTCCTTTTTTTTTTATGGAGTGGAGCAGATGGCTATGAGGTCCCTTCCAACTTTCAGATTCTGTAAATCTGTAAAAATCATAGACAATCTTATCTAAAGTTTTTATATCCCCCAGCTACTACTCTGCTTATAGTAGGTGTTTAGTAAACATTAATTCTGTTAATAATGTGTGATTTTATATTATAAATTATATTTATAAATATTAATAAATAAAAGATAGTTATTCTATTTTATATAATTTATATTATTTTATATTGTAGTATAGCTTTGAAATTCTATTTCAGAGGGAATTTATTCTAGACTTTACTTTTTTTTTTAATCCATTCAGATGTTGCAAGAGCAATTGAGTTATTGGAGAAACTACAAGAATCTGGAGAGGTACCAGTTCAAAAGCTACAGTCCCTCAAAAAAGTTCTGCAGAGTGAGTTTTGTACAGCTATTCGCGAGGTACGGCATTCAGCTTTTAGTCATTGCGTTCAGCCATATGTCCTACAAGTAGACTTGTTTTCTGCATATAATCTGTAAACAGGGAAACAGACTGGAGTTAAATCTTTGTCTTTTCCTTTTTTAGCTTCTTGGACAGATGATAAAACACAATCTATTCTGTGAAATTCTTAAATTAAACTCCAGTGAGATGGGTACATTCATACAAAAACAAATGCTACATATGGGGAGCTGGTAAGAGATTGCATGCTAGGGAGACAAGGACACGTGATCATCGCATTATGTTGTATAATGGTCATATGAAGCTCTCTGGAGAATGAGGCTTCTTTTAAGTGAGTGGAAATTTAGCCTACTTTCAGAATTTTAACAGAGATTTATGACTTGCCAGTGAATTGACAGTTATCTTAATCTTACCCTCTTTTTTCTTCAATATCTTGAGCTCTGTAGAAGTTTTAATTTTGCTTGTGATTATGTTAAAATTTTCTTTGGTGCCCCAAAGAGGGGATAGCATTTATAAAGATTAATGGCATGTTCTTTCAATGCACTAAAGGCATTGTAATCTTGAAGGTAGGAGATAACAATATTCATAAGTATAGGTAGCACTTCTGTAGTATTTTAAGATTTACAAAGCAAGTGACAAATATCTCATTTGGTCACCACAAATTACCCTATGAGCTATTATTTTACCTGTTTTTACAGAAAAAAAAAGACTGAGGTAGACAGAACTTAATTGACTTTCCCAGGTTCATAAAGCTACTAAGCCATCCTCAAAACAACTGTGTTAGGTAGATGCTACTATTTTCCTATTTCATCACACAATGTCTGAGGCCAGATTTGAAATCAAGTCTTCCTGATTGTAGGTCAAGTCTATATCTATTAAATCACCTAGCTGCATGAAATGAGTTTAAATCTCCAGATCTAGGTATCTGATCTCTATGGAATTTCAAAAGTTCAGAGCTGACGACACAGACTGTGTTATGGAACCTTTGAAGGCAATAGAGATACCAAAATATTAGAAAAAGGGAGAGAAGGAAAAATATTGCCTTTATTTGAAAAAAAGCATTACTAAGGATATGATGGAAATCACAGACTTAGTAGGACTGATTGCTAACAAATTTCTAGGAGAGATAATTAAAGCAAGCACTGAGAAGAAAAAGTGACAATTATATGGAGGCTAATGTGTTAATGAAGAACATCTCTCTTTTTCATTTCCTCTCTCTTTCCATATATATCTATATATAATATATATGTATATATAAAAGAGAATTATATATAATTCTTTCTTTTCCATATATATATATATATATATATGTGTGTGTGTGTGTGTTTGTAGTATGTGCTTGTTTATATGTATACATACTCACATACACACACAAATATATATATATTGTGGGCATAGATAATACATACACATACATATATACGCATATAGTATATGTATACATATACATACACACATGCATTATAGAATCACAGAAGTTAGAACTAAAAAAGGTATTTGAAATCATCTAAATTGGGAGTTCTTAACTTTTTTGTTGCCTTGTAATCTTTTGACAGCCTCATAAAGTCTGTAATTCTTTTCTCACAGTAAGGTTTTTTAGATACATCATCATCTTTATAGCCAACTTTTATAGGGTGTTTAACTTGTGCCAGGAAGTGTGCTACAAACTTGACAAATAGTATACGATTTGATCCTCATCTCAATGATCCTGGAAGGTAGGTGCTAATAGTTCAGATGATGAAATTAAGGCAAATAGAAATTAACTGACTTGTTTAGTTAGTATGTCTCTGAGGCTGCATTGGAACTCAGCTCTTCCTGACTCTAGGCCTGTTATGTTTTCCATCGCATCATAAAAGACATGAGGTTACAAAGGAAAATATATTAATATATTAAAAATAAATTCATAAACTTTAGGTTAAGAATTTCAATCTAGTTCAACCCACTCATTTAACAAATGAGGAAACCAAAGTGCTTAAAGATTAAGTCACTTGCCCAAGACCAGGTAATCAGAATAAACTTCACTTCCTTTTTAAAAATAGTTACTTAGGTGAATGAAACAGGGAGGGCCATTAACATTCTGTAAATGGATTTCAGCAAAACATCTGAGATAGTCTTTCATGATATCCTTGAAAATAAATTGGGAAAATGAAACATGATTGTGTTGATAAGCAAATACAAAGCTGGTTCAATCTTATAATTTGTTTTCATTTAAATCTTTAATAGTGTGTCACTGGACTTTCTACCCAACAACAGGGAGTAATGATTTGGTCAAATATATAGAACACCATCTTTCATATTTTCAGATAACTCAAATCAGGAAGGAATAACTAATAAGGTAAATGATTCAGAGTAAATGAAGAGGAAGCTAAAATATTAGACTCAAACCATCAATATATAATTTAATAAAAATAAACATCAATTCCTATATTTAGATTAGGAAAAAAACAGCAACTGCACTAAATACAGGATAGTATGTAAATAGTTAGATGAGAGTTCACATGAAATATCTTTGGGGGTTCCAATTAAATATAATTCCAATTTATACCAATAATGTAATGATATCACATTTAAAAACTTTCATTTCTTAAGTAGGGATAGCCAGATTAAGGAATTTAGTAATCTAACTTGGTTTGTATTAGACTTTTTTTTTTTCAATTCCATATTCCCCTTGTAAGTAAGACACTGGTAAAATATATCTATATATCTATAGATATATTTATGGAAGATGGTGAAGGAGTGTGGAAACCATGTCATAAAAGGAGAATTCTAAAATACTAGGAATGTTTAGCTTAGAGAAGGAAAAACTATTTGAAAAAATGTTATCTGCAGGGTAATCATTCAGAGTGACTTGAAAGGGGAGAAATCCAATTTCGAAGAAAAAGTCAGATGGGCTAACCATAGAAAAGAATTTTCTAACACTTAGTACTGTCCTACAATGGAATAATTCCTTTGTAAAGGAATAAGCTCCTTGTAATTGATACTTTTCAAGCAAAGACTGAATTGCTACTTCAGAAACTTCTATGTGATTGGTTGGTGGATCTAAGTGACTCATAAAGTTCCCTTTGAGTGAAGATTTAATGATTGTACTACCAAGGAGTAATTCAGTAACCAGATTCCATTCCATGTTTGGGATAGATTATGGAAGTCCTTGTTTGCATAGCTGAACATATAAATTATATGAAGATTTTACAAGTGATAAAAGAGAATTAATGAGATTTTATTTTTCATATAGTAGAGTACCTAACATTTGATACCTGTGTAACTTTGGGAAAGGCTCAGTCTTTAAGAGTCTCAACTTCCTTAACTGTAAAATGAGAAACTTCAACGAGCCAATTTCTGGAGTCCTATGAGTACAAGAATATTAGTTGTTGTTGAGTCAGTTTTCAAATCGATTCGACTTACTGTGATTCCATTTCAGCTTTTCTTGACAAAGCTACTGGAGTGGTTGGCGATTCCCGTTTCCAGCTCATTTTATAGATGAAGAAGTGACTTGCCTAGAGTCACACAGCTAGTAAGTTTCTGAGGCCAGATTTAACTTTGTAAAGATGAGACTTTCTGACTCCAGCCTTGGCATTCTACCTACTAGCTGCCTCTAAAACATAGATCTTAAAAAATACTTACTAATTGTTTGGTTAATCGATTTCTTTTTTAAAAGTACCATATATTTTTATTAAGTTAAATAATTGAATATAGCCATGAGTCCTTGGTTCCAATTATTTAGTTGCTTCTCAATAAAAGTACACTTTAAACAATATGCACAAAATATCCATTCCATCAACAATGTCACTCTTAATTAATTAATAGGAATTGCATCTTAAGGACCTAGACTATAATTGCACTCTTGGGTCATTGATCTTAAAAAGATATCTAAACAGATCTTCCCAAATAGTCTGCATAGCACAGTTATGTAAATACTTTACCCCTGCCCTGTTTCTATGTGCAATTACAGATGATAAAATAAATAGTACATATTTTCTGAAGCTTGTAATTACATGTACTCAGGCAGTAGTTCTAAATAATAGAGTGTTCATGTAAGTTGTGTTTTGCATCAGTGTGATGAAGTGAGCATTTTTCTTTCTGCTGAGATCATAGGCCTAGAAGTCACAAATTCTATTTTTGGTATAATGATAGACAGTTGTGCTTCCCCCACCCCCAGCCCAATTAATAAACCTTTTAACCTTTTTCTTGCTCCCGATTGGCCTGGCAACCTACAAACAGGTATTTTAAAAGTCATAATTACTTTGTAAAATCATATTGTCTTCCATCTAGATTTTGATGGGAAAAGAAAAAGACAGTTAATACTCTTCACTATTCATAACTATGTAAGGTGGCAGACTTTTGTAATATGTAAGGAAGAATGGTTTAAAAATTCATTAATTATAGTTCTCTTTCCACTTTTGCTGTCGAGGTTAATTTTTCTTTGTTTGAAGTAAGGGCTTCTGCCGTCAACACAACCATGAATTTTCATGAGTAAATTAAAATGTATGTGAATTTCTCAAGGATTACATTTCACACATTTTCCTACTTGAAATCTGTTGTGAAAACATAAGAAATTAATAAAAATTTCAGAAAATTGTCTTTGAAAACAGAATTGTAATGAGAACTATAGAGAACCCATAGAGATATATATGCATATACATGTGTGACTATATGTTCATTATATAACTTCATTGATAGCAGGGATTATAAGTGAGGAAACTCCCTTGAATGCAATTTTTCTACAAATTGCAATCTTAGAAAATTGTATACTTGCTGATAGTCACAGAGAACATAATCTAGCAGAAGGAGAATTTAAATCTAGGCTTTTTCTTCCTACTACTATTCCACACGATAGTATTATTTATTAGTGAACTCAGTGGTGTGGTATAGTGCTGGGCCTGGAGCCAGGAAAGCATGAGTTCAAATATAGCCTAATTCCCTAATTAGCTGAGTGATTTGGGGCAAGTCACTTAACCAAAGTTTGCCTCAGTTCTCTCATCAATAAAAACAAGGATAATAACAATAAATGAGAATAATATTCCAATAATATTATAAGGATTAAAAGTGCTAATAATTGTAACATACTTTACACAGAGCCCTGGCACATAGTAAGCATTAGATAAATATTAATTCTTGTTATTTTTGTTATGCTTAGTAGTGTTTTAGGTAATTTTAAAATATTTTACCTAGAAATGTATACACACAGAATAAATGTTTATATAAATATGTAAAATTTTTGATGTATATATACAAATAATGAATACAGGTTTTCTATTGTTGTTCAGTCATTTCAGTCATGATCAATTCTTTGTGACTCCATTTGGATTTTTTTGGCAGAGAGACTGGAGTGGTTTTCCATTTCTTTTTTAAACCCATTTGACAAATGAGGGAACTAAGGTAAACAGTATTAAGTTATTTGCTGAGGTCATACAGCTGGTACGTATCTGAGGATGAATTTGAACTCATGTTTTCCTGAGTCTCTATGCCTAACATGCTATATGCTATGTGCCATCTATTTAAATTTTCTAGCAGTGACTTGATAAGTACTACTTGAATCTGCACTTGACATGATACTTATTATAGGAAAAGATCATTTGTAATATTAAAAAATATAAAACATTCTAATTATATACACACATATACATTTTATATAAGTGTTATAAGTTATATAGGAACACACACATATATACATACACACATATATACACATGTATATGGGTATATATGCACACAGACATATATGTATAAAATAAGAAGAGAATTTTATATCATCCTTTCTTCTTTTCAGAAAAATTTTAACTAAATTATTCAGAAAGATAAGAACTTATGCAATTTCATAGAATTCCTGAAAAGTCAGTTCCTGAAATATCCTTTCAATGTTTGTCAGCACATGATCAAGAAGCTCTAAGTGACTCTCTTCATATGCTAAGTTATATCTACTTTAAGTCCCTCATACCAGTATAAATAATTCTTTGTGGAATTGGATAATCAGACTTTCTAGAAAAGATTTATATTCTCAAGGATTCCTCACTCAAGTTTGTTTATTATCTTTTCTTATTAGTCTTACTTTCTAGTCATCTAATATTTTTCAGCATTCTCCTTTGAATCCTCATTTAAAAAAGCTTTTTTCTATATTCTCCTAGTTATAAACTAGAGGTAATACTGTAGTAGTGAGCTGAATCAAGCCAAGCATAACTACTTTATGGCTTCTAACATTGTTGGCTCTGATTTATGTCATCCTTAATTTTCCAACAGCAGAAGTTTAATTATTTGTGCTGAGTTAATAATTCACTGTGATCTTTAGTTCTTTCTGACTCATTTACCTAAGGACATTCAAATACTGTGGATAATACTTTTGTATTTGTTTTATCTAGATGTCTTGATTAAAAATGGTTTTATCAGTCAAAAATATCAACTTTTTCCAATATTACCAGCAAGAAAGTTGTTAAACTGGATTTTCCAGAGTGCTGACTCTACTGAGCTCTTATGGGAATTTTGAAACCTAAGGACCAATAAATAAGGTTTAAAATAAAAACAAATGATAATAACAAAATTAAACCCAGCCATAACTTTTGCTGCTTTGTAAGGTTGCTACTTTCTATGCTTACAAAAATGTAATTTGCATTGCCTTCAAAATTCTGAAAGAAGTATTACTGTTCCTAGCTTCCTTCACATCCTACTGGAAGGATTCACTTCAATAACAGCTCTGGGAAAAATTCCTTGTAATATGTTGTAGTGTAGAGCTTGGGAATACTCTCTCTGCCCATCCCCCAAATCACAGTATAGATCTACCAAACAAGGATCTACAACCATATAAAAATCCATCTCTTACAAGCCCCCACAATTCTGAGTAGTGCACTAGAAGACACAATTCAAAAGAAAAGTTTTTAATGAAATAACATATTTAGAAAAGTAACCCTTATACATTTCCCCTATGAACCTAGAGCATATTCTCACATATACTGTCACTGGGAACATGCATAGGAAATATACTTATATAGGGGACTCATGAGACCAAGGTACACCTGTGGTGGGACAGAAACATGGGGAATTTTTGTGCTCTTGGCAATACCTAGAGGGAAGGTTCTTACTCCCAGCAATATGATGGGGTCATGTAACAGCCCCCTGTCTTCTGATGTCTGCTAGATGTGCTTGCTCACTGAACCAGATGTTCAGTTGCCCATGTAGTCTAGGTTGTTTATCGTTTCTTCATGCTTCTTGCTTTAATTCAAGTCTTTAAGTCATTTTCTGCCTCTTTCTCAGGAAGAATGTGTTCTTACCGTGATTTTTTGCTTTAAAGCCCTAAGGCTATAAATGAGAAGTTACGTGGTGCAATGGATAGAGTGCTGGTCCTGGAATGAGGAAGATGGATCTTCTTGAATTCAAATCTGGACTCAGGCACTTGCTAGCTATATGACCCTAAGAAAGTCACTTAACTTTTTGTTCTTCAGTTTCCTCACTTGTAAATGAGCTGGAGAAGTAATTCACTCCAGGGGATAAACTAGAAAAACCCAAATGGGATCACAGAATTAGACACAATTAAACAACAACCACCTCCACTGTGTCAATGCCAATAAAGCCTTCAAGATGTCTGTCTTATCTCTTTCTCATTCTGTCTTCTTCTCTGTACCTGTCATGATAGTTTAGGATTGTTCTATTTGACCCTAGAAATGGATGGGTGTTGAAAAGAAGGTAAACTAGACCTCATATCAGGAGAAAATTCATAACAAGTAAAGTCATCGAAAAACAGAATGGGCTTTCTTGAGAGTTTGTGTCTGGAGCCCTGCAAGGAGGGAGGAAATCCACTGAGTAGATTTCTGCTGGTTTGCTTTGTATAAACGGACACATATGTGTATATTTATCTGTGTTGTGTGTATATCTTGTATATATGTACATGTGAAATGTATTCTATACATCTATAAACATATCATGTATGTGCATGTATACATATACACAAAGATGAATCTAGCTTACATAGAAACTCTGATTTTATAGTGTCTTGTCTCAGGAGTTGAGTTTATCTTGTTCCTGGCTAGAGCATCTTGCACTAGTACAAGGTAGACATGGCCACCTTCTAGGCCATCTGAAAGAACAGAATTCCTAAGAAGTCACGCTGATTCTCTCTGTATATGTCTATGAGTAACTGGGAGGAATACCAGGAGCTGGACTTGGACCTCACATATTCATTGAGAATGAGCTAGACTTTATATAGTTACTTACAACATTCTAAGATTCTATGTTTGCCTCTCCCCCTTCCAGTAGAAAGGGGAAAATAAAGCAGAATTAATAACTATATGTTGAAAGTGAGACAGATGTTCAAATTGACATCACTCAGCATAGATATATGAAATTTGTTCTCTGTACTAGGAACTGTGCTTCAAACAAAGAAATGAAATGGTCCCTATCCTAAAGGAGCTTATATTTTTTGAGGGGAGACATGCATGTGTGTACATGTACAATATATACATTAGACATATTATACATGTAAACACACACTTATACATATACATATATGTGGATACATATGTGCACACACACTATATATATAATCTCTCATCTTTTTTGTGTGTATATCTAAGATCCCTGTTAGCTACCTTGAGGGACTTTTTGTCAGAATAATATTTTCAAAGGATTAAAATTTAATAATTGTGCTGAAATACAGATATAAGAATATTTTAAAAAAGAACAAAAGTATGGATTTCAGGTCAAGAACTCCTGGTATAATTCCCTATAACTATCCAGACATCTGGCAACATAGAATAAAATCTTAAGAAAAAAACCTAAATTTAAATTTTTTCCACAAATAATTTTCATATCTTTCCTCCATATAATTTTCTTCATATATCTTCCTATAGGCTTTTTGGGATTTCTGTTGTAATAATTATAAGCAAATATTCAGTCAGAGTAAGAAAGCCTATACCCAAGTCCCATTTGGCATGAATTTTGAACCTCTCTTCCCCAAAGCGGTTGCATTATTTGAATTCATACTTTATGTTTTCATTAAACTGGATTCAATTACCACATTTCACATAACTATAACTTCAAACTGTGTGAATTTGAATATATAGTTATATTTATACACCATCCTGGAAAATTCCTTCGTATTGCCATCCTCACATGTATTGGTATAATTGAAGACGAGGTAAAACATTGTTACTGATAGCATGGCACTCAGAAATGTTCCCTCCACCAAGAGTTTCTGATTGGCAATATCTTGTACCTTTGCCAGGTTTGGATAGCCTTTTTATTGCACAAGCACTTAGTTACTCCATTTACTTTCAAATTAATTTAAAAATCATGGGATTCTTCCATAGCTAGAGGGAGGAAAAATTGATGGACAATCTTGGCTCATGTTCACTTTTAGCCAATGAGAAAGATAAAGGTAATCCTTCTTACCTTCTAAAAGAATGAAAATTACCAGAATTAATTGTACATTAATTGGACTTTATTTTTCTCCTTAAACAAACTAGAGAGCAGTCCATTAGTGATAAGATATCATAGTCTTTGATCAAATGGAACAGCAATAGAGTTGAAGAAGTTGGGTCACAAAATGATAGGGTTGGGAAGAATCCAAGGTTTCCTGTAATCATTAGGAAGCAAGAGAAGCTCAGGAGACCATCCCAGTTGGAAGAGTTTTAAATGTTTGAAGACAGTCCCTTGGGAAGAAAGTAATTTATTAATTGGAGAGTTAGTAATTATGAGTGTGATTTAAATCATATTGTTGATATTTCATGCAAAATATCTTGTCAAGCACAGGCAATTAATCAAACAATAGTTAAGAGGAAGGAATTAATTTAGAGCATTCATTTGCCTTAATTAATTTTGGCATAACCTCACCAAGGATTGAGCGAAGAACTTTTTGGGATTTCTATGACTAAAGGACCTTGGGATATGTATAATGGCAGCATAACTCAGATATGGAATTACCTCTCTAAAACTATGAACTTGGATAATAGTGAACTCATTTAAAGTTCTAACTTCACAAGTGTCATTATGCATCAAAATAAATAATTTAAATTGGATATTAATCAGTAAAATGAATATTAAGATATGGAAATATGTTGTCCTAAATTTCAGATGAATAAAGAAAATTCAGTTATACCAATACATGCAATGTGACCAGATATCTAAATGTTTATCCTGATTCAAATTTTTGCATGGCTACAGCAAACTCTTATGACAACACATTGGAATTTAAAAATTATGTTTCTTGATGAATTTGGTATATCTTATAATATGGGGGAAAATAGAATTATATTAAAATACAAAGAGTGTTATAATACAAAAGAGTTAGGTGAGATCTAGGTTTAAGTTCTGGTTGTGTTCATGGGCAAATCACTCAATCATTGTGAACATATTATTCCCTTAGACTCATTAATGAAATGGCAATAAAACCATTTGTACTACCTACTTCACAGAGTTATTGAAAAGACCAGATGAATAATATTCCATTGCCACCACCACCTCCTCCCTCTCTCCTCTCTCTTGATATATACATATATGAGAGAGAAATGTGTGTATATATACACATATATGTATATACATATGTATGTGTGTATATATATATTCAGAGAGAGAAAAAAGACAACTTTGTAAATCATAAAGCACTGTATATAATCATCCATTACTAATTAGTTGAGAAAAAGTATTTCTATGATAATACATTAATAAATTTTATAAAATATTTTTAAATATAAATGTACTTACTGTCTGTCTTTTTAAAAAAGTATTTTTTAAAGCTGAATATTTATGGTGGTCATTAGTTAACCAGGGATAATATTGAAATTCCTTGGCTTAATGAGGATAATGCATTAATGGGACATTCTAGAAAGTTTTGACAATACATATTTTGGTCTTAGAGTGGAGTTTTAATAAAGAATGTGTCTTTGCAATGCCAAAATATCTGGCTAAAATTTTGTAAGTTAATTCTGTAGACATCTTGTGTATCCAATGTCAAATATGTTTCCAAATAATGATTTTTTTTAAGTGAGGAAAATATGTTTCTTAGTAAGGAAATCTGATGCTTATTTCTTCTATGTCAAAACCACATATTTATTTGTTAAAAATACATTTTGATAACTGAAATTACCTCATGGGACATTTAGTATAGAGTCATCCATATCATGGCAAAATCTGAAATTGTGAAATATTTAATCATCCTAAGTTGAAAAAATTTTGTGTCTTAAACTTGTTGAGTTGTTTTTAACATTTAGAGATATTCATTTGGAGAACACATTGTTTTGTGATAGCATGCTGAATTTTGCTTTAACTTGTATGTTTGGAAACTAATTCAAATATGCTATTTTAGCTTTTTGAGTAGAAGCTTGATCTCTCCTCAGACTTAGATATTGCCCCCACTGCAACAGAAGCAGGCTACTTCCCCAGACATTTTTTTGTTCCCCCCTACTTGATGTGTATTTTTTTCAGTGTACATTTAGGAGTTGGTCTAATTTTTTCTTGGATACCATGGGAATTAGAATCAGCTATTCTTTGTAAAGGACTCAAGAAATCATCTCTTACTAAATCTCATCTGATGTAGTTAGTCCTATACTTATTATTTGTTGTTATACTGTTGCCAATGGATAGAAGTTTGAAGGAGGCCAATTTTGGTTCATCTTTCTAACATTTAAAATCATCTCAACTGGATTTGGAATAGGCTACTCAAAAATTAATGAGCTCCCTGTGATTGGAAGTATTCAAACTGAAACTCAATGATCATTTCTTGAGGATGAAGTAAATGGGCTTACTGCATTGGATAAGGAAAAAGGAAAAGATCTCATCTAAGTTTCTCTTCAACATGACAGACTTTCAAATACTTAAAGATAGAGATCATGTTTCCATCTTCTGCATCTTCAGTCTTCTCTAGAAGAAATATTCTCATTTCCTTCAGCTTTTATTATATTAATACAAGAAGCAACATGGTGTACTAGTTAAGATCAGAAACATCATTGTTCCTAACCTAACTTTGACATCTCCTAGTTTGAGTAAGCCATTTTGATGTCTCTGGTTTGTAGCTTCGTTATCTTTAAAATGGGGATTTCTTAGGTATGGGAAACTACACATGAAGAAATTACTTCTATCAATGCAAGATGCCTCTTTGTCTGCATCTTGTAGACTTGGACAGTGGCCTAGGGCAGAGGTATCAAGTATAGTTCTTAAAATTCCTGAGTATAGCCTGAACCTAATTGAAATGTAGTTCCTATCTGATTATAATGTGATTTTTTTAATTAAAAAAAAACAGACCTATTATGGTGTATAGATCTTCCCATTTCCCCCCAAGTTAACACATGAATCTAAGATCATATAACCAAGATATATCGGAAAGAAGACTTGAATTTTAGTATTTCATCTTTCATCAATTACATGTAAAAACAGTTTTCAACATTTGTTTTCTTAATTGAGTTCCAAATCCTGTCTCTACCTACCTACCAAGCTCATTGATAAGGGAAGCAATTTAATATGGAATATACAAAACACAATTCCATATTGTGTTTCATATGTTGTAATGTTGTAAATATTGTAAATTTTTGTCGTAATGTTGTAAAAGAAAATATAGACCAAAAAACCCCAAAGAAAATAAAAGTTTAAAAAAAAGTAAGCTTCAGTTTGTATTCAGACTCCATCAGTACTTTCTCTGGGGATGGAGAGCATTTTTGATTATAAGTCTTTTAGAGTTATTTTGGATCATTGTATTACTGAGAATAGCAACGTGATGAATAATTATTCATCTTATAATGTTGCTGAAACTTTGTACAATTTGAACCCAGTTTTTTACCAGATAACTAGAATTTACAACAAGCCATTTCTTCTTCCAAGTACAGAAGAATAAAAATATTGAAGAAAATTTTGAAAGAAAAAATTTGTAAAATGTTAGCAAAATAATATTGACAAAAATACTCATAATAGGCAAAAATGTATCTTATTCTCTGTTGTGTGATTATATTACATTTGTATGTATAATAATAATAGTATTGACAAAAATGTTTCCTGTGAAGTATTCACTCTAGCATTGAGATGCTGTTATGAATTTTCAAATGCTTGTTTAAATTCTACATTTATTTACTAGATACAGAAACTATTTTAAACAAAGACTTAAAAAGCAAGTCTTTAAAATAAAAGCTTTCTTCCCATTTTCCTTAACTTCTAAATACTTTTCTTTAATCTAAGTATCTGAGCTTTCTTGTATATTGAAAAATTGAAGAAATAAAATTAAAGAATCATATACGATTGCTATCCCTTGGGTAGGACAGGTACTTCTAAGAGATGGCAGAGATTTCCAGGCTCCTCCAGAAACATTTTTTAAAAAACACTTTCTATAGACTCAGGATAGGATAGATGCATGCCGTGTGCCTGTGATTGATCCTTCTCCCAGATAATTCATCAGTGAGAGTAGGAAGGCTTTTTAGGGGGCTAACAGTCTCTCTCCCTCTCTCTCTCTCTCTCTCTCTCTCTCTCTCTCTCTCTCTCTCTCTATATATATATATATATATATATATATATATATATATATATATGGCATAGGATTGTAAGATCATAGATTTAGAACGAGAAGGGATTTTTGGAGCTTATTGAGTCCACTTGCCTTTTTTTAAACAGATGTTCCTGGAACTCCTAACTTTAATGGCTATCCAAGAGATTTCCCTTATCAGTTATATGCAAGCAAGGTTGGAAGGTTCTTAATGGCTTAAAGCATAGCTACAGGAGTCCACATGTCATAAACTAAGTGAAGGATTAATCTATCAACAAGTGTTCATTTAGTTCCTATTATGTAGCAGTGTAGCACCATGCTGAATGGTGGGGGTTACAAAGACAAAACTAGAAATATTCATGGAGCTCACATTTTATCAGGGGACATAGTGAAATAGATTCCTAGGTGGAGATATACAAAAGACATTAAATTATTTGAGAGAGGAAGGATACTTGCAATTGAGGGAATGGCAATCAGAAAAGGCATTTTTCTTTGTTTTGTTTTGTTTTGTAGATGGTGACATTTGAGTTGAATCTTGAAGGATACTAGAAGTTTGCAGAGGTAAAGGATGAGTACATCTTAAGAATGGAGAATGGCTAATGCAAAACATCAGAGACAGGAAATGGAGAGTACTATGTATGAGGCAATAGTAAAAGGGCCAGATTAAGTGGATTAAAAGATGCAAAAAAGGGAGTAATGTGTAATAAAGCTTAAAAGTTAGAAAAGAGTATAAATGTTCAAAGAGGAGAGTTTTTGTTTGATGTGGGAGGTAATAGGGAACCACTAGAAGTGACTGAGAAGGGAAGTGACAGCCAGAGCTTAATTTTAGGAAAATTACTCTGTCAATTATGTGGAAGATAGAATGGAATGAGAGAGACAGATCAGAAGACTAATTAGGAGACTATTGCAATATTCTCGCTAAAGTTGAGGATGACCTCAACTAAGGTGATATCTTGGTTAAACATCAGTTTTAGAGATATAAACAATAAGATTCAGTAAGAAATTTGATATGTGGTGTGAGAGGAAGTAAAGGGGATCATAGAGATGTTGGGGAAGGAGAGTGGGATCTTTAAATGAAGAATTAGGAAGGATACCTTAGTCCAGGGGTCCTCAAACTACGGCCTATGGGCCAGATGCGGCAGCTGAGGACCATTATCCCCCTCACCCAGGACTATGAAGTTTGTTTATTTAAAGGCCCACAAAACAAAGTTTTTGTTTTTACTATAGTCCGGCCCTCCAACAGTCTGAGGGACAGTGAACTGGCCTCCTATTTCAAAAGTTTGAGGACCCTTGGCAAACCAAAGGAGTCAAACTTAAAAAAAAATTCCAGAGAGTGGCCCAAATGAAATTAAAATGTGATTGGGAGATGTTTAACAAAATAAATAAAAATAGAATTCAACAAGATAGGGTAAATTTGGGGCAGCTGGGTGGTATAATAAATAAAGTGGAAGCCTGGATTCCATAAGAGATCTTCCTGAGTTCAAATCTGGCCTCAGACACTTACTAGCTATGTGATCCTGGGCAAGTCACTTAAACTTATTTGCTTCAGTTTTATCATCTGTAAAATGAGCTGGAGAAAGAAATGGACACTTCAATATCTCTCCAAGATAACCCCAAAAGGAGATATGAAGAAGAGGATATAATTGAAACTACTGACCAAAATTTAAATTTGTGGTTTCCTAAGTCAGTGCCAGCAGAGATCCACTTCTTTTTAACCCTATTAGTTTAGAGAAAAAGTAATAAATAACAGTACTTAGACACAACATTAAACTTTGGGAATACAAATATAAATAATTAAGAGATTATCATTGATTTCAACAAGTTCACAAATTCTAATGGGAGAAGCAACCCCTGAAAACAACATAGGGAGAGGTTTTTGGAACAAATATAAAAAGTGTGGAAAAATAAGGAGTGGAGCCAGGACATTAAGTATGTGTGGATGGATGGTCTGGTACTTTCTTAAGTGATAGTTCTGGTCAGGAACCCACTAACAGGAGGAGAGGAGGGAAGTAGGGTTAAAGGCATCTGTGCGAAAGCTGCTAAGAGCAGAGGTAGAAATTTTTGGAGGCAGATGCTGATCTGGGAGAGAAAAGATAATTATAATGAATTCTTCTTTAGGTATGTTGAAAGTTGATATGTTTATAGGACACTTGAGTCAAAATATTCAATAGTCTATTGTGTTTCATGTCGGGAGCTCAGAAGAGAGGCTGGATACACAGATCTGTGAGTCATCTGTATAAAGATAATTAAACTCATGGGATCTGATGATGTCAACAAGTGAATGCATGGGGAGAGAGAGAGAGAGAGAGAGAGAGAGAGAGAGAGAGAGAGAGAGAGATCAGTTGTTGAATCATTTAAGCCATGTCCAACTCTTCATGACCCCATTTGGAGTTTTCTTGGCAAACATACTGGAGTAATTTGCCATTTCCTTCTCCACCTCATTTTATAGATGAGGAAACTGAGGTAAAGAAGGTTAAGTGATTTGCTAGGGTCATGCAGCTAGTAAGTGTTTGGGACTAGATTCAAACTCAGGAAGTTGAATTTTCCTGTCTCCAGACCTGGTGCTCTTTGCACGATGGCACCACCTGACTTCTCCCAAAGAGAAAACAGTGATGACCAAAGGTAGTGCCATGGCATATATTCACAGAAGGAGGGAGGGATATGGATGAAGAGGCAGCAAAGGAGAGGAAGGATGTTTAGTACAAGATTTCTCTTAGTATATCTATCTTTCTAGGCAACCAGATGTGCAACATCTGTATCATTCTCTAGTCCCCATTCTCCCTTATTACACCCCTTCCATATCCAACCAGTTGCCAAGAAATCTCTATTCTACTTACACATCATCTCTCACACATATCCCTTCTTTTTATCAACGCAGGCACCATCTGCCATGTCTCACCTGGACTAATTTAATAGCTTTATAATTGGTCTCCCTAGCTCAAATTTCTCCTTTCCCCAAACAACTCTCTACCCAACTACCAAAGTGAAATTCCTAAAACAGAGATCTGTCCATGTCACTTCCCTGCTTAGTCAAGTCTGTCATTTCTCTAATACTGTCACCAAAATGAGATCAAAATAGTCTATTGTTGTTTCATGTCAAGAGCTAGAAGAGAGACTGGATACACAGACGGGATCAAAAGTCTTCATTTGGGCATTTAAGTTCATCACAACCTGATTCTAATCTACTTCCAGCCTGATTAATCCTTTCCATGTACTCACACGTCCTTTGTAACCTTGATCAAATTATTTTACCCTAAGTCTAGGTCTCAGGTATCTCCCTGGGATTTAATTTTGATGTCATAGACAGCTGAAAGCTCCTATGGTGGAAGGATATTTCATCCTTGGAGCTTCCAGTAATAGGGTTGACACAGCTAGTAAGAGTCTTAATTAGGCTTCAAACTTGGGGCTTCCTGACTCCAAGCCAGAATTTACACATTAATCCATTTTGCCCATGTATCACAGATCAGGTTTTCCCAAAGAGAATATTCCTCTAGACTCTGTGCTTTAGCTATGCTGAGATTTTCCCCCTCTGATTAGGTGATTGGGTCACTTCACCTTCACTTGTTATAGGCCCCTATGCTCAGAATCAATAATCATTTATTAAACATGAACTGTTTGCCAAACAGTGGATAATGCCCTTGGGGATTCAAAGACAAACATGAATTAAACCCTGCTCTGGAGCTTACTTAAATATCATGAGAAACTATATATATTACAAATATTAATATATAAATGATTTATAAGCCTACATTAATATATGTAGGTAAATAAATTTAGTGCACATATATAGTGTATATATAAATATAAAGTGTACAAATATATTATATAAATACGTAGTATAAATATAAATTTAAAATACATGCTTCTGAATATAACATAGTGTATATATAGTATATGTAAACTTAGATATATCTAAATTATATATAATATCCTATATAGACATAGATATATAAACATAGTTTATGTCAATATACATTATAGACATAGTATATATTTAAATTATATATAAGCTTAGCATATATATGTATATGTAATATAAGTGTACATGTACATATGTATGTATTATATGTACATAAAATAAATAAATATATACAAGGTGGTTAGAGAGAGAGGTTACTGGCAATGAAGATTATCAGGAAAAGCTTTATATAGAGAGTAGTGATTAAGCTGAGTCTTTGAAAGCAAGAGATTGTTTAAAAACAGGCGATGGTGCTCATGCAAGGTATGGGGGGGAGCTAGTACAAAGTCAAGAGATGAGCGTATCCTGTAGTCAAGAAAAAAAGAGAAGGCTACATTTTGTAGACTCTAGAGTACAAAAAGGGGGATTAAGATATAATGATGAAAAGACAATTTGTGAAGGACTTAAAAAAAAAACAGCTGAGGAGTTTATTATTTGATCCTAGAAGGCCATCCGGAGCCACTAGTGACTTACATGGTCAGATCTCTAATTGAAGGAAAATCACTTTGGGAGCAATGAGGAAGAATGATTAGAGAAGGGATATACTTGAGGAGGGAAATCTAATTAAGATGCTATTGTGATTTTTTATGAGCAAGATGATGAGGAAATAGGTGTAATTCTGAGAGTAGTTAGAAGGGTGTAGGAGTTAGGGGAAAGATAAAAGAGATGCTGTGGAGGTAAAGATGATAAGATTTGGCAAATACTGGGATATGGGACAGCTGAATGGCCTAGTGGATTGAGCATCAGGTCAAAAAGACCTGAATTAAAATCTGGCCTCAGACACTTATTAGTTGTATGTTCTTAGGCAAGATGCTTACCTATTTTGACCTCAGTTTCCTCACCTGTAAAATGGGGAATATAATAATAATAGCACCTACCTTGTTGTTGTAAGAATAAAATGAGATAATAATTATAAAGCACTTAAGGTAGTGCCTAAGTACTATATAAATATTATTATTATGTAGGAATGTGGGCAAATAGATTCAAAAATGATGGTATACATTGGAATACTAAAAAAAGAAGTTTGAGACTGGTACAGAGATAATGAATTTGAATTTGTTGTACCCCAATTAACCCAAGCCTTAGGCTACATGTGCTTCATATTTTACCAATGTTCTACTTCATCTGCCTTTTGCTTCATGGTACCCTCTCTGCACTCATCCTTCAGGTATCACATCTCTAGAATTTCAGATGCTTCGAGAGTAACTTGGATGGTAATGTGGTAACCAGGTCTAATGATGTCCTTGTGGGCCATTTGACACTATGTATAGCCAATGGGAGCCACTGCAGCTTCTGCAGCAAACCTATTATCTGTGGCAAATCCTATCTTCATTCAGCATTCTTTATAGCAGTACAGTATCATTTAGTTAATTAACACTCAAGAGTAGACCAGAGTGAACAGCTGTGCAATGAGGGTTTCTCTGAGATTTCATGAGAGGAAAGCTGAATGAGAGACATGTCATTTCCGGGGTATTAATTAGTTACTGGGGACTTTGACCATAAATTATGTCAAAGGACAAATCACACATGGCAGGAAAGAATGGTGTTATTTCCTGTCACTTTTTAAAATCAATTTCACCAATGGGGATGTCTTTCTGTCAGGCATACCAGCATTGACGTCTTCCAAGTAAGAACTTTGTGAGTGATCACCTCATCACTAGGCAGATGGCCTAGTGTAATTGTGACTATATATTTCTGGAAGGAGAATCAGAGCTTTCTAGGGAGGGGAAATACTTTTATGGTACAATACATTCTCTAACCACTATTTCATTCTGGGAGGTATAAATCAGTTGCTTTCAGCATTGGATTTCTCTGTCATGAGCATTCAAAAGGTTCAGAACTAAAAGTAAATATATATTTTTAAATTCAAATTTAAATGCTATCCTTCTAAATTTGTTATATAAAAGGTAAATATGCAGAAATAAGTGACAATCAATAAACATTTATTAAGCAACAGCAAAGTATCAATATATTCTTCCAAGCCCTGGGATTAAAAGGACAGAAGTAAAATAATTCTTGCCAAAGTATCAAAGTGATTAACATTTTTTTTCTTTTTAATTTATTTTTTAAATTAAATTGAACTTAACCCAAAGGAGAAAAATTTAAAAAAAAGAAAAAAGAAAAAAATTGAGAAAGTGAAAAAATAGTTATGTTGCAGTCAACCTCCAACAGTTCTTTCTCTGGAGGTGTACAACATTTTTCATTCTGAGTACTGTGGAATTGTATTAGATCATTGTACTACTGAAAATAGCTAAGTCATTCATAGTTGAATATTGTATAATATTACTGACTAACATGTATTTTTATATGTTTCTGGTGACTTAAGGGGAAAATTAGGTAGCACAGAATAGTGAATAGACTACTGGTTTTAGAATCATTAGGATCTCAGTTCAAATCCTGTCTCAAATACTTACCTAAATCTTTTTCTGCTTCATAATCTTCACATACAAAAACAAAGGAACTGGACTCATGATGGCTAAATTCCCTCTAAATTCTAAACCCATGATCTTAAGACATGTTGCAAATTCTGGAAAATGGAAAGCCAAAGTAATTCTAGTAACTCTTGAAGTACAAAAATGTGAGGGTGGGATTGATTGCATTACCATTACATGCATACACACACACATACTGACACACACACACACACACACAGACACAGACACACACACATACATATATATATATGTAAAATAGTCATTGTGGCAAGGCCTGAGAGTGTAGTGTAGTTTGTGACTTTCCCATTTGTTTCTATGGTCTTATTATTTCTATTTTAAGGGAGGGAGATGGACCCTAAAACAGTTCAAGGTTCCTTTCAGCCCTAAATATTTTACAAATGGTAGCAAAAGGAAGAAGAAAGATTCACTTGGATATAGTAACAGAGGAGGTCAATATAAAGATGTGTGTATAATCTCTTCTCCATATAGAGTGGCTTTTAGGAGAAAAAAAGACAAGATAAAGAAGGAAAAGTGTGTCAGTAAAATGCATTACAAATACAGAGAAATGAATATGACATCAAGAAGGGGATAGAGATAAGAATGGTTAGTGTTGGCAACACTATGCAAACACTATGTACAGCTTTAAAAACAAGCAGTTAATGGTAGAATTGTGATTTTACATATGATTTCATGTGCAATTGTCCTTTTATGTCACCCCTTGGCTATCAAAATATTCATGTTTATTGATGATTCTTGTGTATGATGCAGAATAATATTAACAAAAAAAAAGAAATTGGACTGCTGTGTGACATAATAGGTTTCTCTTTATTAGAAGTCTTCAAAAAGAGACAATATTACCATTTTTCAGATATGATGCAAAAAGGGACTATTTGAGGGATAATTTGTTGGACCAGATAATTGCTTAAGGTCCTTTCCAGCTCCGTAAATCATTATTCAGAAAGAGAGAAGGTTAAAGGTTTGAAAATAGAATAGGAGAATTAAAAAAGGAGAGTAATCTGTATTTTTGGCTAAAAATAGTTATTGGGTCACTTTATTGAATGGGAAAATGGAAAGAAGATTAAGGAAGAGCTTAAGAAATAATGAGAAAAAATATTTTAGGAGTTTTCTTCAAAGAACTAAAAAGCACACAATATTCTGATTGATAGCAAAGTATTATAAAAAGAGTGGTAAGACATGTTTAGAATTAGAAGATCTGAGTTTGAGTATCAGCTTTGCCATTTACTAACTGGATCATTGTCCAGATCTGTATCCTCTGTAAAATGGGAACAATGCTATTTGTGTTGCTTACCTCAGAAGTCCATGATGAGAAAGGGGTTTTGTAAATTGTAAATTATCATGATTCCTATCATCACTATGAACTCATTTCCCTCATCTACTGAAGAGGAAATTCAGGTTGAGCACAACTTGTTTATTATCCTTTTGTTATTCTTTTATGTTTAATGTTCTAAAGACCATAGCACAGGTCAAGAGAATGGCAATAGGTTTACATAATTAAAGAGGAGTTTTAGGACAAAAACTTCTCTTCCCTGGAATCACTGAAAGCAGTGCATATATGTATCCCCAATGCCTAATAGAATCACAGGGATGATACATGTACTTCAATCTGTTCTCATAGTTTGAATTTCTTTCAATAGGTCTCTATTTTGAAAGCTTTTCATTTTTCTGTAGTTTGGAGCTCTTATAAGCATTAATTAAATATCTATTTAAAAAAAGTTTTCAAAATCTTAGAGAGCAATCTTATTGGTATTGTTGTTATTATTATCCTGATATTTCATTGTGTATCTCTTACCAATCAGTAATCATTAAGCATTTATTAAGTACCTACTATGTACTAGGTATTAGTGATATATGCAATTAAGTGAATGAACTTTATTAAGAGTTTATTATGTGCCAGGCATTGTGCTCTCCTTTTACAGTTTCCTTCACCGGAAACTGGAGGTCCAGAGGCAGGAAATACTTGTCCAAAGAGAACAAGGTTCCTAAGATTCAGATTCAGGAGTTAAATTCAGGTGCCCTGAATCCAAAGATAGTATTCTTTCCATTACACTTGATTAAATGTGTCTTATCTCAATATTATGTAATGCAGTGGTCAGTCATAGTCAGTCATGTCTGACTCTGTGACCCATTTGGAATTTTCTTGGCAAAGATACCAGAGTATCTTTTCTTAGCTGATTCATTTTACAGATGAGGAAACTGAGGCCAATAGAATTGTGACTTGGCTAGGATCACACAGCAAGTAAGTATCTGAAGGAAGATTTGAAGTCATGAAGATGAGACTTCCTCATTCCAGGCCCAGTATTCTATCCAAGCTACCACCCAACTGCTATAGGCACATACACACATGTGTTCATATGTTATTGTTGTTACTGTATATTCCCATTTATAATACTAGGTATCCCCCAAATCTTAGTTTAAACTACTAAAGCTTAAACAGAGAATATCTCCATGCAGATCGACCTTAAATGTTTTACAATCGATAATCCCTACCTTTCTTGTCCAGTTACATGATTACCAAATAGAACAGCTGCCAGGGTAACCTTTACATCTTTGAAGAAATTCCAATTGCTTGTGGAATGTTTTTTCCTTTGAAGAAGTTTCAGGCTTAGAATATATTACAAATTCTCTCTCCCACTCCTATCAGAATTATACCATCTCTCTTCTAGGATCTTTCTTTCTGAAAGCAGAAGGGAAAAAATGGACTTCACAGAGAGATCTCAAAGTAGCCAGAGAGTATAACAAAAAATTCATTTAATATTCTTATAGTATTTAATTAAGCAGAGGGCCTTGGAGAACATCTAGCCCTACTCCCTCCCTTGCCTTACAGATGAGGCACCAAGGAGGAAAATGACTGATTCAAAATCACCTGAATAGTTAGTATCAGAGTGAAGCTTCAAACCTAGGTACTTAAGCTCCAAATCCAGGGATTTTCCCATGATTCCCTTTAACTTTCCTAGGTTAAGGATGCCTAAGGCTACAAGAGCTAAAAAAACCTTCTATGGATTCCAAATCCAAGAGCAATCATCTGGGTAATACGGGGGTAGCAAAAGAATGAACAAGATAATCCAAAGAATCTACCTAACCTGTCTTATTTCTGTGATTTTACAAAAAACTATAGACCTTCTAACCAAGTCAATTAAATTTTTTTATCTTAAGAATAACAACATACACATATACACATATATGTATATACACACATATATAGATATAGATAGATAATCAGATAGAAAGATAGATAGAAATATAAAAACATCATTGTAGACTTTGAAACAGACCAAGGATCAAGAGACAGTTTTCAATGAATGCCAAGTCCCACTGGCAAAATTATCTCTGATAAAAATGAATGGCCATTCTGACAGGAATAATCACTGGTTGAAAGATTCTTTGCATCTGTATGAATTGACAGACTTTACCTGATGGAGTGTAGGTTGTAATGAAGCTCTTCACCCTAATTAAAAGTTTAAAGATGTGCTTTTTTTAAAAGTACCTCAGATTTTCACAGGATTTAATTGGAAGGTTCTGAAACACAAAGACGGGTGTGTGTGTGTGTGTGTGTGTGTGTGTGTGTGTGTGTGTATACACCCCCAAGGGCAGGTTAATAATGCATTCTGATTCAAATCATCTTTCACAATGCTAAAACTGACCTAGTTTTCCTTTCAGAGAGGAAAGATCTTCTGAAACACTTTTGCATTAAAAATGTTGCAACTTGTGCCTTTTTCCCCTCTTTACATCCCATAATTAAAACCAACAGATCTCTTCTGAAAGTTAAATGAAATTTGGTTCATTTTCAGGTTTGGATATTTTAAAAAATAAATTCCTTTCTCTGCTCTCTTAGATAAAATGACACCCACAGCTCCCTCATGCCAGGGAAATTTTCTGACAGCAGTGATAATGATGCAGATGTTTTGGGGGTTTTTCTTTGTCTCTATCTTCTAACACTATTCCTAATGAAAACACATGACAACTTCTTGGCAATTTTTTAAAAAAACACATTTTCAAAACAAAATTTTCAAAACCTGCATTCTCAATTGGCAAGTGTAAATAGCTAATTATTTCTTTGACATTTTTATCACCATGTGTTAGGTGGTGACAGCTCATGAAAGCATGTCTTTTCTGTGTTGTGGAATCAGCTTTTACAAAAGCCAGGGTTGATCCTCAGTGGAGTGGCTTCTTCTGATTAGATAAGAGGGGTCAAAGCTCCAGAATTTTGTTCTCAAAGATGGATTTACTGTGTGATTTTGAACTTAGCATATTTGAGATCAGCTCATTCACTTTCAAAATACAACTGAGGCTTCCTGTAAGAATTGTATATGTGCATCAGGGATGCATCTCAATCCTTAGGGATTCATTGATGAAATGAATGAAAAGGTGGGGGGTGGAAAATGGGGAATTAAGGGCTTACAAAGTGGTAGGCACTGTCTTAAACGTGGGGGAAGCAACTTTTTTCTTTTCTTTCTTTTTCTTTTTAAAGATAGATGCTGCCCTAGTTACATTCCCATGGTGGAAGATAGCATATAAAGGAGACTGTTTTGTTTTGGAAAAGGCTATTTATCTGAGTCTGGGTGATAATAAAGAGCACGAGATATGACCTGAGTAGATGATTGGATACTTGCATCCAATGTAAAATTGAAACATGATCTTGGCACCTCAGGCACATCAGTTTAAAATAGGGCTAAGTAGAGTAGATCCTAGAAAGGAGCTTCAAAGATAAGTGGATTGATTAACCTTCCCAGGGATAGGCCTAAATTTTGGAAGACCCAGAGAGTTCAAATCATTATTTTTTTTCAATTTTTAAAAATAAAAACTCTTTTTTTTTTGGTGGGAGGGGGAAGTATTTTTATGGGGGAATGGGAATATGAAAAGGAAGACCTTGATGGATTAAAAAATTTTTTTTTAAATTATATGATAAAAATTTTAATTTATTTGGGTATTTCCCATACGATAAAAAATCTGGTTACATTTAAATATGTATATCTATGTATATATGTATATATACATATGTATCTACACATTTAAATATATAGCTTTAATTATGTTAAATTTATAATTTTATAATATAAAACATAATTAAAAATTATAATTTATATATTATCTAATAAATATATACATTTGTTATATATATATGTAAATTTTCTCTATATATGCATACAGTATATTTATATGTAATACAAGTGCGTATATAGGTATTTAAAATCTATAATTTTTGGAAGGCACAATAAGGCCAGTTTTCATCTCTTTTTAAGTGGCAAAGTCTTCACAAACTTAATGGAGTGAACTGAATAACTCTCCAGTGTGAGAGTTCAAGGTGGCCAGCCATTTGTAATAATTAGGTCAAGTAAAAAGCTTGCTGAGTGATCAGCTGGACACATTGGTGTGTACCTTATGGCTCTTCAGAATTGCATCTGTTCTCTATTATTTTTGGCCTTAGTAGACCTAGATAAGATTAAAGGTCTCATGATAGGTTGTTTGAAGATCAGTGCTTATAACTTCTAGCCTTTGTTTTAATGAGAAAAGCATATTTGAATATTGGCTTCTTTTTCTCAGCTCTGTTCAGATTGCCAAGGTAGAAAGTAAACAAATAGAGAACAAAGACATAGTTTCTGTATGATCATAGTCTTTGAATGCTATGGGACCTTAGTTGTTATTTAGTTTAACACACTCATTTTAGCAGGGAACCTAAGCCCATAGAAATGCAATATCTTTCCCTCTGAAGTCATTGAGGAAATTAACAAAGACTTAGGATTCAAATCAAAGTCACAGAACTTTTTCCATTATAATAAACACATCCTTTCGGTCACTTTATAAATATTTATTAAACACCTACTATGTGCCAAGCACTTGTGATATAAATGCAAAAAAAGGAAGGGTATATATTAGCTACCCTTAAGAAGTATACCTTTTAATTGAGAAAGACATAAAAAAGAAACTGGAAAAAGTGGTGAAAAAAGTGAAAGTATCTGGAGAAGGGGAAATATGGGAAAGTCCACAAGAACACACAAGGTGGGACAGGAAGAGATGACTGCCTGGGTGCCCTTCTTAAATAGAGCTTCTGGGAGGAACTGTTCAACTCTTTGCGGGAGCAAAGAACTGGAAACAGACACCTATCAGTTGGAGAATGGCTAATGATTTGTGGTCAGTAATGGGAAGAATTGCCAGTGGGATGCTTTTTTTGGTTTGTTTTTTGTTTTTGTTTGTTTGTTTTATTTTTGCTGAGACAATTAGAATTAGGTTACTTTGCTGAGGCAATTAGAGTTAGGTTACTTGCCCCAAAATCTCACAGCTAGGAAGTGTTAAGTGTCTGAGGTCAGTTTTGAACTTAGTCCTCCTGACTTCGGGGCCTGTGCTCTATCTACTGCACCACCCAGCTGCCCTTGATAGCTTGTTTCAAGAGAACTAGTTGTTAAAAATTTCAATATAAGAATTTATGCCTCAGAAATCAACAGATACTCCAAATCAAGCATTGTTTATTGTTTTATTGCTATACTTAGATTTAATAATAAATAAATTAGTGCTAATTATCAATTTTTAAAATGTCAGGCACACATTTGGGGGGAGGATCCAATATTAAATATTTATTGGCACATCCCCTACATGTTCCTATTCTATAAAAAACAATGAAGATGAAAAATACACAAAAGCTTTGGGACAATATGTAAGCTGCTCCAAGATTAAATAAGCAACATGAAAACAAAGATATTACATAACTACAATAATGGAAAAAGAATCACCACAACAAAACAATCGCAACAAAATTATTATTGCCAATCTTGGTTTCAGAAAAGACGTCTTCCTTTATTTCTTTGCAGAAGTGGGAGACCATAGGTTTTGAACATTACATATAACATTAGACTTAAAATTTATTGGTTACTTTAGCCAAGGCAACTCTTTTTGTAAGAGTTGTTCTTTCTATTTTATTTTATTTTTTTTATCCTGGTTCCCTGGGAATGGAAAGGAAAAGGAGAGAGAACAAAAGGGGATGAAGAAGTAATGGTAGAAAATGGTAGGTAACATAAAAAGAAAAGATATCAATTAAAATATTATGAAAAATACAAATTAAAAACCTTTCCTTTCCTCTGACCCAAGAAGCTTCATTGGTAGACATACAGAGATACTCCAAGGAGATCAAAAGATAGAAAGATCCATATACATTAAAATATTTATAGGAGTAATCTCTATAGTAACAAAGAAATAAAAAGAAAGTTGATGCCCATTGAGAACAGCATAGTATAGTGAGCTGATTGCTAGATATGTGGAGCCAAGTTCTGGGTTCAAATCAGCTATATGACTTAGCAAATCACTCACCAAATCACACAAACTTTCAATGTTTTAATTTGTGTAAAATGAAGAAGCTGGATTCAATGACCCCCAAAACTATAAATCTATGATCTTATAATTGAAGAATGGATAAATAAATTGTGATGCATAAATATAATGAAATATTTATTGAATCACAATAAATGATGATTATTAATAATTCTGAAATATATCAGAAGATTTTAAGAACCAATGCAGAATAAAATAAGCAGATCCCGGGCAGGTGGGGGGGAACATATGTAGTAACATAAGAATGTAAATAGAGAGAGAATTTTTTTTTTAAATTGAAAGTAGGATAACCACAACAACCAAAGTTAGCTCCAAAGTCCTTATTACAGAAGTGAGGTGGGAGGTCTTATGCATATAGAGTATTGTATTTTAACATCAGTTGATAATAACATAGTTTATTAGTATAAAATATTAATACATTTGGTTGGTTTTTTAAATGATTTTTTTAAAATAATGGTTT
Source organism: Sarcophilus harrisii (assembly GCF_902635505.1). Lineage (NCBI taxonomy): Eukaryota > Metazoa > Chordata > Mammalia > Dasyuromorphia > Dasyuridae > Sarcophilus > Sarcophilus harrisii. The sequence continues at coordinate 48,691,061 of NC_045430.1, forward strand.
CTTTTTAAAGTCTTTGTTATAAGAGAATTAGTAAATAAAAAGTATGGGTGGTATATTCAGAAATAAATGCATTGTGTAAAAACAAAAGGCATCAAAGTAAAATCTAAAAAAGGGAAAAGGAAAAAAAAACTCCTTTCTTTTGGTCAGCAAACTCATTTTTGTATTTCTTCAGTGTCTTGGCAAACAACAATTGAAAAACCATGACCACTGGGCCACATACCCATTTGTTATTGCCTCTATTAGCGAATAATGCTGATATAGTTGCTTAATCATATAGTCGGCTTTTAAAGTCGAAAATTGTGGACAGGAATTGTACTTTACAGATAAGCATATGTGACTTTGTCTAGCAGTATCATGAGTGCTTAAAATTAGTTTAAGCACCCATTATGTCAGTTTCAAGATGAGCCTATCTCCCAGAATTAGCAAATCTTACCCTAGTAAGAACACCTTCAGGAGATAAGCAGAGGGGATATTATATCATGGGATGTTACTAAAGTAAGTTTCTGCTGATAACCAGACTCCTCTAGTTAGGATTCTGATATTTGTTCCATCAGATTTTGTGCTTTTCATGGGCCATGATGTCAACAAGATTATAATGAGTTTCATGTTTCTATTTGGGATATTTTAAATTATTTTATAAATAGCGTCTCGATAAGAATTCATATTATATCCCACTTTAAAGATGGAGACACTGAACTTTTTAGAGGGTAAGTAATTTGCTTAGGGTCATTTAAATGAAATGTTTCTTTATTTGTAAAATGAGGGAAGGAAGACTAAAACCTAATTCAGTACCCAAACAGTGGGACCAGAATCAGATTAAAATGTAATTGAGAAGTATTTGACAAAATAAACCTTAAAATAATAAAATACATATAAGATTATATTTTAAAACCAAGTCAATTGGTGGTCCATAATATGTGGATGAGCTCAGATGAGATCTGAGATATGTCCCCTCTAGCTTTGAATCTTACATAATCCAGAAGTTGATTTAAATATTTTCTAAAATCTATGGAGAGCCAAGATAGTAGAGTAGTATGGAGAAGTAAAGCAAGCCCACACTTACCTCTCAAACCTCCCTCCCACTTCTTTAAACAGATCTAGAAAATGTATCACATTTTAATCTTGATTGGGGAATCCAATAAAAATCCCAGTTCTCTTAGCTTAGGTCAACAAAGAGAAACAGCAAAGGTATGTAGATATTGTTTTGTTTTGTTCTGTCATTTTCTGTCATGTTTCTTCATGATCCCTTTTGGGATTTTCTTGGCAAAGATACTAGAGTGCCTTGCATTTTCTTCTTCAGTTCATTTTCTTGCCCAGGTCACATAGCTAGTAAATATTTGAGGCTGGATTTGAATCCAGATATTCCTGATCTGTCTAGGGATCATTGTCTGATGTATTCAAGGACATGGATTGCCTGTGAATCAGGGCAAGACAAGATCCCGTATCTAGGAGAAAGGATCCTAAGGTTGTATAGATTTCTGGAATAAATGGAAAATGGCAATTGTGTGGCTCACAGCACAGTTCTGTAGCATAGGTGTAGTGTAGATTGAGAGAAGACCTGTGACTAGGGGATAAGTTTCACAGAAAAGAGAGGTCTCAGATTCTATTAAGCAATGGCAGCTGTGTGGCTTGCACCCAAGTAGGGGAGCAGGGTCTTAACTCTAGTTATGGGTTTAGTACCCAAAATCTGAAGTGGAATTTAAAGGCAGGAATCCCAGACCAAAGGGGAGCCTGCTCTGAATCAACAGAAATTTCCAGCTTGTCAATAATAGTTGCACCCAGCAGAGTAGTCTGAGGGAATTCAAAACAAGGCAAGCCTACATGGATGTTTTCTGAGATCCAAATCCAGATCAGCAACATTCAGAGTTCAGACCAGAAGGGCAAATATAAGACTTGTCCTACAACAAATCATTTTTGGGAGCACTGCAAGCTTAAGCTGTCTCTGAGGTCCTGACATAACATGATTTTCATACCCCAGGAAAGCAGCACCAGGATCGTCTCAGAAATTTCTTCTTGAAGTATATATAACCTAGACATAACAAAGTTCAATATTAGGTAATCAGCTTGGAAGAATGAGCAAACAAAGAAAAAAATACCTTATTATAAAAAAAATCTGTTATGTTGACCATGATAATGAAGACACAGATTCCAAAATATCTGTAAGCAAATCCTCAAAAGGAAAAAAAAAAACATAGCTTGGACATAAACTCTCCTGGAATTCCTGGAAGAGATGAAGCAAGAATTTTCTTTAAAAAAAATTAAATGAGTTTATAAATGAAATGAAAATTCTAGAAAAAAGAGAGGGTGAAGAAATGAGAGCTATGGAAGAAAGAATTGGAAAAAAAATAAATAACTTGGAGGTACAAAATGTTGATCTAGCAATGAACTCTCTCAAAATTAGAATGGATGAACTGGACCAATGGATCCAAAACAAGTAATAATAAAACAAAATCTAACAATTGAAAAAAAAAGTATCTTAACTTTAAAAATACTGAACTGGAAAACAAGTAAAGGAGATAGTTGCCATGACCAAATGGCATTCCATTTTTAAAAAGTTATCAACGTGTCCAGGTCTCTTAGAATCAAAGGGAAAGGTTGAAATGGAAAAAACTTTCAATCCCTGAAAGAAACTTCCCAAGTGCTCAAAACTCAGAGCTCCCTGGTCAAAATAAACAGTATTGAATACTGATCCATTAAGGTCAGAATCTCACCTTATTTTGCAGCTGCCACTATAAAGGAATAGAGAGCTTGGAAAATCATATTTCCTAGAGATCCTGGAAAGTCATATTTCTAGAAGATGGATACAGGTTTATACCCAAGAATAATTTATCCTGAAAACCTGAATAAAATCTTACAGGGGGGAAATAGACATTTAATGAAAGAGAAGCATTCTTGATGAAAAGTTGTATGGAAACTCTCAAGTACAAACACAATAATCAAGAGAAAGCCAAGCTATAACATATATATGTGTATATATGTATGTATATATGCATATATATATAGATATATATAAAGAATGTACACACACATATATATATATAGGTACACTCATACAATAATAAAACAGTAAATAATTATTAATCATTTGCATTTTAATAGGGAAGATGATACAGTATCTCTTCAACTCATCTTTCGGGGTCATGAAGGAGGGAGTATAAAAGATAAAAATAGTCCTGTTATATCTTGATGAACTTAAAAGAATGAAAATGAGAACTATTCTGGGGGGGACGTAGGTGAGAAGATGCAGGAGAGGGAAAAGTCATGTTAAGGTGTACAAACACATCTTTAAAACAAGGCAGAAAGGAGGGGCTGGGAAAGAGGGATATACTTGAATCTCACACTCAAATAATCAAAGGAGGGGGAAATGCTCATACACGGTTGGATATAGAAATACATTTCACTCAGCAGGAAAACAAAGAGAAAAAGACAAGATAAATTGAATAAAAAGAGGATAGATCAAAGGAGAGATTAGTCCTAAGCAAAATTAACTGAGCATGGAAAAAAAATATTGATATTAAAGGATTGTAATGGAAAGTGAAGGAGTGTCCATTAATTGGGTGATGGCTAAACATATTATGCTATACAAATGTAACAATGAAATTGTGCTATCTTTTAATGATAAAGAAGATAGTTGTAGAGAAATCTAGGAGGGCTTGTTTGAAGGGATGCAGAGTGAAGTAAGCAAAAACAAGATGACAATTTATACAGTGACAACAATATTATAAAGATCAATGACTTTGAAAGATGTATGAATTCTGTTTAGGGTAGTGCAGTTCACAGAATTCATGAAAAACTACCTCCTCATAGAGATGTGAAAAGCTGAAAGTACAAATTGAGACTTTTGAAGGGAGGTAGGGAGGCATGGTAATGCAAGAATATGTTTCTCTTGACTATACATGGTGTAACAGGTTTTGTTTTTATTTCTTTCTCAATTAGGTGGTAGAAGGAAAAGAGGCAGATTTTTGCTAAATGAAGAAAAAAATTACTTAAAATGAAAGTCTTTTAATAGAACCACAGGTCTAGAATTGGAAAGCTTTAGTAGTCATCTTGTCTCAGATGAGGAAAATGAGGTCCAGAGAGATTAGATGATTTATCCAAATAAGAGGAATAGTGTAGATTTGAACCCAAGTCCTCTGACTCACTACACTATATTTATGTCTTACCTATAGTCATGCAGTTAATAAGTACGTAGGAAAAGGTATAAAACCTCACTGTCTCAACAGCTCTTCCTGAAGAGGGCAATGTATCTTTCTTTGTTTTTCAAAGCAGAAGAGGCTTGTTTAGCTTTAGCAAGTCATCAGTGATTACACAATGAATCAGTGGGGGACCTGAGACAAGAATGTCGTTTTCATGACTCACCTTCATGCTTATATATCTTATTTATCTCATTATTCTGCTTCTCAAAAATGGTAGTCACACAGAGAGGAAATTTTATCTGGCCAAGTCTCATTCATTTAAAGTAATCTATCCTGATAGGGATTTCAATATTAGGAAAGAAGAGGATCAGATATTCAGCAAGACATGTGGAAATCTCATATTGGCTATTTACTTTTAACCTTTAAGTAGATATTTTTTCAGAGTTCTATTTATAGTGCAAGGAAAATAAATTCCCTGTGTACAGCATTGGATCCTATTAGCATCAGCTATAGTCAGCTGAGTAATGAAATGTCCCTATCTTCCTTCTATTGCCTTGTCCCCTCCTTAACCCTGTTAACCTTATTTAGCTTTAAAGAACCAAAATAGCACAGTAGGAAAGGGAAAAACAAATGAAATTATAGTTATGGGGGGGAGTCCTACAAAATGAATTCAATTTCTTTGAATTAACAGTCAGCTGCAATGTTTAAAAACTGGAGTAGTGCATTCTGGTCTCACAGAATATTATGAATTAAATGAAAGGATACTAGGATTTGACATCTATACAGTGGAGGTCTCTGGTTAGCCACCCATACAGCAATAGCCTTCTGGGGCTTGAGTTCCTAGTTCTAAGAAAAATGATTTTTAAATACTTTCTTTGGCAGTTTGTGGAATAGATTCCTCCCTGACTGCAAAATTACTTTAAAAACTATTGTTTTAAAAGTACAATTACACTTTTTGTTGGTTAGTTCACAGAGTATAAACTTATTTTTAATAAAAGTAAAATTGTAAATTATACTTTCATATTCTACTCAGAGCCTCATTGCCTAGCCTCATTATTCCTTTTCTTCAAGTGGGTTAGTGATGAAACCAATAAATGTGCTAGAGTAGAAACTGATGAACAAGGGCATCTTGAAAAATGGGAACAAGAGTCAGTGGAAAGTACAGGAGGGACTGATAATTTTTTTAATGTTGTAAAAAGTGGTGAACTTCCCAACCCCCATCCCCACCCCACATCTCATAGTGTTGAATTTGTGTCTTAGTATGCTCCACATCTCCTTTGTAAGTAATTATGGCTTTAATAATTAACAGCCATTGCAATAATAACACAAGGCATCGGCATTTTAAAAAGATCTTTCTTGTAATCTACTTGATGTATATCAATTATGAAAGTAAGCTGTAGGTCCTGTGTGTACTTGACCTCAAAGGGCAAGACTAATGGAAACTGGGCACAGAACTTCATGAAACTTAGGCATGTATCTTAAAGGAACGTTGAGTATTTTATCTCTCTTTTCTATTTGTTCCCTGTTGCTTTGGTTTTCATAGTTTTGTTTTGGTGATTTTTTTTTTAATAAGTAAGAGTTTTTAATATTCCAGCTTTTTAAATTGTAGGTCTTGACCCCATGTGGGATCTCATAACTGAATTTGAGAATTGTAAAATTTTGATATATTATCAGTAAATGTTTGATTTGTGTCCTTATTTATATATTTACATACCTGAAGTCATGTTAAAATTTCTTCAGTGAAAAGGGATCAAAAGTAGAAAAAGTTTAAAAAGCCCTGCTTTAGACCAATGCTTTTCTTATATAGGCTATTGATAACTAGGCTTATGAGAAGCAGCTTTTTAGAGTGAATATTGAAAAAGGCATGGTACCAGATTGCTCTTAGTTCAAATCTTTCACCTGGCTGACATGTATTAGCCCGCTGACCTGAGGAGGTGACTTAAACTTTCAGTGTCCTAGTCATGAGGAGGAAGATTCTATGATTGTCATTGGTGGAATGAGTTTCCTCATCTGTGAGTTTCCTTATACCAATGAAGCCACAGAACCAGATGCTATCCTATAGAATCAAAGATATTTAGATCTGGAAAGACCTCAGAGGGAGGAGTACTTGTCTCTTTCTCTTCCCCTTCCAGATAAGGAAACTAAGAAAGGTGCCAAAGAGAGTAAAGCAATGAAAAAATTGAAGTTCCCACAATTTTTAAAAATTGCATTCAAGCATTAAAGTACTTTGCAGCCTACTTGTAGTGTGTAGGTAACTGAGTTGTTGAGCTTAGGAAGCAAAAATTCTGATAAGGCATAATACCAAACCCCATGGTGGACTTGTTCACAGTTAGTCTTGTTATATGTAGGAATGAACCTCCAGATAGATAAACCTCAGGAAGAATCAGACAGAAGATTCAGGCAGAGCAACCCATAAAGACCAACTCAGGCAAGAAGGGACAGTGATCTGCATCAGGGGAGGGAATACCAGTGCCAATAAAGCCATGTGATCTCTTAGTACTGAAGTATATCCAGAGAAGGTTTATATGAAAATGTCCCTTAACAAATGGTAGTTCTTTCTATTACAAATTATTTTTATTATGAAATTAATAATCAAAAGGCACAAACAAAATAATGAAATATAAAACTCAAGCACAAAAAACTTATGTACTGTTTCTTTCATTTTTTTTTTTTGTTGTTGAGGCAATTGGGGGTAAGTGACTTGCCCAGAGTCACACAGCCAGGAAGTGCTAAGTGTCTGAGGGTCAAATTTGAACTCAGGTCCTCCTGACTCTAACTCTGGTGCTCTATCCACTGAGCCACCTAGCTGCTCCCTATATAGTGTTTATGAAGTGTATTTTACATTTAGCAAGTTAGTACCATGTTTTCCAGTCTGGTTCTGTCTTCTGAACATCTTTTTGCATGTATATGTGTGTAGACATCTGTGATATGTATATAGACATTTTCATAAATTGTATATACATATCCATTTATATATATGCAAAATATGTATAGGTATACATATTGGAACATATGTGCATGTGTACATACATCTAAGGTTCGTATATATGTAAGAAAATGAAAAGAGATTCAGAGGGGATTGACTTGTTACTTAAGCCATTTTTATGTACATACATATGTATATTTTATATATATAATTTTATACATATACAGACATACAAGGTAAAGTATCCTAAAAGTCTTAGTGCAAATTTAACCTTTAATAATTTCAGAAGAATAAATGTTATAAACGTATAAAAACTGAAAAATTAGATATTTAATTTTTTTAAATCAATGTTTCTTCTGCTTCAAGATACTCATAATACTATACTATAGCTTTAGTTAATTTTCAAACTTTATAAAACTCACCTGAAAATGTATGTGTTACAATAGTCTACAAATACCCTAAATGTAAAAGGTTACAGTACAAAAATATTCTAGTGTGATAGAGGGCAATACATTTTACATCTATGGCTTGGAAAAGAGAGATAATTGTAAAAGTTAAATGGACTATATTTGATTACATAAAATTGAAAAATTGTTGCATGAAACAAAATATTGGGAAACTAGCCATTTTCTGAATATCCAAATATTGGTTAAAAAATTCTGGAACATAAACGCACTGTGCGAAACAGTTCTTTATTATTATTATTAATTAATTAAGGGAAGAAATCCACATAAAAAAGTCTAGCTAACCTAGTTTAACTCAAGCAGAGGTTGAGGGAAGAGGAAGTGGGGTCGAACATGCAACTGAAGTCAATATTTAAGACCTTATGGGAATTGAACAATAGGAGCTAGGACAATGGAAAGAAAGGTTTTTGGATCCCTATATTGACTACTCCTACTTGTCCCTCAGACCAGGTTAAAATTAGTCTCTCATGACCCAGCAATCACAAATAAATTATAGTTATGAGTTAGGGAAAAAATAAAATATATTAGTTCAAATATAGGTTTCCAACTTCCAACTTTGAAAGAAAAAAGTATACACTGAAATAGAAAGATGGCGTGATGCAGTAGATATGGAATAATGCAGCCAGGACTTGGGTTCAAATATCACCTCCTACACCTGATGTATTTGTCACTCTTGACAAGTCATTTAGTCTATCAATTGCCCCAAGTACAACTATTTTGCAAAACCTATATAGATTTGCATTAACAATGGGGTAATCCTCATGAGTTCCCTGTTGTTTAATTGGAGCTGACTCAATATGACTCTATTTGAGCTTTTCTTAGTAAAGATACTGGAATGATTTTCTACTTCTTTCTCCATTAATACTTTTGTTGGTGGAGTTGTAAACTGATCCAACCATTCTGAAGAGCAATTTGGAATTATGTCCAAAGGGCTTTCAAACTATGCAAACCCTTTGGTCCTGAAGTGTATCTCCTGGACTTGTTTCTCAAAGAGATAATAAAGGAGGGAAAAGGACCCACACGTGCAAAAATGTTTGTGGCAGCCCTTTTTGTAGTGGCAAGAAACTGGAAACTGATTGGATGTCCATCAGTTGGACAATGGCTGAATAAGTTATGTATAATATCTGGGCTAGTTCTCTAGAGGGCCTCAGGATCAGTCAGGGTCAGGATCAATCAAAGTCCTGGGTCTTTCTGGAGCCTGAAGTCCTCTCCCCTGTGTGTGCTGTAGCAGAGATAGTCTGACCCTTTCCTTCCACCCTCCAATCCTTGCCTCTGATTACTTCATCACAACACATTCAGCAAGTGCCAATCATGAGAAGAGCCATCACATTACCATGTCATATAGAACCATTATCTCACGTTGAGTAGGTAATTAGCCTTAAGTACTCTGCTGCCTTTAGATTCAAATACACCTTTTCAGAGTTCCAGCCCTCTACAGTTATGGTATATGAATGTCATGGAATTTTGTTCTATAAGAAACGATCAGCAGGATGATTTCAGAAAGACCGGAGAGACACAAACTGATGCTCAGTGAAATAAGAAGAACCAGGAGATCATTATACATGGCAATAACAATATTATACGATGATCAGTTCTGATAGATATGTTCTCATCAACAATGAGATGATTCAGACCAGTTTCAATGGTCTTGTGATGAAGAGAGCCATCATCTTTACCCAAAGAGAGGACTGTGGGAACTAAATGTGGACCACAACATAGTATTTTCATTCTTTTTATTGTTGTTTGCTTGCATTTTGTTTTCTTTCTCAGTTTTTCCCTTTTGATCTGATTTTTCTTGTGCAGCATGATATTTGTGGAAATATTTATAGAGGAATTGCACATGTTTAACATATATTGGATTACTTACCCACTGGGAGAGGGAATGGAGGGGAAAAAATAGAACACAGGGTTTTGCAGGGGTGAATGTTGAAAATTATCTATGTATATATTTTGAAAATAAAAAGCTTTAATTAATAAAAAGAAAGGTTCCCAACTTATAAATTGATATTCAGTAATTTGCTATCTGATCCATTCATTTTGACAAAGAATATAATTTATCTATTGTTTCTCTTGTATTAACTGTATTAATAATTGAACTTCACCTATTTAAGAATTGATGATGTATATGACTTTAAAATTAATGAGACTGAGAAAAATATAACTGACTTCAGATTAATTAGTTCAGGGTCAGAACCCTGATTTTCTTGGAAGTTGGGGCAAATTCAGTTTCAGAAGTAAAGGGTATAGGAAGTGGTGAAGACAAGCCCACCAAAGTTAGAATAGGAGAGGCTTAACTGTCCCATAGAATCTGGTGCTTGCCCCCACAGGATTTTGGGGAAAAACAGGCCTTATAAAAGTACTTTCACAGGATACAAGAGAGTGGATGACAAAGAGAGGAAGCATGGATCCCTACCCTCCCACCTTTACTTCTCAGATGTCAAGGTATAATGGTTAGAGCACTGGGCTTGGAGTCAGCAAGAAGTGGATTCAAAGCCAGACACTGATGTTTAATAGCTATTTGACACTAGACAAGTTACTTAAAACCTTGGTTTCCTCATCAGTAAAATGGGGGGGAAGGGTAATCTCTATCTCATAGAATTGTAATGCTGATCAAATAAGCTAATATATGTAAAGTGCTTTCCAAACATTAAACGACTATATAAAATTAGCTTTAAAAATTATCATCATCATTATTTTTTCATTGGGACTAGTTATGACTCCAATGCATTGGCAATATGAAAATCTAGACTAAGCAGTAGAAATAGCATGCTAATCTATATCCTATTGCTAGTCAGGCCTATTAAGAACCTGCTGGGACTTTCACATCAAAATACCATCAACTAAAGAGGGGGCCTGAGAATGAACTTAGAAGGTTCTAATAGAGTTGTTTTTTGAGATTAGATTCCCACCAGAGGTTTACCTTCAGTAGATGGTCTAAACCAATAGAATGACAGCACCACTGAACGTTATGATACATTGATTGGGAATGACAGCTCAGAAAAATTTTGCTCAGGCATTTCCTGCCAGGGGGAATGCTGGCCCTGCCAGGAGTGAAAGCAACTGCCTCTGGGGAGTTCCATTTGGATGACCATAAAAAGCAGATTTCTCCCTAGAGGCTTGGCTACTTGCCCTGTCATTGGGGAAAATGTTTGGAAACTTGTGACCTTTGTTTTCCACTTAGTCATTGTACAATCTGGTTTGACTGATTTGTTCTGCATTGTGTTATCAGTCTTTAAATTGATTGAATCTTAATAGACTTTTTGCAGAATGTGCTATTAGTCTAGATAACTATATTTAAAAAAATAATAAAATAAATGAGTAATGACAAGGGTACAAATAATATTCTTAGTCCAGCTTCAGTGAGAGTGGATGCCCTAAACTCATTCAAAGCTTAATAATTTGGATGTTACACATTATTTGTTTCAAAAATGGGAGTTGCCACTATGATTAGAGTATTACTTTCAAATATTAACTACAGCATTTTATTTAATTTTTAAAGAACTATCTCAATTTATATTTGGTCATGCTAGCGTCTAGCTTTCTTTCTATAGTACAGAGTGTCCTCCCCTAAATAGCCATCATTTTTCTTTTTTAAGATTTGGTAGAAATAATTCCAAAAGAATGGGCAGTTGGTATAGACATTGAGGACATTATAAGAAGCATAAAAAATAGACTAATAAGTCATCAAAATTATGTTACTTGAATAGGAGTAATCCTTTGGGAAGAGCTTTAATATTTAAAAAAAGAATTAAAAAATCTATTTTTTAAAGTCTTTATTTGGTCCTGATATCCCCTCAAGCTACCATCTCTTCTCTTTTGCAGTCAAACTCAAAAAAAACCCTGAGGTATTAAGGTATTGTCTCCACTTTTTCACCTCCCATTAGCTTCTAATTTCTTTCTGATCTGACTTTACCAACTCCATCAGTTAACTATTGCTTTTTCTAAGGCTATCCATGATCTATTAACTGCTAAATATAATGAGCTTTTCTTTCTCATTCCTTGTCTTTTTTTTTTTTAACTCTCTTACAACTTTGATCATTCCTAACAAACTTTTCCTCTTAAACATTTTCTTTTGACTTAGCTGACTTGGTGGTTATTCTTTCAAGACTGATGTGGGTCTTCTTCTGCTCTGTTTTGCCTCTATAGGTTCAATGATCATTGATCATTTCTGTCCCATCTGTCCTTTTTCCTCTACTCTGATCTATCACTGTAGGTTGTATTCTAATCATTTCTTCCCTAGACTACTTCCTATAGCCTTCTAATTGGATTTCCTGTCTCCATTCTCTCCTTTTTTCTAATCTCTTTTCCATATACCTGACAAAATAATCTCCCTAAAGATCAAATCTATTCCATGACTGCTCAAAACCTTTCACCTTATGGATTTAGAAATTATCTTAGAGATCATTTAGGCAGCACCCTCATTTTATGCAAGAGGAACCTGAGACCTAGAGATATTAAGTGATTTTCTTAAAAACATGAAATGAGTTTCCTCCCCCATTTCATCTATAATAAAGTATGAATGCCTCAGTCTGACATTTAAAGCTCTTCAAAACATGGTTGTAGTTTTAGGACCCATTAATTCCTTCCTACACTCTGCTTTGAAGTGAAAACTGACTTTTTTTTTCTGTTCCCCAAACTCATAATTTCTGCTGCCATGCCTTGAAGACACTTCTTTCTTTTCTTACACTTATTAAAGCTCTTAACTATTTTGACACTCATAGGACCAAATTTCTTGGACAAAATTTGGTTATGGGTATATTTTCTTCTGAAATGATCTTGCAGTCACCTACCCATAGGCAGATTGCAATCCTTAGGAGAAGGCAAACTCCTTGAGGGTAAGAATTATTCTATTATTGTCCTAGTGACTTGTGTACAACTGGTACTTAATTTATTGATTTATTGACCTAAATTCTAAAACTGGGTCTTGGTATATGTCATTTATTATTACAGTTATCCATAATAATCTGGAGTAGGGCCCTTAGGAAATTAAATGGCCATAAATCTGGGGAACAGCCCAAATTCAAGACGTTTTGATACTTCTTCTAACTTAAGTGATACTGCTGAATTTAGCCCTGTGTGACAAGCCAGCAAATTAAAGTTTCCTTCTTGTGGCAAACCTTGTAAATCAATTCATATTCATGAGTGTTAATAGAGGGTAACTTTCTGAAAGAAGGCCTTGTTGAGGAACAAAGAAATAATTCTCACAACTCCAAATGCAGTCCCCGTCACTCTACTGCACCATGTCCCTAATTATTAAATGAACCAATAATATCCCTTAGATCTCCTCATTTTTCCAAAAACTTTATATGTTTCATGTTGTGAAAAGAGAAGCTGAAATAAGCAGATACTTATTTTACATAGAAGTAAGATAGATTCTTTTATGTCTCCTTCCGTCTAAGAAGAAATAAATATTTTTCTTCCTTAAATGTTTTTCAGTAATGAAATAAAATTATCAACTTTTTCCTGAAAATTATATCTGGCTTCCAATCTTCTGTTCCCTTCTTTGTAAAATTAGATCTAAATTGATTTAGATCAGAGTTCTTAACCTAATTTAATCATAGACCTCATTGAAAAGTCTGAAGAAGTATATGAACCCATTCTCAGAATGTTTCTTTATTATTAAAATTCAATCTGCCCATCTTGCTCAGGTTGGAACTTACAGGTAATGGGTAAGATGACTTTAAGTCCTGATTCCCTTACTGATTGACACAGGCGTTAATTTTACTTATTCCATTTCCAGTCTAGCTTGGTTCAATCCTTCTTTAACCATCTGACTGCTTCCCCACCCACCTACTCACAGAAATTCTTATACTGATGCCAAACTTGATGTGGTCCCTTGATAGTTATAACCTATTAGAGTTCAAAACTCCTAAACTCCAAAGATGTACCAGAGTTAGCAGGAAACACATGTAGTTATGCTAAATCAGAATAGAATTTTTTAAATACATAAAGAAAAATACATTAAATTAGAAAGGAAACCAATTATGATAAATTAGACTTATTAAGAATGCATTTCAATGAATAAATTAACAAGTTTGATATCATGTCTTTTAAAAAAATAATTTAAATAATAATTTTAAAATAATAAATTTCTTTTAGCAAATCTCTTTATTGCCCTAACTCTGTATTGTATATATATTTTAATTTGATCAGAATTTTTCTTGTCCATCATTTAGATAAACATTTACCAAAGATGATGTCTGGCAGAAGTAATACATTTAAAGGATTATTCTCTCTAGTGGAATGACTTAGGGTTCTCTGTGTTTAGCCCTATTCTGCCTAATCTTTTTGCATTTAATCAATGATTTGAATGAAAGTGTGTGAAATCTCTACCAAATTTGTAGATAATCCAAAAATAGGACGTTAGCTTAAAGACGTGGAATCCATAGAAGACTTAAAAGGCTAGAACGAATCAAATAAGTTTAAATTCAATATAGGAATAAGTACAAGAATCTTATACTTATGTTCAAAACATCAAATGTACAAATAGAATGTGTAAAAGACAATAACTTATGTGGGAAAAACTTTTCTTGAACTTTGAACTTAAACTAAGTCAAAAGAATGACACAGTAAAAAGTGAATCTTAGGTTGTATTAATAGTATAACATCCACCTTAACATCCGCCATGAGAAAGTTGATTGTCTTATTGTCCTCTGACATGATAAGACCACACATGGTATATAATTGTAATCAAGGGTCCATGTTTAGAGATTAGTGTCCTATCAGTTTAGTAAAGGGGCTTATAACAAAATCATTGGTGTAGATAACTGAAATTATTTAGCCTAGGGGAAAAAAAAACCTTAGAGTGGACATCATAGCTGCCTTCATCTAGCTGAAGCATTATCATATGGAAGAACTTTTATATTTCTGTTGCTTTGCCTATGATGGAGACATAGGAACAATGATTGTATGTTTCAAAGAAGTAGTTTGAGCATTCCCTCAAAGACCACTAGTTTAGTGGTCTTAAAATATAGTATATTGAAAAGTAGAAAGAGAATCCTTTGGGAGAAATGAGTTCCTACTCACTAGAGGTCTGCAAGGAGAAAAACTACATTCTATGTGCAATCGAGTATCATTCTTATTCAGATTGTAATACTAATTGCACTATTACAGTATGTTGTGGAGAAGCCATAAAAACCTCACTTCATCCTAAAATCTTCCAGACCACTACCCTAAAGTCACATTGGTAGTAACTTCTGTCTCTTATAACTTGGTTCTTTCCAAAATTCTCTGAGAGGCCTGGGTCAACCATGACATATTTCTCCAAACTGTACTCCTGACTCTCCACAAAAGTTGTCTGCCATGCTCCCTTAATACATCTCCTTCCTTTTTATGTGTTATCTTTAATAATTAGACCTTAAGTCCTATGAAGGTATGGGCTATCTTTATTCTTATATTTGTATTATTAACACTTTGTATACAGGGCCTGATATATTAAAAATTGCTTAATAAATGAGCAGATAGGTGGTACAGTTGATAGTGTTCCAGGTCTGAATTCAGGAAAATTCATCTTTCTGAGTTCAAATTTGGTCTCAGACACTTACTATCTATATGATCTTGGGTAAGTCACTTCACTTGCCTCAGTTTCCTCATCTATAAAATGGGCTAGAGAAGGAAATGGTAAAATTTCCTTCTTCTAATGGTAGAGTGGTTACTCTAGTATTTTTGCAAAAACAAAAAACAAAACAAAATAAATGAAATCATAAAGAGTAGGAACATTTGAAAATGACTGAACAATAAGAACAAATAAATGCTTGCTGATGTGACTACGAATATAAGCTCCTTAAAGGGAAGGACTATTTTGTTTATGTCTTTACATCTCTACTGTGTGTTTTTTTAATCTCTGTGAAATAGACCAAAATTGGACACTAATCTGCCAGAACTGAACAGAATAAGATAGAGACAAAAAAGTCAGGTATCAAACAGAAGTTTGATTAACTCCAAAACGAGGAAAACATTAGAAATCAGAAGTCCTCTTAAGGAGAACTTAACATGCTGGCACAATGTCAGATTCTATATATGAAAAACCCACAAGTGGGCTGGACCATGAAAATAATCATTCTTAGGATTTAAGTAGCAAGTCTCCTAGCAAACTCCTGCATAGGCAATGCAGAAATTCCTGGGTCCTAAGGGAATAGTCTCCAAGTTGATTGTCTCACATATAGAACCAGTGTTCATGTGGTGGGAGCAGGAGTCCAGTATTTCTGATTCTATTTACTTAGTGGTTCTATTACTTTGCGTTCTGTTTACTTAGCAATAACAAGAAACAGGAATTGTGAACATGTCAAGATATGTTTCCCTGGGAAATAGGGGGCATTCCTTCAATGAACACCTCATGCTACTCAAAGCAATATACTTTTCCAGACATTAAACTCACCCAGAACACAGAGGACTGTTATTATGTTCAGAGCACAGTCTGCTTGCTGGTCCTTGGCTTTGGGAAACAAAGTATCTCCAAAATATTTTGACATACCTTAACAGATACTTGTTGAATGGAATTAGGTTGGATTGTGTAGAACTGAAACAGATTGGACTGGATAATTCAATTAGAAGGCCATTTGAGATATTGGAGTAGAGTTTCCTATTGAGGTACCATTTGGACTAGATAACCTCTGAGGTCTTTCAAACATCAAAATATCATCACTCATCCTAGTGCCTTTACAGAGATCATAAACAACAAGAGTTTCTTAATGCAGTAGATGTCTTATAACTTGTGCATTCCAATCAAACCTTTATCTTGTGGCAAAACTATCGGGTAATGCCATTGAATACTTTGTATTCTAGAGATGTTCATGTCTGACATGTTTTGCATTTTATGTTTTCTTCTAGAAGAAAATATTATTTTTGATGATTTAGAGCTCCAAGGCACCAATTGGAAAAGTCTCTGTATGTGTGTTTTAGGATTTTAAAAAATTGTACATTTAGTATTTTGTTTTTCCTAAATTACCTGTAAAAATAATTTTAACATCAATGTAAAAAAATTCAAAATTCTCTTATTCCTCTCTCCATTCATTGAGAAAGCAAGCAATTTGAAATAGTTAATATATGTGTGGTCATTCAAAACATCTTTCCATATTAGTCATGTTGTAAAAGAAAACTGGCCAAACAAAAAACTTGAAAGCTTGGGATTTTTCAGTCAAACATAGATACGTATCATTCTGAGCATCTGAATCAAAATTCAGTCAAAATTATTTCTGCAAAATGACCTAAAATGACCAAACAGTGTTTAGCTTAGGCATATAATAGGTATTCTTACTCTTTTGTAATAAAAGCAAGTATAATATGTATCTTCCCATCAATGCATTTAATATTTACAAGAGTTTTACTTTGCTGGGAGTTAGCTCTAGTGGACTCCATTTTACGGAGTACATTTAAATTCCAAGTCACTAATTAATTTTAGGCAATTCCCACACCCTACTGTTAGCTATAAAAATTCTGGGGCTCTGTATTGCATTATAGTAAAAAACAGTGTAGCTTAATATTGCAAATATTGTCCAAGTACACAGATGGCCTGAAATTATGAAGGGACATGGGGATTCATCTTTTAGTTGTGGATGCTATAAACAAGTTTCAATTCCATATATTCATATCCCACCATATATTCCACATCTCTAAGTTCTCTTTTCTGTAGTTCTAAAGCAGATCAGGGAATAGTATTTCTAAAAAAAAAATCATATACAACCTTCTTTTAATCAAATTTTTTGACAATATTTTTAGTATAATACTTAATAATCCTTTACCTTCCCCTCCCATTATATGTCCTGTGTTCATAAAATCACTTATTCACTTCAGTATTACTCCTTTAAATGTCTTCCCATTTTTCTTTTCCCCCTCTCTTGAGGCAACTCGCTCTAGTGTCATTTTCATTTTTTTCCAATTACAGTGAAAGGTTCATTTCTCCCCTCAGGTCACAGATATAGAATGGCCAAACTGATCCTAATTCTAATTCTTTTGACACTTGAGTTCCCATCTCATCTACACCGAAGCCTTAGAAAATCACTGGAGCATTCCTGTATCTGCTACAAGGTTTTATCATCCATTAAAGTAGATCACTTCCTTTGCACATTTATGACCCTTGGAGCCCAGGGTCTCTTTGGTATTATTTCAAACACTTTCCCAAAGACTGCACATCATATTCTTTGTATTTCAAAGCCCTGCCATTCAGTATCTAGCATAAGATCAATGTTTTTTGACTCATTTAAAAAAATTTTTTTTCATCAAGTTTGGAATAGAAGCCTCTGTTATTATCTACCAAATTTTTCATTAATCTCTCAGTTTGAGGCTTCAGTATTCTTACCAAACATCTCCAAGCCTCTTTAATGTGCTAAATATAACCTAACTCTTTGACCTGAAGATGACTAGGAAAACATTAAACTTTTTATATAATAGGTCATAATTTCATGCCATATTTACTACTACTATGATTTTTATAAAACATATTCTAACATAGCAGCAAAAGGCAGTGATATAATGAATACTAGGCTGACCTCCAAATTGGGAAGTTTATTGTTGTTGTTCTGCTATGCCTGTCTCTTCTTAATTCCATTTGTTTTTTGGTTTTTTGGTTTTTTTGGCAGAAATATTGGAGTGATTTGCCATTTCCCTCTCCAGCTCATTTGACAGCAAGGAAACTGAAGTAAACAGGGTTAAGTGACTTGTCTAGGGTCCCACAGCTAGTACATATGATGCTAGATTTGAACTCAGGTTTGATTTTAGGACTCAGCACTCTATTCACTGCATCACTAGCTGCTCTTAGAATCAGGAAGAACTGGGCCCATATCTTGCTTCTTGACTCATCCTAAGTAATCTTAGATGAGTCGCTTCTTTGTGCCCTAAGCCCTGGCTTCTTAAATTATGGTTTACAACACCATATAGAATCTTGTAAATGAATGTTGGTGTCATGAAGTTATTATTTATTGTTAGTAAATGTGCAACTTGTGTACCTATTTTTATATCTGTAAACCAGAGGTCACATAAAAATTTCCCAGATGAAAAGGGATCATGCATAGAAAATGTTTAAGAAGCCCTTGACCTAGGCAACTAAGATTATAAATTATAGAGCAACTGCCAATCAGTATTGGTAAAGGGAATTCCATACACTATGAAATAATTGTTGTTATTGTGTAGTTGTTTCAGTTGTGTCCAATTCTCCATTCCTCCATTAGAATTTTCTTTGCAAAGATACTAGAAGGACTGATCATTTTCGTTCTCCAGTTCATTTTAGAAATGAGGAAATTGATGCAAATAGGCTGAAGTGACTTACTTTAGGTCCCACAGTTTCTGAAGCCAGATTTGAGTTCTGGAAGAGAAATTTTCCTGATTCCAGTCCTGCACTCTGTACACTATGGCACCAGCTGTGATCCCTATGAGATCCAGCTTTAAAAATCAACATGTCATAGTTTAGTTGCTGTAAAGTATAAATATGTTAATTATACTCAAAGTCAGCATCAAAAGACCAAATACAAAAAGGAAAATCTCAGCATACTCTTAGTCAAATATCTAGGACAACAGAGTTTGGGCACTGACCCATCTGAATCAGCCTCTGAATATGCATTCTCACATGGAGAATCAATGAGGGGTGACCATCCCACCATTAATTCACTGTATGCTCTTAGGAATGCTACTCTGTCTCTCTGAGCCTAAGTTTTCCTAACTGTAAAGTAAGAGAAATGAATTAAGATTTCCTTGTATATAGGTCCCAGTGCCTTAAGATTCCATGGAAAGACAACTAATTTTAGAATCAGATGATTTTGGACCTTGGAAAAATCACTCTACTTTTTGGTCCTTAGTTTCTCTTCTCTGTAAATTAAAGAAATTGGACTGGTGATCTCTAAAATCCCTACCTACAGTTACATCTTATGAACTATGATCTCCAAGTAAGGACCAAAAACCATATAGTACTTTGCAGACACTGGGTTATTATTGTTTTTTATCCAAAGCTCCTCTCAAATTTATGGGTAACAATTACCCATTGGTTCCATAGAATTGCTTCTCTGTTGCAGAAATTTATTAAATACATTTCTATGTTCTTAATGCTTTAGAATTCTTTCCCTGAGTAAAACTATTTTATTACATATATATGGATGGATAGATGGATATACATATATATACAATTTGCCCTTTGATATAGTAATGTTCTTTCAGTTATACTAAATGACAACAATATCAATGAAAGTCTTAAGGTGAAACAACATCATTCTTTAAGAAATTTAACAACTTAAATTCCCTTTAGTCAGAATACTGTGTTGTTAGATGGAATAGACTTTTTATATCAATTGTATTTGTTTTTTTAAGATACTTGCATTATTTCATAAAGGAATTTTCAGCCAGAGAGAAAGTCATCTAATTTATTTTCAATATAAAGAAAAATAGCAATGAACTCTGTGGAGGAAAGGTTAATATTCTTAAGTTTCTATTAAATACTCTTCTAAAACCTGACAACAAATGACCTTCTGACTATAATAATACATTTTGTTTCCTTTTTCAAATAGTTCTCTCTAAATATGTCTTGGTAGGCTTATCATAAATTCTGAAGACAATAACCCTATTGAATCTGTGAGATTTGCTGAAGGTTAAGGGGAAGAGAATAAGCATTTTATCTCACCTATGTTGTAGCCACTGTGCTAAGCGCTTTACAAATACTATCTCATTTGATCTCATTTGAGGAATCCATAAAGGATTAAATGATAGATGCTGAACTTTACAATGAGATTTAGTATAGCTCTTTGAAATATTTCATTTGTATTATTCACTGAACCAGACTTTATTGTATTCTAAGAACTTTGTGAAAGTGAATTGTCTGAGTTTTGGTGGATGCCACCTATGGGAAGGGAAACTATTCAAGGGGAGATAATAAAACCTCCATAAAGATATTATTTCCTCTATAAAGAGGACTTGCTCAAGGCCACACAGGTGGTAAATTTCATAATTGAGATTAGAATCCAGGTTTCTGACTCCAAATTTAACATTTTTTAAAATATAGGATCCTACTTCTGAAATCCATTCTATCTGCTCTATAGCTAAGGTAGCACAATGGATCCAGTAATGAGTATAGATTCAGGAAGATTTCTCTGAAATTTACTAGCTCTGTGACTCTGGGCTAATCATTTAACTTCTGTCTACCTCAGTTTTCTGAATTATAAAATGGGGAGGGGAAGAGAACCCTTCTCACCTAATTACTATGGGTAAAAATGAGATACAGCAGTTGAAACAGTTCTTGACACGTAGTAGGTACTTTAAAATGTTTGTTACAGATCCCTCTTTTTAATAATTCCTAGTTTTGCTTTTAAAAACTCTTCTAGTCTAAACACAAAGTATTTCAAAGCTATCCAAAATTATAGTCTCAAATAATAAGGGAAATTTGAAATCTTAATAAACTTTTAATGAGTGTCAAGGAACAATCCATGCAGTAAAAACTAAGTAAATGAAGAATTCCTAGGAAGCAGACTATTCATGATATGCACTTAGATATGTTACCTGTTCAATTGTATGTGTATCTTGAACAGACACTGCAGATGTCATTGAGCACAGCTCAAACATGCCCCCCAAAGTAGAGAATGACCATATTTAATTTAAACAATTGTTAGGAATTTACATCAAGTTCTGTAAATCTTCCTACAACAAAACCCCAATTTTTTTACACTAGTAATCTTCCAATGATATTGTGAGGCTGGGAATCTTGGACTACCACAGTCTTCAGAGAAAAACAAAGTTACTTAGTGACCCAGAAAAAGGTCTCTAAATCTTGGATCCACAGACCCCTAAGGGAATCCAAATATAGATTTCATGATGTCTATGAAATACGATGAAAAAAAATATATATATATATATATATCTTCATTGTAATATAGTTGATTTCTCTTTATGTAATTAAAAATGTTATTTTGGGAAGGGGTCCATATGCTCTACCAAACTGCTAAAGGGATCACACGCACACACAGAGAATTTTGGGGCCAGACAGAAATAGAAAAAATATGGTGAATTGAAATAGGTTGCTAATTATCGTTAATCTTGGTTCATGTATATGAAGTATAAAGATGTCACCCAGGAAATTAATGATTGAAAAAGGCGGTAAATTGGTCACATAGGGAGAGCAAAAAACAAGAGACCACGGGCAGAGATGAAAACTATAGAAGGGGATACACTTGTGTTTTCAATTTCCTGGGGCAGCTAGGTGGCGCCTAGAGTGTGTAGAGCATCAAGACTGACGTCAAGAAGACTTATTTTCCTATGCTCACATTTGACCTCAGGCACTCACCTGCTGTGTGACTCTGGGCAAATCACTAAACACTGTTCACTTTAGTTTCTTTATCTGTAAAATAAGCTGGATAAGGAAGGAAATGGCAAATCACTCCAGTATCTTTGCCAGGAAAATCCCAAATAGGGTCAAGAAGAGTTGGACACAACTGAAAAATGACTGAACAACAATAAAATGTTTCAAGCATATTGAATAGACCCTTTAGGTATCTCATCTATGGACATATACAAAGGATAAGAGGAAGAAAGTTATAGATGGGTTGTGATCAGCATTGATTCACTCATTAATTTATAAAATGATAAAGATGGATGTAAATTTAGATGTAGAAATGTTTCAAAGAGGTCAAATAGAAGATAAGAGTGCTGGCTGAATTTGAAGTCAGGAAGGCTTGTTTTCTAATTCTAATTCAGATGCCTATTAGCTATGTGATCCCGGGCAATTCACTTATAATCTCCCTTACCTTTAGTTTCCTAATGTGTAAAATGGAAATAATAATAGCACCTCTCTTCTAAGGTTGTTATGAAGCTTTTAAATGAGATAATAAAGGTACAACTCTTTGAAAATATCAAATTAATATATAAAGGGAAGGAATAAAGATTTCTATGAAATACTATGTGCTTTGCATTATAGTAAGCACTTTTTAGAACTAATTTGATCCACATAGCAACCCTTCAAGATAGCTGCTATAATTACCCCCATTTTATAGTTGAAAAAACTGAGACAAACAGAAAGTTAGAGATTTATCTAGGGTCACACAGCCAGTAAATTTCTCAGACCATATTTGAATGTAGATCTTCCTCACACCATGCTCAGCACTCTATCCACTCTACCACCAGCTGCCTGTATAAATTCTAGTTATTATTATATTATATTTATATGTGATGGCTACCCTGCCTTATTTCAGAAATTTGAGTAGTCTCATAAATTAAAAATAAGGTAAAAGCTGAACAGAGATTATTTGAAGAAAAGAGCTGGGATATATGCTTTTAGGCACATGAGTTAAAGAGATTTGAAAACTTGAGCGATAAATTAGGTTTTAAGTTTCCTGGTAGCTAAATCCAAAACAGATCATGCTTTCTTACGTAGTTTTTATTTTTTGACAAAAAGAAATCTTAAGAATTCATCTGCTGAGACAAAATTCAGCAGAATCAGGCAAGAGCAGGAATTTATCACAAGGATTTGGTTATAACGAACAATGAATAACATATTAGACACTATCTTTTGAGTTTTGCAAAAACCACACACGTACACACACACACACACACACACACACACACACACACACACACATATACCCCTAACTAGGTGGTAAATTATCATCTTCTAAAAAGCAAAGGGCATATCATTAACTCATAACTAAGTAAACATGGTGGTTGTTGCTGTGTGTTTTTTTTAATGAGGAATAAGGTAATATAGTCCATGTATTTTGTTTTCCAATGGTTTGACAACATGGGGATAGAACTGGAAGAATCAAGGATCATAGATAGTTCTGGGATAGCAAGATTCTCCTTTTCATTGTCAGACACTTTCAATGAGCTGTAGATAGGTGCTGTATTTCATTAAGATCACAGTCAAAATTCTCTAAGTAGCTATATTGCAGATCTGCTTTATTTTTCAAATAATTATTAAAGTGAGAAACATAGAACCTGAGTTCTTGACCAATGGAAAAATGTTAACATTTCATTACAAGTATTAAAAATAGACTTATATCCTTGCCTTCAGTAGGCTGATGTTGCATCCATCAATGATGAAGAGGTTTATAGAGAGGTTTATTTTTTATAACAAATTTATTTTCCTACATTATTGAAAGAACAATATTCTCTAGTCTGAGAATCTAGGTTATAGAATACCTTCTCTAAAGTTACTACATTTGGCAAGTCATCTAACTTCATTGGGTTTTCCTGACCTATAAAATTAGAATTTTGGTCTAAATGGACATTGGGATCCTTTTTAGCTCTAAATCTATGGTCTTGAGATCCTGTGATACTTGGGACCCTTCTGGAATGTACAACAGAGACATTTTTTAACAATGCATTATTTTTTTAATAGCCTTTTATTTACAGGTTATATATATGGGTAACTTTACAGCATTAACAATTGGCAAACCTCTTGTTCCAATTTTTCACCTCTTACCCCCATCCCCTCCCCCAGATGGCAGGATGACCAGTAGATGTTAAATATATTAAAATATAAATTAGATACACAATAAGTATACATGACCAAACTGTTATTTTGCTGTACAAAAGAATCAGACTCTGAAATATTGTACAATTAGCTTGTGAAGGAAATCAAAAATGCAGGTGGGCATAAATATAGGGATTAGGAATTCAATGTAATGGTTTTAGTTATCTCCCAAAGTTCTTTCTCTGAGGCAGTGGTTCAGTTCATTACTGCTCCACTGGAAATGATTTGGTTGATCTCATTGCTGAGAATGGCCTGGTCCATCAGAACTGGTCATCATATAGTATTTTGTTGAAGTATAATGATCTCCTGGTCCTGCTCATTTCACTCAGCATCAGTTCATGTAAGTCTCTCCAGGCCTTTCTGGAATCATCCTGTTGGTCATTTCTTACAGAACAATAATATTCCATAATATTCATATACCACAATTTATTCAGCCATTCTCCAACTGATGGACATCTACTCAGTTTCCAGGCTCTAGCTACTATGAAAAGGGCTGCCACAAACATTCGTGCACATACAGGTCCCTTTCCCTTCTTTATGATCTCTTTGGGATATAATCCCAGTAGTAACACTGCTGGATCAAAGGGTATGCACAGTTTGATAACTTTTGAGCATAGTTCCAAACTGCTCTCAGAATGGTTGGATTACGATTTCACAACTCCACAACAATGCATCAATGTCCCAGTTTTCCCGCATCCCCTCCAACAATCATCATTATTTTTTCCTGTCATCTTAGCCAATCTGACAGGTGTGTAGTGGTATCTTAGAACAACAGAGACATTTGAAGGGGATAGTAGATTTGTGATTTCTTTGGCATTTTCTTATACGAAAAGTAGATGGTATTGGTGGACAGAGAGCAAATCACTTAGAAAGACCTAGAATCAAATGCTTCCTCTTGATAATAATAATAACAATAAAATCCAATTGGGATATACTTAATAAAATAAACTATAAAACAACATTGATAATGTGAGTAGATGATGTTTTAAATCAACATAACATTACAGGGTCTGTAGTCTAGTGGCGCTCAGTTCTGTTCGAGTTTGACACCAGTTAAAGAGCCAACCTCAAGTGCCAGAAAACTTGCCTTTAACTTCTACTTCTAACTACTAATGGCTGTGTGACCCTAGCTAAGTCACCAGGAAACTTTCTTAAGACCTGAAACAGGCATCAGTGTTGAAGAAATTTCCTCATGGTATTCCATATACCAGTGAAATCATCAAAGTGGTCTGGGAAAAGAAATTCAGTGAAGAAAACACCTTCTCCATCTTAGGAATTGTTATCCATCTGTTTTACAGATGAGGAAACTGAGGCTCACAGAGGTTAAAGGACTTGTTTAAAGTCATACAGTTAGTAAATTTCTGAGAACAGCCAACTTTAGCACTGGATTAGAAATAAACATATATGATATGATAATTCTACCACAAACCACCTTTGTAAACTTCATTCTCTCTGGGCCTTATTTTCTTAATTCTTAATTTCTAAAATTCATGGTTTGGACTAGATTATCTAATAATCCTTCCAGCTTACACTCTTTAATTTTTAACAATTAAAACTTGAAAAATGATAGGCATTGGCAATAAATTTAGGAAAGGGCTAACATGAATAAGACCATGAATAAGAGATTAATTCACCCATACTAAGATATGGAAGAAAAAGTATTTAGGCAAGGTTACTAGCCAAATCAGGGCTAGCGTATAACTATCTAAACTAGTAGCTCTTTGGGAGATTCCCTGTGTATTATATAATAGGACAGTGGAGCCTGTTCAATACTGGAGAAATTCTTTGCATAGATCTGAAAATTGAGTTTTAGTTACATAAATATATTGCATTCCTTGCATTGATCCCAGATTTCCTTTGTGTATCTGAAAGGCAATCTGAAAATTCAGGACAGACTATGCATACTGAAACAGTGGTTTTGGTGGTGGGTCACCCTAACCGTCAATATTCTCCTACTTGTTTATTCTGTATGGCTGTTCCTGTTGATTCCATCAAAAAGACAGTCAAGAAAGCTTAGGAGTATGTCTGCATTCCCCCCCCATGTTACCTGTAGCTTAGTGTGCACAGGTGCTATTCTGTTTGGGGGTTCAGACACCAAATGATCAATCTGAGTAAAGATGACAGATCATGAATATAAGAGAGGTAGAAGGAAAATTGGGAAAAGAAATGAGAGTAATGCATGAGAATTATAAAATAAAAGAGTCAAGAAATTAAAAAAAAAAAAGATTACAATTTCTTAAAACAATACAATTGGCCAAATGGAAAAGAAAGTACAAAAGCAGTACCTTAAAGAATTAGAATTGGGGGGCAGCTAGGTGGTATAAGTGGATAGAACAGCAGCCCAGAAGTCAGGAGGACCTGAGTTCAAATGTGACCTCAGACACTTAACACTTCCCAACTGTGTGACTCCAGGCAAGTCACTTAACCCCAAATGCTTCAGAAAAAAAGAATTGGTCAAGTGAGAGTTGATGATTCTATGAGTTGTCAAAAATCAATCAATAATAGGGGTATAAAACTCTTATCTTACCCTGCAGGAAAAATGGGAGGGTGATAAGATATGGTAAGAGGGCATAGGGTGATAAGAGAGAGGGCATTTTGGGGGACTGAGTGTTTAGTACCAAAATACTTTTGAGAAAAGGGGCAGGGTGAAAGGAGAGAGAATAAATGAGGGAAAATAGAGTTAGCAATAGTAATTATAAAAAGAATTTCAAGGCAAGTTTCTCTGGTAAAGTATCATCTGTCACATATATAGAGGAAACTGAGTCAGATTTATAAAAAAATAAGTCATTCCTAAATTGATAAATGATCAAAAGATATGATCTGTGCCAAAGGGCTATAAATTCATGCATATCCTTTAACCTAACAATACCACAATTTGGCATCAATATCAAAAGAGATTCAGACAAAAAAAAAGAGAAATGACAAATATATATATATATATATACATATATATATATGTATATATATATATAATGTTCATAGCAACTATCTTCTCAGGACAAAAAAAAAGAAATCAAGGAAAATACTTATCAATTAGGGAATGGCTCAATAAATTGTGGTATGTGTTTATGATAGAATATTATTGTTCTAAGGGTAATGATGGGCAAGAAGCTCTCAGGGAAAAAAAATCAGGAAAATCCTCCATGAATTCTCAAGCAAAGTGAAATATACAGTGTACAAAGGAATAACAATGTTCTGGGATGACTAACTGTGAATGACTTTAGTATTCTCAGCAGTACAATCATTCACAACTAGTCTGAAGGACTTATGATGAAAAATCCTATCCATATCCTGAGAAGGAACTGATTATAAATGAATACAGATTGAAGCATTCTCTGTCTCTCTCTCTCTCTCTTTCTGTCCCTGTCTCTGTCTCTCTGATTCTCTCTGTCTCTCTCTCTGTGTCTCTCTGTCTCTGTCTCTCTCGCTCTTAAACTTAATTTTTCTTGAGGGTTTTTATTTTTATTAGAGTAGGATATCTAATTTTTTTCACAATTTGCCTTTTATGCAAATGTTTTGCATAACTTCACAAATGGTTTCTTAAATGTGGGTGGGGATAAAGGAGAGAATCTAAAACTCAAACATTTTAAAAACTAATGTGAAAAAATTGTTTTGAATATTACTGGGAAAAATATTGAATACATAAAGCAGAAAAAAGGGGGAAAATCAATCAACAAATTCAAAATGATGGAAAAATAGAAAATATATGATAAAAAACAAATGACCTGGAAAATAGATCCAGGAGAGATAGTGTCAGAATCACTAGACTACCTGAAAGCCATAATCAAAAGGAAGACTTGGATAGCTTCATTCTAGAAATCATCAAAAGAAACTACCTTGATTCCTGGACCCAGGGGACAAAATAGGCATTAAAAGAATCCACCTATCTCCTTAGACAAGAGATCCTTCCCTCCCCACAAAAAAACACCAAAAAACATTATATCCAAATTTAAGAACTTTCAGTTCAAGGAAAACATACTGCAATTGGACAAAGAAACTGTCTGAATATTAGGGAGCCACAATTAGGATTACAAAGGATTTAGCAACTATAACATTAAATAATCAGAGATCACAGAACATAATCTGGAAAGCAAAAGTGCTAGGACTACAACAAAGAATTACCTACCCATAATACCCCAAATTAAGCATAATACTCCAAAAGGGGCAAAATTGTCATTCAAAGAAATAAGATATCAATCTTTAATAAGGGGTAAAGCAGAAATGAAAAATAAAACCAAAAAATAATGATCTCTTAAAAAGAAAAAAAGGGGGAAAGTAAACCAGAGATTCCCTGGAGCTGAGCTGCTTATATTTCTTCATTGGAAGATAATATTCATAATTCTTAAAAATTGTATCACTAATATTATAGCTAGAAGGAATATACATAGACAGAGAGTATAAATGTAAGGTGAATTTGAGAGAAATGACCTAAAATGATTAAGGGATGAGAAAGAGGAGTATACTGGGTGAAGGAGGACAGAAGGGGTAGAATCAGGCAAATTATTTCATATGAAGAATCACAAAAAAAAATTATACAGTGGAGGGAAAGATGGGAAGGTGGTTGATGAGCACCATTTGACACTTACTCTCATCAATATTTGCTCAAAGAGTTAATAATGTACACAGTTACTTGGATATAGAAATCTATCTTATTGAATAAGAAAATTGGAGGGGAGAAGATTAAACTAAAGGAGGGAGAGGACAAACAGAAGGAAGAAAAAGTGGAGGGAAATCATTACTAAGCATATTATTATATTATATATACATATATGATTATATTAAATTAAAAACTTTATCACAAATAAAACCAATATAACCAAGGCAAAAGGTAAGTAGATAACAGGGTAACAATATTTGTAGCATGTGTCTGGTAAAGGACTCATTTCTTATAAATCTAACTTAGATTTATAAGAATGCAAGTCATTCCTCAATTGATAAATGGTCAAAATATGAATAGGAATTTTTCAAATGAAGAAATCAAAGCTATCTGTAGGCATATGAAGAAGTGCTCTATTGATTAGAGAAATGATAAAATAACTCTGAGGTACTATTTCACATCTATAAAACTGGTCAATATGATAAAAAATGTTAAATATTCAAGATGATGTGGGGGAAATTGGGATACTAATGTGGTATTTGTAGAGTTGTAAATTGATCCAATCATTTTGGTGAGCAATTTGGAAATATGCAACCAAATTGTGTATATCCTTTGATCTAGTAGTACCACTAGGTCTATATCCCAAAGAGATCACAAAAAAGAGAAAAGAACATACATGAATAAAAATACTTATAGCAAAACTCTTTATCATAGTAAAATATTGGAAACTGATGGATGTCCATCAATTGGGGAATTGCTGAACAAACCATGGAATATGAATCTAATGGAACACTACTGTGCATTAAGAAATGATGACTAGGCAGATTTCAGAAAACCTGGAAAGACTGAACTGATGCAAAGTGAAATAAGCAAAATCAGGAAAATATTGTACACGGTATCAGCAGCATTGTGTGATGATCAACTATGAATGTCTTAACTTTTTTCAGCAACACAATGATCTAGTACATTGGACAAAGTACAAAGGATTTGTGAAGGGAAATGCTATCCACAACCACATAAAGAACTAATGAACTTGGAATGCAGGCCAAAGCCTACTTCTTTCACTTACTTTATTCTTTTTCATGTTTTTTTAATTTGTTTTTTATAACTGTTACTAATATGGACATATACATGATAATATATACATAACCTATATCAAATTATCTACCATTTTAGGAAGAGGGGAGAATGGGAGGGAGGAAGAAAATTTTGGAATTCAAAATCTTGTAAAAGTGAATGCTGAAAATTGTATTGACATATAACTGGGGGGAAATAAAATAAATTAAAAAGTGATATAGTTTTGTATAAAGAAGAATAGAATTGTTTTGGGAGAACATTAATTTGAAAAACTTTTTAAAGAGTTACCAACCAATATGTTATACCACCAAGTGATTAAATACACTCCTAACACATGTATAATTCAGTTGTAATGGATTATCCATGGCATAGTAAAGGAGAAAGTTCTAAATTTCATTAAAGTGAAACTTCAGAAGTGAAACATATCTTCTCCCCAGCTCTTGTACCTCCTCCTGAAACAAGAGGGATTTAGGCTAAAAGCCTCTGCTCTCTCTTTCACTTTCCCTATGTTATTTTCTCTTTGTGAAAATTAAATGTCTTATGAATGATGAAAGAAATTCCTTTCTAGTGTTCTTACAAGATCTTTTTTTTTCTTCTATGAACCCTTCAGGTGTATCAATATATGCATGAAACCATAACAGTGAATGGGTGCCCCGAGTTCCGTGCCAGGGCCACTGCAAAGGTAAGCCTTGTGCTGCTTTAAAAATATATTCTACCCCAGTGATCCAGTAATTGATTGTGCGCGTGTGTGTTTCAGGTATTCTCGTGTGTACACTGTAAGAAAATTTAGACATCAGTGGCAGCCCAGAGTCTAGACCAGTACTGCTTCCCAGGTAAAACTCCTAATGGAAAATTCAACGTTTCTGCTGCTTCTATAGCTTAACAAAGGAGAATGATTTCATTGAATTCACTGAGTGTCAAGCAAATCTACTGGCTCATTGTATGAGATACTCCATGGTTTTCTGATATTGTTCTAGGACAATAGGGCCTGTTCAGTGCATGGGGGATTTCTTTGTATAAGGCTGAAAAATGAATCTATTAGCTATGTAAATGTATCATGCTCCATGCATTGACCTCAGACTCCTCCTGGGTATCCAGCTAGGTTCTGTGTATCATGGTCACTGAATGGGGTGGGCACGCAGACGGGGAGCCCTGATCATCTTGAGACCCAAGAGGACTGGCTTGCTTCACCTACCCTGTGCTAGGGACCTTTTCTCTTTGAAACTCAAAATGAGAGCTATCAGAGGCTCTCTTATTAGGAACCTTACAAGAAAATTTTAAAATGATCATCCAGGATTCTGTAAAATAAACTATTAGTAAACTGTGACCTTCAAAATGATTTGCAATGAACCAAGTATTTTAAAAATTCAGCATATTTTAGAAAAGGTATGTATTTTTTCCCCCAGGAAAGCTAACTGTCTGACACGGCAGAAATAGTAAGAATTTTCTCCCCATTAAATCTTTTCTGCATTTCATCATCTCTTGTTTGAGAGCTAACCTTTGTCTGGTTTCTCTCGTGTCCTTTTTTGGGAGCCTTTATATTCACATTCAAAAATATAAATGAATGCTGTAGATCCATAAAGGTATAGTCAAGCAAATATGGAATATCGTTCTCATTAAATCGTGATTTGTTTATATTAAAGTGGAACACAAAAACATATTTTCTACGTTGTGTAATTAAAATTGCCGAGAATTATGTCCTGCTTTACCATTCTCATTTCTTATTCATGTAGAACAGCAGGAGAGCAGCACCATGTTGCCAATAGCACAGTATTTCCTGGTTGTCTCTGGGCTGTCCGCACTGCATCTGTGTCAGCCACTTAACCCATGCATGATGGCGAGGTCTGCATGAGCCCAAAGCATGTAGCTAAAAGCGAGCCACTACTGTCGTATCATTCATTTCCTATCACTAAATGAAGAAATTAGCATAATGCTAAATTGGTGTAAATGAGACCATGTGAAGGAAAGAATGTTAATTAGCAAGGATCAATATTTTATTAATGTTTCATAAATCACTCCAGAGTAGACAGGTAATCAAAAAAAAAAAAAAAAAAGAGGAGCAAATAAAAGTGAAAATCGCTTTTCTTGAAAGAAACTTTCCATACTTTAGGATAATAGGGTTTTAGATGCTGGCTGGAAGGGACCTTTGAGGCCATCTCATGCAAACTTCAAAGTTTTACAAATCAAGAAACTAAGGTCCAATGTAGAAATGACTGGCTCAAGGTCACAAAAAGTTGGTGGCAGAGTGGATGGTGAATAAGTACTGGATATGGGATCAAGAAGACCTGGGTTTGAATGCTGTCTCTTAAACTTAAACTTAGTACATTGAGTTTAGTCATACTTAGTAAGCTGTGTGATCCTAGGAGTATCACTTAGTCTCTAACCCTTCAGGTTGCCCATTTATAAAATAAAAGTTTCTGGACTTGGCAGCCTCCCTAGTTTCTTCCAAATCGAAATTGATGTCTTTATGACCTGGATTTCTATTGAAAATAATAAAGTTGGATGATTATTTTTAAAATTATTAAAAATGAATGATTAATATAGTGGAAAATGTAAGAGCTAAATAATACATATGCATTAAATTATTATAATTGCTCAGAAGAAAAATCAGCATATTAATTCTTTTCTATTTTAGATGATATTTGAAAGCTGCTCCTTTTGCAAAATTTTTTATACCAACATGGGTGAAAATATTTGAAAATAAAGGGAAAAAGGCTCAGAGCACATTTTTATTTATGCAATAAGATAAAGATGTCAGACTTATCCAAGGTCATGTATGAATTCAAACTGATTTAAAAAAAAACTAAGGTAAATATACCAATGTTTTAAATGGTAATAGTTCTTATAGACTTCATCATTATGAAAGAGAGAGAGAGAGAAAGGGGGGAGAGAGAGAGAGGAAAAGAGGGGGAGAGAGGGAAGGATGGGAAAAAGGGAAGAAGTGGAAAAAGGATGAAATTTACTAAATTAATAATCAGTCTGGGAATACATATTAACTTCATTCAAGCTTTGTATAGTCAGCCAAATTAATTTCAAATAAAACTGAAATTTGAACGTACAGATGTTTTAAATAGTAATAGTTCCTATAGGCATCATCAGTGTTTATTTTTTTTTCAAGGAGAGATGAAATTTACCAAATTAATAGCCTGAGAATATCAGTAAAAGTACCACTTATAAATATTTAGTTTCTTCATTCAGGATTTCTAATGAACCCAAATTAATTCAAAATATTTAAAACTACAGATGCTTTAAATGGTAATAGTCCCCACAGACATCATCAATATTAACCAAAAAGGGGAATGTGTGTGTGTATGTGTGTGTGTGTGTGTGTGTGTGTGTGTGTGTGTGAATTGTGCTAAATTAATAATCAGTCTGGTAATGTCCATAAAAGAAACAAGTTATATTTAGCTTATCACTTAACACTTCTAGTGGGATGCCTAGCTGGATTCAAAGAGCTCATTGTGTAAAAGAAGAGATAAGATAGCTATCTCAATACCAGGCAGTATGTGAGGAGAAATCAATTCTAGCTATGGTAGTTAAGGAGGGTTTCATGGTGTCTTTTGATCTGGGCCTTGAATGATAAATCACAGATTTAGATTAATCAGAGATCAAACTTCATTTTACAAAGAAGGAAACTGAGATCAATAGAAATGAATTGATTTGCCTCAAAACAAACATACACATACACACACAGAGGACATAGTGCACAAGGATTCAGAACTTAGTCCTTTGACTTCCAGTGTAATAATTTTCTTACCATACCATTCTTCCTTCCTAAAGGGTGGAATTTTCACAGGCAAAAAAAAAAAAAAAAAAAAAAAAAAAAAGAAGGTAAGGGAGCCAAGGGCATTCTAGAAGAAATCCCAATGAACAATTGGTATCTAAATAGTGAAAAGTCACATTCCTTCCCTTTCTTTCCCAGGATAATGCCATCCTAGCTTGATTAACTGCTGTTTACCTACTATAAAATTAGTACCCTGCTTTGTCCTTAATCTCATTGCCAAATGACCATCTTGTCTTTCAGGCAACAGTTGCAGCTTTTGCAGCTAGTGAAGGTCATTCCCATCCTCGAGTAGTGGAACTACCCAAGACTGATGAGGGCCTTGGCTTTAATGTGATGGGAGGAAAGGAGCAAAACTCCCCCATTTATATCTCTCGCATCATTCCCGGAGGGGTAGCCGAAAGACATGGAGGCCTCAAAAGGGGAGACCAGCTGCTGTCAGTGAATGGAGTGGTATGTTCTTATGATAACCCTGGATTTTCTCTGAGCATTTCCCTCCCTTCCTCCCTCAAATCTCCCATGGAATTATTATAGAAATCTCTGAAATCCTAGTATATCCTGTTGACTATAGCTAGAACTCTTGGCATAGACAACAATTTCGTGTGAAATAAGTGAGGATAGTAAACGTTTAACAATAATTTTATGGTTCACGTCTCCCTTCAATTCTCATTCAAATGCATTAAAACTTGAGTGAGAAAGTGTTCATGTATGTGGAATTCCTATTTTTTACTCTCTGCTTGGTAAACCTGAGTTTGGTAAATGGTAGAATTTTTTTTTTAATAGAGCACATGTCCAAGTACTATAGACTAGGGATACTTAGAAGTCTTTGGCAGTTTGGTAAAACATAGATTCTACTCAGAATGATATTTTATTTGAATAATAAAGGGAATCCTAAATTATAGTTAAAAGTCAGTGAAAATGCTGGGTATATTTTTTTCCACACCTAAGTTCACAGATTGTCTGAAATCTATCCATAGATCATTTGGGGGAGACAATTAAGAATCCCTAATTAAGAACTATTGCTCAAGACCAGGGCTTCTTAAACTTCACTCATGACTTCTTTTGACCCAAGAAATTTTTACACTACCCCAGAAATATAGGTATATAAAATGGGTACAAATCAAACATTTATTGATAGTAAATAATAAATTTATTTTAAAATAATTCGTTGATAAAGATATGATTTTACCATTTATGAAAGAAGAAAGCAAATTTACATATTAATGAGATATATGTGCTTATTTATTTTTACAATATTTAGCATATTTGATACCTTTTATTACTGCCAAGTTTTTCTTGAGCCCCACAATCAGTTACATGAACTCCTTATGGGGTCATGGCCCACAGGTTAAGAAGCTTTGATCTAGACAAATATACATGTTTTATTAAAGAGATCATTTAAAATAATAAAATAAAAGTTATTTATGTCTATATTAAAAAGCAAGAAACTGGCCTTTGTGTCCTGAAGGCCCAATATACATAGAAATGGCAAATATGTCAAGAATTGTTTTTTTATGACTTTTTATTTTTCCAAATATATTCAAAGATAGTTTTCTGTATTCACCTTTGCAAAACCTTGTATTGCAAATGTTTCTCCCTCTCTTCTCTCCACCCCCTTCCACAGACAGGGTAAATATAGGCTAAACATATTTTTGTATTCATCATGCTGCATAAGAAAAATCCAATCAAAAAATGAAATAAACATGAGAAAAAACCCAACTAACAAACAACAACAACAAAAGTGAAAATACTATGCTTTGATCCACATTCATTCTCTATAGTTTTCTCTCTGGTTGCAGATGGCTCTTTCCTTCACAAGTTTATTGGAATTGCCTTAAATCAATTGTTGAAAAGAGACAAGTCCATCAGTTGATCATCACATAATTTTGTCACTGCTATGTACAATATTCTTTTAGTTCTATTCACTTCACTTAGCATCAATTCATGTGAGTCTTTCCCAGGCTTTTCTGAAATCAGCCTGCTCATCATTTCTTAAAGAACAATAATATTCCTTAACATGCACATACCATAACTTATTTAGCCATTCCCCAGTTAATGGTCATCCACTTAAATTGTATTTTGTTGCTACTACAAAAAGGTCTGCTAAAATGTTTTGCACATATTGTTTCTTTTCCCTTTTTAATGGCCTTTTTGAGACCTAGTAGATACACTGCTAGATAAAAGGTTATGCACAGTTTGATAGCATTTTGGTCATAGTCCCTAATTGTTCCTCAGAATGGTTGAATCATTCACAACTCTACCAACAATGTATTGGTGCTCTAGTTTTCCCACATATCCTCCAATATTTTTCACCATCTTTCCTGAAATCTTAACCAATCTGAGAGTTGTGAAATAATACTTCAGAGTTATCTTAATTTGCATTTCTCTAATCAATAGGGATTTAGAGCATTTTTTCATTGACTGAAATAACTTTAATTTCATTACCTGAAAATTGTGAGTTCATATCCTTTGACCATTTATCAACTGGGGAATGGCTTTGTATTCTTTTAAATTTGAGCCATGACTCTATATATTTTAGAAATTAGGCCTTTATCAAAAATACTGGATATAAAAATGGTTCCCAGATTTCTGCTTCACTTCTAATCTTGGCTGTATTGGTTTTGTTTGTATAAAATCTTATTAATTTAATGTAATTAAAATTGTCCATTTTGCACTTTATAATGTTCTCTAGTTTTTCTTTGGCCATAAATTCCTTCCTTCTCCACAGATGGAAGAGGTAAACTATCGTTTGTTCTCCTAATTTGCTTATGGTATCATCCTTTATGTCTAAATCATGAACCTATTTTGACCTTAGCATGGTATAAAGGTGTTAGGTGTTAGTCAATGCTTAGTTTCTGCCATACTATTTTTCAGTTTTCCCAGCAATTTTTATCAAATAGTGAGTTCTTATCCCAGAAGCTGGAGTCTTTGAGTTTACCAAACACTAGATTACTATAGTCATTGACTATTGTGTCTTGTGAACCCAAATTATTATTCCAAGAAGTTATTCTTTAGTTAGATTACAGTACTTAATTCTTCACCAAGGTTCTCTCCTTATACTTCACCATTTATAGGGAAACTTGGGTTCCTACAGGTTATATCAGTAGAACACAAGCTCTGGCATGATTTTGAGTTTGTATTTTGGTTGGGAGAGCAATATTTCCCAAATTCAAAGAGGCTTATTTCCAGATGGCTGATCACCAGGTGGTTAAT
The DNA here is from genome assembly GCF_902635505.1 of Sarcophilus harrisii. Lineage (NCBI taxonomy): Eukaryota > Metazoa > Chordata > Mammalia > Dasyuromorphia > Dasyuridae > Sarcophilus > Sarcophilus harrisii. The sequence goes on from NC_045430.1 coordinate 48,727,696, forward strand.
TTTTCTAAACTCACACATGAGATTGCTTAATAAGGCTTGAAAGGTATAGAATGCCAGTGAAAGGGGGGATCTATATTGGTAAAATCATGGGTTTGTTGATATTTACGTTAAAAAAATAACAATCCCATTTAATACTGATTTCCCCCCAACCCTGAAAATGATTCTAAAGAGAAACTATGCTAAGTTATGTGAAAGTTTCAGCTACTTTTCAATATACATACAGGTAACATGTATTTAAATTTTTTTCAAATAAAATCATTTATTTTCTTCTTTAGCTTTCCTTCATCACTCTGCCCTTAAAAAAGAGAGAGGAAAAAAAACCTTTGTAACAATAATATACCAAAATGTCATTTAAAGCTGTGAGGTAAAAACTCAGAAGCTAAGCTTCTATGCTTGTACCAATGTATACTCCATGGCTCCTAAAATTAGCAGATAATTATAATAATTTTTTCTCAAAATCACAAATGCCAACTATAAATCTTCTGACAAAGATGTGCAGAAAAGGAGGCTCAGATTTGCTACTTACCTTGATCATCCACTCTTGGTTGTCTTGCTTAATAAACTTGAGATTTCAATAACAAAGAATGGGAAAAATTATCCAGTTAATATTCCTTTCCTGTTTACGAAGTATAATAGGAAATAAATGAATTAAAATCTGGTATTAATTACACAGGATGTTCCAAAAATCTTAATTCATTTTTAGATGCTTTTTTTTAAAACATACAGACGTAGACATAAAAATTTTGGGGATGTTTTATAATTTATTTCAGTTAAAGGTTTTTTTTTTTTTTAACATGGAGTGGGGGGCAAACCTGAATCATAAGTCTTTGGCATCATAAACTATCTAGGATTTTAATGCTGTGTGACATACATCAAAACTGTCATCTTTCTTTCCTGATTATATAAGAAACTGGTTTCAAATAATTTTAGAGGAAATTTATTTCTTATTTTATATTATTTAAGATGATGTTTTAAAATTTTTAATTGACCTCTCAACACTCCTGAATTTTCAAAAGAAAATTTTAACTTATTTCAGAGTTGAATTATCTTGTCCAATGATAATAATAGAAGGCTTCTATACTAGGTCATACACTTCTTAAAGCAAATTATGTCTGAATGTCTGAATATATTAATTCTGTATGAATACAGAGTAGATAAAAAAAATCTATCATCATAATGACTATGGAAAAATAGAGGAAAGAAAGAAATTTGACTATTTCTTAATCCACAGTCCTAGACTACTTAGAGTAATTTTAATGATAAGAATCATTAGGAGGAAGTAATAGATGTGATAGTGATAGATACTGAGTGATATAAACTCATTCAGGTAGATGGAGACTGTGAGGTCACTGAAGCCCCTGTCATTATAGCTAGATTACTGTTACTACCAGCTTCAAGCTTGAACCTCCCAGACACATAAAAACACACAGGTCTAAAAGATAAGAGGTGTAAATTGATTTCATATGTCTCACTGTGCACCCTGCTGAAACTGTGAACCCCAAGTAGTTCCCCACCCATGAGAGGAATTTAGGCTGAAGCATAGCGCTAAATGGGTTGAAGGATAGGGTCAAAGGAAGCCAGTTCCCTGGTCTCCAAGCTGTGCCTTCTGCCTCTTCTAAGAAGGGCAGGGTTGATTACTGACCAAAAAGCAAAGATTGTGTTCAGTCGGTTAGAGTGAGATGGACAGGTTTTACTCTCAACAGAAGAGAGAGTGCTAAACTTGGAGTCAGAAGATTTCACTTCAGATTCTGCCTTAAACACTTAGAATGTCTGTGATCCTTGGCAAGTCACTTAAAGTGTTGCAGCTTCAGTTACCTCATGGTTATAACAATAGCTACCTTTCTCCTTTGCATTTTTGAAGATCAAATTAGAACATGTATGTAAACCTTAGCTAGGCTGCTCAGTAGGTTGAGTGTTGGGTCTGAAGTCTTTCTGACCTTTCAAATCTGGGCAAGTCACTGAACTTCTTGTCTGATTTAGTTTCCCCAAATCTAAAATGGGAATAATTTTCAGGATTGTTGTAAGGATAAAATATTTGTAATATTTTATTTGTAATATTTGTAAAGTATTTGGCACATTGGCTGCCACACAGTAGTCATTTTAAAATGTTCCTTTCCTTCTTTCTTTCCTCTATTCTTTTCCTTTCTTCCTTCCTTTCTTTCCATTCCTCCCTTCTTTTCTTCCTTTCTTTTTCCTTCTTTCTTTCTTTTTTATTCCTCTCTACCTTCCTCTCTTCCTCCCTCCTTCCATTCCTTCATTCCATTTCTCCTTTCAATTCTTCTCTAATCCCCAGCACCATCTAAAACCTAAAATAACTTATCTATTTGATACTCCAAAAGTTGTAAGAGGTAAAGGTTTTAGGGTGATTTCCCACCTTGTATCTCTTTGCATTTTAAAAGGGGTCCTGGTGAAAAATCAAAAGAAAACATTTCTAATGGCAGATACTTTACAACAATTTTCAAGTCATACCAAGGAGACGACCACCTACTCATCTTACTAGAAAGACACTGACTTCAGAGCATCTAAGTCCTTCCTCTGAAAAAAATAGTGGCATCCAAAAATAGTCCTAATAACTTCAAAGTTTGGGAGACTTTATAAGGGATACTTGACTTTGGACAAGGTTTATAGCATCATAGATAAGGAGGTGGGAAGAACCTTATGAAACCTTATTTAGTTCAACCTTCTCATTATATAGAATGAATACAAAGAGGTTGTTATGAATCCCCACAATGTTTTGTTAGGACTCGAGAAGGGCATCAGCTGGCTCTGTGTATCCATTATAGTATTTCTGGCAAGGAGAGATATAAATGCTTGGATGTGAAAAATTTAAGGGACATTTATGCCGGCTGTATGACTCTAAATTAGCTGTCTGAAACCAGATTTGAACTCACAAAAATGAAACTTTCTGACTTCCCAGCTGGCACGCTATCCATTGTACCACTTAGATATTCTACCCTTTTCTTATAGTTTGTGCTAAATAAAGCAGTGTTGTGCTTTATTCAGGATCCCAGCTGACATAGGCATAAAAGTGAGATGAAAAATGTATTACAGGGATCAAATCAAATTATTTTGTTAGAAACTGTCAATTCCCAAATAACCTTAGCATATGAGGGGTGAATATTCTTAATCCAAATTAGCTAAAATGGCAGCTGGTAGATATAGCATTGATCCAAAGAATGTTAGCTTGGGGAGGGACATTATTTGAAGAATAACTCTCTATATCATGATAAATGACATCCAGTATCTGTTTGGAGACCTCAAATGGGGATATTGCCTCTTATATACCACTTTTGGATAAATCTAATTTTTCAATTCTAATTGGACAATTATGTAGCAAGTCTAGAGTCAAGGAGACTCATTTTCCTGAGTTCAAAGATGTGCTCATATATTTCCTAACTGTATGACTTTGAGCAAGTCACTTAACTCTGCTTCAGTTTCCTCATCTGTAAGATGAGTGAAAAAAAGGAAATGGCAGACCATCCTGGTATCTTCACTAAGAAAACCTTAAATAGGGTTACGAAGAGTCAGACATGATTGAATAATAGCAAGTTTTTCCAAATCGTTAAAGTATGAGATCACAGATTTAGACCTGGAAAGACCTCAGAGCCCATTCAATCTGAACGTTTCATTCAAGCTTCCTTTAACTTTTCATTATAATTAGACAAAAATCTTACTGCTACTCAGTGGTCCTGGTCCTGCTTCCAAAGCAGAAGTCAGCAGATTCTTCTTTATAAAACCATTCTTCAAGTAGCTAAAGACCAAAATCCCATCCTTAAGTCTTTCACAGGCTTAATATTCCTAACTTCAAATGATCTTTTGGTGACATTGTTCTGGGATTCCTTCAACATCCCATTCACACTTCTCCATTTGCTTTCCATCCATTAACATGACTCTTTAACTAATGAGTATTGCTTTGCATTGAACACAATACTGAAGATGCGAGTCTGACCAAGTCTAATAATATGGTGCTACGCTCACTTACAGTTACAGGCTGCTCTTCATACACTTGTCTCCAATGAGAACAGTCAGCAGTGGACTGGAAAATGTTTAACGACTGGCTTTCTAATGGGAGAAAAATATGCCCACAAAATACTTTTAAGTTTAGTCTTCATCATTAATAATTTTTCAAGTCTAGACAATCAACAAAACAGTAACTTGTGCCCTAATTTGTAGCATTTGCTCATTTCCAAAATAAAAATACACACATTGGAAATTTAACTATCAGCTCTGCAGGGAACCAGCACACTGTTGGGTACTAAAACCCACAAGACTTTTCATCTGCCATGTGATATAGCAATAGCTTCCTGATCTTGTATTTTAGTAGCAGGTTTTTCCTACCATTTGTGGATTTTGCATATCTCAGTATTAAAGATTAATCACCCTAACTTTCCAAACTATCACAATTTCACTTGGGGTTATGAGGGGACTTAACTTGTGATTTCATTAGCATGGAGTACTCCATTGAGCAAACAACTCTCTCCCAATGCAGATCAGTATTTTCACTCTTAACTTTTTGTTACAGAGATGTGCCTGGAGCCCTAAAGAGGTAAAGTTATTTACCCAGGATCATACAGTCAGTTTGTGTCAAAGGTGGGACTTAAACCCTTTTCTTCCTGGTTTTGAAGCCAGCTTTTTAATCTATAATGCTATGCTGTTTTTCCATTATCTTCAAAGGATTATAGATTTAGAAGAGCCTTACAGGAAATCTCCTATAAATCTTCATCTATCCTGTGGGTGAGAAAACTGAAGTTAAATGATCCCCCAAAGTTACAAGGAAGTCATCAAAAGAGACAATGTTTAAAAAACTAGTCCCTGGCATATAGTAGGCATTTAATAAATGCTTATTTCTTTTCTTCCTTTTACAATAAATGACAGCTGGGATTTGATCTCAGTTATCGAAATTTCTAATATAGTATTCTTCCTACTATGTAGATATCATTATTCTAACATTGTACCTATCATACCATCCCAATTCTTTCATATATTATATGTCTTAATGAATCAACAAGCATTTATTAATCATTTACTATATGTTAGGCACTGTGCTAAGTGCCAAGGATACAAAAAGGAGCAAAAACTAGCTTCTGTTCTTGAAGAGTTCACAGCATAATGATGGGGACAACATGCACCAAATGAGAGAAAATCACACAGTAAATAGAGCACAGCTCTATCCCCCTGTGTGATCCTGGGCAAGTCACTTAACCCTTATTATCTTTCAGAAGAGAAATTTCACAGAGGGAAGGCAGTGGAATTAAGCTGGATCAGAAATAGCTTCTTAGACTTCCTCTTAAATATGCCCTCTGTTAGTTATCCCTCCTATCCCTTTTAGGTTCTGTCATTTGCAACATTGCAAACAATAATAATCTCTCTTTTCATCATGTCATTGTTTATATAGAAAGAAAAAAAAACCTGTAGTCTAATGTTAATTAACTACTGTAACTTAATTGTAGACAGAGAACAAAATCCAGAACTGAAATAATTTAGAGAGTTTTTTGAGCTGTCTGGCAGAGAGAAGAGCCAAAAAAAGGGGGTTATCCACTCCCCCTGAATCTGTATAAATTCCTTATTATTTCAGATTCAAACAAAGGAATAGAGGCACATTTCCAGATTCCAAATTCCTCATAATGATTTAAAGACTACAGAAGTGAACCTACCTTCTTGAAGGCAATATATACCAACAGCTTGAAGTATAGTCTAGCAATGGACCTTCTGTCACCTGAGGACTAATGAATCCAAATGCATTTTTAAATGCTGACTGTATGCCAGTGCTGGGTTAGATGCTCAGCATATAAAGATAAAAAATATGCAATCCTTGTTCTTATCATATATATCGTATATGTGTGTGAGAGTTTATTTGTATCTTCTCCTATAGAATATAAATTTGAATAGTATATATGCTAATTCTATAAAATAGTATATATACTAGTTCTAAAAATATAAACTTGAGATCTATATATATATATGTGTGTATATATATATATGTACATACATACATAAACATAAAAAATGCATGCTTTTTAGGTGAGGAAGTGGGGGAATTTCTAGGAAAGACAACATAAAAGATGCGGTCTGAACAGAGTTATGAGAGAAATTAAGGATTCTCAGAAGTAGAAGTGAAGTGGACTTAAATGCTAGGCTAGGAAAACAGAAGGGAGACGGAATAAGGAACAGCAAGGCCAGTTTGCCTTGATCTTACAGTGTGGGAGGGGGGGTAATATAAAATAAAGTTTGAAAGCTAATTTAGGGTCAAGTTGTGAAGGGCTTTGAAACTAAACAGGAACTTATATCTAATCTGAGAAGCATGTGGAAACACTGGAATTTATTGAGCAGGATAATAATATGGCCTGAATGTGCTTTTGGAAAATCACATTTGGCAGCCAAGTGGAGAATGGACTGGAGAAGGGGAAAATTTGTATCAGGAAGACCAATTAGGAGGCTATTATGGTTGCTGTTGTTTATCTTTCATTGTCAAATGTAATCATGACAACAGGGAGGTGATATCATGACATGTGAGTGAGTTGGATTAAAATGAGCAAGGGCTATGCAAAGTCACCAGTCTCAATTTCTATTCCAGAACCATCTGGGTCCAGTGGAAAGATGTAAATTAGGATGACTGGAGGTGGTGCTAGATGTAGTGAACATTGCTGTTATCCAGAAAAGAGGCAATGAGAAGCTGAATTAGGATGTTAGTGCCATGTTAGTGGAGATAAGAGTTCAGTGAGATGCCTTTTAGTTAGAAATAACAAAATTTCACAAATGATGGAGTATATGGAATGAGGAAAGAGTGAGGCATCAGAGATGATGTCAAGCCATAAACTTTGGGAATTAGAATGGTGATGGTGACATAGATAAGACTTTTCTAAAGGGAAGTGGGGTTTGGGGAAAAATAAGCTAGATTTACAGTTAAAATAAACGTTCCTCTGAAGTGGTCCCATGTATTTAAATTGGCACTATTTGAAGTAATAATTGTATGAAATATAAATGACTTTCACCTCAATGATTTTACATATATAATGTACATATATATATATATATAGAGAGAGAGAGAGAGTCAAATTCAAATAATGTGCCCACTTCAAAGGATTCGTTGTTTGCATTAATTAAGACCTGATCTAGCTATAATGAATTCATTTTTGATAAGTTGAAGATGCCTAAGAGACATCCTGTTAAAAAAAAAATCAGACAGGTAGTTGGTGATGTATAATAGAGTAGCATTAGAGGCAGCTAGGTGACTGGTAGGTACAGTAGCAAACCTGGAATCAGGAAAAATAGAGTTTAGATATGCTCTCAGACACTTACTAGCTGAGTTCATTGTTTAAATGCCAGGCTGCTTGCAGTCACTTCCCAGGATCACAGCTGCATCTGCTTCCTCTTGCCTCTTGACTTAGCAACTTTCATTATTATGCTAACAGGTGCAGATGTTTCTTAGGCCTTTGGGAATTCAGGAGCTCAGGGCTGAAAAAACAGACATGGGAATCATCTGTATAAGAGTCACAGATGAAACTATGGAAGGATGAATGAAATCACCAAAGCAAAAACTGCCGGCCAAGGACAGAGCTTTTAGGAAACAATATCCCAGAGTCAGGAAGAAGCAGTGCAAAAATAAAGAGAAGAACTAGGAATATAGATAGAAGGGGACCAGGGCTGGGGTCAGGGTATCATAGATCCAGAGCTGGTCACCTGGTGAATTCACCTCATTTTACAAAAGAAGAAATTGACCCCCCGGGGATTTTAAGTTATTTGCCTAATGTCACACACAGGATAATCAGAGGCTGGATTAAAACTAAGATGCTCTACCTTTAGATTTAGTACTCTTTCTGTTGAAACATGCTGCCTCTAAATAGGTAAGGAAGTCCTAGTGATCACAGGGGGTAAAAAGATGGTCATTCACATTAAAGAGGAGTATTCACTGCTATATTAGGGGTAGAATGGATCCAAGTTGCATGGATGAGAAGCAGATAGATGAGGAAAGGAAGGGAGCAAATGGTGACCATTCTCTCTAGAAATCTGATAATGAAAAGGAAGAAAAAGATAAGAAGTAGGGTCAAGTAAAGCTTTATGTTCCCCCCCCCAAAAAAAACCATAGGGGAGAATTATGGGTGATTGTAAGTAGCAGAGAAGGAGCCAGTAGAAGGGAAGAGAGCTTTGAATTCAGGTTCCCTGTGTTCATTTAGATATTAGAGGCTATTCTGAATAAACATCAATAAGTAAATGTAATTCTTCCCCCACAGGCTTACTGAGCAAAAGCTCGACTGATTTCTTGGTTTATTGGGCTCAGATGAATAAATTCATCTTGGTTTCCGTCTCTGTCCGTAAGTTGTTAGCAGATTCTTTACCTTTCTTGGCAACAAAGTGGGAGCTTGTTTGGGTTATAATTAAATAGGATTGCAAGCTGGAATTTCAGTTAAGTGTTTCAAATTTTTGTTCACTGCAATAACAACATGTGACTCTTCACTCACATCCAGGAGGGCGCCAAGAGCAGTCCAATTATGGTGTTTCATCCCAGCTCCTTTTTAGCAGAGCAAACAATGTGGCATAATCTGACATGGTTTGCAAGGCTGCATAGTCACTGTTTCAGTCCCCTTCACCCTGACAGGTTCATGATAAGAGAGTTTTTCATTTAAAATCACAAATGGAAAAAACATTGTTCTAGTCTCAATTGAACAGCCAAGAAGAATTCTAGGGATGAGAATGCTTCTGAATTTCACCTGCCAAGTTGCGTTCTAGGCATTGGTGGGATGAGAGGCAACTAGATCAGACAGGTATAGCCTGGAATAGACTCAGATATGAGAAAGGAATGGATTAGAATCTCATATTTGATACTAGCTATTAAGTTAATAGCTAGTATCAAATATGATACTCTCTCCTGTCCAATTAACCAATAACCTATAAAACTAACCAATAAGCAAGTATTAAGCTTAGTCAATTTGCTAGGCACTGTGCTAGGGTCTGAGGATACAATGACATTGAATGAAATAATCTCAGATTTGATTGTCTGGAGTTTACAGTCTATCTACACTACCATTACCTGTCCCCTACCAGCCTCCCCCATATATACACTATTCCTCAGTCTTCGAACTGCTGTAAAGTCTGTTTAGTCATGTCTAACTCTTTATGATCCCACTTAGGATTTTCTTGTAAAAGTTTCTGGAATGATTTGCTATTTCCTTCTCTAGCTTATTTTTACAGATAAGTAAACTGAGACAAACAGTGTTAACTGACTTACCCAGAGTCACAAAGCTAATAAATGTCTAAGACCAGATTTGAACTCAGAAAGATGAGTCTTTTTGACTCTAAGTCTGCAACTAAACCATCTAGCTACCCTTAATTATAAGGAGTCATTAATAGAATTTGTATAAGGGTGTTTTGTAAACTTTAAGGCACTGGAATAGGAATTAGACTTATACTGGAAAAGGTCTAGGGAACTCCCAGATAAGGAAATTCCTTCTATTAATGCAAATAGATACCTTCTGTGCAATTTATAATTTTAAACACTTGCTCAGAATGGAGGTATCATACTGTGGAACTAGATTAAAATGTAATCAGGGAAATAGTAAACAAAATAAAAGTAAAATAGAAAACCTCACATTAACATTATCTGTGTTCTAGGTCTATATGCTGCCCGAAGGGATCTTTACTTTTGATTTAGGGATCCATATCTATTTGAGTGATATAATTGGGATTGAAAAGTAAAGCCACTGGTAGGAAAATAGAGTGAAGTTTAGTTTGCAACTAGAACTGGGAATTCAATTTGGATCTTTTGGATTCTTTCAGACCAATTCTCTATCTTTTATATAAGGATATATATATATATATATATATATATATATATATGATATACACATATATATTAACTATTAGAGTCTTTCTCCCTATATATGCACACACACACACACACATTAGTCTGTGTGTGTGTGTGTGTGTGTGTATGAAACCTATTGCTAATTAGATTCAGGTATTTTTTTTAATCCAACCTATGATTTCACCATATGAAGAATTATCTAGACTAATGCATATTGGTACCTGATCTTTGAGAGCTGTCTGGGGGCATTAAGAGGTTCAAAAGATCATAGATTAAGAGTTTGATCAGGGTCACATAACCAGTGGCTTTCAAACTCTCATGTTTGTCCTTTATACTTTCAAACTCTCATGTTTATACACTACTTCATGTTGTCTCCGTAACAAAAGTTGAGTATAGAGCATATTTAGAAAATACAACATAGCATCACCATTGCGATCCAGCTGGCTTGCTTCCACCTGATCAATACTTGGTTCTTTGTTCATTATCCATGTATTTAAGATAACCTTGTCCTTGTATTTATAATTATATGGATTGTCTCTCCGATTGCATATAATGGTTTGTTCAATTGTTTCACAATAATTTTTAAATTTTAAGTTTTAAGTGTGCTTTTTTTCCTCATAAGCATTTATTAATCACATAATTTGTGTCAGGCACAGTACTAAGTGCATGGAGAAAACAAAATAGGCAAAAGACAATTCCTATTCTCAAGGAGCTCACAGTCTAATGAGAGTAACAACATGTAAACAACTATGTACAAATAGGCCATATATAGGATAAGTTAGATAATTAACAGAGGAAAAATATTAGCATTAAAGGGATTCAGGAAAGGCTTCTGGTTGTTGGGACTTGAAGGAGGCTAGGTAAGCCAGGACAAAGTTCTTCTAATTATACTGTCTGGCTACAAATCTTGGAATTCCAGTCAATTAATAAATATTTAATGACTTACTGTATGCCAAATATTATGATAAGCTCTAAGGATGTGAAGAAAGGTTAAAAAAAATCTTTTCTCTCAAGGAGGTCAATAGTCTAATTGAGGAAACAACATGCAAACCATTATATAAAAAGAAGCTACATACAAGTTAAATTGGGAATAATCAAGAGAGGCAAGGCTAACTAGAATTAAAGGACATTGGGAAAGAATTCCTGTGGAAAATGAGATTTTCATAGAGAAGCTGAGGGGCAAAGATAAGAAGGAGAACATTACAAGATTGGAGGACAGCCAAAGAAAATTCTCAGAGTTTCCAAAATTTATATTGTTGGCCATCCCAAGGCCAGAAGAGCTATGTATGTCAGGCACAAAGAGCCTGCAATCTATGACCAAACTTAAGAAGTTGAGCAAAAGATATAATCTAATCATAATCAGAGATGTAAATACAAAGAAGAAGGCAAGTTGTTGATGGAATGAGACAGTGAGAGATAAAAGATGGTCATCTGACTGCTTCACTGGCACTGTCACAATGACCGTTGTTCAGTTGTGTCCAATTCTTCGTGACCCCATTTAGGGTTTTCTTGGCCAAGATACTAGAGTGATTTGCATTTCTTTCTCCAGCTCATTTCACAGCTGAGAACACTAAAGCAAATGGATAAAGTAACTTACTAAATAACTGTCTGAGGCTGGATTTGAAATCAGGTCTTCCTGACTGCCCTCTAGCAGCCCATCAGTATAATAAAAAGATTAAAAGGATAGTGGGCAAGCTATCGGGTAGCACCTTTATGCAGTAGTATATGTAGAACAGCACACACAAGAGTGTCCCAGGCAAAAATTGCTAGAATGGGTTTTTGAATGGATATCAAAATAAATGAAATTACAGATCCATTGAATTATTAGGTTATATACCAGACAAAGTGAGATAAAATTGATTTTCTAGTTTATTGTTTTTAAGTATCAAGTATTTTTTAATTAATTGAGCAATTTTAAAAAATGATTTAAAATTATTGGGCAGAGTTGGTTGGGAGAGAAAATTGATTTTTGCACTTTGAAAAAAGTGTGTGTGTGTGTGTGTGTTTGTGTCTGTGGGTGGGATATAGAATCAGGACTCTGAATCTATGATCTCATCAATAATAATGAGTTTCTAGATAAAGACAATCTATCTATCAATGTAGTTCAGCAAAGTCTCTTACTACTCAGTCTTAAGAGCTAGGGATCCCAAGAGTTTTAATGATTTGTTTCCAGGGTTAGCTATATATATAGCTGGTGGATAGAAAAATGAGTCCTAGAGTCACAAAAACTAAAATTTGGCCTCAGATATTTACTAGCTGAGTGACCTTAGGCAAGTGACCCTAAATTTCTTTCTGCCTCAGTTCTCATAAGTGAAAAATGAAGATAACAACACCAATCTCCAAGGGTTGTGAGGATAAAAGGAGATATCGGTAAAGCACTTAGCACAGTGCCTAACACATATAATAAATATATAATTATCCTTCTTTCTCCCTCTTTTCCTTGCTTTCCTCTATCTCTCCTTTTCTCTTTTTTCTCTCTTCTTCCTTTCTCTTTTTCTTTCCCTCTTCTTCCCTTTCTTCCTTCTTCCTTCATCACAGTCACACTATTTTTCAATAGCAAAACTTGAATCGAAGTCTTATTGACTCCAAGGCTAAATTTCTATGTTATGCACTATCCCCTGCTGTCTTTATAAATAAGGAAGGTATAAATAGAGACCAGATAGCACACTTGGTGCCACCTTTATTTGAGATCCAGATGTCTGCCAATCAGTTTAGATTATAAGAGTATGAATTCTAATACATTTTCAAAGTTCTGTGCCTGGTATTTTTGAACATTTCCAGATAACCAAAGCAAAATCATCACTGTGTGAACCCATATTAAAATCAGAGACTTTCAGAGTAAGAAAAGCAAAAAGGGGGTTATGATGATCTCTTGAAAAAGGGCAACTCCCAACAGACAAGGTATCAGTAGAGGAATGAATGCAAACTGCAAACTGCAAACACAGGAATATATAGACTCTAACCAAAACCCCCCACCTTGCCCTCTGACCTTTTCTCCCTTTGGTTGGAGAGTTCTAATTTAACCAGAGACTGAATATGAAACCCAGAACACAAAAAGGAGAGAGAGGAGAGAAATATTTGTTTATCTAAGATAATCTAACACCTAAAGCTGTTGAAGCCACATCTTTATGAGGGGTCTTCACTCAGTTTATCCCATGCAACTATATACAGAATTCAAAATGAAAGAGTTGCAATATTAACTTTATTTTGATGACATTGTTTTAAAATAGCTCTGTTTCTCTAGTCATCCTTCCTCCTTCCAATCTGATTCAGTAGACTAATCTTCCCATTCATGTCTAGAGAGAGGAATTTTGCAAAGAATAAACCTGGATTATCAAAGATGGACAGCTCAGTGATGCAGTAGATAAGAGCACTGGGTCTGGATTAAGATAAACCCCAATTCAAATCTGGTTTTAGATCCTTACTTTAAGATCTTGGGTAAGTTATTTAAACCCTGTTTACCTCAATTTCCTCAACTATAAAATTATAACACACATATGCATAGTGCTTTGCAGTTTGAAAAATCATTTCTTTACTGTAATTTTGTGAAGGAATATAAGCAGTTCCATTTTGCAAATAAACCTAAGTCCTAAGGTAATCGAGTTTGAATTGAGATACATTTGAATACAAGGCCACTATCCCAATACAGGTCTTTTGACTTACCTCAACTAAATCACACTTTACCTCAAACAAATTTGACTGTACCTCAAACCACACAATTAATTTCCAAAAAAACGGCACCATCACCTCAATAAAGACCAATTCTCATGTCTCACTGAGTAAAATCTGATTTTGATCAAAACAGTGGAGAATTTGATCTGTCCCATTCTGATATTAACCTCAACCCTACAGATGCCCTGCAACCTGTCATTATTTGAACTATTAGTGGGACAGGTCACTTTGTAGTTTCACTTAAATGTACTTTACTTGACTTATTAATGTCTGACAGCAATCTGAAGACAACCTAGGGCAATGTTGGTATGCTGTTAATGTAATGCAATGCCATTGGTGTGGGTAATGAAATGTAATTGAAACATAAATCTCAGACTTGTAAAAAAATTGCCATGAGGAGTCTCAATTTTGTTCTTTTTCTTGAAGATGGAGGATACTAGAATAGACAGAACAGAAAGTGCAGGTCAGAAGGCATAAGGGGGTTGGCAGGTCCATGTGAAATTCCCATGCTATATTTTGAACATTGCTTGACCAGCTTCTGTTTCCCAGAAATACAGGACTAGGGCACGGAAGTTCCTGGGATAATAAGAAGACTTTACAAGTCTTCATATATATGTAAAGACTTTACATAAGTCCACAGAGAGTTTTTCTTAAATTTGAGGGACCTCGGTTATACATTATTATTATACATTTATTGTTTTATCTATTTATACATTTATTTATATTTTAATTATTTGTGTTTATATATATTTAAGGTTTTGTTTACATATAAATATAATATATTTATTGTTATATAGTTTTACATTATTTCTCTAAGTACCCTTTAGGATAAGGCCCTATTATTGTGCTAAGGTAGGATTTATATCCTTTCTAGAGCCATGGATCTAAATCTGGAATTTATCTCCTGAATCTAGAATTATCTCCTAAGGTTCTTTCCAGCTGTAAATTTGTATGATTTTATGAAAGTTAAAAATATCTTAAACAATACACTTTTCTACTTTTCTATCCATTGGTTTAATATTTTATCTGGAAAGGGCCCATTCTGTAAATGAGGAAATTGAGATCAGGTGAAGTAAAGAGACTTTTCCTGAGGCAAAAGGACTATTGGGATTTGAACCCGACTTCTCTAATTCCAGAAACAGTATCTTTTCTTATGTGCAATATATTTGTCCACTTGTCCTTTACTAATTTTTCTTCATGTTACAGAATAGTGAGTAGCTATGATTTCTATCATGGCTGACCCTGCTCCTAAAATGAGAATATTGGGTGTGCTTCCTCCCCTACACTTATTGAACCCCCATTCAATTCAATTCAAGGATTGCTGCATCCTTCTGTCTCCCATAAAGATAGCACAGTGCAAATAGATGGAGCATTGGACTTGGTGGCATGAGAAACACAGACTGGAACATATAACTTATAATTTACTACTTTTGTGATTATGGTACAATCATTACCAAATCTCTCTGAGCTTCTCTTCCTCTATCTACAAAGCTAGAATAACAATAACTGTCTCTGAGGATTGCTGGTCTGAGGATAAAAAGAGATAATGCATGTAAAGTACTTTGCTAACCTTAAAGAGCCACATAAATGTCAGCTATTATTATTCAAAGAGAGCTCTGTTCACAGAGGGAGGAATTATGTCTTCCACTAGTTGCTGTGCTAATCATCACTATCAGCAGCATACCTATAGTCTACAAAAAGTATTTTAAGTCTAAAGAATATCATTTTGGCTAATGGTGCAGAATGAGTGCTCTCTGAACATCGAAAGGATCCAAAGTTTGCCTAAGTACCCCTTTCCATCTAAGTAGTTCCCCATTCTCTAGTCTCTGTAATGGGTTTGAGTTTGTAAAATCCAACTGGCAGAGTATTTGTGCTCCTGAGTCTGTACTAGTGATTAATTCACGTTAATCACTGAAAGCCCAGACATATATCCACTGAATTTATCAATCAAAGTTAAACTAGGCTTGAATAAGTACTTAATTATATTGACAAAAGAGTTCATGACCCAAAAATTTAAGAACTCCAGAAATAGATGTTGGTGTTGATGCTATTATTAGTGTTTTAATGATTGCAAGTATTTTCCTC
Source organism: Sarcophilus harrisii (assembly GCF_902635505.1). NCBI lineage: Eukaryota > Metazoa > Chordata > Mammalia > Dasyuromorphia > Dasyuridae > Sarcophilus > Sarcophilus harrisii. The sequence continues at coordinate 48,743,255 of NC_045430.1, forward strand.
AGAGCAATCTTGGAAGGCAAAAAATACAAGTATTAATCAATTTTCTTACATATAATTTTACATATTGGGAAAATGAGGTCCCAAAGAAATTATCTCCTGAAGTTCTTCTCAGCTCTAAATTTGTATGATTTTATGAAAATTACAAATATTTTAAGCAACCTTTTCTACTTTTCTATCCATTAATTTAATATTTTATTTTTCCTCAATTTTATATAAAATAATTTTAGATTTTTTTTTTAATTCTGAGTTTCAAATTCTCTTCCATACTCCCAGTTCCCTTCAGTAAGAAGGGAAGCAAGTTGACATATGTTATATAGGGGTAGTCATGCAAAACAATTTTACTTGTAAATCATGCAATGAAAGAAAATAAAAACAAAAATAAAAATAAATAAAGGAAAAGTATCTTTGATCTTAAGCAACAACATTTATAAAAAATAGGTGAACCCAATTCTACTTAATCACTTTGAAACTTTAATTAATTTCTCTTCAGTTCACTTATAGAGTTCTTACTATTTACAAAGGCACTGAATGAGGTATTCAAATAGAAAGTTGAAGGGAAAGTTTTTTTTTTTTAATTTTAAAACTAACTGCACTTTTCTCCCAGAAACAACCAGTATATGTGCAGAATCTTCTCATACTCTGAAGTTTTCTCACCATTCTCATCATGGAGAAATTACTTGGAGAGTATCTGAATAGAAAGACCTTGAGCTTGAATACCTTATGCTACTTTTTCATAGAACCCTTGATTGACTTTATACTTTTGAGTATGGACATGTCAAAAGTCCTTACACTTAGTCAAGATTGCCTCCTTAATTATGCTGACTCATTAAAGAAAAGAAGCAGCACTCCCCAGAAGCATTAACTGAGCTACCTTCTCTGAGAAAATCCTTGGCTATTCCTCTTGTTGTTTAGTCATTACAGTCAATTCCAACTCTCCGTGATCCCATTTGGGGTTTTCTTGGAGAAAATACTACAGCAATTTCCCATGTTTTTCTCCAACCCATTTTACAGGTGAGGAAAGGCAAATAATGTGAAGTGATTTGCTCAGGATCACACAGCTAGCAAGTGTCTATTCCCAGGGCTCAGAATAATCTCAGAAATATGAAATCTTTAAGGATAGGGTACAAGGAGCCATTTTGGCTTACTGTTGCTAAATGGGGCAAGAGCTAATAGGTCTTGAACCAGGCAGAAATGGAGTATTTCCATAGAGATAGAGAGAGAAAGAAGGAATATGCTACAAAGCAGAAAGACTTAATAATGGTACAGACAGATGTCTATACTGAAAGCTTTAGTCCTAGAGACAATGGAAGTAGTTTATTCCAGATTGCAAGTCAAACTATTAACTTCGTCACCTAAAATTTTGTCTTCTGCCTTATCCTTTCTCCCAGGATCAATAATTTTATGCCTAAAACTGAACTCAGCTTTCTCCCAAGACAACTTCTTTCCTCATGTGTGTTCATAATATCTTGATTTTCTTAGGAACAATAGGCTTGGAAGTTTGGAATCATGTATGAGTCATTCTCCTCCCTCATTACCAAAATGCCTCTTCCATCCATCCATCACTTGATTTTAGTTCTCATTGCTAAAATTCTGGTCTAGGACTTTCAATGCATCCATTTGGACTGTAAAAATAGCCCCTCCCTTCAGTCTCAATCCCCTCTAATGCATTATGCCATGCAGGTGCTAGATTTAGGTAATTCAGGGGAAAGCACACTGGATTTGGAGTTTGGAGGGCTTGGATTCAATCTTCCTTCTGCTACTTAATCTCAATGTTATGAGTAAGATTCCTAACTCTCTTCATTTATAAAATCAGGAGGACTGGCAGAGTTGATCTTTAGAATCTAATTCCTAAATCCTATTAGTCTTATTTTTAAAAGGGTTCAGTTTTCATTCAGCTAGCAAGAAGATGAACTAAGTGGGTGTTTGATTTATAGTCTGGAACTGAGTTCAAATCCTGTCTCAGACACTTGCTAGTTGTGTGATTCTTGGCAAGTCATTTTACCTGCCTTAGTTTCCTTATCTGTAAAATGGGGATAATAACAGCACCTATTGCATATAGTTGTTGTGAGGATCAAGTGCACATCATGGTGCAAACTTTAAGGTGCTATGTAAATGCTGCTACAGCAACTACAACTATTTCCACTACTACTATGACTACTATTATCACAACTACTAATACTGCTACTATGACTATTATTAACACTACTATGACTACTTCTATGACTACTATCACTTCTCCTCCTCACTTCTCATCCTCCTCCTATTACTATTACTACTACAATGGCTACTATTATTATTATTATTGCTACTACTACTACTATAATTTATTGTCACTATATTACTATTTCTATGATGACTACTACTATTATTACATTACTATTACTGTTAATATAACTACTATTATTCCTAGTACTACTACCATAACTATTATTATTATTATTATTATTACTATTACTATTGCTACAACTCCCAGTAATACTATTACTACTATTATGACTACTATTATCATTACTACTACTACTACTACTACTACAACTATTGCAACTGTAATGCTGGAGAAACTGAGGCAAGATAGAGATTAGAGAGTTTTTAATATTTTATTAATTGGAGAGTATAATTGACTGGACAGGACTCTCCTCTCAAAGTATCCAGTCATGAATGTGAGTTCTCAATGACATATATATGTCATTGGCTCAGCTACAGGGGTAGACCAAGGCAGGGGTGGAGTCAGAACATTGAGAGTGGGAAATTTCAGGACCATAAATTTGGTTCTAGCAGGATGGGGGGAAACTGGAAGCCAGAGTCAGGATGTTTGAATAAACAGAAGTAAAGATGTCAATGAGGTATCCCAGATAGTCTTATCTTCTGGAATATTTTAGAGGGATAGTGTCATAAATTCTTGAGGGCAAAAGGAGTTAGGAGCCAAGAAGTCTGATATCCCTTCATCTTGAGTCTCACATTGACAATTTATAACCTTAGAGCAAATAGTCCTCAGTTTTAATGGACCAGAGGGGGGGGGGGGGTTTACAACTAATGGGGATTGAGGCAGAACAGTTAAGGAAACTGAGGTAGAACAATTCAGGGAAACTCAGGACAATTAGGGAAACTAGTGCAGGGAAACTGAGGTAGAACAGTTCAAAGAGACTATGGCATAACACTACTATGATTACTATTGCTATTATTACTGCTACTATAATTATTATCACTACTACTACTATGACTATTATTAATATTGTTACTATTAATATTATTATGACTACTATTACTATCACTATGACTATTACAAATATCATTATTAGTACTATTATGATTACTACTACAGTTAGTTTTGCTTTAATACTATATTTATATTCCTTAAAATCCCCTGCTAAATCATGCAATAATAAAACGGAGAGCTTATGGGGAAAATGGGGGAGCACAATACTAAAAAACTTTATCAATAACATAAAAATTGATGTAGTTTTATACATGTTAAGAGGTTAAGAAATACACAAATGGGAGCGACAGTGCTTCCATCTGCTGCTCTGCCTGCACTTAAGTTCCCACAGCTCAAGACCTGGCAGTGAGGCCCTGGCATGAATGAGATGGGGGGTGGCAGTGGAGAGGGGAGGTGGGAACTGTGAGCAGTCCTTCTTTGTCCACAGCTAGTTCTTCACCAGAAGATACAATAAATATGGCATTTTATCTTGAAAAAGACCTGAAACTTGCTATATTAGTAGTTGTGGGAAGGGGGCTGTAACTTGTGAGTTAGGGAAAGTGAATAAGGGAGGATTGTTACAATTCAGAAGGAAAGTCTCAACATTCCATGTGGGTGAGTGAGACTCATTGTCTGTCTGTCTTTTAGTTTGGTTTAGCTGAGTAAAGTTTCCTGTATTATCATCCTATATTTCAGACAATCTCTAATAAAAAAACCCTCAAATCCTCATGTTGTTAAGTCAGTTTCATTGAAACAAATTTGCATTTTTCAAAGCAAGCTTCTAACAGAATTTACAGCTCATCAGAAAAACTCCTAATTGCTAAACCCAACAAATTACTAGGCCTTTCTCAAAATGGCCTCAGGCTTTCTTCCAGATAACTAGAGATATAAATACAAAGAACTAAACAATTTCCATTCACAGGGAGTTTGTCTGTACTTTTCATTTGGTAAAGAATCTTTTTTGGTCTTGTGGCTATCTCTGTCTTATATTGAACTATTATTCATCTTTTCTATTATTATTTAATCATTTCCATTCTTTAACCTAAAATCTTCAAATTGATTGGTAGTTTTTTTAAAATTAGGGCCTAAATCTTATGCTCCTCTATTTCTTAAGGCCCCTAATTCTTTGTCCTGCCAATAGGTTATTTATTAATTAAAGAAGATTTTTTTTTTTTTTTGCTAGCCTTCCCAAAGGCACTTCTTATCTGAAACCTTCCTTCTTTTTATCCCTAATAGGACTATTAAAGAGCTAGAGTCTTTTCCCTTCAAAACTTTTAAACATATATTTTTCATAGAACTATTTTAATTAGTAATATTTCCTGATGACAATCCAATACTTTGCTCTAGAAAAGTTGTGACAGTTTGGACCAAGGGGAAAAAAAAAAAAGCTTTCATGTTTAGTAGTGCCAAATGTTTAGTAGTAGACCAAATGGTCTATCTCTTTTTCTAGTTAACTGCTGCCAAAATAGTTCTAGCACAATGAAGAAGATGTGAAGATTAAAAATAAACAAACAAGAACTTCCTATATTTTTATTATACTTAGGCACAGATTCAAGTGTCAGGAAAAACAAGCAAAACTAAACTAAAAAACCTGAACAAGGATTGTGCTGACTAATAAGACTTCTTATAGACAGAATTACATCAAGGAGACAGAAAAATCTTACATTTCTTACATATTGTAATCATATATATTCTTTTAGACCATAAAAGTTAAAGAATTATAATTCCATACTCCCTTCAATATCATAAAAGTTGAACAAATTTAATTAAATAGGATTGTGATTTCATATATTGCCTATACACACAAATCTGATTAAACAGACTCCACAGGTAAACTAAGTCAAATTACAAATTAAACCATTTAGTGGATTCACAATGGTGAATTAAGGGAGAAGGGATTCACATGTCCTGAGATGATTCTTTCTTGAGCTTGTATAAGGAATGTTTGAGATTTTAAGAAAGTTATCACAGCCTATGGGAGAGGTTTCAGTCATTTCAATAACCTTCTCACTAGGAAAAATTGCCCTTACTCTCAATAATAAACATCAATAAAAGGAAATCAAAATTTCCCTTAACCCCAGAGATTTAAAGATGAACAATAGGTAAGAAACTACTTGCAAAGACCACTACTGAAGAGGAAGAAATTTGATTGTTTCTGACTTTGGAATTTCATTTAGAATTTGGGAATCAATTTGTTGAATTGAATTGAATTGGAATTGAATCTGCCTAATAGGCACTTTGCAACTAAATAAAAAATAGGCCCATATGTTGGAAAGGGAAGAATATTTGGTGCTGGTTTGGTGGCAATTGCATAAATGAAAATCCATTTACTTAAAATAGGTTCCATAGAGCAGATTTCTTACTAATTTTAGCTGACTTTTGCCTCAGTCCAAATACTGATGTTTTACTGTGTCACAAACTGATCTCCAATAGCTCCTCTATTAAAATCCACAAAGTACATTTTGAATGCTATCCATCATGCCCTCTGACTTTAAGATCAGCAAAAATGATGCTCTATCAGATCTGGTCAGGCAGAGAAATTTATAAATGACAGCTTGTCCCCATGTCCCATGGGCATGGGCATGAGCTGGGACAATATGCTCACTGATCACATGTCTGTGATATGAAAAGACAAAATAATTAATACTCACTTTTATTGAATATTGTACCCATAGAAATTTAGGAATTTTAAATACTTGTAGCTAATTACTGTTAAGTCCCTCTAATAGCATGTATTTTTTTTCCCTTTTCATGAGAAATTATGGTTTTGCTTTAACTTGTGCCTGCTTATAGATAGGTCCAAAAATAGCACAGAAAAAGCAAACAATCTACCTTTCCAAAACTCTCCTAACTTAGTTTCCTTTATTTGTGGGAATCTGGTCATAGGGTGGCAGGAAGGCCCCTCAGTCCCTACTTACAGGTATCAGAGAAGTTGATGATGGCTCCAGATCATTCTCCAAGATTCCTGCATCTGCCCCAGACATATCCAACTGGGGCTGAAATCAAAGTGAGGGGAATAGAGAGTAACCCTTTCCCTCAACTCAAACCCATACATTTTTCATTTGTAATAGGAAAGAATAAACAATCATGCATTAGTTGTAATTACATTATTTTTTCCCCAAATCTTCCCCATTTGGTTAAAATTATCTGTTTCTTAAAATTACAATCTACCTGCTAAGTACTCAGTTTCTTTTATTTATCTTAATTTCCTCTTTCTATTAAATATCTTCTAGAATGAGGAAATTAAGATAAATAAAATCATTTATCAATGATCTATAAATTGGCAAATAAAATTGTTCTTAATCCATCTTTACCTGTCACTCTGCAACATTTAACACTTCTAACCCCTCCACGCTAAATGGGGAGTGTGTCAAAACTGTTTTCTATTGAACCATCTTGATATTCTTTGCTTAATCTATATAATTCCCCCCCCTAAATTTGTATTTTTTCCCCAATATTCTGCCCAGCAGCCTTTTCTCTTGATAGCTTTTCTTGTTGACTCCATCAGTTTTCATGAGTTTAAGTATTCTTTTTATGTAGATGATCAGAGATCTGTTTGTCCAGGCCTGAAATACTCCTGATTGCTAGGCCCCTATCAACAAGTACATTTTGGACATTACAAACTGGACATACAGTTGACATCTCAAATTCAATACTCAAATCTCCCAAAGACATCTCATTATCTCCTCTACCCCAAATCTTCTGAACATCCCCAATGAACATATCATTATCCTTTTTCAACCTCAGTGTCATCCTCAACTAGGCACTCACTTCATATATCTCACCAGTTTCCAAATCTTATATTTTCTTTCTCTAAATTATCTCTCATATTAGTCCCCTTTTCTTTATTAACATAGCCACCAATCTAGTCCCTAGGCTCTAATCATCTCTCTCTTGGGTTGTTATAATGCCATGATAACTTTTTCCTTGTTTTAAGTCTCCCTCTAAGAATTCATCTCCACTGAGTTGCCAAATTGATTTCCCCAAAGCACAGATCTGACCATGTCATTCCTATGTCATTCCCCACATCATAATTTCCAGTGGCTCCCTATTGATTCTAGACTAAAATATTTCAGTTTTATCTCATTTTCTTAAATTTCAATTTAGATTAACAATGTATACACTTATTAGTAGAGTGATGCATTTATCTATAATATATAAGCCAATACACATATATAGGATTGTTTGCCTAACTTTTTTTTCTTTTTTATAATGATAGGAAAGTGTGATTAAAGTGATTTGAAGACCAATACCCTACACCAATAAAATCACAGGTTGTATCCCAAAATAAAATATATAAAAAAGAATCAGATATATTTAGAGTTTGAATCCATTATAATGTGATTTTTCTTAGAAAGAAACCTTCGAAGTGTAATTACATGCAGTATTTAAAAGTCATGTCTGATTAAATTGTGAATTAGACAAAGCAATCAAATTACTCTTATATTAAAATTCTACCTGATGTACTTTCAGTTAGTTTTGTTAAAAATGATAATGTGCTAAATTTTCATCTTTAGTTTCTAGTGTGAGGTCACTGCTCATATCTCAGCATAATCATCTATTTTTAAAATTGCATTCTAAATGTAGTCCCAGGAACGGATTAGGTTATAGAGTGTCATTTGATTAGTTCTTAGCTCTCAGAATAACTGAGCTATCTATTACCCTTCCCAGGCAGTGGTTCCAGGAATTATTTGAAGGAGAAGAAATTGATGATGATAAAAATAAGAAAACACCTGGCTTATTGATTTCTAAATGAGATCCATAAAGAGCACAGAATGACCTCAAAGGTGTTTACTCTGAGTAATTTATATATTTAAATAGTTTATTATCACTTTTCTATACTGCTTAAGTTTTAAATTTTAAATTATGAATAAAGTAAATAAAGCATTTATTGAAGGATTTTCTATGTGCCTAAAAATGGGCAAAATGCTGAGGATATAAATACAAAAGGTACTTTGACCTTCAAGGAAGTTATAGGGGATTGTAACAAAATTAGGTATACAAGCTAACAAGGAGTGCTGGTTTTAGAAATCATAGCAGAGGGTAAGTAGAATCATGGGAAAATTGATATGCCATTTCTGGGAATGATATTGTGATGATGTTGAATTGATTACTATTATCAGAGAAAGAAATGAAAAGTGAGGTTAAAGGTCAAGAAAGGCAGCAGGTTGGCAGCAAGGCAGAAGCATTGTGGTGAGTCTAGATATAGTAAACTCACCAATATGCAAGGCAGGATATCGAGATGAGAAAAAGTTCTTGGTAGCATAATAGGAAGATTATTTATCATATCTTCTCTTAAACAACAATCTTTTTTTTTTTTAAATTCAAAAATTGCAGTGCAAAGGACCTAGGATACTACATGCTGTGACCATGGGAAAATTCTCTCATGGTTTCTGGACTGAGTTTCCTCTTCTGGAAAATGAAGGATTTAAACTAAATGATATTTAAGATTCCTTTCATCTCAGATTACATAATATTGTGAATAATAAAAATGTCTAATTTAATTTCAGTCACAACATCTTAGCTAGGTGGCTAAGTGGTTAGATTGCTGAACCTAGTGGCAGGAAGAATTGAATTCAAATTCTATTTTAGACATTTATTAGTTGTGTGATACTAGGCAAATTAATTACCTTGGTCCACTTTAGTTTCCTCATCTGTAAAATGGCGATACCATGTTCTTCCCAGGAGTGTTATGAGTATAAAAGTTAGATAATATTTTAAAATTATTTTTTTAATACTTAAAGTATTTTTTTAAATGCTAGCTATTATAAAGGAGGGGCAGTGGATAAAGCACCAGATGTGGAGTCAGAAAGACTAATCTTTGTGAGTTCAAATCTGACTTCAGACCTGACTAGCTATGTGATGTAGGCAAGTCATTTGCTTCAGTTTCCTCATCTGTAAAATGAACTGGAAAAGGAAATAGGAAACCACTTCTGTATCTTTGCCAGATAAATCCTACATGGGATTATGGAGAGAGTGGAATATTACTAAAAATGACTCAACAATAATAGTAGCATCCTAGGGTGCATGGAGTAAATGTTGCTCCTGTTACAATACCTTTTTTCTAAAACACAAATAGAAACAGTCAGAGGGACTGAAGAGGCTATGAGTATAAAATAATCCTCCTCCTCAAAACAACAAAGGATTATTAACACCTCTATGTGCATCCTTATCTAGCCTGTCTATGTTGTTATTACCAGATAACTAGTTATAAGTAACAAAGAAACTGAGAGTAAACTCTAAAAGGGTCCCACATAATGTAATTATATCTTTGGTAGTTTATCAATGTTTTTCAGTTTTATGTAGCTCTGTTTATCAGATGTCACTGATCCTGGTGAAGGGTGCTAAGGAAATTTCTGTTAGCTTTGGGAACAGAAAAGTCAACATGAGTATAATTATTACTGAGAGTAGTATATACCCATTTTAATGTGCTGATGCCAAATTAAAAAAAAATAAATCAAGCTTATAGATGTGTTAATATATGGATCTTATTATTTACTATGAAACTTTTGGGAAAGCCTCTGAATAGCTAATGCCAAGATCACACATCATTTTGCAGTGATAATTAAGATATTACATTTATTAATAATATTTATGAGATGTAAACACCCACCTAATTTATTTTATTTTTCATAAACTTCATATTTTAAAAATCAGCTTTGATATAGTCAAGAGAGAAATTATTTGGCATTTATTAAGTACCTACTACATGACAGGCACTATGTTAGGCACTGGGGAGTCCATTAGCTGAGGAATGTGTCTCTTCCTTTGTTCTCTACCAGACTTTGGAGTTGTAGAAGGAGTAGGAACACCAGGTCATTTAACCACATTTTCAAAAAAAAAAATTCTTAGGTTGATTGATTTGTAACTCCCTCTGGGACTCCACATCTCTCAAGCTCAGAAGCTACTGCAGTTTTTCATGTTATTAGATGAAAAGCAAAATTTTAAACATGCATTATTTTATGATTCTTACCATTTTCAGAGAAATTTTTGCCTTGAAAACCTGGTGACAAAACACACAGACTCCCATCAGCTTAGCACACCCAGCTGAAATAAGAGTACCAACTGAAATAATCAAGTAGGAAGAAATGAAGGAAAGCAAAACTCAATTTTCCATCAAATTAATTATATATAGAGAAAAAGCTCAGTTATGACTGTTCAAATGTAACTGAGGAGGTATTCAGTTATAATAGTGGCTCAGCAACTACCACAATTCTTGAGTTTCTGCAGTTTCTGAAGCCACAATTCCTGAGTAATTTGTTGAAAACTCCCTAATTTTACCTGCATTCCTCAAGTAATTGGAACAGTATATATATATATATATATATATATATATATATATATATAATTTTTCCCCTTGAGATATATATATATATATACATACATATATATATATATATATTTTTTTTACAAATGAGCCCCCAAACCCACCACAAGGTGCTTTTTAAAGAGAATTAATCATGTCTTCCACCTTTTTTATTGTTATTCAGCCTGCTCTTTAATTTTTCCCTTGGCAATGCAAGGATACAGTACTTTATATTCAAATACTTGCCAGTGTTCAGAAGAAAAGTATAGATTTCTAAATCTCTCCCTCATATCCACTAACCTGTATCAGAGAGTACCATTTCAAAAGAACTACCTATAACAGGCAAGCTTGGAGGAAAGAAGAAAATGGTTGGCTTTTTGTTTGTTTATTTGGTTTTGGATCAATTTATAAATTGACAAAGTGCCAAAGTTGAATCAGAAGGATGATGTATATGAATGAATTTTAATTGGAGAAGGATCCAAATTGGCAAGGGTACTTTTGTCACCAGGAATTTTCTACACCAAAGAAATTATGAGTCTACATCAAAAATTGTACCTTGATGGGGAACTATGTAGACATTGATAAGTGAAATATCCCAGAATATCTATTTGGAGTCCAGGGGTCCTCAAACTTTTTGTCCCTAAGACTGTTGGAGGGCCAGACTTTAGTAAAAACAAAAACTTTGTTTTGTGGTTTTTAAATAAAGAAACTTCATAGCCCTGGGTGAGGGGGATAAACATCCTCAGCTGCCGCATCTGGCCTGCGGCCGAATTTGAGGACCCCTGATAGACTTTTGCTTGCCTAATTAAATCAAAATTGTGCCTCACCCAAAAATTAATGGCAAGAAATATTATTATTTTAATGCAGTCTTGTGATTTTTATTCATGTAAAACTTCCTCTACCACTCCAATTAGTAACTGGCCCTCAGTTTATACTTCTCAAGAGTTCTCTGTAGCACTTTGAAGTTAAGGCACTTTAGGATCATATATCTTAGACCTGAAAGGGATTTTAAAAGTCACCAAACCTTTCATATTACAAATGAGGAAACTGAGGCCCAGAAAGATTAAGTGAACTAGGATCCTGCTGTCATTGATACAGAGCTGGTCAATCGTCTATGACCCCTAGCTTCTTAAATTGTTCTGGACCCCATAGAAATTATTAAAGGAGTCTGAATCCAGGTGATGGCTAATGGTTCACCTGGCTTTATTACCTGGCATAATTTCCTTGTCTGGGGACATGCCCCAGTATATGATGTCCATTTACCCAGTAGCCACTCAGCTTTGCCAGGATCCTATCCTGACCTGAATAATTCCTAATCATTGGGGATTAGGTGGTCTCCCATTGAATAGTACAGGGAGTGTGGGTCCCCTTTCCAAGTTCACTAATCCAGGGTAAGTAACTCCAGGTGCCTTTGAATACAGCAATCATTAGTAGGCTAACTAATAGGGGTTCATACAGTTCATACAGTTTCTTTGTCACTCAATTGATTATACTTATAACCTTATTAGTCACTTTGGCTATGCCAAAGAAGGAGATCTAGTTCCATGCTTGAATTTTGCTATAGTTTTGCATCTTTGCAATTAAATCAGCTTTTCAAATAAAAAAAATTTATTTTTATTCCTAACACATAGCAACATCAATGTCCATGTCAGTTTATAATTCATAAGATACAAATTTGACAGCCATGTCCTCAGAGAGTTTTTGCCGAAGATTTGTTTTCATCCTTCATAGCTCTTATTAATCTCCTGGGCGTCCAGGATTGTGAAGCAGGTTAAATAAAAAATTGTATCCCTTCCAAGATTTAATTGAATAACCTCAGGGATCTATTTTTTCTGGCAATTTCAGGAGCATAGAATATTCATCTCCCAGGCACAGGCCAATTCTCTAATTGTTTTTCATTGAGGCTTTGCACACCATTTGAGTATATAAGCAACAGTCAATCAATAGGCAATGATTAAGGGACTATGTGCCAAGTACTGTGCTAGATGTCAAGACTATGATAAGTGGCAGAGGTATAGAGACAAAAATTCAAAACATCCTACCTACAGTCTTTCCCTCTACTCACTTTCTATAATATATCTGGACTATAAGTGAAATGGAAGAAGCCCATTGATATATACCACTTGAAAGTTTTGGATAGGAGAGCTCCACAAAAAAGCATAGTTAAATTCTTTTTTTTTTTTTTTTAATTTTCAATAGTATTTTATTTAACTACATAAAGATAGTTTTCAACAATAGTTTGTAAGACTTAGTGTTTTTTCTTCCTCCCTCCTTTACCTTTCCCCTCCTCAAGACAACACATAATTTGATATAAGTTACATATATGCAATTCCTTTATACGTTTAACCCATAATGGATTGCTTGCTGTCTAGAGGAAGGAGGGAGAACACAGAGTTTTGCAAAAGTGAACATTGAAAACTATCTTTGCATGTATTTGAAAAATAAAGCTATTATTAATAAAAAAGAAAAAATTTGCAATTCTTTTAAACACATTTCCATATTTGTCATGTTGTAGAAAAACAATCATACCAAAAGGAAAAAAAAAACATGGGAAAGAAAGAAAGAAACAAAAAGTAAAAATACTGTGTGTCAGTCCATTTTTTCATAGTTCTTTTTCTGGATGCAGATGGCATTTTCCATTCTTAGGGTTAAAAATAACAAAATCCAGAATGATCTTTCTTTCTGAAGTGGTTCTTAGCTTGTGGTCCATGAACCCCTTTCAGTTATATATTTCAGGGGCATCTGTGAGCTTAGATGAAAAATTAAAATTACATCTTTATTTCTACTAATCTCTGGTTCTCTTTGCAATGCTGTGTATTTTATTTTTTTGTATTTAAAAACCTTATTCTGAGAAGGAATCTATAAAGGTCAATGGATATTAATGATCTGAAAAAGGTTAAGAATCCCTCTTTAATCTGGAGAAAAAGGATAATATCCTCTTTTGGTATTTCTTGGGCTATGCTGTAAGATCCCAGCAGTAGTAAACAATAAGCCAATTGCTAAGCTCTAGTGAATATATCAGAAGAATGTTATATCATATATGCAGTAATAACTGGTACATGAAGAACATTCTAAAACACTTCAGAGTCAAAAGAGATGATGCATAGAGATAAGAGGTATAGAGTTTATTCCAGAGATGAAGATGAGTGGTTCCTTAGACTTTTGGAGAAGAACATCCCTCTGCCCTGCTTATACCAAACAAAGAAAAAGATAATTGCCATGTAGCTCTCCCTGTGTCCCTGGTTTTTCAGGATATGGTGTATAATACCAATCAATGTGAAAATCAAATTTTAAAAATAATTACTGATATCTTTGTTTTTATTGCATTTTATTTCTAATATATATATATATATATATATATATATATATATATATATATATATTTTTTTTTTTTTTTTTCCATTTCCCTTTTCCCTAACCAGTGACAGATTTCTTTGGGGGTGGTAGGAGTGGGAGGATAAGAAAGACAAATCTAACCCAAATATCAAGCCAGGTTGACAGTATATTCATAGGTCCAAACTATAGTTTCCCACTTCTGAAAAAAGAAAGAATGTTTACTTTCTCATCCCCTTCTTTGGGGCTAAGCTTGACCATGGAAAAAAATTACATCATTCATTTTTTTCTTTCTACTTTCATTATTATAATAATATGTATATTTTCTGGTCCTGCTTACTTCATCCTGCATCAGTTCATAAGTTTTTCCAATGTGTCTCTAAATTCTTCATATTCATCTTGTATAAGAGTACAAATATTCATTAGTTTCATCTGCCACGAAGGTTTCCAAAATTATTGTTTCAACAACAAGGATTTTTAGAATGGAGAACAATGAGAAGAGGAAATTTTAAATGAGGGTATAGGGATACAGGAAAAGAGAGCATCTGGTGCAGTAGAAGATTGAACTGAAAATAAATGAGCTCATAAGCCTGGCTAGTAAAAGTCTTAGCTTTTAGAGAGTTCTCTAGTGTTGAGAGGATTATTTTCTTGTTTGAATAGAGAGGCAAATGAAAGTAGAAGCAAGAAATCAGTTAAGAGACTGGAGAATGTCATTCCTAAGTTTTGAAAATCATGGAAGATTTCCTTAGAAATATTTGAATTGATTTTATTCTACTAACAGCATGCTAGTTCAAGCCTTTACACCAGTGCTCCTCAAAGTGTAGTCCAAAGAATTGTTGGGGTCTCTGAAACCCTTTCAGAGGGTCTACAAATTCAAAATTATTTTTTATTTCTAATATAGTAAATAGCTATAAATATAACTCATGTGAACAAAAACTCTTTGAACAGATCCTCGATAACTTTTTAACAACATGAAGATACTGAGAACAAAGGTTTGAGAACCACTGCTTTACACTATTGTAGGTCCTCTCTAAATTTATGAACCTCAGATCTAAACATGCTGATCTCCCTCATTTTACCCTTATTCAATTAGATTATATATTGTCAAGACAAACATTCTGGTTCAGTTTCTCCCTGCCAGCCTGGTGGTCTGGTGCTGGAGATAACTGATCCATTTTGGCCACAGGAAATACTTAGATGACTTTGTGTTCTCATCTAGGTATATACCCTAGAATTCATAGTTCTCAAGCTAATCTCTCAAATGAGCCTTTTCCTCCATCCAATGCCCTTTATCTATTACCTTCCTCACCTGTGCCTAAGTTCTTTTTAGTGGCCACCTGGGTGTTATAAATATAAACCAATCCAAAGAGAGTTTCTCTCCACCAGATTCCAGCCCCACATAGAAAAAATTGGTTTGGGTACCACTTCCAGGTCAGAAGAACCATTAAAATTCACAGTTTACTTTGGTATAGTGGATAAGGTTTACAGACTGTTTTCTTCACAATAACCAAGAATCACATCTTTCCAATTAAGTCAGATTTTTTAGTTTATTAAAGCAACACAATGTTCATATTCATTCATAAGATACAACTTTGATTAATTACCCAGTAAGTACAAGCATTGAACCCTTTTAAAAAGGAAAAAGGTTTAGAACATGATAAAGTTTAGAGCAGGAAAGAAAATTATAGGTCATTTACATGTCTTCAATTTTTAAATTTAATTTTTTCCAGTTAACAAGCATTTATCTCCTCTTCCTAGCCACCTCCTCAAGAAATAAGGAGGAATTGGAGGGGGGAATTTTGACAAATATAATTTGTCAATATTTGACCATGTCTAAAAAAGGGTTTCATTCTCCATATTTATTCCATTTTTGTTTTTTATGGTTTCATTTTTATACTGTTGTTGCTATTATATAAAGTTATTTTTCCATTTGGGAGAAGTTAAGTGGCACACTGAATAAAGTGCTGGCCCTGGAGTCAGGAGGCCCTGCATTTAAATCTGGCTTGACATTTACTAGCTGTATGACCTTAAACAAGTCACTTAACCCTGTCTGCTTCAATTTTCTCATCTGTAATAAATAAGCTAGAGAAATAAATGGAAAACCACTCTAATATCTTTGCCAAGAAAACTCCATGTGGGGTCATGAAGAATTAGAAAGACTGAAACAGCTGAACTCTTCATTTTGAAGATGAACAAACTGAGTCCAGGAAAGACAATCATATAGGCCAGATCACACTGGCAAGACAGGTAGTTTGATACAATAGAAAGAAGACTTTTGGTTGTGAATTGTTAGAATATAAAATTAGAAGTCAGGGTTCAAGTCTTGTCTATTTGATCTTGGACAAGTCATTTGAATTTCAGGACCTCATTTTTTTTTTAATCTATAAAATGAGTAATGAGTGAGTTGCATTTAGATTTTGAAGTTTCTTCAATCTCTAGCCTACCTTAAGAACAATTCAATATTCAAAAATGAGGAGAATATAGACCCTTTAACTCTGCCTTAGTTAAATCACAGCTTGTCTTTAAAATGTGGTTTTACTAATTATCGTATTTGATATAGTAGGCCTTCAAAGAGCCTTAATTGGCTAAGTATTTTTGATCTCACTTATTATCATAATTCTACTAACCAGTGGCCTCTGGTCATGGGAAGCTATCTTGCCCCTCAGCAGCTTTCCATGGAACTTTTGTTACTGACTTCTGCCATTTTACCATCTCTTCTATAGTCAATTTGCCTCAAGTCTCTGCTTTGGCAATATCTGACTTGTATTCCTTATAGGACTTTACTGCTCCAGCTCCTGGATATCCATCTGTCCCTACCTACTGTTAGCTCTTTATTCTTTCTTCTGCTTGCTATTTGTCTTCTTCCTCTCTGATCTCAGTCTTATATTCTATTGCTTCCTCTCTTGGCTCCATAATAATATCTAACATTTATAGATAACTTTGGGCAGCTGGGTGGCAAAGTAGGTAGAGTATTAGGCTTGGAGTCAGGAGGATACAGCCTAGCTATTCTATTCATTTAACTTTATTTTCTCTAGAAGAAAATAAAATAGCCAAGCTCTAGAAGAAAATAAAATAGCCAACCACTCTAGTATCTTACAATGAGTTGGACATGATTGAACTACAAGATAGGCTGTTTTAAGGATTGGAACATAAATTACTTTGTGCATTATTTCTTTTTTTGCCTCTTTTTGTATTTCTAGCACTTAACCCAAGAGCTCACACATAAGAGGCACTTATATATTTCCCTAGTGATTGATTTGGTCCTTACAATAACCCTATAAAGGAAATGCTCTAATTATTTCCATCTCACAAATGAGGTAGATAACACTAAGGGACATGCTCTTGGACACTAGTCTTAATATCCTGAGGTAAAATTTGAAGTCAAGTATTTTCTTGACTCCAGCACACATCCACTCAAATCATCAAAGCACTTGAACTGTTTGTTGCTCAAAACCAGTTGGTTCTATAACTATATCTGCTGGTCAAAACCCATCTAGCAGGAGCTACTTGTACCCAAATTTTGTTTATGGTAATATTTCTCCTTCACTCCTCTTTCCTAAAGTCTAAATAGTCTTCTGTAGAACAAAATATAGAAACTTGGGCACTTGTCAAATATTTTATGCATTTTTTTCATCTCTGCAAGGAGCTCTATGCCCCATGGAGCTTAAACAAAGAGTTCTTGGGAAGTAGGAGTGGGAGTGTGGGGAGGTGGGGAACCAATGTTTATACCTCAGCTATTCAGAGCCATGAGTCACAAATCTGTGAATGTGAAAGCTTTTCGTAGTTTCAGTATTGCCATCATTCAATCCAATCCGCCTCCCTCCTTGCACTCCCAGACTGGTTCAAACATCATTTTTTCCTAATACATATTTCCAGTTACCCTCCTTCTGCTGTCAAGGTAAAGCATGGATGGAGTAATCAGTCTATTCTTATTGGAATTGTTCAAGCTTCATATGTAGATTTGTACCCCCCTCCACTGCTTGATTCTAATGAATCATAGTTTGGAAGTGGGGAAGTGGAAGCAATACTTTTTGTCTTTAGTAGCAGAAGTTTCCAGTGTTACTACAGAGCATGTGTCGCCTTGGTGCAGTATCACCCGCTTTACATTTCTAAGTGTAATTTCCATATTTGAAAAGTGAAGCCAATATCAATCAAATGTTAGACTTGCTGAGGGCTTCTTCCTGGCACCAATTTTAACTAAAGCTTCTGCCTCTCTTAGATTCCCTGCCCCCTGGGTCTCCTGCTAATGCTGTGTACTAGCTGCACTTTCATGGTACAAGAAACGTTCAATTAAATAGTCATAACTAGATAAAGTGAGGCTATTTATAACGATATGCACACCCATTCCCCCATCCCTCTCCTTGATCTCCTGGCTTCAATCTGACCTTAGTAATGCTTGCTTACTTATAAGGATTTTTTTTTCTCCTTTAATTTTTTCCTAACACGATTTTGCCTCTATCAATTCTTCTGTGCTGGCTTCCTCCTCTTAACAAAGGGTGATTGTAGAGGTTCTTAGAACTACTTTAATGAATAAATAATGATGATTTCTAATTAGCATATCAATTGTGCCTTTGCAGATGGTACTTCTAAACTCTCCAGGGTGATGGAGAGCCAATTGGCTGGTTCTCTTAAAAAGTCTTAAACCATGTCCTCGAAATCTTGTGCTTAGCAAACTCTTTCTGCTCAGATAGTACAAACTTCACCCTAAGCCCGAGCTGAAGCATTCCATTTGTATCTTAAACACTTAAGTTCTTTGTATCTTAGACATTACTTCTCAAACTGGAAGAGATCTTGGAATCTATTTTGACTGTTCCATTTTGTAAATAAGAAAACAGATTCTGGGGAGGTTAAGTCTTTTTGAAGCAAGATTTTGATAATAATAATAATAATAACTAACATTTATTTAACACTTACTGATATGATTTACTCACCTCCCTGTCAGGAAGAAACTATTATTAGATAATTTTATTATCAGATATTATCAGACTATCTTTATCATTAAAAACTCTTTATCAACCCCCATTGTCTATCCCCCATTTTCTGGGTATCTTCAAGCAACCTTTGAGATATTGATTAGCATATCTTTAGATGGGTCTGGGACCTAGTCTGTCAGGTGCATTTTATCTGGCTCCTTGACCCCTCCCTCTTGAGTTAGTGCCTTTATGCCTGAAAAACCCCTAAGGTTATAATTCCCGAATAAAAAGATCTGCTTATGATGAAGACTTTTGCTAAATTCTTTTCAGGACTAAGCCCACCCTCAGCACTAAGCCCACCATCAGCACTTTTTTTTCCCTCTCTCCCTTTAATGATGCCATTTTCCTTAGTCTAGCTAATTCTGGTTAGTCTAATATGCTGGTCAATGCCTTCCTCCCATTTCAAAGAATATTTCCTTTCTCCTAGTTAATTGTGAGTTCCTCTGGGGAACTACTCTTTTCCTTGCTAACTATGTATATATATATATATTTGTGTATTTTAGGTTTTATTATAGATTTTTAATAGCTTTTTAATTTACAAGTTATATGCATGGGTTATTTTTCAGCATTGACCAATGTAAATCCTTTTGTTCCAACTTTTTCCCTCCTTCCCCCATCTCTTCCCCCAGATGGCAGGTTGACCAATACATGTTAAATATGTTAAAGTATAAGTTAAATACAATATATGTATACATGTCCAAACTAACTATATATTTTCTCAACTGTATTTCATATTTGTCATTCCTGATGACAATTTTACCTCTTATTTTTGTCTGTAACCTATTCCCATAAGAAACCTGCTTTTTTGCCAATAAGAATGTTCATTATAAATTTGTCACATTTTATTTCAAGCTAAAAATTGCTGCTCTAACTCCATCACTTACTATGTGCCAGGCACTGCACTTAGTATTCAACTATTATCTTGTTTGATCCTCACAACAACCTTGGGAGGTAGGTGCCATTATTCCCCATTTTACCAATGAAGAAACTGAGGCAAATAGAGGTTAAGTGATTTGCCCAGGATTACACAGTAAATATCTGAAACTACATTTGAATCCAGATCTCCCTGACTGCAGAGCCAACATTCTACCCACTTTTACCCCTAAGATACCTAAAATACAATAGCACAGTGCAGATCTAGAGATATTTTAGAAGCCATTTATTTCAATTCTCTCTTTGATGAGCAAAGGGAAGATTAGGGCCTCAGAGTGGCAAAAATGGTTAGAGAACCAGGTCTAGAGTCAGGAAAACTCATCTTCCTGAGTTCAAATCTGACCTCAGATGTTTAGTAGTTGTCCCTCATCTGTAAAATGAACTAGAGAAAGAAACAACAAACCATTTTGGTATCTTTGCCAAGAGAACCACAAATGGGAAAGTGAAGTCAGATAACTGAAATGTGAAAATGTGAGGACTGGGAAGATTAAGCCGCTTTCCCAATGGATTTTACAGATAATTACCAACAAATGTCAGATTTAAAACTATTATGAAGCAAGAGACTTTCTTTCCACTCAAGGGTTTGCCTCCCATTGTTATTTTGAGTTGAGATGAGCTCAATGAATAAATTTTAAAAGTCAGCCATTGTGATTTATTAAGTAGCTATTATTTGTCCTCTTAAGTGGAGTACTAAGTGCTAGGGACTTAAAGTTAACAAAGAGAAGAAAGAGTTCTTGGCTTCAAGGAACTTATATTGGTTTGGTGGAGGTGAAAATAGAAGTGAAGAAGTTGCAAGTTTCAGATCAGAATCTTAATTGAAAAAAGAACATTGAGAATTTGGGGTCTTCCATATTGAATGATAATGATAAGATTCAAGTTAAGGCAGAGCTTTAGAGTGATTTACATGGTGAGTGTCATTTACCTAGAATGAAAGAAGGTATTAAACAGGTCATTCAAATAATCAAATAAATATAACACATATGAAGAGTAAATATTGGAAAATACCCATAATTTTAGAGCTAGAAAGAACTTCAGACACATACATTCAGTTCTGAGGACTTTTGTTTAAGAGGGGCATTGATATATTGGAAGATGTCCAAAAGAGGTCAACCATGTGAAGGACCTCAAGTCCATGGCAAGTAGGTAAACTTCAGAATTACAGATTCTAGCTGGATAGAACTTTAGAAGTTATTTAATCCAATGCCCTCAGTTTACAGATAAGGGCATAAGACCCTTGTTTCAATGACTTGCAGTGTCACAATGGTAGTTAAGCAGCACAGGTAAGATTCATAATTACATTCAGTGACTCCAAGTTCAGCCTTTGGTGATGAGATTCTAAATATTGTTTTGGACCAAGAGAGAAACTAAAAAAATTGATCTCTGAAACAAACAGGCAGAAGGTTCTGATAGACATAAATTTAATTCCATGGTCTCACCCTTTGGGGAGGTGGTCAAATCTGATATTCAAGTTATGTTAAATTCCTGAGACCCATCCTCTGTAGAGATCTTCAGCAATTTCATCTTACCATGCTCTGTCAGAAATCCCAATCATGATCCAGGGGATAAATTTTCCCTATAAAATCTAGTTGTGGGCCATCCCATGGTTACTACCTTCCTTTGGGTCATCCTGCCAATGGCACTCTGCCTTGTAATGTCTTTTTCTACCACCATGCCCTGTCATTGCAGATAGTAACTCCCCTAACTCCACTAATGCTTCTTAACCCCACTTCTCCTCCTTACAGCTATTTTAGGATGCTAAGCACTTTTCAAGATTTAGCCTGCCAGCTAAGGGTGTGCCCTAACCTCATGGGGTGCTCCCTCTCTACTGGGTAATTGTGAGTTCCACTGAGGAATTTGTCTTTCATATATTCTCCCAGTTTATTTCATATTTACTATTCTTGGAGTCTATTGTATCCCTTCATTTTCTCTTTAACTTCTTCCCTAAATAAATCTACCTTTTGGCAAAGAGAATGCCCATTGTGAATTCTTCAAATGATTAAACCCCAAATTTTGGTGCCTGCTATCATTTGGTGCTAAGTCCCATATCATAGATCACATCATTTGGTTGGAGTTTATCACATTTTCCTCAGTTATCTGGGCCCAATTATCTCTTTTCTCTCCTATTTATTTATTTATTTATTTATTTTTTGCATATAACTACCCTATGTCCTTACCTTACCCCACATCCTTTCCCTTATGTCCTCACCCTTTCCCCACCCCCTCCCACCAAGATTCTTGCTTTTTTACCTGAAATGAAAGATGCTTTCCTCTAATGGCACCATTCCCCTTAATACCCTTTCCAAATACATTTTTTCAATATTTAGGATATGAAGTATATCCTTTTTATTATTATAGCTTTTTATTTACAAGTTATATGCATGGGTAATTTTACAGCATTGACAATTGCCAAACAAAGACATGAAGGAGGATTTAATAGTAAATTAAGAATAGAGAGCTTAATTGAAATAGGCAATAGGGTGTGTACATACCACCCGTCACCCTCCTCAATAAAGTAACTTCAAATACCTAATAAGAATATGCCAAAAAGAGGAGAAAAGTTGTAACATGGTAAGTGTACTGGAAAGTGCACTTGGACAATCAAAATGTAGCTTAAATAAAGCATTTAGTTTACACCTAAAAGATTTCAGCTAATCCTGACCATTTTGAGCTAGATCTAGTCCTAGATATGCCCAATTAAACTATTTATAACACCCTACAAAACATTTATAAGCCCTAGTATAGGTGATAGAACAGACTAACCTGTAGGCACAATAGAGAAAGTACCGTCAGGGAACATTGAAAGATTCCATCCTATAAGCGACAAAAAGCAAAGATTATACCTTCTACCTTTTGCATAATGACTTAGCTAGTCAAACCAGACAAAAAGAATTAAAGCCCACCTTCTCAAAATTAAGTGAGCTATTGTAGAACAGTTGTCAGAATGAACTCATCTATGCAAAATAGTGAGATGATTTTACAATAGGGGTGAAAAGCCTATCGAACTTAATGATAGCTGGTATCCAATTTTTCTCCTCCTTCCCCCCACCCATCCCCCACATGGCAGGTTAAGCAATACATGTTAAGTATGTTAAAGCATAAATTAAATACAATATTAGTATACATGTCCAAAAAGCTATTTTGCTGTACAAAAAGAATTGGACTTTGAAATAGTGTACAATTAGCCTGTGAAGGAAATCAAAAATGCAGGTGGACAAAAATAGAGGGATTGGAAATTCTATATAGTTGTTCATAATCATCTTCCAGAGTTCTTTCACTGGGTGTAGCTGGTTCAATTCATTACTGCTCTAATGGAACTGATTTGGTTCATCTCATTGTTGAAGATGGCAACGTCCATCAGAATTGATCATCATATAGTATTGTTGTTGAAGTATATAATGATCTCCTAATTCTGCTCATTTCACTTAGCACCAGTTCATGTAAGTTTCTTCAGGCCTTTCTAAAATCATCCTGTTGGTCATTTCTTACAGAACAATAATATTCATATACCACAATTTATTCAGCCATTCTCCAGTTGATGGATATCCATTCAGTTTCCAGGTTCTGGCCACTATAAAGAGGGCTGCCACAAACATTCTTGCACATACAGGTCCCTTTCCCTTCTTTAAAATCTCCTTGGGATATAAGCACAGTAGTAACACTGCTGGATCAAAGGCTATGCACAGTTTGATAACTTTTTGAGCATAGTTCCAAATTCCTCTCAAGAATGGGTGGATGTATTCACAATTCCACCAACAATGTATCAGTGTCCCAGTTTTCCCATATCCCCTCCAATATTCCACATTGTCTTTCCCTATCAGTCTAGCCAATCTGACAGGTGTTGTAGTGATATCTCAGAGTTGTCTTAATTTGCATTTCTCTGATTAATAATGACTTGGAACATCTTTTCATATGGCTAGAAATAGTTTCAATTTCTTTGTCTGAGAATAGTCTGTTCATATCCTTTGACCATTTATCAATTGGAGAATGGTTTGATTTCTTATAAATTAGAGTCAGTTCTCTATATATTTTGGAAATGAGGCCTTTATCAGAACCTTTGACTGTAAAAATGTTTTCCCAGTTTATTGCTTCCCTTCTAATCTTGTCTGCATTAATTTTGTTTGTACAAAAACTTTTCAATTTGATATAATCAAAATTTCCTATTTTGTGATCTCTAATTCTTCTTTGGTCATAAATTCCTTCCTCTTCCACAGGTCTGAGAGGTAAACTATCCTATGTTCCTCTAATTTATTTATAATTTCATTCTTTATGCCTAGATCACGAACCCATTTTGACTTTATCTTGGTGTACAGTGTTAAGTGTGGGTCCATGCCTAGTTTCTGCCATACTAATTTCCAATTTTCCCAGCAATTTTTGTCAAATAGTGAGTTCTGATCCCAAAAATTGGGGTCTTTGGGTTTGTCAAAGACTAGATTATTAAAGTTATTGGCTGTTTTGTCCTTTGAACCTAACCTATTCCATTGATCCAACTAGTCTATTTCTTAGCCAATACAAATGGTTTTGATAACTGCTGCTTTATAATATAGAATTCCCTTGAAATTTGTGACCTTTTGTTTTTCCACATGAACTTTGTTGTTATTTTTTCTAAGTCATTAAAATAGTTTTTTGGGAGTCTGGTATAGCGCTAAATAAATATGTTAGTTTAGGTAGTACTGTCATCTTTATTATATTTGCTCACCTTACCCAAGAGCATTTAATATTTTTCCAGTTGGTTAGATCAGACTTAATTTGTGTGGAAAGTGTTTTGTAATTTTGCTCATAAAGTTTCTGATTTTCCCTTGGCAGATAGATTCCTAAATATTTTAAACTATCAGTAGTTACTTTAAATGGAATTTCTCTTTGTAACTCTAACTGTTGGATTTTGTTAGTGATATATAAGAATGCTGATGATTTATGTGGGTTTCTTTTGTATCCTGCAACTTTGCTAAAGGTGTGGATTATTTCTGATAACTTTTTAGTAGAATCTCTGGGGTTCTCTATATATACCATCATATCATCAGCAAAGAGTGATAATTTGAGTTCCTCATTGCCTACTCTAATTCCTTTAATCTCTTTCTCAACTCTTATTGCCAAAGCTAGCATTTCTAATACAATACTGAATAGTAACAGTGATAGTGGGCAACTTTGTTTCACTTCTGATCTTATTGGGAATGGTTGCAGTTTGTCCCCATTACATATGATGCTTACTGATGGTTTTAAATAGATGCTACTGATTATTTTAAGGAAAAGTCCATTTATTCCTATACTCTCAAGTGTTTTTAATGGGAATAGATGTTGGATTTTATCAAATGTTTTTTCTGCATCTATTGAGATGATCATATGGTTTTTGTTAATTTGATTATTAATGTGGCCAATTATACTGATAGTTTTCCTAACATTGAACCAGCCTTGCATTCCTGGTATAAATCCTACTTGATCATGCTATATTATCCTGGGGATTATTTTCTGCTAATTAATAATATTTTGCTAATATCTTATTTTTAGCATCAATATTCATTAGGGAGATTGGTCTCTAATTTTCTTTCTCTGTTTTCAAGCTACCTGGTTTAGGTATCAGTACCATGTCTGTGTCATAAAAGGAATTTGGTAGGACTCCTTCATTCCCTATTTTTTCAAATAGTTTATATAGCATTGGGGCTAATTTTTCTTTAAATGTTTGGTAGAATTCACATGTAAATCCATCTGGTCCTGGGGATTTTTTCTTAGGGAGTTTACTAATAGCTTGTTCTATTTCTTTTTCTGAAGTGGGACTATTTAAGCAATTTATTTCCTCCTCTGTTAATCTGGGAACCCTATATTTTTGGAGATAATCATCCATTTCACTTAGGTTATCAAATTTATTGTCATAAAGTTGGGCAAAGTAACTCCGTATTATTACTCTAATTTCTTCTTCATTGGTGGAAAGTTCTCCCTTTTCATTTTTAAGGCTAACAATTTGATTTTCCTCTTTCCTTTTTCTAATCAGATTTACCAAAGGCTTATCTATTTTATTGGTTTTTTCATAGAACCAACTCTTAAGTTTTATTTATTAATTCAATAGTTTGTTTTTGTTTTTTTACTTTCAATATTATTAATTTCTCCTTTTAATTTTAGAATTTCAAGTTTACTATTTGATTGGGGGTTTTTAATTTGGTCTTTTTCTAGCTTTTTAACTTACAAGCCCAATTCATTAATCTTCTCTTTCTCTATTTTATTCAAGTAAGTCTCAAAAGATATAAAATTTCCTCTTATTACAGCTTTGGCTCCATCCCACAAATTTTGGTATGATGTCTCATTGTTGTCATTATCTTGAATGAAATTATTAATTGTGTCTATAATTTGCTCTTTCACCCAATCATTCTTTAAGATGAGATTATTTAGTTTCCAATTACTTTTTGGTCTATTTACCCCTAATTTTTGTTGAATTTTGAATTCTGAATTTTCAGAATTTTATCTGAAAATCTGAATAAGATCTGAAAAGAAAACATTTACTATTTCTGCCTTCCTATGTTTAATTTTGAGGTCTTTATGTCCTAATATATGATCAATTTTTGTATATGATCCATGAACTACTGAGAAGAAAGTATACTCCTTTCTGTTGTCATTCAGTTTTCTCCAAAGATTTATCATACCTAATTTTTCTAATATTCTATTTACCTCTTTAATTTCCTTCTTATTTGTTTTGTGGTTTGATTTATCTAATTCTGAGTGTGCAAGGTTGAGATCTCCCACTATTATAGTTTTGCTGTCTATTTCTTCTTGCAACTCTCTTAATTCTCCTTTATGAAGTTAGATGCTATATCACTTGGTGCATATACGCTTCATTGTCTGTGCTACCCTTTAGCAAGATATAGTTTCCTTCCTTATCTCTTTTAATTAGATCAATTTTTGCTTTTTCTTGATCTGAGATAAGGATGGCTACCCCTGCTTTTTTGACTTCACCTGAAGCATAATAGATTCTGCTCCAGCCTTTTACCTTTACTCTCTATGTATCTCCCTGCTTTAAATGTGTTTCCTGTAAACAATATATTGTAGGGTTCTGACTTTTGATCCAATCTACAATCCACCTCCACTTTATGGGAGAGTTCATCCCATTCAAATTTATGGTCAAAATTACTAATTCTGTATTTCCTGCCATCTTATTATCCCCAGATTATGCTTTTCTTTTTCTTGCCCCACCCCCTTAGCTCCTTCCCTAGTATTAAACTTATGGGCCTCACTTGCATTAAGCAGCTCTCCCTCTTTAGCATCCCTTCCTCCTCCCTTTGATTCCCTTCCCCTTTCTTGTACCCTTCCCTTATTATTCCTTTCCTTTTCCCTTTTCCACTCTCACTTTTTAATGAGGTGAGACAAGATTCTCTGTAAAACAAATATGTCAATCGTTTTCTCTTTGAGCCAACTCTGGTCAGAGTAAGATTCACACAATGTTCTTCCCCCTCTCTAAATTCCCTCAGATATGATAGGTTTCCTTTGCCTTTTCATGGGATGTACTTTCCCTTTCTTTAATCTCCCCTTTTCCCTTTTTCTGACACTATCCCTTTCCATTTCTACTTCCCCTTTTTTATGTTACATCAGTAAAATCAAATTATACATGTGGTCTTTATGTGTATCCACAACAGAAATACAGTTCTCAAGAGTTCCTTATACCTTTTTCTGCTTCTCTTGAGTCCTATGGTTGGAGATAAAATTTCTGGTGTAGATCTGATTTTTTCCTTAGAAACAAATGGAACTCATTTGTTTCATTAAATGTTCATCTTCTTCCATGGAAGAAAACACTGAGCTTAGCTGGGTAGTTTATTCTTGGCTGCATTCCAAGTTCTTTTGCCTTTTGGAATATCAGATTCCAGGCCCTTCGATCCTTTAATGTGGAAGCAGCCAGATCTTGAGTGACCCCTTAAAAGTGCCACCTCGGTATTTAAATTGTTTTTTCCTGGCTGCTTGTAATGTTTTTTCCTTAGTCTGATAGTTTTGAAATTTGGTCACAATATTCCTTGGAGTTTTTATTTTGGGGTCTTTTTCAGAAGGTGTTCAATGAATTCTTTCAATGTCTATTTTACCTTCTGATTTTATTACATCTGAGCAATTCTCTTTGATGATTTCCTATAAAATAGTATCTAGGCTTTTTTTTTTTCATCATAATTTTCGGGAAGTCCAATAATCCTCAGATTATCTCTCCTAGATCTATTTTCCAGATATGTTGTTTTTCAAAGTAGATATTTAACATTTTCCCTAATTTATCATTTTTTGGTTTTGCTTTACTGATTCTTGATGTCTCAATGAATTGTTCATTTCTGTTTGTTCAGTTCTGATTTTTAATGAGGGTTTTCTTCATTAGCTTTTTAAATTTCTTTTTATATATGTCCAATTGAGTTTTTAAATGAATTGTTTTGCTCTATGGAGTTTTTTTCCATTTCATTATTATTATTATTTTTTTTTTTTAGTGAGTTATTTTCTTTTTCCAATTCACAAATCCTACTTTCTTGGGAATGCTTTATCTTTTCCAATTCTCAAATCCTACTTTCCTGGGATTTCTTTATCTTTTCCAATTAACAAATTCTGTTTCCCTGCACTTCCTGAGAATTCTTTACCTTTTCCATTTCACATTTCAGGAAGTAGTTACTCTCTTGCATAGCTTCTCTTTCCTTTCCCCATTTTTCCTCTAGTTATCTTTTAAGATTCTTAATAGTCTCTTCTAGGAGAGCCTTTTGTGTTGGGGACCAACAATTATCTGGAGACTGTCTGCTATTAGTCCCCTCAGGGTTGAAAACCTGCTCTCTTTCTGTATAGAATCTATCAATCCTCCTTTTGATTGTTTTACTCATTTTTTTTAAGCCTGTAGGATCTGCCTTCAGGGTCAGGAGGTTATCAGCTTCCTCTACAGAGCAGTGATAGGTATATGGAAGGTAGCTGTCTTGCCAACTGTCTGCAAAGAGCTGCGGGGGTATGGGAGTGCTCTGGGAAAAATTTCCCCACTAAAAGTAACTAGGCCTGGGTTGAGCTGTGGAAGTGCCCTGCAAAGAACCCTGTTGTTCAGATTAGTGACTTCCCTGAGGCTAGAGGCTGAGTAGTGAAAGCATCACTAGCCCAAGCCCAAGCCAAAGCCCACAATGGGACTGTGAGTATTGGCAGTTGTCCAGGGAATAGTCCCACATGGACTAGAAGTGTCTCTGCCCCAGGAAGCACAGTTGTGCTGTGGAAGTTCTACTGCCTCAGGCCAAGCCCCCCACTCTGCAGATTAGAGGCTACCCTGGGCTGCACCCCCCTGCAGTGCAGATTAGTGACTACCCGCTAAAGCCTTGTGCTGCTGATTGCAGCTACACAGCTATGCTGTAGTCTGTGCTCAGTCACTTCTGGTTTTGGGTGGGTATAGCCAGATCTTGTTAGGTTCTGGCGTTTTTAGCGTACCTTTGGCTTTAATTTCTCTGCTGTTCTACTGTTTTACAAGTGGAGCAGAGCAATCAGCCTATGCCAGAGTCACTTCTATAGCTTTTCTAGCCACAGAGGCCATCCCTGCCTCTGGTCTGCTCAGGACTTTAGTCTCTCCTATCTCCCTGCCTGTGCTGATCTGCTCCAGCCCTTCAGGACAAACCTTTCCTGGCAGTCTTCCAGATTATCTTCCACTGGTAAGTTGTTGTACTTCTAATCTTCATGGGTTTTACCAGTCAAGCACTATTTTTAAGGATGAATTTAATAATTGGTCAGAGGGTTTGAGAGTTGCTTAGAAAGTCTCGTGTGCCTTCTCCGCCATCTTGGCTACACCCAAATACATTTACTGTAACATTCTCTCTATCCCTAATTTCCATTTACAGAACTAGAAGGAACCAATCTAGTCTTTGTTCCACTATGCTTTCTTCAGTTGTTTCATTACAATCACTCAGGTACTTTTGAAAATTTCTCAGTGTTAATGAACCTCAGTCTCAGTTTCATTTACAGCTTTCCAAACCCTAGTTCCTACCTATTTTTCCAGTCTACCTGGAAAATACTTCTAGGAAGTATTTCCAGACATGAGGCATACATGTTTTAATATGTATGTTTACATATAACTCTTCTAATTACTTAGGATGACTTAATTACTGAGAATCACTTACTTTTTTAGCTTTCTGATTTTTTTCTGTTTCCTAATCTCCAACCCTGGGTAAACAATGGGATTTGCTTTCTCTTTCTTTTAAATGTTGGAAAAAATCATGATGCTAATAGTGATTTAACTGTTACAAATTCATATAATTTAAGCTTATCATTTCTTTTATTTCACTAATTCCTTATTTCATCTTTGATGATTCCTTATCATTTATTCTTCCCATCTGTCCTAAATCTTCTTCATATTCAATCTTCTAAACCCATTCCTGCCCTCTGTTTTAAGCAGTAATAATTTTCTATTTCACTGATTCATTCCTTCCTTTACACTTCAGAATTCTGCATCTTCATGAATTTTTCTCTTTCCCTCTTGACTAAGAGGATAGCAGCTTTTATTTTTGCCTCCTCTGATCTTTTAATCTCTGCCCTTGATTCCATTCTTTTCATTTTCCACAGTGATCTTCATCCATCCTCCTGTCTTCTGAATCTTCAGCATCTTCCTCTGCAGTGTCTCCTTACTTGCTTAGATAACTTCTAACCTAAGACACAATGAAACCAAAAGCAAAGCCTCTTTGATCCTGATATCCCCTTTATCTCTCATACTGGATGTTCTTTTCATCTCTGAAATTTTCTTGAGTAATCTACTACTACTTCTTCTTCACCTAATCACACTCTGTAACCCTTTGCATTTTGGCTTCTTTTTAAGACCAACAATGATTATTTCACAAGTTAATTGAAAGGATCCCAATCCTTCATTCTCTTTTTTTTCCAGTATTTATCACATTTGATAACTTTGACCACTCACTTTTCAGTTTCTTTAACCTTTTGATTCTGTGACTGGCTTTGTAGTTCTCATCCCATTTCTATTATTACTTTTTGCCTACTTTCATAGGCACCAACCAAACTCTCTTTGAGTACAAAGGGAAGAAGAAGAGAAGAAGGAATGAATATTTATTATCATGTCTTTTAAGTGTCCAAGACTTTGTTGCTATCCACATTACAAATTATAATCTCATTTTATTCTCAGTATTGTTATAATCCCCATTTTATAGTTGAGAAAAATGAGGGAAAAAGAAGTGACCTGCCTAAAGTCACATAGCTGGTATCTGAGGCTGGATTTGAATTCAAGGTTTCCTTTCTCTGGGCATAGCCTTTGAACCCTTTGGGTCACCTATTTTCTGACCTAGTCTACTTTTGTAGACAATAGTGCCTCTTCCCAATTTTCTGTGGCTTTTCTGGACAGAAGGTCCTCGGGGTTCTAGCACAATAGATTAGACACCAGAATTTGAGTCAAGAAGACCTAATTTTCAGTCTGTATGAGAAACTTGGTTGCTGTTTGACAATGAGCAACTCATTTACCTTTCTGTGACACAGATGTGTTTCTCATTTGTAAAATGAATGGATTGAATTCATTGAACTCTATGGTCCTTTTTAGCTCTAAATTTTTGACCCTATTCACATTTTTGATGGGTTTTGTTGCTGTTAAGTGTCTGAGGTTATATTTGAACTCAGGTCCTCCTGACTCCAGAGACAGTGCTCTTTTTATTGTACCTTTGTCTATACTTTTGGCAAAATTCTAACCACACTATTCTGATATTAGCTTTACATGCACTTAAAGCATCTGATGACCTCTTCCAGAAAGCCTAATCCCCCAATTCCCAGAATAATACAGAAACAGGTGCCTCCATACTCTAATGGGCAAGATCCATTTTCCTTGAACTAACAAGTGAGGTGCTGACTGAGAGGAAAATACATATGTAAAAAGACCACTTTGGACTGAACAACTTTTTCCCCTTTGCCATGGTATTAGTCCCTTTTTATTATCAATAAAAATAATTTATTTTAAGTAGTTCCTCATCATGCAAGAAAGTAAGCTTCACATAGATGACTATATATAATTTCTGTGCCAGTCTTTTGAAGAAGGTAGTATATACAAAATTTATCACTGTTTTAAAACTGAGAAAATATGACTTAGAAAGAATTAGTGTGTTTTGCCAAAGGTCACATAACTAATAAGCAGAGCATTTCAGAACTAAACTGATCCTCTGAGTTGGAATACAGAGTTGTTGGATTGTTTTTTTCTCTATATGTCATAATTAACATTGGGATAAATATTAAAGGTACACTGTAAAAGCATCAATGAATATGTGGAAGCAAATTTTTTTTAAAAGAGAGAGAAAGAGCTGGGGTTTGGATGTTGTATTGTAAACATGAGATCCTGGGAATCATATTTCTGCAAATAGCAATACCCTTGGGAATGAAATGGAGAAGTATGGGATAAATATTAGTATAACCAAGTGAATTTAGAATTCAGAATGCTTAGACTGAAAGAATAATGGTCAAGAAGGCGTTCTGATGGAGTGTCCCACAGCTGTGTCTTTAATCCTGTTCTCTTCAACATTTTTATTAATGACAGATGAAAACAAAGATAGCATATTTATTATGTTTCAGATGTTGTAAAACTTGGGAGTAATATCTAAGGCATTGGGTAATAGGATACCAAAAAAATTTCAGCAGGATAGAATGATAGATAGAATAATGAACTCATCTACTGAGATGAAATTTAAGAGGGATAAATATAAAATCCTCTACTTAGGTTCAAGTAACAATTAATCAAGTACAAACCAAAGGAGAAATAACAAGACAGCAATTTTCCTGGAAAAAATACAAGTGTCTAAGAAACAAGCTTAAAGTGTTTTAATGGGATGACACTACAGCCAAAAAATACAAATATCATTTTATTTAGACTTCCTTAGTAGAAAAGTAGAAAATCTAGGTGGATTGAGGTCACACACACACACCCCACCACCATCATCATCAACTTTTGCTTGACCAATCAATCAGTCAATATTCTGTTCATGGTGTAATGAGACTTTCTAGAAAGGATAGAAACAACAAACCAAAAAGTCCAGAGAAGAATGGCCACAAAGATGGGAGATTAGGAGATCTTGTGATAAATGAATCTCCTGCCTAGAGGTGATTAATTAGAAAAGGAGAAAAGTTAGGGAACTATAAGGGCCCTCCTTAGATATTGGTATCAATTGTTGTTCTTGTCCCTAGGGAAAAGAATTAGGAACATTGAATGAAAATCTATAAGAAACAAATTTAGATTCAGTTTAAGGGGAAACTTCTCAATAATTAGAATTGGTCAGAGATAGAATGAGCCACTTCTTGAGGTAGTCTATACTTCTAAGCAAAATTTTCAATAGCTACTTGTTAGATATTGCAGAGCTGCCTGTTAAAATACAGGTATACTCAGTGACCTCTGAGATTTTTCTAATGCTGAGAGTCATCAATGAGTAATGGAAATGAATCTAGAATAGAAAATTTGGTTTAAATATCATTTCATGAGTCTGTTACACAGAATGTCATTTTCTTGTACCTTTCTCATGCTGCTACCCCTGCCATAAATATATGGGCTGGGGTCCTCAGCCTCCTGTTACATTCATGACTCCCTTTCTCCAATGAAACTGAATCTATTCTTATTCTTATCCTCTTCCCTCTTAAGTTGAGCTGCTAATAAATTTATATTAAAATATTTAAGATGGATCATGTCATGTATCTTTTTGATGCCATATACATTATAGTGCCTTCATCCAAGGGAGTGATTAATTGTATACTTTTTGGCACTGTGGCAAGCCACTGAGTATAATATTTTTAGGTAGCGTATACTTTTAAGGAATTCCCTTCAGATTTTAAGGAAATTTAGAAATGAAGGAAGCCTTTAAAGGTCTTTTAATCTATCTCCATCATTATATTCATAAGGAAACTGGGGCCCAAAGCTAGTACTTGACATGGCCATAATCATCTGAGAAGAAACTGGAAGATCTGGGATACCATATTGCCTCCTTATGTAGGTAAACTATGCATGTCCCTTCTGAACAAGGAACAAGAACTAGTCCACTGTTCACAAAGACAAAGTCTCTTCCCACCCAGCAAATTAGATTAGGCTTATGACCCTTTGTTGCAGTTAAAAGAAGTTGAGAAGAAGAGAAGATTTAGTGAGGAAGAAGGCATATGTTCACTCTCTTCTAATATCTGGAAAGAAAAATCAGATTTCTGCTTGACTCCAGAGATAAAAAGTAGCAAGAATTTACAGGGAGACAAATCACATTTTAATATAACAGGAGAGATTTTTCTTTTTCTTTTTCTTTTCTTTTTTTTTTTGCCACTAGAGTTTTCAAACCATGAAATTGGTTACCAGATGTAATAATGAGATTCCAATTACTAAATGTCTTCAAGAAAAAAATGAGTGTTCATTGAATGAATGAATGAAAAGTATTAATTCCTTATGATGTGTCAAGCCAATGATTCAGCTAAAGAGTTGAGGATAAAAAGTAGAAAAGTAGTTTGGCTCCTGCTCTCAAGGAGCTCCCACTCTCAATGGAGGAAAATAACAAATGGAAAAGAATTCATTTCCATGCACAGTACATGGAAAGGTCCAGTAGTACTTAAACTGCATCAACACATCAGATAATACTGAACACTGCCCAAAGACTGAGAGCTATAGAAGGACAGTGAGAACCAACGGACTTTACTATGCCAAGGTAAGACAAAGAATAATGGAATGGAATTCTCCATTCTCTGGTTCTCCATTCTCCTGCAAATATTGTAATTTATGTCTCCTCTTTCATCCAAGTAGTATAAGCCATATCACTTTTCCTCCCCCATTGCCCTCTTAGAAGTGCAGAAAATATTCCTGTTTTAGGTAGAAACATGAATGCAGATGATATCTAAAGATCTCTTTCCAAAGGCTTGAATTGCTGTAATACTCCACAGCAAACACCTTAAAAAGTGAGTTCTTGGATTTTACCCAGTTGCAAACAATAAACTCTCTTAGGGTAGGAATCATGCCCACCCTGTTGGTCCAGAGCCATGACTTCCCATGAAGCCCATGGCAAGCTTCCTTGCTATAGTGAACTGAATCATGGCCCAGTGCAGCTGAACAGATTCCCTGTGGTTTTTCATTATCTAAAACTGTGCCTCCCTTAGTCTGTATGGAGAATTGGGCTGTATGAGGCTAACAGAGAACAACATCAATCCATTTGGTAACACTAAGAGGAAGTTTGATGGGGTATAGAACATTTCTATTACAAAAGCTTAGTGCATTTTACCAGTTTCTTGATTATTGCCTATTTCCAATTAAATTAACCAGTTTTAAACTTCTACTGCCTACTATAACATGAGGCTTTACAAGTGAAATAAGCACACATGTGATAGCTTACTGAGACGTTGTTCTTAGCTTCCTGTATGAAAATGAGTTTCTTTATGTGTTAAAGTTAAACAAAATCCTGTTCATATGTTTTTACATCTGTTCAGGATTTTGTTAGCTTGTAGTCTTGAGGGCTGGAAATAGTAATAAAACTATTTTTAACTTTTTCCCTTATGAGAGATTTTTGTTAAGTATTTTAAATAAAGATTGGAACAGGAGAAATGCATAATTATATTGCTGATGACATATTGCTGGCCAGTACTGTGGAATAGTTGAATCTGTCTTCAGGGATCCTCTTTTTCCCACCTACCACCTCCAATACAATTGCAGTATTCTCTAACACCATGCCTTCAATTTAGGAAAACCTGCCCTCTGCATATTATCTTATTAAAAGCACCTGCAAAATTAACTCATGCTAAACTTTGAACTCTTCCCTCTGCCATGTTTAAGTTTTAAAGAACATCTGAAAATCCTTCAGCCTGAAAGAGTGGAGTTTCATTGTGTTACATTAGGAAGATTGATGAATCTGTTAACATAGAGGTACAAACGCCTGCTTTTATCACCATGTTTGTGACTCTAGAGCAACTACTTAAAGATCATACCACCCACATCCACCACCTCCCTACCACTCTAAGACCAGTGGGGGGGGGGGAAGGGATCTTTAAAGCATTTAGAAAATAATCAGATCATAGATTTAGAATTGGAAGAAACTTTAGATAAATCTAGTGTCATTTTCTTAATTTATAGGTGAGGAAATATAGACCAGAAAATTTCACTTATTTGCCAAGGTTATGTGTAGTGGCAGAGTTAGGATTTAGTATTGAAGATGATGATGAGAAGGTAACTGATATTTATATAATATCTACTATGTGCAAGGTATTGTGCTAAGCACTTTACATATCTTCTCTCATTTGGACCTCATTAAAATATTGGGATATATGGGCTATTATTATTTCCATTTTATAGCTGAGCTAACTGAGGTAAACAAATTAAATGACTTGCCTAGGTTCATACAACTAGTTAATATCTGAAGCAGAATTTGAATCCAGCACTTCCCAAATCCAGGCCCAGCTCTTTTTTTTTTCACCATGCCACTGGATTTCAACTCAGATGCTCTGAGTCTAATGGACATTCTACTTTTTCACCCTACCACATCAATCAAAACTTTGAATAAGTGACTTCTCTAAATCTTGTAGTTAAAATTTATGAGGATTTCAGGTCTTAACAAAAGGTTGGTGAAACAAATATCTAAATCTCTCCAATTGCATTATGTAAAGCCACCTATTCTTCTTTGATTAGTCTTCAAATATTTACTGAACAACTACCAGGCCCTTAGTTTTTGTTAGGAGCTCTAAAAGAGAAAACACATAGTTGATTCAAAGGCCATTTGCATATGAAGTTAAAAAGAATAAACTTAAACCAGCCTATAAAGGGCAGGAACTCTGGAGAAATATACTTAACGCTCAGTATGATTGATTTAATCCTACAACAAAGAGTTAACTCAGTGGAATTGATAAGACAATAGTTATCTAGTTTACCATGGTGATTAATAGTTCTCTAGTTCAGTATGATTGATTTAATCTTAAAACAAGGTGTTAACTCAGTGGAATTAAGAAAATAATTCTCTAGATTACATGTACTTAGTATTTAGTATGACACCCATGATGATATACTTATAATAGAGGATATAAGAGCTAAGAGATTTGGGAAGAGAGACAGACTGGAAGATAAAGATCCTCATATTGGCTATGCTGTCTCCTTCACTTCTCCACTAAGATGAGAGAGATTCCATCATGGACCAGCCTCTGGTAGCTCTCTTGCCTCCTGCATTTCCTCCACTGAAACTAAGACCCATTTGGGAGGGCCTCCAGAAAGCTAGCCAGGCCCTAGGCGAAGGAGACAGACTGTGAAGGAGATAATAAAGACTTTGGACTTTATCCCTGACTATTCTCTTGGTGATTATTTTGCTGAGACCAAGGCTGGTCCTGAGATGACCTCCAGAAAGCTAATCAATAAGAATTAACTAAGTGCCTAATTATTCCAGCTCTGTTATTCCTATGGAAAGTTAGATCATGAATCTTAGCATCCCCATAAGTAATCCAATTCCATGTTCATGTACTCTGAAATTTCTTTATCTTATCATAATTTATTATCTTTCCACCACTCCCTAAGTCTTATGCTTCCTAAACCTTCTATTCTTCATTATTGTGTCCTCCAATCCTGTTGCTTCTCAGCATCTTCCCAGGCCATCAAACCTTTTCTGGGTACAATGTCCTTATTTCCAACTCTTGATCAACTTTATCCTATCTCCTATTCCCCAAAATCACATGCTCCCTTGTTATATATTGCCCATCTCCATTACTGTACTAATACTGCCATCCACCTCCTTTACATGAGCACAACTAAACAAAACTAGAAGAAATCATGAAACCATGTTAAGGGGGAAGAGGGTCCATGAAATATTTATGCTATCTCTTCTGGACTCTCACAAGGGAATCCTTGATTTCTCAAAGGAGTCCTTGTTTCATTCAATACAATAGCTGTTCTAGACCAGAGCTTCTTAAACTTTTCCCACTTGTGACCCCTTTATGCCATCAAAATTTTTATGCCATCAAAATTTTTACATGATCTCAGCTATATAAAATTGGTATACAAATCAAACATTTACTGATAATAATTCATAATTTTTGATACCCACATTTAGCTATGTCATTTAATAATCTGTAAGGATTACAAATCCTACAAGGAACTGAACACCTTGCCTTACATTTCACCTAAAAAATGGAAGTCCATATGCCAAATGCTTTCTCCCCCCCCCCATTTTCATTTCTCATCCTTCTGACATCTTACTCTTCTATCCTTTTCTTCTCTTACCTCATAATGTAAAGGAAACATTTTCCTTGCTTGGACCAACCCCTTTACATGGACCCTTGTTCAGATTCCCTACTGTCTTTTCCATTAGATTGCTCAATGTATCATCCCCATACTCTCTTTCCTAGTTTCTTTCCTGTTGCTTACAAACACAATCCAGTCTTTTCCGTTATTTTAAAAAAACAAACAAACAAACAAAAACCCAATAGACTCTACCATCTCTACTAGCTATCATTTTATATCTCTCCTCCTAGTCTTAGGTAAATTCCTTGAAAAAGCCACCTGAGTTGCCTACTTCTACTTTATCTCTTCTCAATCTCTTAAAAATTGTACTTTCTGGCTGTAAGACCAATGCAAAGTAGGTACATTCTCTTCCTCTCTTCTGCTATGGTTTTAAACAAGTTGATTTTTGATCCCATCATTCAAAGGAGATTGTTCTCTTTGAAAGTTACTGGGGATTTCTTATCTCTCTCTATCTCTCTTTAAATTAATTGATGATTTATTTTTAATACACATTGCTTTATGAATCATGTTGTGAGAAAAAAAATCAGAACTAAAAGGGAAAACCATGGGAGAGGGGGGGAAAACAGAATAAAGAAGTGAACATAGCATGTATTGATTTTCATTCAATTTCCATAGTTCTTTTTCTAGATACAGATGACATTTTCTATCCAAAATCAATTAGGAGTGCCTTGGATCACTGAATCACTAAGAAGAACCAACTTTTGATAGTTGATGATTACATATTCTTGCTGTCACTATATACAATGTATTCCTGGTTCTACTTGTTTCACTCAGCATCACTTCATGTAAATCTTTTCAGGCCTTTCTATAATCAATTTGCTCATCATTTTTCTATAGAATAATAATATTCTATTACATTCATATATCACAACTTTTTCAGTCATTCCCCAGTTGATAGGTATTTACTCATTTTCCAATTCTTTGTTACTACAAAAAGAGCTGCTACAGGCATTTTTGCTTACTCAAACCTACTCTGCTCTTTCTCTATTTCATTCATATAGTTAGAGATATAAAATTTCCCCTAAGAATTGCTTTGGCTGTGCCACTTCGATTTTGGCTTGTCTCATTATTGTAATTTTCTTGGATGAAATTAGGTATTGTTTCTGTGATCTGTTGCTTGACTCACTCATTCTTTACAATTAGATTATTTAATTTCCAATTGGTTTTTAGTCTATCTTTCCCCAGTCCTTTATTGAATATAATTTTTATTGCATTGTGGTCTGAAATAGGAAGCATTTAGCATTTCTGATTTTTTGCATTGTGAGATTTTTATGCCATAATACATGGTAACTTTTTATGTAGGTGTCATATACTGCTGAGAAAAAATTCCTTTCTGGCTCTATTCAGTTTTCTCCAAAGGTCTATCATATGTAGGTTTTCTAGGACCCTATTAACCTCTCTAGTTTCTTTCGTGTTTATTTTGTGATTAGATTTGCCTGGTTTTGAGAGGGGAAGATTGAAAACTAGAATAGTTTTGCTCTCTATTTCTTTCTGTGATTGGCTTAATATATTCTCTAGCAATTTGTATGGTCTACCACTTGATGCATATATTGATAAAGGATACCAATCAAGATGTACTTTCCTTTATTATCTCTTTTAATTAGATCTATTTTTATTTTTGCTTTATCTGAGATCAGAATTGCTACCCCTGTTTGTTTGGTTTTTTTTTTAACATCATCTGAAACATAATAAATTATTTTCCAAACTTTTACGTTTACTCTGAACGTGTCTCTCTGTGTCAAATGTGTTTCTTTTAAACAACATATTGTAGGATTCTGTTCACTTTGCTATTCACTTCTGGGATTTTGTTTGTTTGTTTTACATTCACACATGATTACTAACTTTATATTCCCACCATCCATCCTATTTTCTCCCTAGCACATACTTTTGTTCTCTCCGCATCCTGTCTTTAGTAGTGATTGCGTTTTTTTTTTGACCCATTCCTTACATTACCTTATCTTCTATTACCCCTACAATCTGATGAGTATAAAGTAGTATTTCTAGGTTGTTTTAATTTGCATTTCTTTACTCAATAATGATTTAGAATATTTGATTTCTTCATCAGAAAACTGATTATTCATATCCCTTAATGATTTATCAAGTGGAGAATGACTCACATTATTATAAATTTGACAAAGTTCTTTATATATTTGAGATAGGATACCTTTATCTGAGAAACTATGAATTCCTCCCTCCCAAATATTCTGTTTTCTTTCTAAAGTTGGCTACATTTGTTTTATTTGTAGATAATCTTTTTAATTTAATGTAATTGAAATTATCCCCATTATTAATTCATTTAGTTATCAATGAACATTGTTATTAAACAGCCTATAAACTGATGCTCAGTTTCTTTGGG
Source organism: Sarcophilus harrisii (assembly GCF_902635505.1). Classification (NCBI taxonomy): domain Eukaryota; kingdom Metazoa; phylum Chordata; class Mammalia; order Dasyuromorphia; family Dasyuridae; genus Sarcophilus; species Sarcophilus harrisii. Next base: position 48,783,530 of record NC_045430.1, read on the forward strand.
TAGTTAATTCTTGGTTAATGCTATTCCAGAGGAATATGTCTCTGCTCCTTTATTGTAGAAGCTGCCAGATCCTGGAAAATTCTGATTGTTGCTTCTTGATATTTGGCAGATTGCAGTATTTTTCCCTTGAGATTATAGTTTTGGAGTTTTACAATAATGTTCCTTGGGATTTTCCTTGTAGGATGTCTTTCTGAAGGTAATCAATGGAGTATTTACCCCTCTGTTTCTTTTGTAGAATGCTATCCAGGCTTTTTTGGTCATGGCATTCAGGTAGACTATGATTTTTAACTTGTCTCTTCTGGATCTATTTTCCAGGTCAGCTATTTTTCCAATCAGCTATTTTACATTTTACTTTTTTTTTTTCATTCTTTTTAGTTTGTTTGGCTGATTCTTTGTGTCTCATAGAGTCATTTGCTTCTATTGCCCTGTTCTAGTTTTTAATGTATGATTTTCTTCAGTTAACATTTGTCTCTCTTTTTCCATTTGGTTAATTCTACTTTTGGAAGTGTTATTTTCTTCAATTTTTTTTTTGCATTTGTCTATTTTTATATCTTAAGGTATTGCTTTCCATTTTCAAGCTGGTGATTCTCTCTTGCATACATCTCATTTTTTCTTTTACCTCTCTTATTTGTCTTTTAAAGTCTTTTATGAGCATTTCCAGAAGCCTCTTTGGATTTGGGACCAATTCATATCACTCCGAGATTTCTTCTATGGATATTTTGTCATCCTCTGAGTTAGTGTTTTGATCTTCCCTGTTGCCATAGTAGCTATCTATGGTCAACGTTCTCTTTTGTTTCTAGCTCATTTTCTTTCCTTTTCTTTTGGTATTTCCTCTTTTTTTACTTTGACATTTGAGCTCTGCTCCTGGGGTAAAGGAGGTGCTGTCTCATCCTTCTGGTGCAGCTCTGATCCTTGGCTTTGAGCACATGGGCCCCTTGTGTTTGCAGGGGTTGTTTTGCCTGTTTTTTTTCCCCCAGAAAACAGCCTGATTTCCCAGAATTTTCCTTATGAGCAGGGACTGGAGACTGCCCTACTGACTTGCTCCACTACTGAACCAGACAGAGGGTCTCGATTGCTGATCTGCTGTGATAAAGACCCTTTCCCTGGCTTTCCCAAACTGAGTTGGACTGAACACCCCTATCTCCCTAGTGAGAATGATCTTTCTTGAAGTTTTTCTTGAGCTGGAGAATGTTTTCATTCCATTAGATTCTGTTCAGGGACTTGGTTTCATATGGTTTTCCTCTTTTTAAATTTATTTATTCTGAACTCTAGAAATAATATAAACATTTCCATAATATAGTAGAATAGAAATAAATGATTGCACATGAAACTACAAATACAACATACTATTTCTTTTAAATAAATAATAATTTTTTGAGGTAATATTTTTTCTTCTTTCTCTTTTGCCCTAGAGATGGCTACCATTAGATACAAATACGTATATGTGTCTGTGTACACACAAGCAGGAAAAATCATTCTAGACATATTTCTATTCATTAGTTCTTTCTCTAGAAGCAGATAGTGTCTTCCTTCATGAAATTTTTGTAATTAACTTTGGTAATTATAATAGTCAAAATGGCTCAACCACTCAAAATCATTTTAAAAATAATATTGCCGTTATTTTGTACTGTATCCTCTTCTTTCTGTTTATTTCACTCTATTTTGTGCAAGTCTATACATTTTTTCTAAGGTCATTGAGTCCATTGTCTTTTATAGCACAGTAGTATTCCATCATAATCATATATCAAAACTTATTTAGATATTCCCCAATTGGCAAGCATCCCTGCAATTTCCAGTTTTTTGCCACCACAAAGAAAATTGTTGTAAATATTTTAGAAGATATTAGTTCTTTTCTTTTTTCCCTTATCATCTAGGAAACAGGAGTGATATTGCCGGATCAAAAGATATAGGCTGTTTAATAATAATATTAATTAATAACAAAATGAATTAAATAATAATGTGGACAATTTCAATCACATTAAATTTAAAAAGTTATCTACAAATAAAACAAATATAGCCAAATTTAGAAAGAAAGAACAACATTTGGGAGAGGAGATTCATAGTTTTTCAGCTAAAGATATCCTATCTCAAGTATATAAAGAACTTTGTCAAATTTATAATAATGTGAGTCATTTTCCACTTGATAAATCATTAAGGGATATGAACAATCAGTTTTCCAATGAAGAAATCAAATATATTTATAATCATATAACAATATTCTAAATCATTATTGATTAGAGAAATGCAAATTAAAACAATTTTGAGATACTACTTTATACTCACGAGATTGGCTAAGACAATTGAAGGGGAAAAAAACAAAATGTTGGAGGTGATGTGGAAAAATTGGGACACTCATTCACTATTGGTGGAACTGAGAACTGAGATTTTGGAGAACAATCTGTAATTATGCCCAAAGTATTATTAAACTGCTTGCGCCTCCCTTTCACCCAGTGATTTCTTAATTGCCAAATCTAACAGTACTTTCTCAAATCTCATCCATCTTGGCCTTTCTGCATCTTTTGACAACAAGCATTATCCTTCCTCCCTCATTTCCCCCAGAAGCTTTTTCTTGAATTTATTTTCATAATACTTTTTTCCTCCTACCTGTCTAACTCACCATTCACTTTATGTATGGATCTTCATCCACATAATGACATTATGAATGTCCCTCAAAGCTCTCCCATGGATCCTCCTGTTTATATTCTCTCACTTGGTAATCTGATCCCCTTCTATGAAATTAATCATCTTTTATATGCAGATGATTCATAGATTTATATATTTATCCCTGGTTTCTGGCCTGAGCTCCAGTTCTATGTTGCCCAGTCTGTTGGACATTTTTAATTTAAATGTTCTACTGGCATTTCAAACTCAATTTGTCCAAAACAGAGGTCATTATCTTTCCCCCCCAAAAAAAATCCTTCTTAATTTCCCTATTACTGTCCTGAGTAAAGCTAAAACACATTTTAAAGACTAAGTATCTCTGTAAATGTCAGACTGCCTTTCAAAAAATACTTTTTCCAATTATATGTAAACAATTTTAATATTCTTTTTTTTTTTTTTATAAAATTTTGTTTCAGATTTCCTTCTTCCCTTACCACCTCATTGAGACATCAAGCAATGTGATGTATTTTAAGTACAGTTTTGTGAAACATATTTCCATATAGTCATGTTATAAAAGAAAACACAGATCCACTCCCCCCCCAAAAAAAAAGAAATAAGAAAAGTATGCTTTTCTCTGCATTCAAATTTGATCAATTTTGAGACAGATAGCATTTGTCATCATAAGGCCTTCAGAATTTTCTTAAATCATTGTGTTTCTGAGAATAGCTAAGTCAGCGTACCTTCTTTAAATGCATTCTACTTCCAATTTTCTTCAGTCACTCACTTGTTATTCAGTGAAAAACTCTTTTGACTATAAACATTTAATGTATTTAAACTTATTTGCTAGGAACTGGGAGAGAGAATTTGTTTTTCCAAATTTTTGAACAAACTTTGTACTTATGGAACTTATAGTTAGCAGGAGGATGAGCCACAACTATAATGGTATTATAGAAGTAGTAACTGTAAGGTTTGACAACTGAGTAGGAGCAGGTCTAAAACAGGATGGATCATTTGCTGGTAACAAATTATATTGAATGTAGTAGATGATAATTAAATAATTGTCAAATTGAATTATCCATACTTAGTCAAGTGTCTCTATTTACTAAGCATATGTATTCCTTTGCAAGTGCATTGGTGTCAGATTCAAACTCAAAAATCCCGTTATCGATTACATGCTATAGTGTGCTAGATTGACACTGGAAATACAGAAATAATATAAAACACAAAATATTGTCAGACATATTCCTTGTCTTCAATGACCTCAAGTTTTAGTTAAAAGATATGAGATATGGATATGTGTAAGTAATTTTTAAAGAAAATCACCAGATTCATGGGGCTCACTTGGCATTTCCAAAACAATTAATTAATACTAGTGTAGAGGGAAAAGACAAAAAGTAGTCATAGACATTACTCTCATGAGTGGGCTTACTTATATTGCTCTCTGAAGTCAAAAGTAAGCTATAAACATTTAAAATGGCCATTGGGAGGTAGGTAAAAACAAATCATTGTAACCTTTAATAAAAATTACATAATTACTGCCAAATGACCAAAAAAAAATCCTTAAATATGCTGAGTATAGAATTGGTCCTTAGTTTCCATATTTTCATACTCACTAAAGTTCATTGTACAATGAATGAAGTAGGTATTTAATAAATGTTTATTTAGTAAATGAGTGACTTCAGTCCATAACCGAAAGCACTGAAATTAAAAACTAAAGCAAGAGGGAGAGAAGAACAAAATAGATATTAGATAGATCTATAGGATGACTATAGTTTAAATGATTGACTAGATCCTGCAGGTAAAAGAATTCTATATTCTAAACCCTTACACATAAATTAAATGATAGTATTAGATCAGTTTGATATAGGAATAGAAAAAATTGATAATGTAAAATATTATTTGTCCCATCTTTTAAAAATTCATTGGGTTTTGACAGTGAAGCAGTGTGGGAGATTATGTAAAAATAGATGAGCTTTAGTAAATTAGACTGTTTCAACTGTATTTGTTTTAAAATAATTATAGTTTCCTCATTTTCTCAGCTAACTTAACAATACTTCACTAGAGTGTTAAGTTAATCAGTTTATAATAATATGAATAATAAAGATAATAAAGGAAAAAATAAAGAGTGATATCAGTGAAGTGTTTTTAAAAGTGGGACACAGAAAGGAAAAGAAGGAGGTCTAGACGGCAACATACAGGTGAGAGCTTTGGAATGTTGGATATATTATATACTAAAAAAAGAATATAATGCTTATTTTTGTTTTCTGTAAGTTGAAATGCTACTATTTGTTGATATTTATCAAGGTCAGAATGCCAAGTTTGTTAATATTAAAATTCATAATAAAATTAGCTAGTCCACTGATAGTAAACTTCTCTAGAAATATATGTGGGCATATGTATGTGTATATATATATATATATAATTACAATGTATGTATACATGTTTATATGACATATTGATATTATATATGTAATTAATAACAGTCATATTAAACATATAAGCATATGTTTAATGTATAATTACAACTTTTTATATATGTGTGTATGTGAGCATGTATGTTACAGTTAGGTGGCACAATGGATGAAGTGCATGGCCTGTTGGAGTCAGGAAGAGTCATTTTATTGAGTTCAAATTCAGCCTCAGATATTTATTATGGATGATCCTGGGCAAGTTACTTAATCCTGTTTGTCACAATTTCCTTTTTTTGTAAAATGAACTGGAGAAGGAAATGTCAAAACACTCTATAATCTTGATCAAGAAAAACCCCAAATGGAGACATGAAGAATTAGATATGACTGAAAAATAATTGAGCCACAATACATATGTAACCATATGTTTAGTTGTTTTTTTTGTTTGTTTTCTTGGTTTTGTTTGTTTTTTCCATCTATCCAAGTCAGAGTGTCAGGAGTAATTTATTTAACCTCTTTTTCTTAAAAAAAAAATGATTCTAACCCTTATTTTATAGATGAGAAACACAGAGAAATCAGTCATCAAGTCAGTCAGCAAACATTTATTGAGGGCTATTGTGTCCTGCACCGTGTCAAAGATGGAACGTATTCTCAAGTAGCTCACAGTTTAAGTGTGGGAGATTCATTTATATAACTATGTAGAAATAAGATGTGTAGTATGAATTGGAAATAATCATCAGAGGGAAGGTATTGAGGAGTTTGTAAATAAGAGGAATAGGTAAAGTAATATTGGAAGGGGAGGCTATAAGTAAAACTATGAAGACCTTTTTTGTCTTGGGAATGGCTTAAACTGCATTTTGAAAGAAGCTAAGAATTCTAAGAGGCAGAGGCAAGGAGGGAGCTTATTGCATTGGAGGAGGACTCATCTATTTAAAACTCAGCTACTCATATCTATTTAATTAAACTTTATGGTTTATGTAGGTTTGGGCATGATAGTAAATAGGATGTTTATTATTTAAAGATGCACCAGACAAATTTCTGTTTATCAAGACATCTCAAAAGTTAAATACCATGTGGTGCTTAAAGCTTTGGGACTTCAAAAACCAAACCCCTAGCAGTCAAGCATGAATGATGAAGGGAGTATAAGAGGATCCATTAGTAACATGACCACCGGTTCTGTTCACTGTGTACCTACAGAGTGTGGAAGGGGAACATCATGAGAAGGCAGTGGAACTGCTCAAAGCAGCTAAAGAAAGTGTCAAACTGGTGGTCCGCTACACACCCAAAGTGCTAGAAGAGATGGAGGCTCGCTTTGAGAAGCTCCGGACTGCTAGGCGCCGACAGCAACAGCAGCTGCTGATTCAGCAGCAACAGCAACAGCAGCAGCAGCAGCAGACACAGCAAAACCACATGTCCTAGGTGAGCACCATCTTGGCTTCCTAGGCAAAGAAGGACTTCTGGTACAGGATAATAAACTGCATGGTTAGAAGGGGAAAATTCTCACTTAAGTAAATGAACATTTGTTTGTTTATTTGTGCATTCAGCTCATCTCTCAACATGTGTGTGCTACCTTCTGATAGAACATTAGTCTATAACATTTTTTTAATTGCTTTATTCAACAAGCATTTTTAAGCTCTGGTTCTTTATTGATACTGAGAAATCCATAGGGAGGAAACTCCATCTAGTTGCATAGTTGAAAATTCTTAGAGCAGTGTTTCTCAAACTTTTGTTTTCAGTATCTTTATCCTATTAAAAATTATTGAGGATCTCTCCAAAGCGTTTTTTGTTTATCTGGATTATATTTATAGACATTTACCATATTGGAAATAAAAACTATTTTTGAATTTGTAGATCCTCTAAAAGGGTTTCAGAGATCCCCAGGATTCTCCAGAGCATACTTTGAGAACCACTGCCTTAGAGAATTGCCTAGAATACTTAGAGACTTGGTGACAGAGCCAGGAAATGTTGGGGAAATGTCATACTGACTTCGAGACCTAACAGTGCTTTTCAGGTACCCAGGATAGAAAAAAAAAAAAAAAAACCATCTCTCGAGGAATGAACATTCTATGGAGTAGGAAGCATAATGCAAAAATAAGTCAACATACACAAAACCCTCACCTTGATGGGGTCAGAAAAGGGGGCACCAATAGCTCCATAAAAGGGAGGATTAGGAGAAGCATTGCTCTAAGTGGCTATTTGTGTATCCTTTGGTAAAGCAGTGCTCCAATGAGGAAAAAATACAATGACAACTCCTAATTGACCTTCAGAGTCAATGCTGTGGCTCCATCTCATTGTGTGCTTTGGGTATAGAAGAAAAATAATAACAACTAGCATTTATATAAATTTTTGAGTCTTTACAAAGCATTTGATATAGGTAATCTCACTTGATTTTGTAACAATCCAACAAGGGAAGTGCTATTATCATCCCCATTTTAAAAACAAAAAATCTAAGGCTCAGAGATAGATTATTAATTGCCCAAGATCTCATAGCTAGTTTCTGAGGCAAGATTTGAATTCAGTTCAGCACTCTGTCTTCTGTGTCCCTTAGAGCTGAATCCTATTTTAATGGGTTCTAAAATGATTCTGCCTTGAAACAAGAATATTAGAGCCATTGTGGCCCAAGGGGTAAGAATATATTGACAGCCAGAAGGTTCATGCTGACTGCTGACTATCTTTTCATTTAAAAACTGAAATGGAGACCCAGAGAGACTGAGTTTTTCTAGATCACATAGAATATAACAGTAATGGAACTTGAACCCAGATCTTATAATTTTAAATAGAGTACTCATTAGCTTTGAATCAGGAAAACCTGAGATAAAATTCTGTATCTGATCCATCTAGGCTGTATTGCAAATCCTTTATATAAATCCCTTGGGAAACAGGAGTTTCTAGAAGGAAAAAAGAGAAAAGAAGAAAAGGAAAGGAAGAGGAAAGGAAGAAGAAGAGAGGAGGGGAGAGGGAAAGAAAGAGGAAAGGGAAAAGGAAGGGAAGAAAAGGAAAAAAAGGAAAGAAAAAAATGGAAAAGAAAGGAGAAAAGAGGAAAATGATTTATATTGAGTTTCCATTTAATGTTGAAGAAATTTAAAATCCAACATTTTATGAGAATCTGTGCAAAAGGTGAGTAAACCATCTGGTAGCTCCATTGTTTCCATTTTAAAAAATAAAGACTTCAGTAGGTCCTAAGGTTAGAGAGTTCCATAAGTATTTCACTTCTCCAAGAAACTTTTAAATCTTATTTCAATGTATTTTTTCAAAAACATCATATAAGACAGGGTATTCTGATATTGCCAGAATGAAACACATGGATATATATGTGTGTATGTATATATAGCTGTCATACTATATTTACCTTTATTTATTTAGTATTTTATGATGACATGTGAAACCAGTTAACATTTTCCCAAGGACTGCCCCTTTATGATAATATTTTATTTCTCTGCTACCCATTCTTTATTTAAACATGATAGGATAGTGACTGCTTTAGCCAAATCACAATTTTATCATCAAGTCATACTAATTTTATACCATTTGATGAATCTGAGAATCAGGAGGTTGGTATTGCATGTCTGAGCTCTTGTCAATAGGTACAACCTTTTTTGGAAAGCAAAAAAATAAGTGGATAATGTGTTTATACCATTTGGCCCAGAAATTGTATTACTAGGCTTATACCCCTAAGGAGATAACCAATAGAAAATAAAGGCTCCATATAGATTAAATATTTTAGTAATACTTTTTTTTCTGAAAAATTTGATTTTTTTTTAATAAAAAAGGTCCATGCTCCAATTAAATTTAAAACTATTGAAATATCCATTGACAGTTTCTCAAATGGCTTTGTAGATATTTTAACATTGCTCAGAATTATAATAATGCTTTTAGCAATACTTTTTGTAGGAGCAAAGTAAACAGAGTAAATGTCCATCTGTTTGGAAGATGACTAAGCAAATTATGATATATGAATAAAATGGAATACGATTATTCAGTAAGATGTTTTTAAAAAAATAATATACACAGAAAAGCATGTAAAGAATTCCATGAGCTGATGAAAAGTGACATAGTTCCAAGAAAACAATATGTATAATGATTACAATCATGCAATCATCAAATACAGCCATAAAACAATGGAAAATGAAGTTAACAAATTGCAAAGCAATGTGACTCCAAAGAAGAGGTATTATAATATACACCCTCTGCCTTTTGCAGAGGTACATATATTTGAGAGGTGGATAGGTTCACAGATGTGAGACATTGCCTATAGCATCAGAATTTTTTGTACATTTTATTTAGTTTTGCTGACTATTTTTCTCTTTCTCTTTTTTTTTTAAACTTCTCTTATAAATTATGGTCCTTTAGTGGGGGAGGGGAAGAGAAAAAGAGTGGGGAAAAATAGAGAGACATAGGAAATTTAGGTGAGGTAAAATCAAAATATATAAATAAAAATCCATTTTTTAAAAAAACCCATAAAAACAAAGTCCTAAGTCTGCTACTCTTATGAATCTATTCACACTAGTGCTCTGATTTGCTCATACTCTATTCTTCAGTCCATATTTTCATGGCTCTTTGTTTTGCCCATTTCAAGAATAATGGAATTCAGAACTGCTAGTCATGCAGAGTCTTGGGATTCTTTCATCACTGTGCCTAGGTGTTAGAATTGTTCTGTGAATCAGGTGCTAGAATACAGTAGTCTCTACTGCCTGCAATATAGAGTTAAACAATGTGTCTACATTTTGCAGCTCAAAACTTGTTTTCCCATCATTTGTAAATCAATCTTGGTCTTAGTGAATTTGTAGGGATACAATAGGTCTCCCTAAGTTAGAAACAGAGACTAGATGACTACTTGTTGCATATGTTAAAATAGAGATTTATCTGAGGCATGGGTCAGATTTAGATCACTCCTGGGATCCACCAAATCTTCTATATTTTTATATTTGATTTTTTTTAAATTTTTATCCTCAACCACTCACACTGAATTGCACCTTCTCAGCATCTACTGTCACATTCCTCCAATCACACTCTTTCTCATTATAGACTTATGCTACCACTATCTCATCATCTTGCTCCCCTCACTTCACAGTTACTAAGTGTTTGAGACATCTTTGAGTTGAAGTCTTCCTGAGTGAAATCCCAGGGCTCTATCCAATCTATCAGCTATCACCTCTAGGTAGCTGAGGATGGCAAGGGATTTGTGTTAGGGAAAACAGCTCTCTAAGTAATATCAGAAACTAGCAAAGGAGGTGAGAGATAAGGAGCTAGCCCAGATAAGATACCCAATAGCCCAGATATCTACAAACAGATTTGGTTTAAAAAACAGAGACTAGGCAAACCAATATTTCAAAATAAAGCCAGCTCCAACATTTGAGTGCTTGAAGCCAGTTTTTGTCTGTGGCCTGCAGAGCACAGACAGAACCAATTAGAATGAATCACTGCATAGGAAGACAAGGGTAGAACTGATAGCCACAACTGGAGAAAGAGTCAACTTAATGCTTAGGCACCAATGCCAAAAGATGTTCAAGATCAATTTAATCAACAGACTGGAGTCTGTTATCAATACAACAAAGGCCTGATTAATTCCTGATTAAAGACTATGAAAAGAGAGTTAGAGATGAGCATTGGGCCACTACAAAATGAAGACAGGGATTAATTCAGAGGTTCACCCCAATCAGATTGGCAGTGACAGCAGCGCCATTCAAATTACAGAGAAGACCTATGTAATCGTTTAACAACCTGGTGTAGCTTGGCCCAATAATAGAATCCTGTACTAAGACATGGAACTAAAAATATGAGTAAACATAAGAAAATACTGAATATAATGAAGAAAAATCTAAGAAGTAAAGCCCATAAAAGAATCACCTCACAATAAATAATCAGTGGGATATCAGAGTGGGGAAAATGACTTCATCACAAAGACTATAAGAGTAAAAATGAAGCAAGGGACAAAATAAAAATTTTGGAGGAAATCATTGAAAGGAGAATCCACACCCAAGTGGTGGACTCCTTGAACTAGCACAAACAATTCAAAGACTCCATGAGACAAAGAATATTAGAACAAAATGACACAATAAGAAAAAATGAAGAAAATTGAAGCTATATTCTCATTGGATCATAGATGGAGAGTTAGAAGTAACTTGGAGCCTATCTAGTTCAATGTATCCTTTTTTATTGATGAGGAAACCCATGTATGGACAACTTAAATAGATTCAGGAACTGTTACAGGTGAGACTTAAATCCGGGTTTTCTTGATTCCAAGACCAATTTTACATCTACTGTATTAGTAGAGGAGAGATAATTTTTAAAAACTCAAACTCCTAGAAAACTATGGTCAAACAACAACAACAACAACAAAAACTTGAATATTATATTTTAAGAAGTGATCAAATAAAACTGACATATTGGTAACAAAAGTCAAAGTAAAAATAAAAAGAATCAATTTCTCCCCTGAAAGGAATTCCAAACCTTCACTAATATGATAGACAAAAAATCTAAGGTTTTTAAGTCAAAGATGCAAAGACCAAAAAGGCCAAAAATACCAAGTAATTAATCAGGATCAACCAAGAGTTGGGTAGAGAAAAGGGGAATAGGAGAAGGGGTTCATAAGGAAAGCAGAGACAGGGAGGAAATGATCGTAACCAAAATAAACCTTAATTTCAAAAAAATTAATCATGGGGTAGAGAATAGGGGGCAGAAAGGATAATGTAAAAAAAAGGAAAACGTGTAATCACCAATAGTTAGCTAGGATGATGAAGAGAAAAGGAGTAGAGGAGAAAAAATATATAACTTTAATTACAGATTACTAAGGCTTATACAATTTTCTTCTTTTTCTTTCTCCGGGTATGCAAAGAGAGAGAGGGAAAATATAACCGACTATTGGGTAGTTAGGTAGTGAAGTGGGTAAGAGTGCAGTACTTGGAATCAGAAGACTGGAGTTTATATCTGACCTCTGATATTCACTAGTTGTGTGATACTTGACAAGTCACTTGACCACTCTCAAATTCATTTTCTTTATCTACAAAATAGGGATAATAATAGGATGTACTTCACAGAGTTGTTGTGAGGATCAAGTAATTTTGCAAATATTAAAATGCCATGTAAGTCCTAGTTGTTATTATTATATGGTGATGAGAAAATATACTTACAATCATGAGTGAATAGGAATGGGATGAATTCAACCAAAAAAAGGAAAAGTATGGATTAGAAAAAGAATTCAACATGATGTTGTTTATAAGAAAAATACTTAAAACATAAAGGTTCACACAGTTAAAATAAGGGGTTGGCATAGAATTTATTATGTTTCAGGAAAATTTTAAAAATAAAGAGGTATTGAGGCAACAATCATTCTCTTACAAAAGGCAAAAATGAAGGGGGTGGTAAAAAAGATAAGAAAAACTATATTTGGCTTAAAAAGCATCAGAGAAAATAGAATGACTTCCATTGTTAAAATACATGCAATGAATGGTATATCATCTGAACTCTTAAATGTTAATCAAATTAAAAGCATTAGTGAATAAGTTACAGGACTCAGAGTTATGAAGAGTTGGGTTCAAATTTTACTTATCGCTAAGAACCTCTTTGTTCCTTACTTTTCTTATCTGCTTTAAATTGTTAATTTATGATACCATGAAAGGACAGCAAAATTATATTTGGCTACTTTAATGTGTCCCCTTTAAAGCTAGAAGTAAGTAGAAAAATAGAAGAAATTAAAGATCTGTATAGAATTTTCAAAAGCTAGATGATAGTTTTCTAGTGATTAGGGTTATACCTCTTCTTAACTGCAAAGCTCGCCTTTACATAAAATGACCATGTTATTAAGCATTAAAAAACTCATAAATACAGAAAAACAGAAATATTAAATAACTCTTTGCTGACCACACTGCAAAATAATTATAAACCCCCAAAGATATCGAAAATATTTAAAATTTAAAGAAATTACTTGAGACTACTAATAAAATAAGTAGTAAACAAAATGAGGAAAAAACTAAACAAAATTGAAATTCTTGTGGATCTGACTTTTAGGACAAAATTAATAAAACAGATCATTTAAAAATCTGATCTCCCCCCCAAAAAAGACAGATACAAATAAAATTGTCAAATTAATTAAAATTAAAAAGAAATAACAGCAAACAAAAAAGAAATAAAGATGTTTTACATGGTTATATGCCAATAAAGATGATGCTTTAAATAAAGAGGATAAATATATATAGAAGTATAAAATACTATGATTAACAGAGCAAGAAATAAAGAATTAAAATAACCCATAGAATAAAAGAAATTAAAACAATATATGGATGAATCCCCAGCATGGGTGAGAAGGATCAAATAGAATTATAAATACTATTAAATTTCTTCAATTTATAAGCATTATTTTTAAAACTCTTGCTGTAAGATGGAATTGGTTCTGAAATAACCATCGTAAGATAAGTCATATAAATAAGCCATATCTGATAAATAAATATCAAATGAAATATTAGTTAATCATTTATATAGCATATCAAATCATATCAATTATACACATCAGGTTGAGTTTATATGAAGAATGCAGGATTAGTTCAGTATTTAAAAATTACCAACTTAATAGAAAATATTCATATTTAAAATTATAAAATCATATGATTGCATCAATATAGACAAAAAAAAGTTGTTTGGCTATGCATGCTACTTCCTTGTATTAATTTAAAACAAAAATAAATCAGGTACTCATTAACATGTTAAATAGTATCTATTTAAAACCAAAGGTTAATATCCATAATGGAGAATCACCAGGGATATTTCTAACAAGATTCCGGGTAAAGAATGGGTATCTATTGTCACTACTATTATCTGATATATTTCTAGAAACATTTGCCTTAGCAACAAAAGAAGAAAAAGAAATTGATTGGATGACAATTGAAAGATAATAAAGGAATGCAACTATTGTTGGGTTTTTATTTTGTTTTGTTTCTTGCATGTTGTGATTGTGGGAGAATCCATCTACTAAAAATACACAGGAGTTATATAAATGGAACTGCAAAACATTCATTATGAAAAATAAAGACAGTCCTAAATAATTGGGAGTGGCATTAATTGTTTGTTGTTTTGGACTTGATAATCTAATAAAAATGAGATTATCTAAATTAATTTATAGTTTCATTGTCATATTAATTATACTACCAAAGGATTACTTTCCAGAACTTGAAATAATAACAAAATTTACCTTAAGGGAACAAAGAATCAAGAAATTTGAAAAAAAATAAGTGACAAGGGAGGGGGGGAATTATCAGCACCAAAATTCAAAATATCATCAAAACAATTTGGTATTAATTAAAATATAAATGTTTATCAATAAAAAAGATTACATACCTAAGACCTGGAAGCAATCAAATATAGTAGCATGGTAAAACCAAGGAAGCCGATCACTATTATGAGGTCACTAGTTGTGCAAAAATTGCTGGGAAAATTAGAAATTAATCTAACATAAAGTGAGTTTAGGCCAACATTTCACACCATATATAACAATTCTCAAATGAATATATGAACTAGATATAAAAAAGTCTTATCACAAACAAATTAAAGTAGACAAAGAGAAAAGGAGAAATATTTTTTACAGTTATGAATAAGTGAAGAGTTTCTGACTAAACTAAGAGTGAGAGAAATTTGCAAGATGCAAAACAGACAATTTTGTTTATATAAAATTGAAAGGTTTTTCCTCAAACAATAAGATAATTATGTACTCTCTTCTATATATAACCAATCATGCTCTAGAAGAGAATTATGATGAAGTGTGCTTTTTACTTATTCCAGGATAGGTGATAGATTCTAGGTGCAAAAGGAGACAAACATTTCCATATAGAACCATTACAACCCGAATTGTATTTGCTAAACTGTGTATTTTAAGAAGGTGAGAGGAGTAAAGAAGTCAGAGTAGGACAATGAGAAAGAAAAAAAGCAGCACTTAACTAGTTAGAAATAGACAGATGAGCCCAAAAGGGAGTTCAAAGGAGGACATGTACAAACCAGACAATGTTAGTACTATTACATTCAGTGTATATTAAGAGAAACATGCTATGTGCAACAGATTCACAGTTTAATTTACTATTCTGATTGGGAACTTTCTTTTTGCAAGGAAAGTTTATTTTTGTTAATCTTTTACTTAATAATTTTTAAAGTTATTTGCAGCAATAAAGTACTGTATAAACATAAGGGATTTTTATTTTCTGCACTTTTTCAAAATTTCCCAAAATCAATTGACATTTCAATTATTAGAAGGGATCCTAATTTTTTTTTGATATTAATACAATAATTGGTGTTTATTTAGCTCTTGAAAGTTTACAATGTTATATACATTGTCTGATTTGATTGTTACAACTACTTGGGAAGCACTGTTATCATCATTGTAGAGAAGTTAAGTGATTTGCCCAATGTTATAAAGTTACATGTCTGAGACAGAATTTGAACCCACGTCTTCCTGATTTTAACTCTGGTGGTTTCATTACATCATACACCACCTTCAGAATAACTGGCCTTCATTAAATGCCGTGTTTGTTACTTGTTCGTAAATGTGTATGTGTCTGTTTATAGGACATCTCAAAGATCTAAAGAGCAATTTAAATTTATTAATGCTTAAATTACATTGACTATACATATATAATGCATCATTTATATGTATATACAAACATATAATTACATGCATGCTATTTTAAAATATGAAAGGGCATATTTTCCCATTATGTAAAATCAAAATTAGCAAAGATGAAACATTATATGTACTTTTCTGCAAGTATCCAAAAGATAGAATTCCATCATGGCATAAAATGTAATTATAGTAATCTAGATACAGCAAACTATTTCCCCTAAATCAACACTGGATACTTTAGTTAAGTAATTTATAAAGTCTAGTTCCACCTTTTCATTGCAGCATAAAGTGATCCCAGCTTCTTAAAGTTAAGACAGAGAAGATTGTTCCCCATTTTTGTTCTTTTCTTTCCTCTTTCCATGCCTCTCCTACTTTCTCCCCTTGTTTGGAATGGACTTCCCTTTTTCTCACTCCTGGTCTACATTTTGACATCCTTCCCTTTCTCCAACTCATGTTAACATGAAGAATTCCCTTGACCTAAGAAGTCATTGTCTGGTACTTTAGTCTGCATTTACTCCTTTGCATTATAACATCATATGTGGGGAGCTTTGTGAGGCAATGTACAGGCTACTGGTCAGTAGGAAGGGTTTCATTTCAATCTCTTGAAGGTATTATGAGTTATGAACCAGCTCTCTCAGCCTCTGAGATACCCCTTAGTCTAAATGTCTTTGGATACTTGATCTACCTCACTTTTATGATGCTACTCTCTATGCTGACTGTCTTCCTATATCTGAACAATCCTTCTGGGTCTTCATAACCTGCTCTGATCCTCTATTCCTGGTATACCCCAGGGCTGCTATACTCTCCCAGCTAGTGGGCACCTTCATTTTTCTAATCACCCCACAACCATCCTGGTTTGGATTCTCACCACCTCTTATCTAGACCAGTCAGATATATGTCTCAGCCACTATTCCATGAAAAGTTCCTTTCAGTCTTCTTATTCTTAAATGAAGTCCTCATTCACCTCCTGCTCCCCACCCATGCTATATGACTAAGTAGTCAAGCTATACTTTTACAAAATACTATTTTATTTAGACCCTTATTTAGGAAAAGGAAAAAAAAAAGAACTGTTACGTTGCAGTATTCCTGTAAGTCTTAAAAACAAAACCTTTGATAATGATTATCACACAAATTGTACAAAGAAACAAACATCAAAATACTCATTAGTTATTGATAGCTAAATGTAATAATAAGTCAAAAGCAACAGAGTTCTTTTTAGACAAACAAGACTTTAAAGAAAAACATATTGAGTAATACTTTCTTACATCTCCATCTCACAATGATATGAAGAGGTAGTCAATGATTTTACTGGCTTATTACTGCTGTTTAAGGATATCTTCCTCTCAGTGCAGACATATAACATGGCACAAAAATAACTTTTCTGTTATTCACAATAAAGAAATAACATATACAGAGTAGGGTCTACTTCTTGCAAGCCTGTATGTACTATATACAACAGGGAAGCTTATAGCTCATGTGGATCTTGGGAACATTTTGATTCTGATCCGCTGGATAACTTTAGTTTTTTTCATTGGTGGCTGGGCTTAACACCACAGGAACTGTGATTGACACTGAACCATTTTAGTGGTTTCCCCAGAAATCATACTATAGAAGAATTGAGCAATATAATAATCTATATAATCTAATATAATAATATAATAATCCATCTATTTAGAAATAATAAATACATCCTTCTTCTTAAGTCTAAATTGGGGGAAATTGTCTTTTCTGACCATGTGGAATCACATTACTTGATGAAATCAAGATTGCTGGATTTACTGGGATTACAATATGAGCAGGGTCAAACCACAACCAGGTTAAGAACTTTCTACAATCTGCCTTAACTCTTCAAACAATGGAAAAATTTCTTTTTCTAGGCTAACAATCAGTCCAATATTAATATTGCTACTTGCTATGAAACTCACCACCAATGGTAATCAGACTACTTGGAAGTGTTGTGGTAGCAAATATACTTTCATTTTTTCAAAGTCCAAGTTTGCTTTCCTGGTCTGTTACAAGTGCAAAAATAAATAGAAAAGCAGGTCTCAAAGCATGCTTTAAGAGCATTGCCATTTGCCACTTTGATAAGAGGCACTCCATCTCTTTCTGAGGCATGGCATAAAGACATCCTTCAACACTTAGCAATTTTTGTAGAGGAGTTTCATCAAATCATCTGCCATGATGAGCCCCTTCCTCTCAAGGGGTTGATCCCCACCCTTGACTCTGGCTGCCAAGGTTACTGCTGTCCTAGGCTTTGGGTAGCTTTGACTGTTATGGTCACTTCCACTTGAACTCACTGGCACATGATTACTAATTCCTCCTGTTCCCCTAATGTTTTTACTCTAAAGACTTGGGAAACCTTGTGCCTTATACAAAAATGCAATGATCTACCTAGTAGCTTAAAAAATTATAGTCATGTCTTGGTATCTAAAAGTACTTAGCGTGGCCCTAAAGATTTATTGCTTTGTATACTTAATTTCAATTCGATTCCCTTATTATTAATACATTTAAATATTACATGTTCTCAGATCCTATTGTTATGCCATTACAATAACCTATTTTTCAAGCAAAAGGTATCTGTAAAGCATATATATATATACATATATATATATATGTATATATATACTTATGTTGGTTATGGATCTTTGGAGGGTAGAAGGGAGAACTGCTCATGAAACTGATTTCATGGGCATTGAGAATTCCTGATATTAAAACTCCTTCCTCCAATGTAATTAATTAACTTCTCAGTAATTTATGGTCTCAGCAAATTGTTTAGAGTTTGTAATTTTCCAAGTTGGGTCACATGGCTAGTATATCATGGGGCAGAGCTTGAAAGTAGGTTTGCCTTATTCTAAGACACTGCCTCTATGATATAAATATATTTGAATGTGTTTGGAAATGTATATTTCTCCTTGACAAAATAGAGTATATGGTATAAGTTTCACTGGGGAGGTACTTTAATATTTTATTTTTTAATCCTTGTATGTCCAAGACCTACAACTATGCTTTATATATACTTACTGGTTGATTGATCTGTTGGAGGTGGTATCTCCTTATGTTGGAAAGATCATTCACTGTCTTTGGAGTCTGAGTACCTGGGGTTAAAATCTGGTCTCTATCACTACTTGTGTAAGTTTGGACAAGGCACTTAACTCTTTCTGAAATTAGTTTCTTCCTCTATATGATGAGGAGGCTGGAATACATAGCTTTTAATATTTCTTCCAGTTTGAAATCTATTATCATAAGATTCAACAATATCACTTCATGAGATCCAGACCAAAAAAAAGAATAAAACACAAATCCATTTGTAGTAGGTTTGATGCAGAATCTAGTCAAAAAAATTTATGGTGTAATTTATTAATTTAATATTTAATTAATTGGATTTTAAAGATTTAAATGAGATTTGTTCCACTTACTAATTCAGATGAATGTTGCTTCTGAGAAAAGATTTGAACTCATCATTACTTTACTGCTTTGGGGAAAACATTCAATATCATTTTGTTTTCAGAGGGATCAATCTCTATAAAATGCATATTAGATTTAGATTTAGATTTGTTCTCTTTTAAGTGGACTACAGTTTCTACACACCGAATATGTAACCATGTCTATTTTTACTTTATCTGTGGGTGTTAAAGTCTTTAAAGAATAATAATGCAGCATGAGGGTGGAAACAAATATTCCTTAGAGACTTAATGTACTACATACTTTCATATTTAAAATTTCTTTAAAGAAAAAATAATCTGATCCTGCTTTCCCTGAATCTCCAGAAATGAAGATTTTATATCAGAGGATTCTAGAGTAATGGTATCAGATTGGAATAAAAAAATACACTGACTTAAAAAAGAAAAATTTACTTTATGTTGTATTATATTTTTACTTATTTTGTGGAAACATTTATTAATTTCATTTTAATCTGTCTTATGTCTTAGGACATACTTGAGGGAGGGCAGGATTTTGACACCTTTGGTATAGAGCATTATGCTAACAGTTGGGGAAATTTTAAAAATAGTTAAGACACACAGACCCTGGCCTCTTGGAATGTGAAGTATTGTAGCTATAAAGTAACAGAGACAAATAATCATAATGCCCAACATCACATAAATACTTTAAAAGATTGCCCTCCAATAAGTCTTGTGTGGGGCCCAAATGGGCATGTCTTCATTGATAATGAGATCAAGCAGACTTCATAAAGGACATGGCAAATAAACTGAAATTTCAAAGGGAAGAAGGCATCATATAGGTAAAGGTAGGGAAAGTGGTCAGAAATAGATAACAGTAGAGGCAGAGCACATGGCACCTGGGGTGAAAGAGGAAAACATTCTGATTGTAACATAAAGTGTATGTAATGGTAGAGGATCTCAAATGCTTAGTTTAAGGAGTTTGTGATTGACTTGGAAAGCATTAGAGAACTACAATGATATTTTAGCAAAGGAATGATATGGATAAAATCTACATATAGCTAAGAATATTCCACAGCTTGTATGAAAAATTAATTGCAAGAAGGAGAGCATAGGGTAGGGTTAGGCAAGTTTTTACTAATGAACCTTAACTCTTTTAGTCTCAAAGTATAAACACTTTTTTTCAATCTCTTTGTCAGAGAAGGGAAACAGGAGATTGGGAAAGCAGCTGGATGGAGTAAAAAAAAAAAAAGGCCAAAGAGAGGACCTGAGCATGTTATTGGCAGATGAAGAACTGCTAGAGTAGAAGAAATTAAAGATTCAAAGGAGAGAAAATTCACTGGAGAGAGAGATCTGGACAGGCCTGAGAAAATAGGATATTAACATGGGTTAAAAACTTAGGCAAGGGCACATTGTAGTGACCACAGATAGAGGAGCCAAGGAGTAAGTGATACTGATGATAAGTTTATTAGAGATACTCAACAGAGTATGCAAAAAAAGCCAGAGATGCTAGAGCAGAAGCAAGTTGGTGGAGAATAGAGAGGTCTTTCTTTATTTGAGCTTCTCCTGGTGTCCTTCAGATCAATACCAGATCAAACCTCTAAACTGGTTTTGGAGTTTCAGTCCCACAAATATTTGGAGTATAACATATTTCCAGCAGAAGATATTTTGGAAGAACTTCAGAAAAGGTCTGTTTCAACTGGGGAGGGGGGAGCAGGAGGAAGAAAAAAGGGGGTGCTCAGCACAGGCACAGTGCAGGGACCTAGGGCAGTGTGGTGTCCACTTGCTAGGGAATTTACTAGGAGGCTCTTAGCTAACATACAGCAGTGCTGGCTACTCTGTCCTGGTTACAATCCAGTGGATCAACAGATTAGCTGTGAGACATCCAATGCAATATACAAGATAAATAGTGAGCCCCTGAATCCCAGAATAACGCAGGATCTAGCCAGGCCACCCAGCACAGGGAGAAAGTCAGCAGCACCAATTTAAAGCACCCTAAAGCCACTGTCACTTGTAAAGGAAGCTTGGAACAATCTCCCTTTTGCCCTAAGATTAGACTTCAACCTTTAAAAAATGAGCAAAAAGCAAAAAGATCTGTGACCATAGAGAGCTTTTATGGACAAAGAGAAAAACAAAACTCAGACCCTGAGGATACTAAAAGCAAATCATCTCCAGAAGAAGCCCTAAAGGGTGATATGAGTTGGTCCCCATCTCACAAGACTCTCTTGGAATAATTTAATAAGGATTTTATTTTATAAGGTCCTTTTTTTTAATTAAATAACTTTTTATTGACAGAACCCATGCCAGGGTAATTTTTTTACAACGTTATCCCTTGCACTCGCTTCTGTTCTGATTTTTCCCCTCCCTCCCTCCACCCTCTCCCCAAGATGGCAAGCAGTCCTATACATGTTAAATAGATTACAGTAGATCTTGGATACAATATATGTGTGCAGAACCAAACAGTTTTCTTGCTGCTCAGGGAGAATTGGATTTAGAAGGTATAAATAACCTGGGAAGAAGAACAAAAATGCAAGCAGTTTACATTCATTTCCTAGTGTTCTTTCTTTGGGTGTAGCTGCTTCTGTCCATCCTTGATCAATTGAAACTAAGTTAGATCTTGTCTTTGTTGAAGAAATCCACTTCTATCAGAATACATCCTCATACAGTATTGTTGTTGAGGTATATAATGATTTCCTGGTTCTGCTCATTTCGCTCAGCATCAGTTCATGTAAGTCTTGCCAATCCTCTCTGTATTCATCCTGCTGGTCATTTCTTACAGAACAATAATATTCCATAACATTCATATGCCACAATTTTTAATAAGGATTTTAAAAGAGTTCGAAGAAAAATGGAGAAATGAAATAAGAACTTTGCAAGAGAGTTTGGAAAAGGAAACACAGAAATTATCTGAAAAAAAACTTCTTACAAATAGATTGGATGGAATGGAAAAATCATATAACTCTTTACAACATAGATTTGATGAAATGGAAAAAGCATATAACTCCTTACAAAATAAATATGATGAAATGGAAAAAAGAAAACAACTCCTTGAAAAACAGAATTTGTGAAATGGAAAAAAAAATCCAATGAACAAAACACCTCATTTAAAAGTTCAGTTGGCCAAATGCTAAAGGCCAAAATACTAAAAAAAAAAAAAAAAAAAAAAAAAAAAAAAAAAAAAAAAAAAAAAAAAAAAAAAAAAAAAAAAAAAAAAAAAAAAAAAAAGCTAAGTGAAGAAAATAATTCACTAAAAATTAGAATTGAACAAATGGAAGTAAATGATGCAATGAGACTTCAAGAATCAGTCAAACAAAAATAAAAAAGAAAAAAATAGCAGAAAATATAAAATAACTCATTGGAAAAACAACTAACCCAGAAAATAGATGTAGGAAAGGTAATGTACGAGTTATTGGACTTCCTGAAAATCATGATTAAAAAAAAGCAGAGATACAGGAAGCCAAAAGAATATGGAAGATGTAGCTGTGACTGTCATGACTACTATTTTGATAACACTCTAGAGAGAATATCAGGTAGAATGGAGAGAATATTAGTTCTAGAATCCAAGAAGTCAAATCCTAACTTTGATGCTTACTACATTTCTGTTCTTTGGCAAATTATCTGACATATGTTGAGTTAAATGTCTTCATCTTAGAGGGCTGATTTTCCAAACTTGAAAGAACTATAGATTACAGGGAATTTTGTGTCCAGCAAGCTCCTTGCCAGGGCTTGTTATACAGAATAGAGAAAATTAACTATAACAAAGAAACATCTGTTAACAAAGAAAAAAGAAGTAAAAGATGTTTCTTCAGGTACTCTATATAGAATTGCTGCTATAATTTCAAAACAAAATATACTCATTTAGGTTCATGGTTAAACTCAATTTCAACCAAATAGTCTTTGAGGTCTCTTACAGCTTATACCTATGATTTCTGAGGCTCAGTTGAGGAGAGAGAGAGAGAGAGAGAGAGAGAGAGAGAGAGAGAGAGAGAGAGAGAGAGAGAGAGAGAGAGAGACTCAAAGACCTCTGTTCTCTTAGAAACTACCTTTTATATTTTCATTAATTCAGTTCAATCCAACAAGTATTATTTACCAATCATCTACAATATGAAAGGCTTTGTGCTCAGCTCAATATAGGGAAAAAAACCGCAGAAACCTTTAAAGAGTTTAATATTCTAAGGAGTGGGAGGAAAACAGATAAGAATTAAATATGTATGTAAATACAAATTATATGTAAAATTAATGAAAATTACCTGAAAATTATATACCATACTATCTATATGTGAAAATCCTCATGGGTAAGAGGGAGCATCACTTTCCAATTTTTGTATGTCTCTAATTGTTAGAAAGTATGTATGTGGATAAATAGACAGAAAGATAGAGATAGACAAAGAGCTAGCTAGTAATAGATAGACAGATAGACAAACAGACAGAAATCATCTATTGCTCCCAGGAATACTTTCTGAGACCCAGCATATAATTTTATCTCTCTTCCTCATAACAGCCATCCAAAACCTAACTACTTTGGACATTTCCTAGCCACCTCTACCATCTTGGATCTTCTGTAGTCCAACCATCCCTTCTTGGTATTAAAGACCACCTTCCTAGCTACTTTGATCACCTGATATCCTAGCTAAATCTCTCTTTTTAGTTTCATCAATATCTTGGCCACCCTCAAGATCTCCCTCTTCATATACAACACTATTTCATAATGACTTGGTGTTCGACCTTTGCAGAAGTTCCCCCTTTCTTCCCTATTTATCTTACAGTATAGTACAATGGAAGATTAGCTTGGAATTAAAACACATAGGTTCAATATTACCTCTAATGCTTGCTTACCTCTGATTTGGTTCTTGATTAAATCACCTAGCTTCCCTACCTAGATCTAAGTTTCTTCCTCTCTACAATAAGAGTATTAAATTAAGTGACCTTAGGAGCTGATCCTTCCCCTTTTCTATCTGCTGCCTCTCTTTTGCTTCCTCACCCTTCCTTCCCAAACATCAGCTTTTTAAATATATTCTCATCACCTACCTATCTAATAGCAATAGTATAAGGACACACACACATATACACAGAAACAAAGACAAAAAGAGACAGAATCATATACACAGAAACAAAGACAAAAAGAGACAGAAAGTCATTTCATTTTATTTAGTTTAATAATGCACCTTATGCATATCTAGACTGTTTTTTGTTAACTCCAAATAGTAAGATATAGCTGGAGTCTTGTGGGAGATGAAGGTAAGTCTATTCAGTTAGATTTGGATTAGGTAGTACATGGTAAGTCAAGCTGATTATGAGAAAACATTGAATTGCAAATAGCATCAAGTTCTTCCATCAGCAGCTCCAGCCAAAAACATGAACAGAATCTGTTCTATGGGGCAGGAGGTAGGAGTTACTGTTGTATCCTCTCAACCTTACATACAATATGCCATATACAAATGTCAGTGCCAGAATTAGCATCATCAATCAGCAAGGATGGCATCAGCTAAATTTTTTGCCATCTTAGGCTGGCAACTACTTGGTTGTAAGTTTAGCATACTTCCACTCTATGGCAATCATCCATAATTAGTTTCTTAATATTTAATGGACATAATTCTCAGAGGACTATGACTAATGCCAATGCTGAAGTGAAGCATCATCTCCTTCCAGTCCACATTCACCATACTGTCAACAATCAATAAGCACCATTCCAAAGTGTTTCTAATTTGTACACCAATCACACATGAATGTCCACAAGTGATTCATGAATCCCAGAAAAGGAAAAGCTTTAAGTAGGCATAAAATCTCTTATTTGAAGGTCACTTTGGATTTATTTAGAAAGGGAAAGGATGAAAGATCATCTGATGCTTTTTAAAATTCTCTTGTGCAAAGAAAATTCCAATTAAGCATCATTGCATGCAAGGTACATTTGATATCATTAACCAGAGGAAAATTCCTCAATGACATTTTTGTCTTCTTCACAGAGTATAAAAAACAAGAAAAAATAAAAAAATCCTCAGAATGTCTAAATTTGAAGGGACTTCAGAAGTTTCTACACCTGAATAGGGATCTCTTGTATAGGATCCCTAAGAAAGTCCATCCAATCTACCCTTGAAGATTCCTAGTGAGAGGAAAAGGATTTATGTTACCCAGTATTTAACATAGTTAAGTGCTTAAATCCTTATTACCTGCCCACTTGTCCAAAAATTTACCTATAACAACTGTTATCCTTTCCATGCTGTTTCTTTGAAAGTAGCAACTGTTTTGACGTTACAATTGTGTCTGTTGTGTTTGGCATAGAGTAAGCTCTTCATATAAATTGATGTTTTTGTTATTGTTTTATTGAATTCACTCACTCCATACCTGGATATTCTCTCTTTTTATTCAAAGACAGTTAGGAGCAAACAAATGTGGCAAGAAATATCTACATCTGCTAGAACTTCAGAATTCTGATCCCCAAAAGGCTTACTGGGAACTATCATTAGGACTTGCCCTTCAATTATTTTCTCCATATGAGCATACACCAGGTCTGCTTGTTTCTGCATGCTATCTTAATAGTTGGTTATGCCTATGCTGTTTCCTAAGTCCTCTGGGATATCTATGAGTGGAAGCCCTAAATGTACCATTATTCTGCCTGGATAATTTACTACAGCTATATTTTTATTTCTTTTTATATACTATATTTTAACTATAGTTATAATTTAACTACAGCTCCCATCCCCAATTCATTTTACAGCAGAACCCTAAAGACTTCTTCAATTTTAATAGTAGGTGAAAAGGTATCGAGTTCGCTTCTTGTCTCTGCTACTTACTGCCTTGTGTAAATTCAGGCAAGTCATTGAGGGACAAGGAGGAAATTGGGCTATATGACCTCTAAAATTGTAATACCAGAGAAACTGAGGCAGGAGAGAGATTAGAGAGTTTTCAATAGTTTATTAATTGGAGAGTATAATTGACTGGACAGGACTCTCGTCTCAAATTATCCAGTCAGATAAAGATATACTGGAACCAAGGAATCCATGTTGGTCCCAGGTCTGTCATCTCAAAGAATGCAGCAAAGAATGGGTGTATCTCAGGACCTTAAATATTCTTTAGAGACAAAGAAAGTAAAAAGGGCGCAAAAGTTCCTGTCAGAATAGGGGAAGCCATAAATCCTAAAGCTCAGAGACAGGATGTCTGAATACCCAGAGATAAGATGTCAGTAAGGTATCTTGGAATATTTTAGAGGGAAATTGTAAATTCTTGAGGACAGGAGTTTTGCTCTCTTGTTTATCTTGCTAGCAATATATAACCTTAGAGTAAACGGTTCCCAGTCTTAATGGACCAGAGTGGGTTTTTACGACTAAGGGGATTTGACAGAACAGTTAAAGAAACTGAGACAAAGGAAACTAGTTCAGGGAAACCGAGTCAGAACAGTTAAAGAGAACTGTGGCATAACAAGATCACTTCTACCTGTAAATCTAAGATCTCATATGAATTTATGTTTACATTGGCACATCTACTAGCTACTTTCTCTGCTTCCATAGTTTTCAAACCAGGTTTTCATTCTTCATACACTGCTCTATCTTGCATCCTCACCACCCATGTTCTGGCTTTCAACCACTAAGAACCATGCTAAGTCTCTGTTACAGGTAGAGAAACTCTCAACACTAATTATACCAGGCACCTTTTGAGAAGATGTTAAAAGCTAAAACATCACCACTTGTTTCAGCCGATCTTCATATGGCACAATCCTCAGACCCCCTCAACATCCTGGCCGTCTCCAGATGTGTCACCAACTTGTCAGATGTCTTTTTTAAATGTTGGACTCAGAGCTGAATACATTAGCTAAGGACAGGAAAGAGTACAGGGGGGTTATTTCTCGTCTCATTACAAACATCACAAATGTCTATATATTAAGATAATCTGAAATTTCATCTCATTGTTAAGTCACACAGTTGACTTGTGCCAAGCTTACAATCCACTCAGATCCAATTTCATTAACTTTTCTCACTGTTGTTTCATACATTAACTTGTATTGAGCTTACAACTAGACCTTTACATTTTTATTTTCTAGTAATATTTCAAGTGTCAGCAAGTTAGTACAGTGTCAGGCACTGTCTTTAATAAGCTTATTACATGCTAATTGAATTGATTTGACATGTATAGTTGACTTTTACGGGTATGGAATCATCCAAAGATCAAATCCCTCAGAAATGAAATTACTTCATCATTCAGCAATCCTATTATATGACAGGCACTTTAGTTACAATAATGACAAAAAGAGAAAGATGAGATTGTACCTGCCTTCAAAGAGCTTATATTATATCAGTGGAAGAAATATGTGAATATGCAAGCATACAACAAAATAAATGCAAGGTTAATTAGAGGAAATGAAGACACTAGTATGTGAGAGAAGATTTTGTAAGAAGGTGACAACTAAGCTTAGTGTTGAGGGAAACAAGGTATTCTAAAAGCAGGAAGTAAAATTAGAATGAATACTAGGCATGGAAGGCAGCTTTATAAAGACTTGGAGGTGGAAAATAGAGTATCACATATCCCTAACAACAAATACCTTGAAAACATGCATAAGTGACTCAATTGCCTGCCCATAAGGTTAGATTATGTTGGATTTCCCCATAGCACCTTTCCATCTCCCCTGCAGTTGAAGCCCCATTCCCTCAAAGAGGGTCCACATCTAGACCTCAGAGTCCCTCAATCTGTTAAAATCACCTCATTATGCCACTTCATTAACACTGTGCCTGATTATTATGATATATTCTATTCTTAACCCTTCACCAACTCCCCTATAAAGATTTCTCTCATTTATGCAAGCTACTTGGAAAAAATATTGATAATGTCCTAATGTTTTTAATTGCTTTTTATTATTATGAATTTATTAATAAATACCAACAAATATGATCATTTCCTTGTACAAAGAAAAGCAGAAAAGACGATTTTATATGAAACCATGCCTGTAATATTCACTGTCCTTAGCTATAGCTATTAGAATTTGTTTCTTCCTTCAATTTTCAATTTATGTGTCATCTAAGAAAACCCTCCCTAATTCCTCCTAGTCACTAGTTTCTTTTCCATCCTCAAATTTTCCTAAATTCATTCCTTTATATGCTTTGCTCCTAAATGTATTGTCATCCCTTTGAGGGCTATGCATACTTTTAATTTCTGACTTAGTATTTCCTACCATAGTTCTTTTAGTATTTTTTGGAGGCATTTAGTATTTCTTGAATCCAATTGAGTTAAAACAGTCTAAATGTTTCACATTTTCAGGTTTCCAAACTAGTGCTATTTGCAGCATCCTGTCTCTCATTCCCCGTGATGAGTGTTGCTTTTCCATTGTTCATTCAAAATATTGCTCTCACAGATATCCAACCCCCTTTCACACCTAGAAATGGTGTGCCTGAATGAAAAAAATGCAAATGAATGTGTTTTTGTGGCTAGTCTGAGCATATTTTACTCAATGGAGGAGAGAAATAGCTCATTTCTCTCAAATTGTTTTTTTTTTCTTTTTTTCTTCCCTTTAGGTCATTGAGAAGAAAATATTTAGATCCAGTGGTCTGGCCATCATGTAGAGTTGGATCTGTGCTTCAGGGTTACAGCAACTGATGAAAGACAAAGAAAGCACCAATAATCATACTTGTCAAGAAAGAAGCTATGAATAAACACTGTAAAATTCTTTACCAAGACAACTCTATACCTTCTTTCTCTGGGCCTGACCCCCTGCCAATCATGTGCTCTTTACATGCACAGCCCTTCCATTCACAGCCCTGGGAGTTCTCTATGTGTAAAAATGAAGGCTTCTCCATATGCTGTTGACTCCACCTGCAGACTTTAACATTCTAGGAAGAAAAAAAAAATCTGTGGCTTTTAAATACCTTCCTAGGGCCAGGAATGGAGTGAGTCTTTGGTTTAAAGTTTTTCCAGAGATTAATACACCCCTTATTAGTCCATAGATCAAACTGCATCAGTTCAAGGATTTGCCATTTAAGACAAACACTTCTCTTCGACATTATCATCCTCATGCCCTATACTATATACATATTGCAGAATTGTTTGAATTGGACTTCCAGTTTATAACAAATGCAAAACTTTTTTTCTGAAAATAATAGCAACTTATTATACTATATTTATACTGTATTCAAGTTGTAGAAGCAATTGGCTTTTTACTCTTGGTGTTTCCATGAATTTTATTATGCATTAATTAATAGAATGGGGCAATTTTAGGTCGCCTTTTGCTTTCTTAGCAGCAAGGGTAGAGAACTCTAGTACTGTATTTTTAAACTTAGGTATTGCTTGTAACTACTATTCTGAGATCTAACTGAATATAATGTATATTTAATGCCATAAGATATATATATTGTCAGATTGTATTTGTTACAGATTTATGGTCTTTTCTTACTATATATATTCAAAATCTGGTAAGAGAATACTACAAAAAAGACCCAGCTTCATTGAACCCATGATAGATATAACCCACCTTTCTGTATTTTTAATTTTTATATTTTACGGTTAACAAACTCTGGAAAAATGTAAAGTGTTTCTATCTACACTGTCATCCTGTTTTAACAATCTATTTGATAACAAATCTTGGACTTTTATAAGCTAAATTATAATATATGTAACTATATATATATGTATATACATTAATATACATACACACAAATAATATGTTATACAAAGCTGCAATGGTTATCTTCCCAAAGATTGTTAAGTGGATATTACTGAGATTAGAAGATTGAAAAAATGATCATTTTTCTTAAAAATTAGAATTAAGAAACAATAGATTTATATGCTCTAAAATCTAAATAGATACTATTTCTTCCAGGGGGAATGGATTCCAAATTCTATGAACATTTCAGCAAAGAATATTTATCCAGATAATGATTAGTACAATATGACAGTTCAAGAGGACACATAAGAAGTAATACTGATTTGATTGAGAAAAAAAGGGGGAGGCATACAATGGATTTTCCTTCACCTGGTAGAAAAGGAAAGATTATTATCCAAATAACTGGATAATTTCACTGAGAAAGTTTATTAACCAAAGTAAGAAATGTTCAGTAAAACAATTGTAATTAACTTAAGAAACATGAAACAACTATCACACACTAGACTTGTTCTCAGAAAATGGAGCTATTGTGCATGATGACATTTTTCAACATCCCTTCCAAGTCTTAGAAAAAGATTTACTATTGTAATAGCCGGTTAGGCTTTGGCATCTTCAACAGTGATAATTATTTCAACAACAGAGAGCACAAGCCCACTGAAAGGCAGGGAATGTGGTGAGCAGACCATCAGCCACTTTGACAGTGCCATGCTGAGGTAACTAAATGCCAAGTTCTTCAAATCCATTCTCTCTGAACTTGAAAGGACTGAAGTATGAGCTCTCAGTGCTCTGCAGTTAGCAGAAATGAAAAAAAAAGAGAAAGAAGACAACAAAGAAAATTCTTAGATGATATTTGCTAAGTTTACAAAAGACCATTTTTACTTTTTAAATAGATTATTAGTTATTACACAGAAAAATCTCAATACAATTGATTGTGCTTTTCCTTTATGAAAATCAATGGTCTTTTATAAGGGAGAAAGTGGCTTCTTCAATACATTTGCAAGTTTCAGCCTTCAGTTCTAATACAACAGTTCAAACTAATGCAGAAAATAAGATGCCTTTATTTGACCATAAATGCTGTCTTAATATTAAATTCACTGTGTGATTTTACATTCATACAAAAAGATTACTATTTTACATCTTGCTAAAGAAGGATTTTCCAAAGCCAAATGTTAAGTACATGATTTCCCCATGTGTTGGAAATATAATAATAATGTATAATATATAAAGCTGGATAGTTTCATGGAGATCATTTGGTCTAGCTCTATTTTGCAAGTAAGAAAACTGAGGTGGAGACAAGGGTCAGTGACTTGGACAGGGTCGCTAGTAATTTTTTTTCCCCTGAGGCAATTGGACTTAAGTGACTTACCCAGGGACACAGATAGGCAGTATTAAGTATCTGAGGTCAGATTTGAATTCAGGTCCCCCTGACTTCAGGGCTTTTTCCTCTATCCACTATGCTACCTAGCTGCCCCAGTCACTAGTAATCTTTAAATATTAGTCACTGGTATACTTTACTTTGATTCTATAAATCTTAAATACTGGTAATAATTGCATGTCCAATTTTACACTATAATGAATCACTGCAAAATCTATATTATGTATCCTGAAAAAAATCATAACTCACTCTCTCTCTCTCTCTCTCTCTCTCTCTCTCTATATATATATATATATATATATATATATATATATATATATATATATATATAATTTGCTCATCTTTAGCAAATACAGCTACTTTCAAGAGTTGCCAAAAGTACCATTTCTCCTTAATTAGTTGATTTCTCTGCCAAAGGAATGGTTGAGGCTGGATATTCTGTTGCTGTGTGTAACTCTTTTAGACCTTATCTAACCAATATGGGAAGAAGGAAGTTTTGCTGTTCCAAATTGTATCAATGCTAAGATCAGCAAGAATATTTCCTTTGGATTATCTAAAATAATATTAATAAATCACCCAGTATCCTGTATCATACATGAACTAGAAATGCTCACTTTGTTAAAGTCGCATGGCCTTCTATCGATAACAATTTAAAATTAAGCTTTTCATCTTGCACAGGTTGATGATACTTGGTATTTAATGGTTTAGTTCCCTTAATTGTAAAGTTATGATATAAGCTACAAGAAACAGACAATCTAAGCTTTTCAGTGAAGTATTTATAGTTTGATTTTGTTGCTGTTTGACACTTTCTGGAAAAGTGATAATGAATTTAACTTACAATTGACTTTAGAAAGAATAACAGTCTTTTGAGTTCCCTCAATCATATAATCAATAAAGAGCTCTCTAGTTGCACAAATCACTTCTATCTTTTAAGACAATTCTAAGACCTAAATTTCAAAATCTAGTATTTATGGGCTTTTTATGCATTTAGTTCTCTCTCTTAGAATACAGAGGGATTACAACAATTTTCAAATGTAGTTTTCAACCATGACACATTAAATTGATTTTATCTATTTTATGGGGATATGGAAAAAGCACTAGATTCAAAATGAGAGGACCTGAGTCTAAATCCTACCTCTAATTCTCACTGCCTGTATGAACTTTGGCAACATAATTAACCACCCTGTGACTCATTTTCCTTTTTTTTTTTTTAAAGAGAGAGTTGAACTAGATAACCTATAATTTCATTTGCATTCCAGATCTATGATCCTATGATCTATGATTAACTTATTCAGCTGTGTCTTTAGCGTACCTGCATATTAAAATGTTTATGCTATCTGAAGATGCAGTTATTTAGAAATGTATGGAGAATAGACTGACTTTATGAAAACTTTTCAATCTAGATATTTAATTATGACAATGAATGGGACAAGTCCCAGGAGAAATTATAAACAAGAGAGGCTTGACTAGTGCAGATCAAGAGGAGACTCCCTGGGCATTCTCTTCCCCCTAGACAAACTAGATAAGCCCTGGTTCCAGGGCAGATTTGAGAAATTTGCCTTAGACCAGTAACATATTTGGTTCAATAGTTTCAAGATAAATACTGACATTTCTCTTCACAACATGGATGGGATTGCAATCCATGTCAGCATAGGGATTATCTACATTGGGAAAAAACATAGATTCTTGAATGTTCTTCTTCCCCCCTTCCCCCAAAACACATACAATTAGTACATTTTTAAGCTCTAAAAACTTTAAAGATGCACTAAGACTTTTGGCATACCCATTATAATCTTTCTGTTCTTCACCTCCAAACATTGCACAGCTGGTACTGATATTTTAAATGTTTCTTCTGAATTTCCTCACAACAAAAATGATAGATGATAATTATGTGGCATTGATAATTGCTCACATTTCTCTAGCCTTTTAAATCTTCCAAAGCACTTTCTTCATAATTCTCTTGAGGTAAGAATCATCTTATCCTTACTTGGCACATGAGAAAACAATATTCAGAAAGGTGAATCAGAAAGGTTAAGTTACTCATGGTCATACAAATAATAAGTGTTGAAAAAAGATTTCAAATTTAGCTCTTTGTTAAGCAGGTCAGTTGTATCTAGCCCTGAAGTAAGAGGACTTGGGTTCGAATGATGCCTCTACCACTCTACTACCCATGCAGCCTTGGATAAATACTTAATCTCTTTGGACCTCAGTTTCTTGATCTGTAAAAATAAAGAGGTGGGATCTCTGATATCCCTTTCAGGTCTTAACATGTGATTCAATATTCCAAGTCCAGTTTTCTATCTACTGAGCCACTGAACGTCTATTCAAAAGTACTTGTCAAATACAATTATTGGGAATGAGAAGACTTTGATTTTAATCAAATTGACTACAAAATTTGAAGAGGTTTACATAAGCCTTTTAAGTTAATAAACCACTTTTTGAAAACTAAGTGAGATGAGTTTTAATCTTCAAGAAATGGAGCTTTTCTTGATCCTAATTTATTCTCAGTATTTGGTATCAGTAAGCTACACAAAAGATTCAATTTACATGTATTTTAAAATAATTTAGTCTGTTCTTTTAAAATCATGTAAAAAGAAATCCCTTAGAAAAAATGGGTACATCAATTCAAGTAGTAATTGTTACCGGTTCCAGGTAAAAACCACTGATTTTTACAACACACTTTTTAAATTCATTTCTACCTCCCTCTACTCTCAAATAATTCAATATGTTCCACAAAGCTATTTCCTTATTCTCCCCCAGCTGTCTGATTTCTTCATGGTATTCTCAAATTTGGATTATATGAAGAAGAAATTAATCTTGTTATTTTGGTAGTGACTCACCAAGTGGCTATTAAGACCCAGATAGGTATGGCTGAGACTCTACATGAGTCCCCTTGCTTCTTACCTAGGGAACTAAGGAAAACCTCTGAATACTTCCTTCAGAGATATATGTGAGCCCAATTATGCAACTGGTATAAACTTACCTCAGTGGTTTGTTATGATCCATCTTGCCATTGAACTTCACTGGCTCTGAAAAGAGAATGAAACTGAAAACTTCATGCAACTCTGCCTTACTAAAATCCGATTCATGTACAAGTCAAGACATCATCCCCATGATGTCACTGGTTCTCTTCAAAAACAAGGATGAACAACAATACTTCAATAATTTCCAAATGGAAGGGATCACTCAATACCATCATCCCTAATTGCCCTAATTGTTGAGATAATATACGTGGGGATGGGGGAATTATTTGAAAGCATAAAGCATGCTAGAAATCCAAGGTATTTTAATAGTCAATATTTGACACAATTACAAGTATCAGAAGTGTAGTGAAGCAGTCAATGACAGAAACTGAATTAAGTCAAGTCATGAAGTTGTGTGTCTTATGAGAGGGAATATATGCAAAGAAAAGTGTGGTGAACATTGAGTGACAGTACCCAAGTGAACTTCTGACTTGGGCAACTCAAATAGCTTCTCTGAGTCTCAGTTTATCTGTAAAATGAGAGAATTAGACTTGATCAGAAGAATTAAACTGCAGGCTGTATGTCGTAGGAGTACTTGTGAACACAGTCTCAACAAATTAAAATGTAATTGGGAACTATTTTTTAAAAATATATTTACATTTCAGTGACTCCCATGTCTATTTGAATTTGTCATGATACATTAAATCTGGGTCTTAAACTTTTCTCATTTGTAACTCCTTTTCACCTGAGAAATTTTTATTCTACCCCAGATATTACACAACTCTATATGGGATCACAACTAACAGTTTAAGAAACTTTGAACTAGGTGATCTTTAAGTTCTTTTCCAATTCTAGATCTGCAATCCTATATTAGGCTATATTGATTCCTATGAGAAAAATATTTAAGATGCATGGATAAAAGTTTGGAATCCAGATAACTTTCTGATATGTAAATGTTTTATGCTTTTTCAATATTATTTCTTGGAAAAAAAACCATTGTGTTTACTTGGTGCTATAACAAATGGAAGAATAAGGTCCTTGCTACAAAGGACTTATTCTAGAAATACAGTGTAGGGCAAAACCCAATGGTATTTTAGGTTTATGTGATATAATATGACATTTGTAATGTTGTCCTGCCATTGCATGCCCATCATGTATTTTCACAATTTTCATCATTTTTAAGAACTGCAAAATGTAATGCAGTATTTCAACCTGACCAAAGTGGTATCATTCTGCTGGGAAATATAAAATTCTAGACATACAACTGTGAATGGTGTCTTTATTATCAAAGAGTGACTTTAGATTTCTTTAGGAGTGAATTTAAAGGAACTTTCTGGTATCAAATGTGCCTGGATTTTAAGTTGAGTTGAGCTTATTAATGCAAAGTCTTGGTTACTCATACCTCCCTTAGCACCTACTTTTATGACTTTCCACATGACTTAAATTCACTTACTCTCTAATATTCTCCAGTGTAGTTTTTATCTCAATTATAATGGTAATCCCTTCAATGTTGCAACTTGAAATCCAGCAATATATGTTAATTCTGTTTGCCTCTTATGAAAGTCCTCCTACAAATCTACAATGTGAAGTCCATTCAACATTGCAAGTGTTTTCCATTTATTCTTTCAGTTACTGAATACCAATAAAACACACAGTGTCCACTGAACACTTAATTTTGCCATACGACAAGGCACTCTTTTTTTCTGGTTATATGTACATAGATCTATATATGTATATATTATTTATTTATTTCTTTTGTATTTTCCCCAGGTGTATTTAAAACAATTTTTATATATATTTTTTTAAATTTTGAGTTCCATATTCTCACCCTTATCCCCCCCATCCCCAAACCATTAAGAAATTACATGTGAAGTTCTGTATAATATCTGGGCTTAGCTCTCTAGAGGACCTCGAGATCAGGCAAAGTCCTTGGTCTTAGGGTGGAGAAGTGAAGGAGACAGGAGAGTAACCATGCAGTTGGTCCCAGATGGAGTCTGGAGTCTGGAGCCTGAAGTTTTCTGTGGCTGAGAGTTGCTGCTAAAAGCTGCAGCTGAGAGAGCCCTCTGTCCCTGAGACTCCCCTTAAATACCCCAGCACATTGCCACACCACACTGGGCATGTGCAGCTGTAGAACATCACATCATCATATTACCCTAAGTATATGCCAACTAGATTGACCAGATCATTACATTACATCAAGTATGTGCTTAGAGAACCACCATCTCCCACCACTTAACTACAAGCAACCTGCTGTCTTAGATTCAAGTACATCCTTTCAGAGTTATGGCCCCTACAGTTATGCACAAACATTTTCATAAAAGTCATGTTGTAAAAGAAAACCTAGATTCCCCCATCTCAATAAAAAGAAACACTCAAGAAAAATAAAATTGTTTTTAAAAGAGAGAATATGATTCAATCTGTATTCAGAAACAGTAAGTTTCTTCCCTGGGTTTGGATAGGATTTTTCATCATAAGCCCATCAGAATAGTTGTGCATCATTGTCCTGCTGAGAATAGCAGTCATTTACAGCTGGTTATTCCAGAACATTGCTATTTCTTTATACATAGGACAATTCACTTTGCTTCAGTTCATGACGGACTTTATAGGTTTTTTTCTCCATGAGCATTTTGCTCATCACTTCTCATAGAACAACAATATTCTGTGACAATCAGCCACCATAATTTATTCAGCCATTCCCCAATTAATGGTCATCCCTTAAGAAGAGAGCTGTTACAAACATTTTTGTATGTATAGTCCTTTTCCTCCCCCCCTTTAAAAACTCTTTTCATATTTCTGCCTAACAGTGGTATTGTTACATCAAAGGATATATAGGACTTTATAGCCTTTTGGACATAGATCATATCTTTTGATCATTTATCAATTGGGGCATGGCTCTTATTTTTTATAAATTTGTCTCAGTTCCCTCTGTATTAGAGAAATACACCTTATCAGAGAAACTTGCTTCAAAATTATTTTTATAATTACTATTACTAACTGTATTTTCTCTATTTATTCTATTTGCTCTGTCTATTCACCCTCAAAAGTGTTTTGCTATTAATCATTCCCTCTGCCAAATGCCCTCTCCCTCCTTCCTGTATCACATTCCCCTCCTATTATCCAGAAAGGTAAGATAAATTTCTATACTCATATTGAGTGTGTATGTTATTTTATCTTTGAGTCAATTCTGATGAGAATAGGATCCACTCATTCACTCTCTAATTCTCCTCTTCCCCATCACTATGAAAGCTTTTTCTTCCCTCTTTTTTATGCAGATAATTAAAACCATTCCACTTCTCCCCTTCCCTTTCTCCCAGTACATTCCTCTCCTTAATTTTATCATTTTAAAAGATATTATCCCTATATATTCAACTCATACAAATATCTTCTGTTCATATATGTGCCTTCAAACTGTCATCATAATGAGAAAATTCTACTAAGTTACAAATATCATCCTCCCATGAAGGAATGTAAACAGATAAACTTAAGTCCATGATATCACTTTCCTAGTTATTTCCTTATGCTTCTCTTGTGCCTTGTATTTGAAAATCAAATTTTCCATTCAGCTACAGTTTTTTCATCATGAATGTTTGAAAATCCTCTGTTTCATTGAATGTCTACCTCAGAATTATACTCAGTTTTGCTAAGTAGGTGATTCTTGGTTGTAATCCTAGCTCTAGTGCTCTCCTGAATATCATATTCCAAGCCCTCCAGTCTTTTAAAATAGAAGCTGCTAAATCTTGTATTATCCCGACAGTAGTGTGGTTCCACTATACTTGGGTGCTTGCAATATTTCCTCCTTGATCTGGGAGCTCCAGAATTTGACTGTAATATTCCTAGGAGTTTTCATTTTGGGAACTCTTTCAAGAGGTGATTGATGCATCATTCAATTTTTATTTTACCCTCTGCTTCTAGAATATTAGGACAATTTTCCTTGATACTTTCTTGAAAAATGATGTCTAGGACCTTTTTTTTTTGATCATGATTTTCAGGTAGAGCAATAATTTTTAAATTATCTCTCCTGGATCTATTTTTTTTATGTAAGTGATTTTTCCAATGAGATATTCACATGTTTTCCTATTTTTTTCATTTTTTGTTCTATTTTATTATATTTTAATTTCTCATAAAGTCATTTTCTTCCATTTGCTCAATTTTATTTTTCTTGAGGCACTTGGGATTAAGTGACTTGCCCAGGGTCACACAGCTAGGAAGTGTTAAGTGTCTGAGACCAGATTTGAACTTCGGTCGCCTGACTTCAGGGCTGGTGCTCTCAATTTTAATTTTTAAGGCATTATTTTCCTCAGTGAAGTTTTGTTCCTCCTTTCCCAAGTGGCTAACTTTGCTTTTTAAGACATTCTTCTCCTCATTAGCTTTTTGTATTTCCTTTTGCATCATTCTTAGTTATTTTCCTAATTTTTCCTCTATTCCTTTTACTTGATTTTCAAAATCCCTTTTGAGCTCTTCCATGACGTGACCCCAGTTCTTATTTTTCTTAAATACTTTGGATGTAGGAGCTTTGACTTTGTTATCATCTTCCAAGTATATGTTTTGAGCTTCCTTATAGAGGAAACTATTAAATTTAAAATTATGAAAATAATTTTTGACAATATGTGAAAAGCAGGCAAACTCATGTTCAGCTGGAGCATCTGTCTGGAAAGTAATTTGGAATTATGGTAAGAAAGTTAGTAAAATATCCACAATCAGTAATATAGAGAAACCACCACTAGACATATATATTCCAAGAAGATTAGTGGTAAGTCCAAAATATATTAAAATATTCATAACAACATTTTTGTCATAGAAAAAAATCTGGAAAGAGGGCTTCTTACTTTTGAAAACTGTTTAAACAATCGTGGTACATGAAAGTAATGGAATATTACTGTGGTATTAGAAATGAAAAAGATGGAATCATGGGAAGTGTTATGTGAATTGAAGCAAAATGAAGTAAACAAAAACAGGAAAAATATACACAGTGACTTCAAGAACAATAAGAAAACAAGTATTAACAAGAAAAAGATAAACCAAACTCTGTAATTATGGGAACACATCTCCCTTATTTGTAGAGTTGGGAATATATAAAAATGAAATATTACATGTCTTGTCAGAATTAATATATGTATATTTATTTTATTGAACTGTCTCTTTTCTCTTTCTTATTCTTGGTTACATAACTTTCTGAATGAGGAGAGAGGAAGAGTTATACTAGCAAATGAAGGTGTAATTAAAAAGAAACAATATCAATAAAATAATTTTGAGGAACTTTGGATCATTTGGAAGTACTGGTTATTTTCCCAAATATTATCTGACCTTACTTTTACTTGGACCCAGTTCCATTTATAATTTATGTCCAACACACACACACACACACACACACACACACACACAGATGGGATCATAAATGCCTAAGAGTAGAGCTCAAAGGTATTAAGATACAATCTGTAAAATGAGGAAACTGAGGCCCAGAGAGATAAAGTGACTTGCCCATGGTCCTACAGGTAGTAAGCATCATGTAGAATTTGAACCCCATTTCTTTGACTTTGTAGCAAGTATTTCTCCCCCCCCTTTCCACTTATTTAGTAGACTTTCCAACTGGCTACATGTCAAAAGCTAGACAAAATAATTTTCTTCCATTCTTTCTCCATATGGATGGTGAAACCATTTTCCTTAGTAATTATGGATTTTAGAGTTGGTTTATAAAGTGTACAAAGGCTTAGTACATACGTGACTAAGGACACTTAATAAAATTTGCCATTGATACAAAAGGCTTCAGATTATACCTTCTTTAGGATATCCTTCATGATGACAATAACACTATACATGAATATACATCTCTAATTTTATACTTCAATTGACATTAATGATTAGCACTTAATTGAATACACCTTTCTATGGGTGCTTTTGCACCATCTTATTAACATGAGTATGAGAAACATCTTATATATAGAAAGCCTTTAAAACTCTATCTTGATTTATTGAGTCAAATGCTTTTCTTAAAAATAATAATGGTAGTTTCTGGACTTATTTAACTTCCTGAGATTACCATCAATTAAATTTCTTTAAAAAATGGAAATAGAATCAATATCCTTACTATTATTCTCCCCCCATTTTTTGTTTTACTTAAATGCTTTCCATTTCCCTCTTTGAGTATAATTATTTACACTAGACAGTTACAAGGCTTCCTGGAAGTCAGGAACTGTTTTCACCCTCCTATGTACTTTGGGTTTAGTACAATGCCTGGCACACAATCTCCACTTAATAAATACTTCTTAACTTAACATGACTTGAGCTGTGTCAAAAGCCTTTTATTTTTCTTGCTATCAAATCACATTTTCACCATAGTTTTTACCATTCTACCCTCACACTGAAAGTCCCAAATGGTACATGCCCATGTCAAAGGCATATGTTGGGATTTTGTTTGATAGCTCTTGTTAAGTAATGTATATTTTCTCTAATTATTAATTTTTCAAACTCTTTATTGGCATATAACTTGGATTTAATTTCATGGTAGTATATTGTCTTCATCATGAAGCATCACAAGGCAAGATAACTAAGAATGTCATGATATGGTCTTCCTTTGTGCTTTTGGAAGTACAAGAAGACCAACTTCCCTTGTTTTTTATCTCTAAAAGAATAAACAAACTATTCTTCCATTTAACTGTAGCTTTTTAATATCTACTGTGTTCATTTTAGCAAGAATGCTTATATTACCTTTCACAAAAATCAAATCAAATCCAAGCACCTAAAGGCATTTATAAATCTCTATCTTGAACAAGCAACAAGAAAAATTAGTTCTATGCATATAGTATAAGAACATAGTGACACTGCAAAATTGAAATAATATAAAATAAGAATGACAGGTTTGGGAAAGGTAATCTTACTTATGGGAATGTGGATTATCATATATCCTTTTATTTGTTACATATCAATTTTTTGGGTTGCTGTTCTACTAAAAGATGTGTAAGGTTGGCTTTAAAAGTCTGTAAATAATGGGCAGATCCATAATGGCAGAAATTGAATAAGTCATTAATGAATTCCCTAAGAAAAAATCTCCAGGATCAGATGCATTCACAAGTGAATTCTGCCAAACATTTAAAGAAAATCAATTCCAATACTATGTAAACTATTTGCAAAAGTAGGTAAAGAAGGAGTACTGCCAAATTCCTTCTATAACACAAATATGGCACTGATATATCTAAATTAGAAAGGACCAAAACAGAGAAAGAATATTACAGACCAATCTCCCTAATGAATATTGATGCAAAAATTTAAAATAAAAGATTAGGAAAGAAATGGCAGCAACTTATCAGCATGATAAAATGCTATGACTAAGTGGGATTTATACCAGGAATGCAGGGCTTTTTCAGTATCAGGAAAACTATTACCATCATCAACCATATCAATAACAAAATCAACAGAAATTATATAATAATCTCAGTAGTTGCAGAAAAAGCTTTTGACAAATTGCAGCACTCATTCCTATTAAAAACACTATAGAGAATAGGGATAAAAGGAGCTTTCCTTAAAATAATAACCAGTATCTAACTAAAACCCACAGTAAGCATTATTTGTGATGGAGAGAAGCTGAATGCATTCCCAATAAGATCAGGGATAAAAAAAAGAATGCCCACTATCATCAGTATTATTCAATATTGCATAAAAGTTTTGACTTTAGCAATAAGAAAAGAAAATGAGATTAAAGGAATTAGAATATGCAATGAGGAAATAAAACTATCATTCTTTGCTGATCATATGATGATATACTTATAGAGTCATAGAAAATCATCCAAAAACCTTGCATTGCAAACAATTCACAGCTTTAGCAAAATTGCAGAATATAATATAAACTCACATAAATCATTAGCATTTCTATATATTACTGACAAAAACCATCAGAAAGAGATAGAAAGACAATATCAATTTAAAATTACTGTAGACAAAATAAGATACTTGGGTCCTGCCAAGACAAACCCAAGAACTATATGAACACAATTACACAATTGTGTTCTCACACTTCTCACACAAATAAAATCAGATCTAAACAACTGAAAAAATATTATTGTTCATGGTGAGACTGAACTACTATAATAAATATGACAATTCTGCCTAAATTGGTCAAGTTTTTCAGTGCTATACAAATTAAATTCCCAAGCATTATTTTATTGAACTAGAAAAAAAATAATATAAAATTCATCTGGAAGAACAAAAGATCAAGAATAACAAGGGAACTAATGAAAAAATGTACAAAGAATGGTTGCTTAGCAGTACCAAAACTAAAACTCTATTATAAAGTAGAATTAATCAAGACTATTTGGTACTGGATAATAAATATAGTGGTGGATCACTGGAATAGATTGACACACATGACACAATAATTAAGATTTATAGCAATCTAGTATTTGATAAATCCCCAAACTCCAGCTTCTGGAATAAGAATTCAGTATTTGACAAAAATTGATAAGAAAACTGGAAACTAATATTTCAGAAAATTGGCACAGACTTACATCTCACACCCCATATCAAAATAAGATCAACATGGATCCATGATTTGGGCATAAAAGATGACACCATAAACGAATTAGGAGAACAAGAGATAATTTACCTATCAAATCGTTGGAAAAGGGAGAAACTAGAACTAGAGAACATTATGAAAGCAAAATGAAAAACTTTGATTACATTAAATTAAAAATATTTTGCACAAACAAAACCAATAGAAGCAAGATTAAAAGGGAAGTACAGAGCTGGAAAAAATCTTTATAGACGATATTTCTGATCAAGGTCTTATTTCTAAAATATATAAAGAAGTGTCTCAAATTTATAAGAACACAAGTCATTCTCAAATTGATAAATGGTCAAAGAATATGAACAGACAATTTTTAGGTTATGAAATTGAAGTTATTTATAGTTATGTGAAAAAATGCTCTCAATCACTAGTGACTAGAGAAATGCAAATTAAAACAATTCTGAGGGACCACTTCACATCTCTGAAATTGAGTAAGAAGACAGGAAAAATAATCATAAAAGAAATCATAAATGATAGGGGATGTGGGAAAACTGGGACACTAATGCCTTGTTGGTAGAGTTGGGAAATAATCCAACCATTCTGAAGAGCAATCTGGAACTATACCCAGAGG
This sequence comes from Sarcophilus harrisii, assembly GCF_902635505.1. NCBI lineage: Eukaryota > Metazoa > Chordata > Mammalia > Dasyuromorphia > Dasyuridae > Sarcophilus > Sarcophilus harrisii. Next base: position 48,826,591 of record NC_045430.1, read on the forward strand.
GTTATAAAACTGCATTTTTTTTAGCCCAGCAGTTCCTTTCCTTGGCCTGTATCATAAGGAAATCATTAAGGGTAGAAAAAGGACTCATATGTGCAAAAATGTTTGTAGCAGCTCTTTTTTTGGTAGCCAAAAAATGGAAAAAGGAGTGGATGCCACTTGGGGAATGGTTGAACAAGCAGTAGTACATGAAGACAATGGAATATTATTATTCTATAAAAAATGATGAACAAGATGATTATAGAAAGGCCTGGAAAGATGTATATGAACTGAGGCTGAGCAAAATAAGCAGAACCAGAAATACATTGTACACAATAACAGCAAGAATGTGCAATGATCCCTATGAAAAGTTTTCTTCTTCTCAGTGGTTCAGTGATCCAAAGCAATCCCAGTAGACTTTGGACAGAAAATGCCATCTACATCAAGAATATATCTAAGAAGACTAAATTTAAATCAGTGCACATTATGTTCACTTATTTTTCTGTGTTTTTAATCTCTTCCATGGTTTTTTTCCCCTTTTGCTCTGATTTTTCTCTCTCAACATGATTCATAAAGCAATGTGTATTAAAAAGAAATAAACTTACTACAAAGAACTAAGAATTCCTGATTTCTCATAAAGTCATTAGATTTCATTTGCTCAATTCTGATTTTTAAAGAATTATTTTCTTCAGTGAACTTTTTAGCTCCTTTCATTAGGCCAATTTTGCTTTTTAAGGTATTCTTCTCCTCATTAGCTTTATATATATATATATATATATATATTTCTTTTTTTTTTTGCTTTACACTCTCATTTCTCTTCCCAATTTTTTCTCAAACTTACGTACTTGATTTTCAAAATCCATTTTAAGCTCTTCCATGATCTGAGATCAATTCTTATTGGATATAAGAAACAACAAATGTACTGCTAATCTGATTAGAATGGAGAATGCACTGAGGGAAGAAATATGAGTTCATTAAAAATGTAGGGGAGAAAAGTTGTAGTTTTATAAACCAATAAACTAGCATCACTTAAGCAATTTCTTTGTGCCAGGTACTACTAGGCATTGGGGACCTGTTTTTGTTTACTTTTTAATGAAACAATTCTTACTTTCAGGGAACTAACATTCTTTGGTATATGTCTGTAAAGAGGCTAAATTATAGGGAAAGGATTCTGATGAAGTTTGAGAAAACAATTTATGTCTTTTTCTCTTGTCTTGGAGGCTACTAACATGGTTAAAGTTTATTTGCATAATGGAATGACACGATTTGATCTGTATTTTACTAATATTTATATTAGTATTATATTTATTAGTATTATATTATATTAGTATATTATATTATATTATATGTATAATATATATAATATATATATAATATATCTAATATAATATCTAATAAATATAGTATATTATATTAGTATTATATTATATTATATTTGACATTTTGGAAAAGAGGGTGGAGAGAAAATAGAGTGTAAGCAGGGAACCCAATTAGGAGGCTATTTTAATAGTCTGGTAAGAAGTGATGGGGTTCTGAAATAAATGTCAGCTGTGTGAATAGGGAGAATGGGATAAATTAGAGGAATTCTTTGTAGGTAGAACTGACAAGTCTTGATAACTGATGAATAGAAGGGAAAGAGGAGAACCTGATGGAGAAATAGAATATAACATGTAACAGGAAATACCTATCACCATCTCAATTCCTCTCAGACTCTAATGGTGACAAGCAAGGATTCTGAATCCCAAAGCCTTGAGAAGACTAATGCTTCCAGCCCACTGCCCTTAGCCACTATACTGGTAAGTACCCTAAAGAGGTGGAACCTGGTAAATGCTTCTGCAGGAGTCAATGAAGATCTAGATAAGAAAGTTCTTGACACCAAAGTCCTTAGCACAGCCAAATGGTTCAATATCAAAAACTGTTATCATTTTATAAGTGGAAATGACATTAACAGCGAGACATCATAGTCAGAGACATCATAGTTACATAAAAACTGGTTTGGAGCTAGGACATGACTTGACAACTGATTGTATGTAACATACAAGGAATGACATCTAAGAAGTTAACCACTAAGATATATAATGCAGGGCTATATATGGAGTTGACAAGTCCAAAAGGAAGAAATTGTGAACTCATCCCCTGTAGGATATAGGACACTGGACTTTGAACTTTGTGTTATGCTGAGCCTAGAAGAAAAATTGAGAACCATGGGAATAAAAGCCAATGTCCCAATTTCATTTGTTTCCCTGACCATCCTGGTGAAACTTGAAAGTAAACATCTAACTGACCTCTATCTAAAACAAGTAGTATTGAAGAACTGAAGTTCTGTTCCTGCGAATCTTGTTTTCTTGTTTTTATATATTTGTGATTTCATGACAGTTATTTTTATTATGGGTTGATTGAGTTGAATTAAGCAAGTAGGACTGTTTTTCATACATTGGGAAAAATTCTAAAGAAATCTTTCTGGAGCTAAAAACAAAATAATAATTTAGAGAAGCAAAAACACATACCAGCCAAATTAAATGGAAATAAAATTCTTAACTGCTCCTTTGCCATTTGTAGCTACTTGATAACATGGTTTGGATCTTTTATGGCGTATTTAAATGAGTAATTTCTGATCTGACCACCAGATAGCAGGCTTATCCTTTCTGAAAGGAAGGAGCTGAATTTATCCACAACTCACCGGGGGAGGGGGGGGGTGGCGGGAGGGAGGGGGAGAAATACAGCCCCAAAGGAAAGGCTTTCCAATTTAGTTATCAAAGTAAAAATTTAATAATTACTTGAATGGCATGACTTTTCTCTATTTCAAAGAGTTTCTGTTCCATGTTCTTGTTTTTTTTTTTACTCATTTAAAAAAAAATTCTCTAATTAAGATAGGAGAAAAAGCACTGGATTTGGCATCAGGAGGATCTGGACCCAAATTCTGAATCTCCTACTTTGTTAAGTTATATGCCTGACTCATGAGCTCAGTTTAATCTTCTTTAAATGAGGTTGAAATAATGACTTCTAAAGTACTTTCAGTTCTGGGTCCTAAAACATTTACAATCTTTCCAAGGATAAATAAAATACATACCTATTTTAAAAAGGAAGCATTTCAAGGATTTTCTCATATTGAACTAAGAATAGATTATTGCCAAGTTAATTTGTCCCATACATCAAAACGTTCCTTTCTAAAAGTTACTCTTTTGTCATGGTAAACAGGGGAAAAAATCATTTTCAATTTAACAAAGTCCCATATCTACAATCAGAAAATGGGATCAGTAAGCTCAAAATTCCTTCACAAAGAAGGATGAATCACCGAAAACTTAGAAATAATATCCACAATTGCTGAGGAAATAATATTTACAATTACTGAATTTAAATAAATATTTAATTGACTTGAATACAAATACTATATAGCAAAACTCACTTTTGGTCTGATTTTTCTTTCACAACATGACAATTATGGAGTTATGTTTGAAATGATTGTATATATATAACCCACATTAGATTGTTTACTTTCTTGGGGAGGGAGGAAGGAAAGAAAGGAAGAGGAAAAATTTGGAACTTAGGATCTTGCAAAAGTGAATATTGAAAACTATCTTTGTATGCATTTGGAAAAATAAAATACTATTGAAAAAAAGTGCTAGATTTGTATTTCTTGTATTGACCAAAATATCTATGTAGTATTAACTTGTCTTTCTATAGCATTTCAAGATTTTTCAAATGCTTTACAAATATTTTGTCATGTAATCTTCACAACTCCGAGAGGTAAGTAATAGTATACCCATGTTTCTAGATGAGGAAACTGAATCATAGAAAGCTTCCTTAAGATTATACTTGAGTAAGTATCTGAGGAAGAATTTGAAGTCAACAGTTTCTTACTTCCAAGTACAGCACTCTCCCCACTATGACACCTAACTATATGTATACCGATAGTGCAGATCGGTTTTCCTATTTGAAAGAAAATACGAAGGAACAAGAGGAATGTTCTTTTAAAATGATCTGTCAGGAAGAATAATTTGTCCCTCTTAAAAATAGAAGTAATTCACCGAGAAAATGAGGAAGAAAGAATTGTAAAGGACAGAGAAGAATATTGAAATGTTAAAAATTTGGAGGATAAAAAAATTTGTCAGAAAAAAGAAGAGAATGTACTGAATCTTGGGAATTATGCCATATCCATGAGGACTTTATTGTGGAGAGTGTAGTTGAGTCTTCTGAGAAAGAAACAGATACTTATGTTAGACGAAATGATAGATCCCCAAGTGCCACCACAAGAAAGACATTGTTATGGTAAGAGGAAGAAGAGAGAAATAGTGGTGGTTGACAAATCCTTGCTGTATTATGTCATGAAATCATATGTCGCATTGACATGAAGTATAGAGAGGTTTACTGGTTTTCCAGTGGAACAAATTCAGGATGTCAGATAATTTTTAAACAATCATAAAACCTGGCAAATGATTTCATTGGTAAAGATCCTCAGCTTTAAATGGATAAATAATCTCCTAGAGTACAATAAATTAAAAATCTTTTGCCACAACAAACTGGCTTAACTGTTAAGACAGAGACTACAAATAATACACTCAATGTGTGCACACATTGGTCTGTTCTTCTGTACTGATAATTGAAGATAACTTATATAAGCCCCATTATCTTCTTTACTCTTGCAAGATTTTACAACCAAAATGACTCAGACCAGTTACAATTAATCATCAAATATTTTCATCTATTTTGTTAGAATCTTCTGCACATTTTTGGAAAGAGTTTTAAAGGATCTCTATTTTTGTATCACTAGTGCAATAGTTAATTGTAATATCTCCCTACAAAGTTCTCTCCATTTAGAAATCCAAGGTGGGTGGGGAGTCCATATAACAAGTAAGTATATCCAAGCAATATAAATCCACACAATGGCTATATCAGTCTACATATACATATACATATATATACATATATACATATGTAAATATGTATACACATGTACTTTGCCTATTACTTCTCTTTTAAGAGATAAATAGCATGTTTCTTAAGTCCTCTGAAAATGGGGTTGTTTGTTGCATTTATTTAAAATCATTGTCTTTCAAAATTTGTTGTTGTTTTTGTTATTGTTTTTCTTTACAATTCTACTGTCTGTGTATAACTCATCCTCCTGGCTCTACTTTCCTCTGTGTCAGCTCATATTACTCAGGATTCTTTATAATAGCCTCAATTTCTTGCTTCACATTTACTTACTTTCTTACTTCAATTTCTCAGTTTCTTACTATAAATTTATATTCCATTATATTCTCATTCCACATTTTGTTCAACCAATCCTCAGCTGACTAAGAGATAACCTAAGTTTTCCCCTTAGATTCTATTTCTTTCTTTTTCTTCCTCTTCCCTTTTCTTCCTCTCTTTATGATCAAGTTTTTTTTTGGTTTTTTTTTTTTTTTTTTTAAACAACTGCTTCTTACCTAATATCACCCTTTACCTCCCTAGCCCTATTCTTCCTTTTTTGGCTGTTAAGTGTGAAGTATTTCTATACTAAATGGTGGGTGTGGAAGAGGGGGCAGTGTCCAGTTCTCTTTTATCTTCTTCAAATAGAGTGAATTTTATTTGATGCCCACTAAGCCTATGTTTTCTTCTATTTCTGTATAATCTCATGAATTCAAATCATGAGAAATTAGGAGTTCAATCTTCCTTCTTACTTCTTTCTATACTATTCTTCATTTTTCCCATCCTTCTTTTTCCTCTTAACGCTCCATCCTCTATGAATTCTAGGACATTCCTCAATATTCTTGGGAGATGTTATGGTTCGGAAGAGGCAGATTTGTTTCTTCTCCCTCTTAGAATGTTACTGCCATGTAATAATACAATCCCTTCCAGTAACACATTTAAATTTACCTTTGTAGATTTCTCTCAACTCTGTTTGTGCAATTTAAATTCCCTATATTCAGCTCTGTTCTTTTCATTAGAAATTTTGAAAATCCTCTATTCCATTAAAGATCTATTCCCTATCTACTTCATTCCCTTTAGTAGAAGATTATATTCAGTTTTTTAGAGTAAATTATTCTTAGTCAAAGATTAAATTATTTACCTTTTTAAATATTATTTTACAAGATCTTCTCTCATTTATAGTTGAAGTTTCCAGATCTTGTGCGATCTTGATGGTATTTTCTTAGTACTTGAACTGCTTCTATTTTGATCCTTGAACTATATTTTCCTTGACATCAGGGTTTTGCATTTTGGCTATGAAATATCTGGGCCTTTTCATTTGAAGCTTCCTTTTAGGGAGTGATTAATGGGATTCTTTTATTCTTACTTTTTCTTTTTTGTTCTACTAGATCTATGCAATTTTCTTTCAAGATTTTTGGAAATAGTATCCAGGGTTTTTAAGGGTAGAAGTACAAATCATGGTTATCAGGAAGTCTGGATTCTCAAATTATTATTCCTTGACAGATATTCTATGTGTAATTGGAGCAATATCCTAACCCCTCTCTCCATACAAAGTAGGAGTTTTCTCTTAAAAAGGTCATTAACAGGCAGCTAGTTGGTATAGTAGATAGAGCACCAGCCCTGAAGTCAGGAAGACCTGAGTCTGGCCTTGGACATTCAACACTTCCTGACTATGTGACCCTGGGCAAGTCACTTAACCCCAAATTCCTCAGTAAAAAAAAAAAATCATTAACTCCTTGTTAAAACTTGATTGTCTCTATGGGTTTCCAATTGCCAAGCACTCCATCACTGTGAAGTTTCTTCTGTTATTTAAATTTAGAATACTTAAAAAAAATGTCTTTTTCAGAGAAGGTATAGATTTATAGGAGGGGAGTTTCCTCAACAGGAAATTCTCTATACCAGTGAATCATGGGTCCAATTCCTATTGGCTGTCCTTAGAATAGGTGGACTCCAAGGCAAATATGAATCTTATTGACTTATTTCTTGCCCAGTAAGAAAACTTATACAACCTGCATCACCTTGGAAGTATTCACAATAACAGATAGAAAAACAATTCTGGACTTGTAATCCAGAAGACTAAATCCTGACAACTCTGAATGGGGAAATGTTGCATATTATACTTCTAAATATAACATGCACTCCATCCTCCGCTCCCTGAAGAGGTTCTAAGAATCCATTCCCTAACATTGTATAATATTCCAGTCATTCTGTAGGATATTCTGAAAAGGTCACATTCTGCTTCTAGCAAGGATGAAAATTTTCTGAGAGCAGACATATGCCATATCTAGCTATGGATCCATGATGCAAACTTCATTTTCTAGCAATAGTTCCTTGGGGAAATTTTTTTTATCTCTGTTGAGGCAGAGAAGGCAAAAAAAATACATGATTAAAGTAGTTTGAAGAGAATTCTGGTCGTCTATATGTACTTATTACCTAGGCCAGAAACTTTGTAGGAATTTCTGAAAAATTACTACAATAAAGGAAAGAGGATCTATTAAGTACTGATCACTAATATCAGGCACACAAATATAAGAAAGAAGAAGACTTCCTACTTTCAAAGAACTAACATTCTAATAAGGGAAGATGATATATAAAGGATACAGGGGCCAAGTAGGAGTATTTTAAATAGACAAGTCTCAGAATTAGTGAGTGAAATCCTAGGACAACTGATTGCCACATCTTTTCCAGGAATCATAGAGTTGATTTAATTACTATCTTAGAGTTAGTATTGGAAAGGAGAGAGGTAGGAAACAGGTTACACATATGATGAGGGAAGGCATGAAGATAATTAGGAAATATTGTGGTGTATCTAGATATGAAAAAAATAAGGTTAATGTTCATTAATCAAAAACCCATGGCTCCAAAATTTCTGGATGGAATTCTGGAACTGAGGTGGAGGCTAAATCCAAGAAAATGGCAGCATGAAAATGAAAGTGTATTCCAATAGATCAGTTGCAAGATTGTAAAATTAGGATCAATTGTTGAATATAGCTTACAAAAGTCTACTTGTTTGATGATGATGATAGTGATGATGATGGTGGTGGTGGTTGGAGTTATGGTGGTGGTAGTAATAATGATGGTGATGATTGTAAGGCACTTGTGACAGACTATCTTTTGCCCTATTTGTTTCCCTAGGACTTAGCAGAGTGTTTGGCACAGAGTAGGTCTTTAATAAATGTTTATTGATTGATTCTGATGATGAACACTAAGTTAACTTCTTTTTGGTAGGGGAGGATGAGGTGACAGAGTGACTCTTTGGTACTAAGAGCAGTTCTAAAGGTAGATATCTAGAAATAGTACTTTTAAATACAAGTGGACTTAGCTCCCTCAAAGCTAAGTCCAATAACTTAGCCAGTCCAATAACCCCATTTGAGCTTTTCCTCAATGTGTTTTTCATTTTTATGTCTTTTTTTCTTTTTAAGACAAAGGCAAGAGTTTTTAATTTGCAGTCCATGAATTCCTTGGAGTTTCATGGAGGTCTATGAATTTAAATGGGAAAAAATGCATCTTGATTTTTACTAATCTTTAACTGAAATTTAGAGTTTCCTTTAATTAACTTTAAAAAAAAATTCTGAGAAGCAATCTGAGAAGTTACCAGACTTCCAAAGACAAAAAAGTTAAAAACTTTTGGTCATGAAATGACCAGGATTTATATTCTCATTGTCTCATTGTCTATCTCTCATTGGCTCCAGACTTCTGACCCACCAACATCTCTAACTGAGGGGAAAAACAAATTTTCCATCACTTTGAGGGAAAATATTTCTCCCTTTCCCACATTAGTTTATGTTGATGGACATTTATTTGTTCAGTGAACATTAGCATAGGAATTAAAAGAGTAACATTTAAGGAAAGAAAAGCTATTTTTTGATGACCACTTTTTGCCTTGTAGATAAGATAATCATTTCAGTTATCAGTTTGTCTCTTTTACTTTTGTGATATGACCACTATGTTTAAGAAAGTTCCCTCCCTGGCTCACCTACAACACTGATAAGGTTAATTTTGCCCTTAAAAGAAACAAAACTGCCCTTGGATCTTACTTAGCCCAGAGAGCTAAACCTCAAGTTATGTCTCCCTTGAGACAGCTTCCTAATGGTCTCTGACCAAATGATAATGGCTTTCTGTTCACCCAGGTACTTGAAAAGACCCTGAAGATGTGGAAGATGTCTTAAAAGAATTGTCATGATCAGTTCATATGGAGATCTGGAAGTCCATGGGACTATGTCTACTTAAGCTAAATCCTAGAGTATCCATTTTTAATGCCCTTTCTATACTATGGCTAAGTAAACCTTACTTTTTTAACTGCCAAATAATCTAAAGGTTCATTATTTTGTTCTAATATAAAGCTTGAATTAGGAAGGGTGTAAGCTTGAATCAGGAGTGCTCTCCAAAACACTCCAATCCCTTCCCAGAATACAGGAATTAATAAAATAGGGAACAGGATTTGAATTTTCATTAAAAAGGTAAAAGTTTGAACCTCCTAAAAGTCTCAATCAATATGCCTCTTTGTTCTGCCCAACAACTGATGGATCTCTGGTTAGTCACTTGATCCCCCAGTCTCCACTATTCCATATCATTTCTAAATTTGGGAGCCCTCTGAGTTCTCATTAAGCTCTTTCCTTCATGTGACTAGACAAGAGGAATGCTAATACTTTTCTTCCATTCAACTCTACTTCTCCATCAAGTTCATTTTTCTAGATTCTTGTGAATTTTAGGGAGAAAGGCCTTTAATCATTTTATTTTCTGATGCTATTGCCATAGGAATAAACATAATTATATTAATTATTTAGGGGGACTTTCAGCCTTTAATGGAGCCAGAGCTGATTATTCAAGCATCAATAGTGTCCATAATGACTTCTGAGATTTCTTTTTAGTAAAATACAGCCAGGATGTTTGTTGGTATAAATCAGTGAAAATTCATGTAAACACTTAATATCATTTATATCCTAACAAACTGGATATTTTGACAACCACATTCATAATTAAATACTTTCATTTTTGTTTTTGCTAACTAAATGCCAAGATCAATTATTTCCCCACTAGGTGAGGGAATTTTAGGAGTAGTCACTACTCTCTAAATTCTGGCATCTTCCCTACAATAAAACTCTAACTTGCCCCATCCTACTTACAACACTGTCTAATGCTATGTCCTTCATCACCTGAGTAATTCTTCCCACACCAATCCTACACAACCATCAACACCATGCTTGCTCATTCCTACTCAATTCCTTTGTTTTTACTTAATCGAAAGGAGATGAGTTCTTCATGAAATGAATGAATCAATGAATACGTGAAAAATTATTAAGTATTTACTTTGTGATAGGCACCATGCTAAGTGCTAGCAATATGGAAACAAGCAAATAAAACAGTTCCTTACTAGATAAAAGATTGTCTGAGGTTAAAAGCAAGATGAGGGGGGAAAGGAGAATAAGATACTGAGTGGCTTTGAAATAGGGGAGACATAATGGTCTACAGCCTAAGCTACGTAAGCCCATCAATCAAAGTCCCTAACCCTTCACCCTAAATGAAAGGTGAACATAAATGGGCTTTTTATTTAAAAGGGTTTTGGCAACATATTAATAGCATTAAATATATCCATAGAGGATAATATATTTTGCTTACTATAATGCCATAAACTAAGTAAATAACTTTTTGGTTATTATTAGTATTATTATCCATGAAAACCCATGAAATCTTGCCTTCTACTTTTGTATGGTGTCAATGGAAGGAAAGGGAAAAGAAGGTGCTGAGGTTCACATGATTTTTACATCAACAAATTTTTATTTCATTGTTGTTATTCTAAATTTGAGATCTAAGGACTGGGCATATTGCTAGAGGAAGTAATCAGATCAATTTTGATATTCTTAATATGAATGAAACCACAAGAAAGAAGGAACCACCACTAATTCTAAGGATGACTCACAGGTTTTCCCTGAAAAAGCAAAGAAAGATCTCAACAGAGAACTTTATTGTGTGTCTAGAGACAATATGAAACATTATTTCATGAAGTATTTTATCATCATAGAATGCAATCATAATCATAAGTATTTACAAAAGCTACAATGGAAATAATTACAGCCTATGCAACAATGGTAGTTGAGAATGAATGATTAGAGTTCTATGAAGAACCTGATAAAATCCAGTGAATTAAACCAATAAAGACTTGGAGTCTTCCATTTAGAGCTGAGCAGGAGGCTGGAGGAGAACACTGTTATTGAGCAAAGGTTTTTATTTTAATTGAAAACTAAAAAGAAAAAAAAAACCCAAATCCCAAAATTATCTTTTCAATAATAGCATCTGTTATTTCTATATTTCAGTGAAATGCAAAATACATGTCACAAAGCAAGAGTGAAAAATGATAGCCTGACAATTAGAGTACTTCCTTCCTATCAGTTCAATGTCAAGAAAGAGGAAGACAGGCTTTAAGGGAGTTGAATAACTTTACACATAACCCTCCCATTCCCATGCCTAACTTATGGTAGAACATGGACAAGAGTTAAATAATGTGATCAGATGTCAATGGTTTGTGACTTACATCAATGGAAAAAAATTCATATATATATATATATATATATATATATATAATCATTAAACTATTTAATTATTTACAATACTTGTCATGTAGTTTAATCCCTTAATTTGACAGATAAGGAGTCTGGCCTAGGGAAGTTCAGAGAAGTGACTTCCTCAAGATCTCCCAGGTAGCCGTGGTAAAATAAGATCTGAATATCTTTGATTCCAAAGCCAGAACTCCTTGTTATTGCCATTATTGCTGATGACATTGTTTGAAAGGAAGGAAGGAAGGAAGGAAGGAAGGAAGGAAGGAAGGAAGGAAGGAAGGAAGAAAGAAAAGAAGGAAGGAAAGGAGAGAGGAAGGAAAGAATAAAGGGAGGAAGAAAGGAAGAAAGAAAGGAAGGAAGGAGAGTCAGAACACAGAGATAGAGAAAAAAGGAAGGAAGGGAGGGAGGGAAGGAAAGAGGAAGGAAGAAAGAAAGGAAGGAAGGAGACCTGGTCTCTATTCATTCCTCACACCCAATTTGAACATCACTGAAATTTGTTATTGTTATTATATTGAATAGCCTATTATTCTCTGATTTGCATGATAACAATAATATTCATCATCCTCTAACTCAAGGAAAATTCTTTAAAATGAATCAATCATAAAGATTTCTGTGTTTTAAGAAAAGCTAAAGATTCTTTTTTTATTCCTTCAATACTCTATGCCTTCCAATTACTTCCCTTTCTAGCTACTAGTTTAGACACTAAAACTTTGGGGGATTTCTTTGAAGCCATGATTCATGGTTAATTTTCCTCCCTTCTGTGATTCCTGGTCAACTGCTCATCTGTTCTATAGTTTCTCCATTAACCTATCACAGGGGAAATTCACTGATGGAGCATCCCCAGACCCAAGATACACAATAAGCAGCTCCCAAAGCTACAGACAAGATTTGCATCTCAATTTGATGGAAGGATAATGCAAATGGCCTGGAAATCCTCCTAGCTCGTTAGAGAGGAGACTTGTCAGACATTATGGAGACAATGGGAAGCAATAGGAACAGGATGAACCTCTCTTATAAAAGCAAAAATTACACACACACACACACACACACACACACAGAGAGAGAGAGAGAGAGAGAGAGAGAGAGAGAGAGAGAGAGAGAGAGAGAAAGGCCACCACCCTAAAAATTCAACATTGAATTTTCCAAACATTACAAGAAATAAATTTTGGAAATCAGATCAGTTCATTGACACTACAGAAAATTCTGAGTTTGACATTCTTTCTAGAATTGTTATGTTGAATGATTAAATCTCATTCCAGTTTCTTTGCCTTATCCATCCACCTGTCAGCCAGCACAGATGATTCCCACCCTCATTCTTTATTAAGATGAGCGAGAAATTATTCATCATTATAATATGGTTAGAAGAGGGCATGGGCAAACGAAAAAGAAAATGATACTTGGCATATATTCAATAAGGTTTTTCAGCAAATATTTTTAGACTATGTTTCTCTTTGAAGTTGTGCTGTCTAATTCCTTCTTGAAGGACTCAGATGTGGCTTACAGCTAATAATATGGTAAGATTCAAATAGCACTGTCTTCTCTCTTTATGCTACAGAATAAAAAGGGGTTGGTAGGAGCACAAAAGAGTGCTGTACATGGAATGAGTCGAGTCATGTTTTCCTTTCTGTTCAATAAAACAGTGGGAAAATGGCAGGCACTTAGAAGATATATAATCATAACAGTCTTAAGTTCTCTTCCCTGTGTTACACTATTTTGAATAACACATTTTGGAAGGAGAATGTTTGCAAATGCATAGATACAAACATAGGCACATAAATGGTCTGGTAAGCATTAATATAACATTTATAAGATAAATAAATAGTTAGACAGATAGAAAGACAGACAGACAGATAGATAGATGGTATATTCATGGATTCCCACTTACATTCTCATTTTTCTACTTTCCTTTGAATGTCACTTACAAAAAGGCTTTTTATATGGTGTATGGGGTAGGGAGAGAATTCAAAAAGCAAATGAATTAGACTCTTCATCAAAATAAGCTTTTCTTCTCTTTCTTTTTTTTTTTTTAACCAAAAGTGTAAATAGGATCACAATGTCATGGAATGGTTTATTTTAAATAGAGGAGTTATGAATAGGCTGCATACTTTAGGGAAGTAATCAGTCAAAGTACAGGATGGAGTAAAGAAAGGAAGAAATGGGAGAAAGGGAGAGGTGAAGAAGACAGTGACAGAGAAAAAGACAGAGACTGAGAATGAGATGGAAAGAGAAAGACAGAGATCAAAAGAAATAGATAGAGGGAAGTCCCAGCAAAGATAAGAGGGTTCAAGTAGAAGCTCTGTAGAGAGAACTACTTCATCTTATTGGAGCAAAAGAAGAAAAATTATGGATGAGTGCATGGTGGGAGAATTTAAGAGATTTGAAGATGGGAATATAAAGAGCTCATAAAGAATAGCTTAGAATAAGCATCTTGGTAGATGAGGACAGAGATTATGATAAGACCTTGAGAAGAGTTGAAAACAACTGTCTTGTAGCAGAGAGTATTTAATTGGAGATTAGGTAACATCTTTTTGTAATGATTCCAGCAAGGCTTTGTGACTTCATCCATTAAGTATCTCAGAGATAGGAGTGGAGAAGGAAGAGGATGGGGAAGACACAAAATTGGAGATAATCAGGATGGAAGTAGTGACCAAGGAATGCACAGTGAAGGGTAATGCCATGGTGAAGTAACTAATTTATAGGGTTAAAGTCATGAAAGTGAGAATTACAACTAGAATAAAAGAGATGGAATGGGAGATAAGGGAGAGCTTGAGCCAATGTTGATCAATGAGGAGCAAGATAAAAAGGAAAAGGAATCATAGGAAGAACAAGAGATTGTGGTAAAAGATAGTTCAGGAAATTGGAAGTAAAGCAGCTTGGCCTCAGAGCAAGATCTAAGGTATGACCAGATCAATGAATGATGGAGGTCATACAGATCATAGATCACTTAATACTAAGGCTGTAAGACACTATGAGGGTGTAGCATGTGCCAAACAAGTCAAAACGCCATCACCATGGCTTGACTATCATTCCCTCTCAGGCACTGATGGAAAGAACCCAGGACCTTGAATCCAAGAGCCCCAAAAGCCCAATGATTCCGGTCTAGTATCCACAGCCATTATCCCTGGAGGCAACCTCTTTGGAGATGAAATCTGGAAACTGCTCTGACAGGAGCTATAGCCTCAGCTATTGAAGACCCTAAAAAGAAAGTTCTTGACATCAAAATCTTTGGGACTATCAGATCTTTTCAGAACCTGTTCTGAATTAATCAATATAAATGACATTAGAGAAGAGACATTACCATCTCGTTTGCTTCTACACTCCAAGGATCATGAGCCTTTACATTTGACTTGCAGCTGAAACTTTCCCCATATATTATCCCCCCAATTAGAATGTAAGCTCCTTAAGAATACAATCTTCTACTTTTCTATTTGTATCATCAATGATTAGTATATAGTCAGTACATGTTTCATTTAGTAATTCATGGGAACTGAGAAAATTGTTGAAAGTGGTTAAAGAAAGTGGTGAATATTGGATTTAGAGCATGTGAAGGTGGAGATGCAACAGAAGAGAAGACTACAGAAAGCTCGGAGCTGAAATTATTGAAGAAATGAGGAAGGTAACTTGAAGATAGAAAAATGAAGGAAATATGATTTGGGGCTGAAGGACATAACCTAATAGCAGAACTCAGAAGGAGATTGGCTATTGACTAATCATGGCTAAGTAAGCCTAGTGTGATGGCATCTAAAGACTTACTTCCTGTGTCCTTCTGAGCTGGAAAGACCAAGAGAAGAAATGGATAAAATTAAAGAGAAAATCTTGTTTCAGAATATTCCCATGAGGCTTTGTACTGCCTTCACTAGTTAGATGAACTATCTTGGATATTGCCCTTTCTTTTCTTTTAGTCTCTTCTAGTATTCTTTCTTAACTGCTTGTGCTTACATATCAACCTTCAACATTTTTTTCCTCTACAAAGAATGAATGTGCAAAGTTCTGGGGACATAGATACAAAAGCAAAGACAATTTCTACACTACATAAGCTTACTTTCTAATGGAGAGGAAGGGGCACTTTTATGGAAAAAATAATGAGATTTGTGAGGGGAGCCAAAGTCAGTAAATTGACACAGTTGATTTTATTTTCAGGAACTAAGCAGATTTGATTTGTTCATTATTCTAGAACTTGAAGGGAGAAGTCGATTAAGGGCGAGGTGTAGAAAATGGTGACTTTTAGAACTTTTAGGAACAACTCCTCAGATTCAATATGAAGAAAATATTTCCTTAAAATTGAATGAATGAAAAAGCACTAATTAGCTACATCCTACATTTTGATTCATATTAATAATACAAATAACAAAGTGGTTAATACCTGCTCTCAGAGAGGTCCAAGTAAAAAAGTTTGAGGAGTCCCAGGGACGGTAAATGATTCTAGAGCTCAGGTGATTTTCATATCCTTTCCAGTAACAATAGTAGTAGTGATATGACTTTTGTTCCCAGAACAAGAGCAAAATGTAAATGCAAGGGAGCAGAAATTGGGAGAAGGGAAGGAGGGGTCATTGTGTATGACAGTAGGACAAAATGACAAGATGCCCATGTTGGGTAATTACTAATTCCTTGCAGGATCATAACATTATATATTTAGAGCTGGAAGTGACATTATAGGACAATGAGTCCAATTCATTTATTCTACAAATAAAGAACTAAGATCAAGAGAGGTTAGTAGACTTCCTGGGAGTAACACAGCTTGGTAAGTGTGTCAGGCAGGATTTGCCCCCTGTTCTATTCATTACACTATGATGATGAGATAAGATTAAAGATATTTGAAAGAAGAATGGTTCAATTCTTGAGATGGTAGCTTCCCTTTCCCTGAACAGATAAATCAAGAGACAGAGAGACAGAAACAGACAGAAACACAAACACACAGAGAAAGAGACAATGAGAGACAGAGACAAAAAGAGACAAAGACAGATGATGTGGTTCATAGGCACCAAATGATTTACTTTAGGAGAGCACCAAATGTTGAGGTTCGATCATGTGAGGAATTCACAATGGCCATTCTCTTTGGCAAAATGTAGGTTTATTTAGAAGAGTTTACAGACAAAATGAAGAAAAACAATAGAGACTTGGGAGATCAGATGGCAAGAAAAGGGGTTTTATAACAATGATGGAAAAGACAAGTTCCCTTATGGAACTTACAATTAGCCAGGAGAAAAGAAACACCCCAAGAATTTAAGGTATATGTTTACCTGGCAGGCTAAATCTTAAAATGAATTTAACACCCTGAAGGAGTTAATTAGCTATAAGAAAAAAACAGACACCATCAGGCATAGTGGGGGGATGAGAGAAGAGACCCACCATGGTGAGGTGAGAGACACCACGTAGCATCGGAGAGGGGTGAAGGGAAAGACACCAAAAGGCAGAGTATCTTGCAGCCTGAGCCAAAAGAGTTCAGCAATGATAGCATGGGCCATGGGCAGATTTATAGAGGAAATTTAATCTCAGGGACATGACTAGAATTTCTTGAGTGAATACAGCAAAGTGGGGCTGCCCCATTCTCCCCAGAGAGTGAGCTTCAGGGTTTGACAAAACTTTGATTTCTGATGGGACAACCTCTATAGAGGATGGAACCATGAGGCTAAACTGATTCCTATCAGTGCCCTACCCAGGGAGCAAATTAATCAACATTTCTTTTTTTCTTTTGCTAACTGCTCCCAGAACCTCAACACAGAGACAGAGACAGAGAGATAACATTTATTTGTTGCTATATAGTACCAGGCAGTGTGCTAAGTATGAGGGTTATAAATAAAATCAAGCTACAAAATCTTTGCCTCAAGGAATATAGAGTTATAGGGAACAGTTAAGTGGTGCATTAGGTATATAGTTAGGTGTAAATCATTCCTGTTTAGTTAGGCAAATCATTTGGTGCCTATGAACCACATCATCTCTCTCTCTCTCTCTTTTCCTGTCTTTGTGTGTCTCTCTCTGTTTCTCTCTCTCTCTCTCTCTCTTTCTGTCTCTCTCTTCATCTCTCTCTCTCTTTTTCTCTCTCTCCCCCTCCATGTCTGTCTGTCTGTCAATCTATTTATTCGATATAGGGAAGACCTAAATTTAAATCAAATCTTAGATATTTACTAGTTGTATAATCCTGGGAAAGTCACTTAACTTCTTTGTTCCTCAATTTTCTCACTTGTAAAAGAGGAATAAATATATCACCAGCCTTGTAGGGTTGTACTGAGGATAAAATGAGAGTGAGTTCTAAAAGTCACCATTTTCTACACCTCACCCTTAATCGACTTCTCCCTTCAAATTCTAGAATAATGAACAAATCAAATCTGCTTAGTTCCTGAAAATAAAATCAACTGTGTCAATTTACTGACTTTGGCTCCCCTCACAAATCTCATTATTTTTTCCATAAAAGTGCCCCTTCCTCTCCATTAGAAAGTAAGCTTATGTAGTGTAGAAATTGTCTTTGCTTTTGTATCTATGTCCCCAGAACTTTGCACATTCATTCTTTGTAGAGGAAAAAAATGTTGAAGGTTGAAGGTTGATAAAACCTTAAACCTAGTTTTTATTATGATTATATTTTGAAGGATCAGTAAACATATAAAGAGGAACTGGAGAGAAGATGAGGATATGGGTACATTCAGAATGGCATAACGGGAGAGGCTTAGGAAATGCTTTGGAGGCTAGAATAAAACCATAGCTATCCTATCAGCCCAAGGGGATTCTAGAAGAACTCCAATTTGAAGATGAGGAGGGAGTAGAAATAATGATCTGAGTTGTATGTCTAGAGATGAAGAGAAAAGGACTTGAATCCTTGATTTTTTTCAGCATAAGGAACTACTTGGTGAGGAAATTCTTTCTAGCATTGTAGGATGGCTCCTGAGTTAAATGGGTACAGCATCACACAGCCAGGTAAAGGACTGTAAAAAATACAAAATAAATAACTAAATAAAAATATTTGAACCCAGGATTTCCTGATTCTGAGGCCAGCTACCTACCAACTTGACCTTTCTGCAATCTAGAGGAAATTTCTGTTGAGGGACAATTGGATCTTGGTGTTGTCTGAGGCTCCTTCCTTCTAAATAGATTGTGAATCAGCCTGAAATTGGTTTCTTGTGCACAATTCATCTTGAAAGCCAAACTCTATGGTCTAGAAACATGATGTTTGGGAAAGAGAAACAAGCCCCAGATGAGCATTTTTCTTTGAGTAATTCACAAACTTGTAAATCCAGGTTCAGATCATTAAGAATTGACTGAAGATCCGAGTGCATTTTAACCTCATCAGAATCAGAATAAAATACCAGTAGGTTAGGAGTGACACCTAGTGATCAAAGGTCAGTAGGACAACCTAGATTACCCCCAAAATATAATTTATTTCCAACAGGTAAGGAATAAAAAGAAACTTAAAGACTAGAAATTTGAGCTAGTTGCACTCCTATTCATGGCAGTCATTAAAAAAGAAAACATTAAAAAACCTGCGTATTTTTAATTCCTTAAATTATTTGATGTAATTACACAATATGTGAAAAACAGCATATACTCTAGAATGAGGGCTTAAATACATCCTCCAGCTCTTACTATCTTTGGGATTTGGGGTTTCACCGGTAACATTTCACCTCATCTATAAAATGCAAGGTTGGAACCGGTGGTCCGGGAGGTCCCATCTATCTCTGAATCTATGATCCTATAATCTTTCCATTTTAGTGCTTTGAAATTATTTTAGAAAGAAAGGGATGAGGGTTTCATATTAGGAAAATTCAGTTAGATTAAAATTCTTTCCCTTGTTTGAACTTTTCATTTCACTGGTGTAAAAATATTCTCCCAATAAGGAGAATCTGCCCCACAATGGACATCTGATGGTAACCTGAGGATACTGAGAGGCAAATAAGTGGATCAATGGATAGAATCCTGGAATGAAGTCTGGGAAGACTTCCATTCAAATTTGACCTTATGCAGTTACCAGGCAGCCTTAACTTTTGCTTGAATCCATTTTCTTACCAGTAAAATGGGGATGATACTAGTATTTAATAATGGTTGTTGTGAAGATAAAATAAGAATTATAAACTATTACTACTACAACTACTACTACTGTTACTACTGTTATCACTACCATTGCCACTATTGCTACTACTATTATTACTACTACAATTGTTACAATTCCTACTACTATTACTATTACAACTTCTACTATTAGTAATACTCTACCACTATTATTACTACTAGCATTACTATTACATCTACTCTGACTACTATTACAACTACTCTTTCTACAACTACAGCTACTAAAACAATTATTACTATTATCTCCATTACTACTTTACTACTACGTTACTACAATTTATTACAACTCCTACTAATATTACTACTCCTACTCCTACTCCTACTCACTCCTACTATTACTACTCACTTCTACTATTACTACTACAACTATTACTAGTAGTACTACTATTAAAACTACTCTGACTACTAGTATTAGTCTACAACTACTACAACAGTAACTATTCCTACTCTATTAATACAAGTATAGCTTCTACTACTATCATTAATACTACTCTACTACTGCAACTTCTATTGTTACTACTACTCTACTATAGAGTATGGGCTCATTCCCAGGATAAATTAAAGTCCTTGGTCTTTAGGGGAGAAGTGAAAGATCTTTCCTGAATCCTGGAGTCCAGAGTCACAAGCCTCTCTCCTCCTCCTCCTGCAGCCAACTGACTCTGGTCTCTTTCCACTCTCCAATCCTTGCCTATGGTTATCTTAACACCAAACATTTAGCAAGCACCAATGGTGAGAAGAGCCATTTATCAAACATATGCTAATAGAGTCATTGTCTCACATCGAATAGGTAATTAGCCTTAAGTGCTAGGTTGTCTGATTCAAGCATACTTTTTTGGCCTTTCAGCCCTCTACACTCTCCTACTACAATTACTACTACAACTACTACTATTATTGTATTACTAAAAATACTGCTACTATTACTACTACTACTACTACAACTCTTGCTGCTACTGCAACAATTAATACTATTATTTTTATTACTCTACCACTAAAATTACTGTTACTATTAATGGAAATGACAGAAGCTGAATTTGAACTCATGTCTTTGTTACTCCAGACCCAGTGTGCTCTACATTGTGTCACCGAACTAATTAAGTTAACTTCACAGGGTTTTTTGTTTCTTTTTAGTTTTTATAAGTATTGGGTTTATTTTAGTAGTTTATTCTATGAACAGAATGCAGTTTGACCCAGAGTCTGAAGAGAGGACTTGGGGGAACTCACTTGATTTTCTTTTCTTCTTCAGAACCTTTGAAGTATATGGCCATAGACAATTCAGCCTCAGTAACCTTCAGCTGCCTCATTTGTAAAATGGCAATAATACTTGTAACCTGCCTTAATAGAATTGTTTCAAGAGTCCAGTTGGACTAAGATACTTCACCAATTATGATTCTGGTTAAGGAGACTTTTTCTCCCATCATAGGAATACAGATTCAGAGCTGGATCTAGAAGCCATTTAATCCAACTCCTTCATTTAGCACATGAAGAAACTAAGGCTCAGAAGGATGAAAGTTAGTCAATAAAATATCATTTATTAAGTGACTATTATGCTATAGGGTTGTGAAGAATAAACTATTAAGTTCTCTATAAATATAAGGTGCAACTCTTATCCTGGACTCAGAATAAAAGGAAAAAGGAACCCTGGCCAATTAAAATGAAAATGTAGGGCTATCCTTCTCCCAAGAAGATATCCTTACCCAGAACAGAGTGCCATCTTGTTGGGAATTCTGTAGTTGAATGCCTCTTTGGAATATGATCTGTAGGCTCCCCTTCTCTCCAAGTTCAGCAGGGGCAGTTGCTTGAAAAACCAGACCTCTGTTTTACTCTCCAAGTATTCTTATATTTGATATATAAAATACTGAATTTACTATTGATTCACATTATTTAAAATCTCACTAATTCAATCTAAATGAATGTGAGAGTCAACCTGAATTAGTGAGAAATCATTATGATAAACCATAACTATATGTGTATGTGGTGTGTGTATATCTCTGTATCTGTTTCTAAATATGTGTAATACATATATACACAAATTATATGAATATATATACATACTTACATGCAGATAAATAGCTCTTTTCAGTCCTATCCAACTCGCCATGATCCTATTTAGGGATTTCTTGGTAAAGAAACTGAAATACTTCACCATTTCCTTCTTCAGGTAATTTTACAGTTGAGGCAACTGAGGTCAACAGGGTTAAATGATTTGCCCATAGTCTGTGTCATAGTAAGTGTCTGAGGCCAAGTTTAAACTCACTTTGAGAAGTCTTCCTGATTCCAGGCCCAGAATTCTATTCACTGTTCCACCTGCTGCCCCATATATATGTAATATACACAGTCAAAGTAAAATATTACTATTGTACTTCAAATTCTAGGCACAAGCCTGATTTTTTTAAAATGGCTATGACTATGCCCAAAAGACTATCAAACTGTGTATACCATTTGATCCAGCAGTGTTACTACTGGGCTTATATCCCAAAGAGATCTTAAAGAAGGGAAAGGGATCTGTATGTGCATGAATGTTTGTGGCAGCCCTTTTTGTGGTGGCTAGAAACTGGAAACTGAGTGGATGCCCATCAATTGGAGAATGGCTGAATAAGTTGTGGTATATGAATATTATGGAATATTATTGTTTTATAAGAAATGATCAGCAGGATGATTTTGGAGAGGCCTGGAGAGACATACATGAACTGATGCTGTGTGAAATGAACAGAACCAGAAGAACATTGTACACACAACAACAAGACTATGTGATGATCAGCTATGATGGCCATGGCTCTTTTCAATAATGAAGAGATTCAGGTCAGTTCCAATAAATTTGTGATGGAGAGAGTCATCTACATCCAGAAAGAGGACTATGGGGGCTGAATGTGGATCACAACACAGTATCTTCAGCTTTTTTGTTGTTTTTGCTTCCTTATATTCTTCTTCCTTATTTTTCCTTTTGATATGGTTTTTCTTGTGCAGCATGATAAATGTGTAAATATTCATAGTAGAATTGCTTATATTTAACATATATTGGATTATGTGTTGTCTAGAGGAAGGGGTAGGGGAAAGGGAGGGAGAAAGTTTTGGAACATAGGATTTTGCAAGGGTGAATGTTGAAAACTATTTTTAGTTATATTTTGGAAATAAAAAGATATTATTAAAAATTAAAAATAAATTAAAAATGGTTATGAGTCACTTCTGCTGTTCTGGAGAACAATTTGGAACGATGTTCCCAAAGTCATTAAATTGTGTATGGTCATTTTACTCAATAGTAACAATACCAGGCCTATAGATCAGGAGATCAAAGAGAGAGAAAAACTCTTATATGTACAAAAATATGTATAATAGGGTTTTTTTCATGGTATCTAGGAACTGGAAACTAAGGTAATACACTTCACTTGTGGAATGGCTGAACAAATTATGGTATATGAATGAATGAAACACTATTGTACTGTAAGAAATGGGGAGGGGAAAGACCCTTTCAGAAAAATCTGGAAAAATTGGTATAAACTAAAATGGAGTAAAATGTACAGAATCAGAAGAACAATTTATACTATTACATGAACACTAAGAAAAAGTAATTTTGAAAGGTAAAAATTCTGATCAAATCAATGATTGATCATGATTCCATAATCCAATGATTAAGATTGATGATAAAGAATGCTATCTAGGGCAGCTAGGTGGGGCAGTAACTAGCCTTGAAGCCAGGACAACCTGAGTTCAAATTGTCTCAAAGAAAAAACGCATGCCTTGACAGAGAGATGATAACTAAAATAGAATGACACGTTTTTGAACCCTGCCAACGTAGAGAATTTTTTGTTAAAATGTACTTAAATGTTATAAGGGTTTTGTTTTTGTCCTATTACCGTCCCCTCCTCTCAGTGAAGTGAGAAGTGGGAGAGAGAACAAATGGGTGTTTAATAATTAGAACTATAACATTTAATTTTCAAATATTTTTCACTTCTAAATTCAAGCATTGATTGTTTGGCAGAGAAATTTTCATATCGGCAGAGTTCCCACATAGCCTCAGCTACATCTTAGTCAAAGCAAGAAAAGGCTTTTTATAATCCAAGCTACCTTTCTTTTCATTTCATTCTCTTAATTTTATACATTCTAGCATCTGACTTTATTATTAAATGAAAATTACTTTCACAAAAGTTGCCAGTGCCTAATGGACTTTTTTCAATTTTCATCCTCTCTTAAAGCCTCTGACATAGTGGAGGGACCTTTTTCTTAATTCTCCTCTCTAGTTTTATTTTCTGCTGTCCTAATGCAACCTACTGGATTGCTTCACCTTAGGCTGGATCTTTATCCAGATCACATGTGTTAATGGTAGGTATCTCCCAGAGTTCTCTCCTGAGACTTTTTCTCTATATTGTTTCATTTGGTCACCTCAGCAGCTTCCATGTATTTAACTATCATTTCTATATAAATGATTCTCAGATATACTTATTTAACACAAATCTGTCTGCAGGCCTTCAGTTTCACATCTTCAGATTACTATTAAATATCATTAAACTGGCTGTTCCATAAATATCTTAAACCAAATATGTCAAAACTGATTTTCATTATCTTTCCCCAAAAAACTTCTCCCTTCCAAACTTCTCTATTACTTTTGATGCTATCATACCACATGCTATCATAAGTAAGGGATCTTACTAAAGTATTATGAATAGTACAGAATTCAAGCTAGATGTTATCCTTGATTCTTCGCTTTTTCACTTTTTTTTTCCTCACCCGAAAAGGAACTTTAATTTATTGTCCCTACAATGAAAGAGGTCCAGCAAAATAGAATGTCATGTCTTAAGATTACAAGGGTAATAAGAGCTGAATCAGCATTTAAACTCAGGTCTTCCAGCTCTAAATATTTTTGTGTGTGTGTGCAAAAGATTACCATAAAAGTCAAGGCATGTTGTAAACGAAAAGAAAAATCTTCTACCCCAATGGGAAAATGCTTCAAGAAAAATAAAGTTAAAAGAAAGAAAGAAAGAGAGAGAGAGAAGAGAGAGAAAGGGGGAGAAAGAGAAAGAATGCTTTATTTTGTGTTTAGACACAATCAGTTCCTTCTCTGAATAAAGTTAAGATTTTTCATTTAAAGTACTTCAGAGTAGTCATAGTACTGCTTAAAATAGCAAAACCATTTACAACTGGTAATTTCAGATCATTGCTCCTATTCCGTATATAGCACATTTCACTTTGCTTGAGTTCATAGAGAACTTTCCTGGTTTTGTTTTGGTTTGTTTGTTCTTTTCTGAGAGCAATCTGTTTATCATTTCCCATTCCCATTTCTAATATTATATTATTTATCGTAATATTCAATCACAAATATATATCACACGTTATTGAGCCATTTCCCCAATTGATGGGCATGCCCTCATTTCCAATTTTTTTTGCTCTGAAAGAGAGCTGTTATAAATATTTTTGTACATCTAAAGATTATCTTTTTTAAAATTTCTTTTGGTATTCATGCTTAGTAGAGATGTTGTTAGGTCAAAGGATATACATGAATTGTTAGCTCTTTCTGTACAGATCATACATTTTGATAATTTTTCAATTGGATAGGTCTCTTATTTTTTATAAATTTGGATCATTTCCCTCTTTTTGAGAAATGAGGCCTAATCAAAGAAACTTGCTTCAAAATTCTTTTCACAATCCCTATTGCTAAATGTATTTCCCTCTATTTATTCTATTCCCTCTCTCCTTTCACCCTGCCCATCCTCAAAATTGTATTGCTATTGATCATTCCTTACCATAAGTCTTGTCTTTTATCACCTTTCCCCCCTTTCCTGTATTCCATTTCCCTCCTATTTTCCTTCAGGGTAAGATAGATTTCTACACCCACAGTAAGTGTGAATATTATTTCCTCTATGAGCCAATTCTAATGAGAGTATGGTTCATTCTCTCCCCTTCTCCTCTCCTTCTTTCCCTCTACTGTAAAAGCTTTTTCTTGCCTCTTTTTTATGGCAGATAATTTACGCCATTTCCTTTTCTTCCAGTACATTCTTCTCTCACCCCTTAATTTCATTATTTTTTTTTTAAATATTATCCCTTCAAATTCAACTCACATCTGTATGCTATCTATGAGAAAGCAATGAGTTACAAATATTATCCGCCTATGTAGTTTATCTGTAAACAGATAAACTTTATTAAGTCCTTTAGGATATCATTTTCCTGATTACCTCCTTATGCTTGAAAAATCTAATTTCCATTCAGCTCTGGTTTTTCATTATGAATGCTTGAAAATCCTCTATTTCATTGAATAATCACATTTTCCTCTGAAACTCAGTCTTGCTGGGTAGGTGCTTTTGGTTGTAATCCTGGTTCAGTTACTCTCCAGTATCATATTTCAAGCCCTCCAGTCCTTTAATGTAGAAGCTGCTAAATCTTTTATGATCCTGACTGTGGCTCCATTATATTTTAATTGTTTCTTTCTGGATGCTTACAATATTTTCTCTTTGAGCTGGGAGTTCTGAAATTTGACTATAATAATACTGGGAGCTTTCATTTTAGGATCTCTTTCAGAAGGTCATCAGTGAATTCATTCAAGTTCCATTTTTCCCTTTGGTTCTAGAATATTAGGATAGTTTCCCTTGATAATCATGAAAAATAATGTCCAGGCCTTTTTTTTTTTTTTTGATCATGACTCTCAGGCAGACCAATATTTTTAAAAATTATCTCCCCTGGATCTATTTTTTCAGATGATTTTTTAAATGAGATATTTTACCTTATTAATTTTTTTCATTTTTGCTTTTTTGCGTTTTTGCTTTAGTATATATTATTTTTCTTAAAGTCATTAGCTTCCATTTGCTGGAATATTAATTAAAAATATTTTCTTTAGTGAGCTTTTGTACTTCCTTTCTCAATTGACCAATTTAACTTTTTAAAACATTCTTTCCTTTTGCCACACTTTCAATTCTTTTCCTAGTTTTTCTTTTATATCCTATTTGATTTTCAAAATACCTTTTGTACTTTTCTGTGACCTGAGCCCAATTCTTATTTTTCTTAGAGGCTATAGATATGGGATCTTTGACTTTGTTATCATCTTCTGAGTGTATGTTTTTATCTTCCTTGTCATCATGGTAACTTTCTATGGTCAGAAACTTTGTTTGGTAGTCTGCTTATTTTTTAGCTTATTACTCAGCTTTTAACTCATTTTCAAGTAGGGCTCTGTTTTCAGGGTGGAAGGTTTCAGGGGTTTTGTGCAATTGTTGTCAGGAATTCTTCTAAGGATCTGACTACAAGTTTTCTTTTCTACCTTGGAACTGTTAGGAGTGTTCCTGCTGTATTGTAGCTTTAAGATCTAGTGTGCTAAAGCATAAAGTCCTACTTTGCTGATACTAGGGCTGAGGGCAGGCTGCCCTAGTATGGTCTGTGTTGGGATTGCATGCTAGACTCTCTCCTCTCCCTCTTGTCCTTGCCACAGACTCTCTCTGCTGACCTCCCAAATCCTCTTTTTGCCTCTAGGCTAAGAAGTCTGAAAGCCACCAGTATTGCCACTGATTCAGAGATCCTTCTTTGCTGAAGCTGAGGTTAGGCTGGGTCAGATTGGGGCCAAGGTTGGAATAGTGTGCTGAACTCCCACCCTGATTCCACAACTTTTCTGCTGATTTTCTAAGTTGTCTTCAGTTGGAAAATGTTCTGTTTTTGGGGGTGTTCTGATGCTCTAAAATTTGAGTCAATGTTTAAAGGAATTTGGAGAGGTTGGGTGAGTTCTTGCCTTTACTCCACTATCTTGGCTCTCCCTCCTCTCTTACTTTTTATATGCTTTTTTGCAAAGACTTTTTAATTTTACCTTTGTAACATTTTTGATATATGCCACTATCTCTCCACCAATGGAGTAATAATATTATCATCCTGATAGAGGATGGCACGGGATGGTACAGGTCCTCATAATCTCATTCCTGGACTGTTGAAATAATCTACTGATTGCTCTCCCTGCTTACCAAGTAATTTCCCCACTCCAATTCATCCTCCACTAGGCCATTAAACTGACCTTACTACAGTGTAAGTGTTCATAATTAGCAGGGATAGGAAAGAAAAGATATATAAAACACAATAATAAAGATCAGAAGTAAAATTTATTTTTTTAAAAAAGTGCAATTAGTAATCATTGATCTTAGATAAATCAAACCCCCATTCAGTACACTCCAAGATCTTTCTATAACCTTCAGAATCAAATATAAAATTTTGTTTGACATTCAAAGCCATTCATAGTTTGGTGCCTTCCTATTTTTCCAATCTTTTTTTTTTTTCATTCTTTTTTTTTTTAGGTTATGCATGTGCATTCATTTTTTACATTTCCATGAATCAAGTTGGGAGACAAAAAATCAGAACAAAAGGGAAAAACTATGAGAAAGGGGAAAAAAAGAGAAAAAAGTCAAAATCGTGTGGATTGATCCACATTCAGTGGCCATCTTTGGAGATGAATGTGGGAAAACTGGACACTGATGTATTGTAAGTCAGTGATCCAAAGTAATCCCATATGTTTTACATTCAAAGTTTGTTGGGATTACTTTGGATCACTGACTTACTGAGAAGAACAAAGTCTATCATTTTTGAACATCATGCAATGTTCTTGTTGCTGTGTACAATGTTTTCCTGGTTCTGTTTGCTTAACTCAGCATCATTTCATGTAAATCTTTCCAGGCTTTTCTGTTCATCATTTTAAAATAAAATAATAATATTCCATTATTTTCATATATCATAACTTATCTGGCCATTAATCAGTTGATGGGCATCTATTCATTTTGCAGCTTTTTGCCACCCCAAAAAAAGCATTCACATGTATTTTTGCACAAATGGATCCTTCCCTCTTTTTTATGACCTCTTTGGGATACAGACCCATGAATGGCACTGCTGTATCAATTGATATACAAAGTTTTATAGCCATTTGGAATAGTTCCAAATTGCTCTCCAAAATGGTTGAATCAGTTCACAACTTCACCAACAATACATCAGTGTCCCAGTTTTCCCACATTCTCTCCAAAAGTTATCATTATTCTTTAAAAAAAAGTTTTATTTATTTAAAAAAAGAAAAAAGAGACAGAAAAGGAAAATAAAGCAAAACAGAAAATTGTCTTGTGTCCATCTAAATATCAGGAAGGATTCAAAATATATAACAATATATTTCCAGTTTAATAAAATATATGTAATAATAGAAGAAATTGTATTCATGAGTGTCCATCTTTTCTTTGTTTCCTTGTAGATTGTTCTTTTGTTCTCAGCTGTGTACTATTTTTTACTTTATTCTTTTTTTTTCTCCTTTCATTTCTACCATCTTCTCCAAGCAGGCAATAATTAAGCACAGATATATTTATATCTGTATATACACACATATACTTTCCCACTCACCCACAGAACCCACACACATATTCATATATATCTATATATTCATATATATAATGCACCATGTATATATATATCTACATATAATGACACATATCTATCTATCTATATAGATGTATGTGTGTATACACATACACATGCACACACATACATTTACCCATATGTAAACATAGATCTAAAACAACATTAGTGTGCCTGATATATAATGTTGATTTCTCTCTTGATTGAATCTTTAAGTTTTACTTTGTCTAAGAACAAAGATTACTAACCATATTTTTTTCCTAATAAATTTTACTCCTAATATTTGTGGTAGAATTTGTGTATATCTCTTATTTCCTATCCCTGTTAATTCATCAGTTTTAATTCTGTTCCTTAACTTGCCTTCCTTTTAAAGCTCCACACACACATGGACCCCGCCCTTGTTTTCTTCCCCCCATTCTTTGCTTCCTCCTCTACTCATTCCTCTCCCCTTAGTCCTTTATAGATTTTGCTTTTTAGAATAAGATCACTCTGCCCCAATATTTCTTTTGAGATACTCACTGATGTCAATCTTCAACTTATGATATTCATTTTCATGGAAAAAAACAAATAATTTGTCCATGTTAAGTTCCTTGAAATTAACTTCTGATATAGAAAATTTAAATTTTCTATTGAGTTTGGGTTTTCTTCAAAGAAAGTCCTGACAATCTATAAATTCATTTAATATTAATTTTTTCTCATTCAATATTATATGGATGATTTTGCTGGATATGATTATTTTTTTACCATATGTCTAGTTCTTTTGATTTCCTGTATATATGATTATAGGACCTGAGGATTTATATAGTGGCTGCTACGTCCTATACAATTCTAATTGAAGCTCCACCATATTAAAATTGGCTTTTTTCTTGCAAAATTTTCTCTTTCAACTGGAGGTTTTGAAATTTGGCAATAACATTACTATATGAATCTCTTTGAGGTATTGATAGGTGAAAATTTTTCAGTTTCTTCTTTCCTCTCATGTTCTATCATTCCAGGGCAATTTTCTTGGATTATTTCTTATATTACTGTGTCAAGGTTCTTCTTCTTCTTCTTCTTCTTTTTTTTTTTTTTTTTTTTTTTGGTCACAGCTTTTAGGTGGTCCAATTATTTTTATATTTTTCTCTTCTTGATCTATTCTTCAGATCAGTTGTTTTTCTTGGAAGATGTTTTCACATTCTGTTCTATTTTTTCATTCTTTATATTATGCTTTATTATTTCTTGTCTTCTTATAACTTTACTGCCTTTTCCTTGCCCAATTCTAATTTTCAAAGAGTTATTTTCATCTTTAAGACCTCATATCTTCTTTTCTAATTGGTTAGTTTTTTTTTTTTTTCTTTCACAATCTTGTTTTCCTTGCTTGGTTTTTATTTAGTTAGTTTTTAGTTTTTTCTCAATATCTCTAATTTTATTTTAAAATTCTTTTTTGAGTTCTACAAATTCTCTCTGGTAGGGAGTCATTTAATGTTACTCTTTCGGGTGGAAGCTTTTCTTTTCCTTTTTCTTTTTTTTTTTTTTTTTTTTTTTTTACTGAAATGCCTTTCTCTGGAGATGAACTCAGGTCTTCCCTATTCCTATAGCATGCTTCTATGGGCAAGTTCTTCTTTACCTGTTCATTTTTTTAATGTGAAGTATTAATGTAAGCACCTCTAATCATAACAAGAGAGAATGGTGCCCCTAGCTTCCCTTCATCTTTCTTCTTTGAGCTGGAACCCCAAACCAAAAGTTCCCCCTTTGTACAAATGCCTGCATTTAGCAGCATCCCTGCCTCACTGGTTTGGCACTCACAGGAACTGGTTCCTTCTCACCCAAGGTTAGTTCTTAGCAGCACAGATTGATCTGGCCTTGCTAATCAGTTGAAATTCTTTCCATCTTCTTGGACTCAGATCCCTGATTCCCTACACTGTCAAGAAGGTGAAAGTATCTGTGGTTTCTGCTAAGGCTTTAGCCAAACCTAGGTAGTCCCAGTGGTCCCAAGTTGCTGTTTCTGCAAAACTATTCTAGAGTTATTTGCACTTCACCCTGGTTAATTCCTGGACTGGAGTCTTTTTTTAGATCTTAGGTTGTGCCAGGAGGATCCATATTCTGTCCTAAATCTTCTTGATTTTTTACCGGTCTATGTTTGCCCTGACATGCAAATTTGTTCTGTTTGTGGGAAAAATCTGGAAAGCTTGAAATTTACTGACTCAATTAAACCCCCAAACTCCAGATTCTGGAATAAGAACTCACTATTTGATAAAAATTGCTGAGAAAATGGAAAATAATATGTCTGAAACTGGTTATAGACCTACATCCCACACCCCATACCAAAATATTGTCAAAATAGATATATGATTTGGACATAAAGGATGATACCATAAAGAAATTAGGGCAGAATAAACAAAAAAAAATAAAGGAGAACAAGGGATAATTTACCTATAAGGTCTCTGGAGAAGGGAGAAATTTATGACTAAAGAAGAACTAGAGAATATTATGAAAGACAAAATGGACAACTTTGATTAGATTAAACTAAAAATTTTTGTACAAACAAAACCAACAAAAACAAGATTAAAAGGGAAGTATAAAGATAGGGAAAAATCTTTACAGTGTTTCTAATAAATATTTCATTTCTAAAATATATGAAGAAATATGTCAAATTTATAAGAATACAAGTTATTCCCCAATTGATAAATGGTCAAAAGATATCAACAATTTTCAGATGATGAAATTAAAGCCATCTGTAGTCATATGAAAAAATTCTTTAAATCACTATTGATTAGATAAATTCAAATTAAAACAACTCAGAGATACTACCTCATACCTCTCAGATTGGCTAAGATGACAGGAAAAGATAATGATAAAAATTTAAGGGGATATGGAAAACTTGAGACACTAATGCATTGTTGGTGGTGTTGTGAAATGATCCAAACATTTTGGAGAACAATCTGTAACTATGTCCAAAAGGCTATAAAACTGTGCATACCCTTTGACCCAGCAGTGTCATCTGTATCCCAGGGAAATCATAAAAGAGGGTTTGTAGCAGTTCTTTTTTGTGGTAGCAAAGAATTGAAAAAGGAATGGATGCCCATCAATTGGGGGATGGCTGAATAAGGTCTGTTACATGAAGGTAATGGTATATTATTGTTCTAGAAAAAAAATGAACAAGCTGATTATAGAAAGATCTGGAAAGATTTACATGAACTGATGCTGAGCAAAACAAGCAAAACTAGGAACACATTGTACACAACAATAGCAAGAACATGCTATTGCATTAATTTTGAATTATGAAAGACTTGGTTCTTCTCAGTGGTTCAGTTATTCAAAGCAATCCCAATGGACTTTGGACAGAAAATGCCATCTGCATACAGAAAAGAACTAAGAAGGCTGAATGTAAATCAACACATGCTATGCTCACTTCTTTTTCTGTTATTTTTTTTTTTTACCTGTCTATGGTTTTTCCATTTTGCTCTAATTTTTTTCTCCCAACATGATTCATAAAGCAATGTGTGTTAAAATATACAAATTAATTAAAAAATCAAAAAAAGAAAATAATACTGATCTATTTTGCCATCTTCTCAGAATCCTCCTATTCTTCTTTTCCTATAGTTTAAGCCAATCTGATGAAATTCACTTTTTTCCAGTTTCAAATTTTCTCTGTTTTGCTGCTGCCCCCACCATCAGGCAATTTGATATAGTTTATACATGTGCATTCATGTAAAACATATTTCTATATTAGTCATGTTGTAAAAACCACATAAAATAAAGTTTTAAAAAATATACTTCAATCTGCATTCAGGTTACATCAGTTCTTCCTTGGAAACAGATAACATTTTTTTAAATCACAAGTCCTTTTGTCTTGGATCATTATATTGCTGAGAATAGCTAAGTTATTCAAAGCTGATGACCATCATACACTATTACTGTTACTGTGTAAACTGTTCTTCTGTTAACTTCACTTTCATCAGTTCATATAAGTCTAAGTATTTTTTGTCTTCTGAGAAAATCCTCTTAATTATTTCTTATAGCACTAGAGTATTCCATTGCAGTAATATAATACAATTTGGTCAGTCATTACCCAATTGATAATCATTCCCTCAATTTCAAATTCTTTGCCATCATTAAAGAGCAGCTATAAATATGTTTGCACATCTTGTTCCTTCTCTTTTTTGGGTTTTTATAATCATTTTGGGATATGGACCCAGTAGTAACATTGCTGGGTCAGAGGGACCCATGGTTTTATTGCCATTTGGACTAGTCCTAAATTACTCTACAGATGATTGGATTAGTTCACAACTCCATCAACAATATATTAGTGTCTCAGTTTGCCCTATCCCCTCCAATATTTGTTACTTTCCTCTTCTGTTAAATTGGCCAATCTGATAAGTGTGAGGTGGTACCTCAGAATTGTTTTAATTTGCATTCTCTAATCAGTACTTATTTAGAGCATTTTCTTATGGCTATCTATAGATAGCTATGGTTATTTTGTCTAAAAACTGCCTGTTCATATCTTTTAACCATTTATCATGTAGGGAGTTTCACTTATTTTTATAAATTTGACTCAGCTCTCTATTTGAGAAATGAGACCTTTATCAGAGATGGTTGTATTTTTTTCACCACAGTATTTTACTAACTATAATCCTATTTCCCGCTTGCTTATCTCTCTTTCCTTATACCCTGTTCATCTTCAAAAATGTTTTGCTTCTGACTACCCTCTTCACCAATCTGCCCTCCCTTCTTTTTTCTTATCCCTTTCTGCTCCTTTTCTGCTACTTTCTTGTAGGATAAGCCAATTCTGATGAGAGGGTTTAAGCACTCCCACACACCTTCTCCTTTTTCCCCTCCACTGTAAAAACTCTTTTGTACCTCTTTTATGTGGAATATTTTACTCCCATTCTACCTCTCCCTTCCTCGTACCCCACTATACCCATTAATTTTATTTTTTTTAGATATTGTCCCTTCATACTCTACTCATACCCACACTCATATGACTGTGAATATACTCCAATTTTCCTAATAATGAGAAAGTTCTTAAGAGTTACAATTATCATATTCCCATGTACCAATGTAAAATAGTTTTATCTTTTTGAATTCTTTATGATTTCCCTTTCCTGTTTAATTTTATGCTTCTCTTGAACCTTGAATTCTATTCATTTTTGGTCTTTTCATCAGGACTTCTGAATGTAATTTTTTTCCCCTAAAGGATTATGCTCAGTTTTGCTGAGTAGTTGATTGTGGGTATAATCCTAGCTCCTTTGCCTACTAGACTATCATATTCCAAGTACTCTGATCTTTTAATGTAGTAGCTACTAAATCTTTTGTAAATCTGACTGTGATTCCACAAGATTTGAATTGCTTCTTTCTAGTTGCTTGTAATATTTTCTCCTTGAGCTGGGAGCTCTGTAATTTGGTTACAATATTCTTGGAGGTTTTATTTAAGGATCTCTTTCAGGAGGCAAGCAGTGGATTTTTTCAATTTCTATTTTACTCTCTGGTTCTAGAATATCAGGCCGATTTTCCTTGATAATTTCTTGAAAGAGGATATTTAGACTCTTTTTCTCAACATGGATTTCAGGTTGTCCAATAATTCTTAAATTAACTTCCCTTGCTCTATTTTTTTGGTTCAGTTGTTTTCCACGGACAGATTTCACCTTTTCTTCCATTGTTGTTTATTCTTTTTGATACCTTCTGGAATTATTAGCTTATATTTTCCCAATTCTAATTTTAAAGAATTATTTTCTTATTTGACATTTTTTATTTTCTTTTTCATTTCTCTAACTATATATTTTAAGTGAATTTTGATACCATTTCATCAATTTTGTTTTTTAAGGTGTTATTTTTATCAGTATATTTTGTGTCTCCTTCACCAAGTTGTTGACTTTTTTTTCATGATTTTCTTGTAACACTACCATTTATTTTCCCCAATTTTCCTCTTTCTATCATTGATTTTTAAAATCTTTTCTGAGCTCTTCTAAGACCTATACCAATTCACATATTTCCCTTGAGGCTTTGGATGTAGCAGTTTTGATTTTGTTTTCTTCTGAGTTTGTATTTTGATATTCCTGTCAGCATAGTAACTTTTTGAGGTCAGGATTTTTTCTGTTGTTTGCTCATTTTTATAGCCTGTTTCTTAACTTTTAGCTTTATATTAAAGTTAGAGACTCTGCTTCTGGAATGGAGGAGGTGCTGTTTTCTGTATATGTTTTCAAATCAAATTATTGGGGGTCTGTAAGTTTTTAATTCTTTTAAGGAGGAGTGTTTACTACTCTTCTAGCTTGTACTCTTATCTTACTCTTATCTATGAATGACCACAGCACTTTTTTCTGCCCTGGAACTGTGACTAGGGTCCAGCTTCCCTGCAGCCCCAAGCTCTGGTGTGGACTGAGAATTCTAGAAGCAATTATTGCCACTGATTCAATCACCCCAAGGACTTATTGCTCCTAACCCATGGTGTGGCCTGTAGTTCAGTTGTCCTGGACTGCACTCTATGTTCCCTCAGTGTGACAGACCATTTCTATCAACTTTCTAAGTTGTCTTGAGCTGAAAATTTTTTCACCGTGTCCTTTTATAAGCCTCAGAATTTTTATTTTTTGAGGGGGGCATTAAAGTTATTTGAAGAGAAACTGTAGAACTCAAGTGAGTCCCTACCTTTTCTCTGCCATTTTGGTTCTGTTCACTATCTTTCCTGTCTTTTTATACTTTACTCCCAACTACTTTTGGAACAAAGGATGCCCACTTCTTTGCTGTTTTCTTACAAAAGACACTCCATCACACAACTGGCGACATTTTTACTGGTTGTTTCCCATATCTGTAACTTCCTCCTTTCTCTTTTTAACTTCCTAGCTTCCCTCAATTCTCAACTAATACCCTACCTTTTGCAAGAAAGAATCCTTTTACAAACCTCCTTAATCTTAGTGTATACCCTTTGAAATAATACCCAATTTCTTCTGCAAAAGCTTTGTCTTATTTTTACCCTTTTTCTTTCTTTTTTCTTTTTGTTTATTTTTGGCACATTTTCTTCCCTTTTAAACCTGTGAACTCCTTGAGAACAGGAATTCTTTTTGTCTTTTTTGCATCCTCAAAACTTACCATAGTGCCTAACACTTAATATATGCTTATTCACTGTCTAATGAAAGTTGCCATTATAAATTTGGGTTAAGGGGAAAGGTTCATAACCAAATATTACAGTCTCATAAGCAACTTAATCTGTCACTTGCCAAGAAAACAAGAAAGCACACACCTTTGCTTGTTGCCAAGATGTTTGTACTATTTCCATCTCATCAAATACCAAAAGCCCGGCCAACTCAGTTGGAATTTAACATGAGATTTAATCTCAGGAAAGAAAGATCTACATAATAGAGACTCAGTTTCACATATAAACTTTCTGTTTTGTAATGTATATGGAAAAAATGTTCAATTAATGTAGTGCTTAAGTTCAGAAAAAAACAAAAATAGGGTAAAATTATGCTACTGACACCCACATACCACTCACTTGCCCTTTTACCTTTCAAAGATTTAGTCTCATCATCATAGGCATGAGACTTATATTGTCCTAAACACTGGGAATACAGGGGGAAAAAAGCAATAAGTCCCTGTTCTCAAGGAGCTTATATTCTAATGAGGAAAGACCATACACAAAAAGGAAACTGAGAAGCTTGGTGAACATAGAGAAAATCCAGTCAAGAATAGAGCTCAGTTTAGAATGCAGACATTTTAAAAATGAGGATTCTGGAAAGAACCAAATAATCAAAGGAAGAGGCTATAAGGCTAGAATGAACTTCAGTACTTTAGTTTCTTACCTACAAATAAATCGTAAACTTATGGAAGACAGAGACCAAAAAATTGACTTGAACTCTACTTAGAAGCATGTAAGGAACCAGCCATCAATATTTCATTGATTTTTATTAACTATACAACTAGGACTTAACTTGGACAGAATAAAAAGATTCAGAAAAGTAAAGCAGTTTTATGAACTGAAAAGATTACAAATAATTCATGGAGAGTTTGATATTTCATTCCACCACACACAATAAAATATTCAGTAAAATGAACTTCACAAGTGTATTCACTGAGGCAACTGAGTGACACTGGTCCTGTACCTCAGACATTTATAAGCAATGCGACCCTGGACAAGACAATTAAATCCATTTATCTCATCTGTAAAATGAGCTGGATAAGGAAATGGTTTATTAATCCAGTATCTCTGCCAAGAAAATTCCAAATAGGATCACAAAGAGTCAGACATGATTGAGAAGACTGAATAACACCAAAAATGTATTTGTTCTTCTTGATTGTTGGGGAGACTAGCACTTGTCTCTCCCCAAGAGACTAACATCTCTAATATACAAGACTGATAATTAATTTATTTTCTGATGACACATTGAGTCTAGCATTGTGCTATATATACAGAAAACCAATAATAAAGATGATAACAAACCTTTGGCTAGCAATGTTGGCAACCAAGACAAATAAGATGAGATACTCTCAATTCAGTTTAGTAAGTCATTTTGGGGGGGTCCTGATTATTATTTCATAGAATACTAAGATCCCATTAGAACATTTTCCCCACCAACACAGGTCTGAAAGTAATTGTTTCAGAGACTTGCCTAAGATGTCATTATGCATTAGAGGCAGACTTGAGTCTAGGTCTTCTTTAATCTGGGATTCGATTTGTACCTACTACCTCACATTGCCTCACAATACATAATATGAAAATAACAACTAACCTTGAGGAACCACTGATGACCCACAGGGATTTGATATATTTATCCATTCCTGTTTCAGTTCTCAGGCATGTGGATTATACTTAACTCAGTAATGAGGAGCCTGTACTCTAACAAAAAAGAACTGGACAACTTATTCTTAACATTCTGTGCCTCATTAAACCCCCACTTTAACAATCAAAGTAAAATTTCACTCATAGCTTAGTTTGTAATTTTTTACCTAGGAAACATAAAAAATATTCAATGTCTGATATAAATCAGTTATGGGACATACAATTATTCTTATATACAAATGAAATGTTAAATATAAAGGATTCACATCGAGTATTTATAGAAAGAAATAGAATTCAATAATTTAACCTATAACTTCTATTAAAACCTTTTGGAAAGCTAATACTCAAATCTCATTTTAAAAGGCCAATTTGTCTGATTATTCATTAGCCATTTTATATTTTATCCATTTTGCATTACCCAAATTCCCACTTTTTGTTTGCTGGTAAAAACAACTGGATATGATCCAGTTCTCTTGTTGGTAGCCATTCCTTCCAAGGGCTCTGGAGTCCTCTGGAGTAGTTGCCACAGATTTCTCCCTTGCTACCCTTGAACTCTGACTCCCAGATTCCTCAAACTGATAAAGTCACTTCCATGCTTGGATATATACAGGTAATTACTCACCTAAGATCAATAAAGAACAAACACAAAAGAGGCAACCCAAATGCCTAGGCAGGACATATACTTTAGATGCCATGTAATGTGGCCACATGGAGGTTAGGTGGGAAGGGAATAAGACATTTCCTTCTTGAGAAGCAGCTCAAAATAGTCATTACACAATTCATAGCTGAAAGGGAAGAGAGAAGCAGAAGGGGATATTCTCTACCATTTAATTGTCCATTGAGTCATCTGTTCTGCAGTCAATAAGAAACTCTTCATCAACATCAAGTGAAAACCTTTAATAATGATTCATGGGGATGGCCCATATAGGTCAATTCAATCTTGCCATAAATATATGTAATGATGCCATTTCAACAAGGGATAGGATGAGTAAAGAACAAGACTCAAATTAAGACAAACAATAAGACATTATGAACCCTGTCAAAGAGGTCACTACCAGAATTGGGAGAGGATATGGTTCAGTTATATGGATCTGGATCCAATTGGGTTGTGCTGAAAAGGAGCTCATATGGGGTTCAGAATTATGGCGTGGGGTAAAGGCAGCATGACATCTGGTAGTTTTCATTTTAATTGTTCATTTTTGTTTACTGTATGCTAAGCTCAGTTACTTCTAGTTGCTGAAGGAAATGTAATGCTATCAAAATGCAAATGTTAACTTATTTGAAGATTGCTTAATCTTTTGAAAATTCTCATTTTTAACTATTTTGCCTTCTCAATTTTGGTGCCTTGGGATAAAGTCACCCCAACCTACTTACATTTTTTTAAAGCTGTCCTTTTCCTAGGAGAGGTTAAAGGAGCTGGGGAGGCTAAAACTAATAATCCAGGTGGCATAATGGAATCAGGAATGCCTCAGTTAAAATCTCATCTCACTAGTCACAGGACCCCAAGAATTCATCCCTCTCAGCCTCATTTTAATCTACTGTGAAATGAGGAAAATAACAGCATCTTCTTCACAGAATTACTGTGATGATCAAATAAGATAATAAATATAATATATTTTAAAACTTTAAAGTTCAATGAAAATCTTAGCTATTATTATAAATCTGGGAAGAGAAATTTTCCCAGAGGAAGAGTTCAGAGAAAAACATCAAGTTAAAGGAAACACAAATAGGTATACTCTTTCTAAAAGAGTAAAACCAGAAATCATTTTCATATCTGGAATAGCAGTAAATAATCTCTTTCCCCAAAGATATACGCAGTAAGCAAGGAAGGGGGCCAGTCCCCAGCTTTGAAAGGAATGACTTCCAAGGGTAAAGTCATGCTTTAATGTGTTCAGCTCCCAGCACTCCCTGTTCAGAAGCAAACACCTGCAGCCAGATGACAGAAATGCTACGAGGGAGCAGAAGCAGGGGGAGGGCATGTAATGATACCGATGACATGCCCTGTTCAACATTTCAAGAATTAATTTACAGGGAAGATGAATCTTCACCCAGAGAGAGTAGATCATCACAGTGGATAATTGACTTGTAGCTTACCAGCCATAAACTATGCTGCACAGCTTAAATCCGTGCAGAGGTAAGTATCATAGGCATTAATCGTTGCTATTTGCGATTCATAACTCATTTTGGAACTATTCTAAACACCACCATATAGGCTTATATAAATAAAAGCAAAAAGAAAGGCAGCAAGAAGAGTTTAAAGGTTTAGAAAGAAGAGTAGACAGCATAAATTATTTCTTAGTCTTAACTAGCATATGTTTTAGGTAGCCTGTAAGTCTATAGGGGCATTCTATTTGACTTTTCCCTATGTCCGTTTCTTATAAATCAATGAATCTGCAAGGGTTTGTTAAGTACCTACTGGATACTGAGGTACTGGTGACAACTATTTTTGTCTCCCTCTGGGTGACCCCACTTGGGTTTTTCATGACAAAGCCATTTCCTTTTCCTGCTCATTTTACAGATGAGGAAACCAAAGCAAACAAGAATAAGTGACTTACCCAGAGTCACACTGGTAGTATCTGAGTTAATTTAATAAGTTAATATACAAGCATATAAAATGATGATGTCAATGATAATAGTAATAATATTAGTAGCAACTAGCATTTGCAAGGCACTCTTATCTCATTTGATCCTCTTAGCATCCTTATGAAAGAAGAGCTGTTACTGTCCTCATTTAATAACTGAAGCTGCTAAGATAATTCAAATAACTAGCCCTGGATCACAGAGCTAGAAATGTCTGAAGAAGGATTCTAAATCAAAGCTTCCTAACTCTAAGCTCAACATATCTTGATTGTTCCACCTATAAATAAGTATATATATATATATATATATATATATATATATATATACCAAATAATTAATTAATCCACCAATCAACAAGCTATTAAGTGTCTTCTATGTGATAGGCAATGTGCCAAGTGCTGAGGAAACAAAAAAAAAAAGGCAAAAGACAATCCCTGTCCTCAAGGAGTTTACAATCTATGGTAGTTTGGAAAAGAGGTTATTAGCAGTTGAGAGAATTAGAGAAAACTTCCTTAGAAGATGGTCCTTGAGCTGTTTCTTAAAGGAAGAAAGACAGATAAAAGGAAGGAATCTGTTGTCTTTGAACAGAGAAAAAGGCTACTTTGGCTGGATTGCACATTGTGGTAGGAAAAATACTGTAAAAATGAAATTAAATAGATGGGTTTGAAACAGATAGTTATGTACTATAAAAGCTAAAAAGAAGAGGTTAAATGTTATCCTAGAGGCAATAGGGAGTCAAAGAAATTTATTGAGCAGGGAAGTAACCTGATGAAAAATGAAATGCAATACAAAATAGCAGCACACATTTATTAAATGTGTATAGAATGCTTTGATAAACATTGGGGGATGAGAGGAGGAAAAGAAAGGAGAGTATATGATTTTGACAATGTCTCTATCTTTAATTAGCTCACAACTTAGGACACAGGCATTTAAACTATATAATGTAAACTCTTTTAAAAAGTTTTATTAATGTTTTTTGTTTATAAACTTTTCTTCCAACAATCCCTTTTAATTACAAACAATAGCTAAGCAAAACTTCCTGATGTAGGTATCCAGAAATGACTGGAATATTAAAAAATCCATGTTATCAAAAATTTTTAATCATTCAAAAATGTCCTCTGAAGCACTTTATGTTTTAAAGAAGAAAAAGAGGAATGGGGAAATAATAACTTGAATTTATATTGGATTTTAATTTTCATTTAAGATTCACAACATTTATGTGAGATAATTATTACACCCACATTGCAGGTAAGGAAACTGAGGTTCAGATATTTTAAGTAGCTTATCCAATAGATAATGGTGGGGAATAAATCAACACTTGAACCCTAGCTCCTGACTCCAAGTCCATGACATGTGACACTGTTGTTTAAGAGTCTAGTCTTGAAGCTTCGTGTCTTCTGTACCAACATTAGCAAATGCCTATCACATCATTTTTTCCACCTGGTTATTTCATTCCCTATTTATGGCATCTTATTCCCATTAGAAATAAAATGTGCTATAACTCCATTGAAGCATATTTCCAAGTTCTTGTGGGAAAAATGACTTTCATATTCCTATTACTTTTGTATAGTATGTGATTTACATGCTACTCAAGATTCATAAAAGTTGAAAAATACCTTATGTATCTTAATGCCTTTCCTCAGTAAAAGAAAGTGGCTGTTTCTTTAGTGACATTAGCTTTAGTGTGGAAAGAGTAGCACCTCTTCATCATCAGGCAAGTGTCTTGAAAGGGTGGGGAGTCATTTGTCAGAATTCTTATTGATTTCACTTTCTTGCCCCCTGAGGCACAAAAGTTTTAATTTTGGAAAAAGCCTTTCTGAATTAGTTGCTATTGTGAATTCTGAAGAGGAGAGTAGCATTTTATCTGAATTGGTATCCCTTTTTAGTTTCTGGAAATGTTTCCTTAATTTCATTATAAGTTATTTTTATAGACTTTCTGGTCTATGCATGCCTCCTTGCAGTCTCTAATCCCAAACCCGAATTAAAGGGCTGGATTGAACACTTAATTTAGTAAATCTTTAGGGAAGCTAGGTGGTGTTATTATAATGCATAGTGCACCAGGTCTGGACTCTAAAAGGCTTATCTTTCTGAGTTCAAATATGATCTCAGATACTTACTAGGTCTATGATCCTGGGCAAATGATTTAATTCTGGTTGCTTCAATTTCCTCATCTATAAAATGAGGTAGAAAAGAAAATGGCAAACCAGTCCACTTTTTTCCTACACACACACACACAAAAAAAAAAAAAAAATTGGGGTCACCCAGAGTAGGATAAAAATAATCAACTAAATAACAACAAAAGTAAATCTGTTAGAAGCCATAGCTATAAAACCCACATTTTAAAAAACAACAATGCTAAATGAAATAAAAATGATCATCAGTATTCTATAATACCTATAATATGGGATAGGGATGCAAAATGAAAAACACAATAGTCTCTGCCTTCATAGAGTTCATTTTTTTTCCCTAGGCAGTTTAGTAGTCCAGTGTCTAGAGCTCTAGAACTGGAATTAGAAAAACCTGAGTTCAAGTGTGACTTCAGGCATCTACTAGCTATATGATCCTAAACAAGTCATTTGCTCTCTCTGCCTCAGTTTCTTCATCTGTAAATTGTAATAATACAATATAGTACTATTATCATCTCACTTCTTAGGGTTGTTATGAGGATCAAATGAAATATTTGTAAAGCATTTTTCTAACTCTATAACATTATTATATGAATGTTATTACTATCATATATAATTACACATATATTTTATATATATTATATATGTAACATGCTAAATCTATACTATGTAATACAATAACAATATTTTCTATCCTAGAATATTACTGATAATAATAGTACCATATACTTTATTATACATTATTATTCTATATATATATAACATATATTCTATAATATATATTGAATATATCCTATATTCTATATATATATATAACATTATTATTATTATTATTCTAGAATAGAAAATATACTTATAAGTAAATATAATACCAAGTAAATGGAAAATAAGAGAGAATAGAGAGCCTGGGAGTTTCAGGAAGGATTCAAAGAGGAGTTGACACCTTTGTCCAGTTTCTGAATATCACTAGTTCCACCAAGTCCATACCAAAAGGTGACATCATTACTAGATGAATCCTTAACACAGGTCACACTGATTTGGAGCCCTGCAAGTCACCTGAAGACCACCTCTTGATCCCTAAATTATCAATGTTTCATTGGCTATAAAACCCAAACTTGGAAAGTTCTGTGACACTGAGGCACTCTCCTTTTTTTTCTTCTTTCTTTTTCTTTTCTTTTTTGAAACAAAGGTCAGAGTATCCAATCTCCCTCTACTATAATGGAAAACAGCAAATGCAGAGGACAAGGTGTGAGAGCCTTTCAACAAGGAACAATGGCCTTGGTAGAAGGTGAAAGGCAAGTTACAAACTCCTTTCCTCTGAAAACATTGTGTTTTACTGACCCAATAGAAATTGTAAGCAAATGATTTTTTTTTTTGCTTAAAATTATCCTCCTCTAATTTTATTTTTTATTTTAATGGTTATTTTATTTTTCCAAATACATCCAAAAATAGTTTTCAACATTCATCTTTGCAAAACCTTGTTTTCCAAATTTTTCTCCTTCTCTGCTTCCCCCCAAAACAGCAATCTATCTAATATACGTTAAATGTGCAATTTTCTAAACATTCTCCATAGTCTCCCTAAGGCATTTTCTATCCTCATTAACATGACTTCCTGATGAAAACATTCTAGTATCCCCATTAGAAAGTTCTCTGCACATATACTCATCTCTATTACGTCTGTAAAATGTCAAATTTGATCTCAATGTCTTTTAAGCGTCATTCTAACTGGAGAACTTGGAGTAGTGGAGAGAAGAACAATGTAAACTGTTA
Source organism: Sarcophilus harrisii (assembly GCF_902635505.1). Lineage (NCBI taxonomy): Eukaryota > Metazoa > Chordata > Mammalia > Dasyuromorphia > Dasyuridae > Sarcophilus > Sarcophilus harrisii. The sequence goes on from NC_045430.1 coordinate 48,870,666, forward strand.
GAAGAGAGACTATACAACAACTTGAACACAGTAAGCACTTATTATGTTTATATTTAATAATAAATATGTATTGAATTTAATCATTGGGTCAAGTACATTGCTATGCAAACTGTGGTGATGAAATGGTCACTTTTATCTCTGGGAAAAAGAAAATATGCTATGTGTGGGGCAATGGAAATAGTCAAAGGCCATGAGTCCAAATCTGCCACTTACTACCTGTGAGATCTTAGAAAAGTCATGTTTCATCTCAATTTGCTTTTTCGTGAAATGAAGCAGTTAGACTCCATGATCTCTAAGTACCCTTCAAAGATATAATCCTTTGAAGTAATGGGAGTCTTGTGTGGGTGGAACCTGAGTTGGACTTTAAAGGAAGGCAGGGATTTCAAGAGATGGAAAAGAGGAAATGAGTGGGAAGAGTTTATTTTATGCGTGGGGATGAAATAAGCAAAGACAAAAAGCTGAGAAAAAACAAAAAGATAATGAAAGATAACCAGAGTGTTGCATGGGTTGAAACATAGAACCAAATTATAGAGTTGCTGGGTTAGACTTCATTAAACAAGCAAAGAAAAGTCACTATATTTTTTGAACTTGGAAGTGTCATTATCCTAAGATATTCAGCATTTCTTAGATGACTGCAGAATGATTGAGATATGATCTTTGTGTATGTAGTATGTATTTGTGTATATGTGTGTCTGTTTTGTGTTATGCTATATACATACACACAGAGATTAATGTTATATGTTTATATAATTTACAAATGCATATTTTAATATTAAGAGGATGAGCCTTTTAATAAGAGGTGCTCATCCTCCCCTACATGTAAGCAGGTTACACAGGATAGATCATTCACATTTGTGGCTCACCTCTCAACTTATTTAAACTCATTTCCATATTTAAAATCATCAACTCAAGTTCTAGGGTAATAGAGGTATGTGTAGAAAATAGGTGCTTAATTCCAATAGATTTGTGATGGCAAGTGTCATCCACATCCAGAGAGAGAACTATGGAAACTTAATGTGCTTCAAAGCAAAGTATTTTCATCTTTTTTTGTTGTTGTTTGCTTGTTTTTTACTTGTTTTTTTTTTCTTTTTAATCTGATTTTTTTTGAACAGCATAATGAATATGGAAATATGTTTAGAAGAATTGCACATATTTAACCTATATCAGATTGCTTGCTATCTTGGGTGAGGAAAGAGAGGAAGCAAAAATTGAAACACAAGGTTTTGCAAAGGTGAATGCTGAAAACTAGGCATGTATTTGGAAAAATAAAATACTATTAAAATAAGTGCTTAAAAACCTATTGAACTGAATTGAATTTAATTAGAATATACATACTTATGAGATATAGAAATCATTTGAAACAGGGAATACATGTTTCAGTACAGAAAATATACCCCCATAGATACACCCCAAGATGAAAAGGTTGGGTGATTTACAATCTCTATCCTTAGAAGGATGACCAAAAAATGCATTTTTTAAAGTATTGAAGAAAGAGATCAGTCTTTCTCCATCTATCGCTCTCCTCTCTAGTACAACCTACACACAAATGTCAAAATTTTCTTTGTAAGGCAAAGGACTGATCATGTTAGTCCTCTTATCAAAAAACTTTGGTAATACCTTATTCTTATGATAAAATACAAAGGTCTTAGCCTTGATAATCTGGTAAAAGTGGTACAATGAAAAGAACATTGGCTTTGAAATCAGAGGACTGATTCACTACTTTTTCTTCCATAGTTACTTCATTTATGACCTAGGGCATGCCATTTAAAAATAACATTATCATCATAATAATACTAGCATTTATATAGTTTGCAAAGGGCTTTACATTTGTTATCTTATTTGTCCCACATGATAAATATCACTTATTTGATGAACTGAATTAACTTTCCTTATACATAATTATCTATGGCTCTCTCTATATTAAATTCTTTAATCTTTTAGGATTAAATAAATATCAAAATTGCAGAATATACAATTTGTTAACAATTCAATCAATAACAAAGACAGAAGTAATTTTTTGTAGTATTTAAACTATGAGAAAAATCTCAGAAGATGCATTTCAAATTATCACTATAAATGAAAACAGTCTCATACCACTTAGTTTAGAAATTTTAATAAAGTCTTCATAAGAATCCACTCACAAAATGAGTTCACAAAATGAAGTTTATGAGTTTCATAAAGACATAATAGACATAAATTGTTTTCATAAAGATAATGTTTTCTCTTTTACTTCTCCAGATTATCTATAGCCATGGCAGGAAAAACATATCTTCATGTTCTTACAAACCATCACTCATACAGGTCTATCTCTAGATTCACGGCTTATGAAATCCTCTTCATTACTTCATTTAAAAAATAACAATTGAACATTTTTTCAGGAAAGGAAGTTTTTTTTATCCTGTTTCTCTCTGCCTTCTTCATAGTTTCTTTCAAAACATTTTAAGAAACTTTTTTTTATTTTTAGTTTTCTCAAGAACTTCCATTCCCAACTGCCAGATCTTTAAAGATTTCATTTGGCTAAAATAATAGTTAACTATAGCTATTTTAGGAGAGGCTTTTAAAACAGGGATTACCTGTGTATTGCTCCTATGGCTATAGGATGAAAAGAGATGGGTAATTTACAATTTCAGTCATTAGAAGGATTATCAGGAAAAAAAAGTATTCATTGAAGTATTGAAGAAAGCACCCTCCTAAGGCACAGAACTGACCATGTCACTCCTCTTATCAAAAATCTTTGGTGATAACATTTCCCTATGATATACTAACTTGCAGTTATAAACTTATTTCACATTATTCACCTTCAAACACTCTACCTTTCAGTTAAACTGAACTATGAATTATCTCCAAATTCAACTTTTATCTTTCACTTTTTGTATTTGTCTAAGTCTGAAAAATATCCTACAACATCCTACAAAACTTGCTTTCTTTCCAGACTCACTTCAGGAGCTTCCTCTTCCACAAAGCCATCCCTGAGGTCCCCAGTTGTTCATGCTATGTATCTCCTCAAATTATCTTGTATTTACTGTTTTATGTCCATCTTACAACCTTTCAGACTAAAATAATGTAAGTTTCTATCCTTAAGGATAGTTTTATTTTTGTTTTCGTAATCCTACCACATAATATAGTTTCTACTGCATAGGAAACTGGTGCTTAATAAAAGTCTTTTGAACTGAATTAAAATGAATTGCAGTAGTCCAGTAGAAAGAGCACTGGCTTTGAAATCAGAGAACTTGGGCTTAATACCTCCCTCTCCATATCTACTACATATATGATCTTGGGCAGGTCAATTAAAAAATAACATTAAAAGTAACTATCATTTATATAACATGTTTTTTGAAGGGCTTTATATTTGTTATCTCATTTGTCCCACAGGACACTTCTGTGAGGTAGGTACTATTATTATCCCCATTCCACTGGTGAGACAACTGAGGCAGATAGAGGCTTAAATGACCCTAATGAGGTATAGAACTCCCTGTATCCATGAGTAATTTCCATTTGCAAAATTCACTGTCTATTACTGAATATTTTCTAAGAGATAACTTCTCAGTATATCAGAGGAATCATCTCCTTCGGGAAAGATCAGTAACAAAAATAGAATAGATTTATGTGGCAAAAATTCATACAAAGTACTTCCAAGTGACATAGTTCCGTGGACTCCAGCAAGACTGAACATACCAGAGATTCTCAGCCCTTTTTGAGGGCTCCCAAGTGCTGTGATAAATATAACCCATGAAACCTAATAGCCACAATTTAAAGAGCAAAACTTTAGACTGTTAATATATTTCAATCCTGGCAAGACTTAGGGCAAAGTCAATGTGCCTCAGTTATAGTATTTCCACTTAAGACGTAAGAGGTAATCTTTCCCTTCAGGAATCAAGTAGGGCCTCAGGCTACTGATCTTCACTCAACGAGTCTGTAAAAAGCTAAAAGTATTTGAGTTATGCCTAGGTCACTCCAATAAGTCATGAAAATCAAAATTTTGAAATTCAAAGCCCTACTACTGTTTTAAGTTACTAGAATTAAAAATGGTACACAGACTTTAAACTATTATAGTTTAAAACAACATTAATAGTTTGGGGACAGCTTGCATAATTCAATTTTAGTCACAGTGCAAAAAAATCAGATAATCTGGATTCAAATTATACTTTTACTATTTGCCATGTATGTGAACTTTGTAGGTCACTAAGCTTCTCAGTTTCCTAATCTGAAAAATGAGAAGGGTAGTTTAGATGACCTCAAAGGTCCTTTTCAATGCTAAATCAATCATATTCAAGCTTTTCCCACCAAGAATGTGATATAAAAATCCTTTGAAGAAGCATTTCTATGTTAGATAAGGTAGGTGATAATAATCTCTAGGGGTCCTTACTCTGGAGTAAGAAGTCAGACAATCACTTAAACTCTAACTTGATTTTGTTATCTGTAAAATGGGGATAATAGCATTTATCTTCCAGGGTGAGGATCAAATGAGATAATATTTGCAAAGACTTAGCAATATACCTGACATTATAGTAGGTACTATCTAAATGTTAACTATTATTAAATATATTATAGATGAGGGAGATTACAATATAGTGGATATAAACTTGGAATAAAGAAGGAAGATGGAGGACAAAGTATAGTATGGTCTTACAAAAATGCATATGAATGTATATGTGTATCTATGTGTATGATTATAGCTATCTATGAAAATGTGGTTGTCTTTTGAAAATGTATGGATACATATATGTAAATATGCATGTATACATTTTAGTCTGTATATATGATATAGATATCTATGTATATGTGCGCACATGTGTGTATATATGTTGGTGTGTATATATTTATGTATATGTATGTATATCTATCTATGTATATGTATATATGTGTGTATTTAATTATAACCTTCTTGGGGGAGGAAGGGGAAAATAAAAATTAAAAAGCACAGCAGGGAAAAAAGGTAACCTACAAGAAAGAAAGAAAATATAGACAGCTCTGAATACACTGTATAGTTATTATTAAAAGACTTTTTTTGAAATGAAAATATATTGCTTTATTTTTTGGATCCTTTCATGTTTTACTGTGCACATAGCAATTGTTTTTTCCTTTTCTTCTTTTGTATTTAAGTTTAAAATAAATAAATAACAATGGGGGAAGAAGGGAGGTACAGGCAAGGAGGAGAGAAGGAAATGGAACAAGATGTATGATGGCATTGATATTGACAAGTCCCATCCGAGAAAATTCTGTTTTTACTATAATTACCTTCTTTGCAGGTCATGGTCTTATAAAGTTGTTTTAGGGCACTGAAAGGTTAACTTATTGTGACTTGGTTAAGGTCACACAGCCAGAATGGGTGAGAGGCAGAATTTTCAGCCAGATATTCTTGGCTCTGAAGCCAGCTTCCTGTTCATTATGTCATGTTAGCTCTATGAAATCAATTAGACTGCTTTCAAATCTTGCCCCTGAAAGTTACTGTGTGACCTTGACCAAATCTTTTGAATCTTTATGAATCTAAGTACTTTTTTTTTCTTATGTAAGATTAAAGATAAGACTATCTGGTGCTCTTCTTGAGTTGGAATATATGGATTCAAATCTCTCCACTGCCACTTTCTATATGTATGAATTTGAACAAGTCACATTTAGCATTTTTCAACCTCAAAATCTTCATCTGTAAAATGAGAGTGTTGGATTAGATTGCCTATGTGCTCCCCTATAATCCTAGATTTATGATCTATGTCTATACTCTAGGACTGTTGTTAGGATAAAATGAGAATATATTTAGAGAGAATTTGAGGGGCTTTACAAATTGCAATCTTTATTAGGAGGTACTCAGAATTTTAATTTAATTATCAAAACAAATCTTTGCCAGGATAATGACTTCAATTATTGCTTCCCCAGGTATTGTTCAAAATTCCTGAGATACTGTGGGAAAAGTGAAGGAGGAGGAGGAGGAAAAAGAAGAGCAGGAGGAGGAAGAAGAGGAAGATGATGAAGAATAAGAAAAAGAAGAAGAGGAATGATGATATAGCAATTTAAAGTCCCAAAAGTGCTTCTACACATTATCTCATTTGATAAGGAAACATAGTATGTTTAAAATTACCCTACAGGGTAACTGAAATTTTTTTGTCCAGGCATTTAAAGTATGTCAGAATCCTTGTGACCCTATTTGAGATTTTCTTAGCAAGGATACCATAGTAGACTGTCATTTTGCTCTCCAGCTCATTGAACTGATAAGAAAGCTGACACATACGCGGTGATTTGCCTGGGGGTTGCACAGATAGGAAGTGTCTAAGGCTGTATTTGAACTTACAAAGATTCTTCCTGACTCTAAGCCCCAGAGCTCAAGTCACTGCACCAGTTAGGTTCCCTACTTAAAAGAAATTACTTGTGATTATAAATATTCTCTCTAGAATGTTTTCATAAAATTTTTCTAACTTTCTATCAAGTTTCCATCAGTACTTCTTAAAACCGATTTTGTCTGACCATAGTGATATACTTTTGTACCCAGCTGCTAGGGAGGCTGAGGCTAGTGGATTTCTTGAGCTCTAAAATGCTGATCTACTGTGGGTTGATCCCAGAGGTGTGCAAGATCCTATCCAGGAAATCCAATTGTTAAAATTTAAGAGTGAGCATTTACATCTTGGAAATCAATGAATGCTCCTAATTAGGGCTCCATTTATTGTTCTGTTGATTGTCTACTCTTAAGAAAGTGATGGAGAACGCAAATATGTTGTAACTTTTTGTAGAATCAGAGGTTCTGTGAAGGCTATTGATCATCTTTAGTCAATAATAAATAATGTAAATGTAAAATACTTCACAACTCTTAAGGCTTCTCTTGTAGGAGCCTTTCCCAGTCTCTTTACAGAACCTTTCCTTTGAGATTACCTTTCATCTATTGTGTATATAGCTTGACTTATATGCTTGGGTCCCTTATTAGAATCTACACTCCTGGAGGCCAAGGACTGTGTATTGCTTGGTGTTTTCAGTCTTCTGGCACATAGCAAGGTCTTAACAAATGCTTGTTTACTGAATTTAAGTGCAAACTATTATTGCTTTTAAAGAGGAAACGTTCTTACCCATCTAGGCTTTTTTTTTCACTCTAAGGACTTAGACAGAAATCTATTTTGGGCAAATCCTCTCTGCCATCCTATTTTCAATGGGCTGGATTATTTTCTTTGCATCCTGTTTGAAACCCTTGTGTGTTGATGTTGCTAGGCTGACCCAAACAGCTGCCACATTCCAGGCCAGAGGTGGGTGAAGTTATTCCTGTGGATGGATCTTTCTGAAGACACTTTGAGATTCTTTGGTTTGGCAATATATCAGTGTCAGAAACTATTGTGCTTTGAATATTCAAACCTGCCACAGCATTCATATGTTGTTGTAAAAAGACTTCTTTCTGTTGTTCAGATTTTGAATATACAGCTTGCTCTATATCTCTCCTGAATTTTATGGCAAAGCCTGAAATTAGTTATAAACAATTTATGGAAAAATCCTTGTTCTTTCTTGCTGAATTTGGTACAGACATGTGAAGAGCTTTTCACATCTAGTATCTTACCTTATGAAAGAGATTACAAATTTAAAAAAACAAGGGAAAGTTTGCTAATTTAGAATTAGATATGGTGGGAAATTTAAAATTCTTCTAATGAATATTGTGTCTACAATCATAGAGCAAAGTAGAAAATAGAATGACTTATTCAAACCCTAATCTAACATTTGCACAAAATAACTAGAATAAAGAGATTGTAGGATTTGGAGAGGAGGGTGACATCTCTATAATTTATTTAACTCTCTTTTCTTTGATCATGAAGCAGTAGCTTACCTTTCAAGTCCCTCACTTTTATTTAAGAATGAAGAAATAGTTATAGAAGATTTATAGTAAAGACTCCAGACCAAAAGGGGATTCTTTCCAGATAAAAAGGCCCTCCAGATTCTCCTATTGGTAATTAACCTTGGAATAAATATATGAAGCCTTGAAACACTGCTGACCCTCTAAAATAGATCCATTATCACTCATAAAAGAGTTTTACTCAACTATCCACACAGGAAAAGCCAAATGGATGAAGAATGCCTTCTTTTCCATAATATGATTTCAAGTTTTTGGACAGCTCATGGGAATAGCCTGTCAGTTCATAAATACTGGAACATAGTGCATATGGAAAATAAGTTGGACCAGGAGTGAATGACAGGGTGAAAAAAAAGGCTGTATGCATTGTAAAAATTGCTAAATGCTTTAAATCACAATAACATCACCCTGAAACAAAAGTCCAGGGAACCATGATGGTGGAGAGGACATACACACTTCTTTCTGATCTTCTTCCTTGGCCCTCAGACTAACTAGGAAATCTAGTCCCTAAATTGGTTCTGGATTGGCAGAATCCAGGAATATTGGGAGTGCAATACATTACCAGCAGAAGATAATTTTGAAGCTCTCCAGAAAAGGTCTGTTTCAATCAGGCATGGAGGGAAGTGGACCAAACACAAGCAGGCCGAGCACAAATGCTAGGGAGTGAAGGCAGCATAGACCCAGGGCAGTGGGAGTTCCACACAGAGGAGAATCTACAGGGTGGAATCTACAGCAGAGTTGGCTTCTTTGCCCTGGTTGCAAGCCAGTAGATCAGGAGAGAATTTATACAACATCCAACACAAACACAAAAGATAAATGGTGAACACTGAAACTTCAGAATCTTATGAGATCTGGCCACATCTACCCAGCACCAGAAGTCAATAAACACTAACTTAGTGCAGTCAGCACTGACCTAGCACAGCCACTGCTACTTGTAGAAGAAGCTTGGAAAACGTTCCTTACCCTAAAAACAGTTCTCAACTTCTTTTCTTAAAAAAAATAATAAAAAAGCAATAAGGACTCTAATCATAGATAGTTTTTTAATGATGAAAGAGAAGAACAGATTTCAAAACCTGAGGAGACTAAAAGGATATTTTCCCCAGATGAAGTCCCCCAAAATGATATAAATTAGTCCCCATCACACAAGACTCTTCTAGAAGAAATTATAAAAGATCTTAAAATAGAGCTTGAAGAAAAATGGGAAGAGGAAATGAAAACTCTGCAAGAGGGTTTGAAAAAGGCAACACAAAATAGATTTAGTGAAACAGAAAAAGCATATAACTCATTAAAAGATAGATTTGACAAAATGGAAAAGAAAACAACTCCCAGAAAAACAGAATTTGTGAAACAGAAAAAAAATAACTCCTTAAAAAACAGAATTAGTGAAATGGAAAAAAATTCATAGAAAAAAACAACTCATTTAAAAATTCAATTGGGCAAATACAAAAAGAAATGAAAAAAGTAAATGAACAAATCAGAGCTGAACAAATGGAAATGAATGACTCGATGAGATAACAAGAATCAGTCAAGCAAAACAAAAAAAATGAAAAAAAAATTTAAAATACTTAATTGAGAAAACAACTGACCTGGAAAATAGATCTAAAGAGGCAATCTAAGAATTCTTGGACTCCCTGAAAACCATAATGAAAAAAAGAGCCTAGACACTATTTTTCAGGAAATCATCAAAGACAACTGCCCAGATATCATAGAATCAGAAGGTAAAATAACTATTGAAAGAATTCACTGAATACCTCCTGAAAGAGACCCTAAAATGAAAACTCCAAGGAATATCATGGCTAAAATTTCAGAACTATCATGCCAAGGAAAAATATTACAAGCAGCCAGAAAGAAACAATTCAAATATCAAGAAGGCATAAGGATTTTCCAGGACCTAGCAGCTTCCACCTTAAAGAATTGAAGGGCCTGGAATTTGATATTATGAAAGGCAAAGGAACTTGGAATACAGTGAAGAAAAAAATTACCCCTCTAAATTTGAGCATTTTCTTTCAGGAAAGAAAGAGGACATTCAATGAAACAGGTGAATTACATTTATTTCTGATGAAAACACCAGAGCTAAACAAAAAAATTGACTTCCAAATTTAGAACTCAAGAGAAGCACAAAAAAGTAAAAATAAAAGAATTCTTGAGAACTCTAATTGTGTATTTTCTTTTGAGTATATAATTTGATTTTACTGTATAATTTAAAAAAGAAACTAGAAGTGGAAAGGGAATTGTACCAGAAAAAGGGGAAAGTGGAGGTAAAATGAAACAAATAACATCTCAGGAAGAGGCAAAGAAAATCTACTATAATTGGGGGAAAGAAAGAAGAGGGATGAACATTATGTGAATCTTACTTTCATCAGATTTGGCTTCAAGAGAAAATATAAGACATTATTTGGTTTCACCAAGAAACTTCTCTCACCTTATAGAAAGGGGGAAGGGGAAAGGGGAAAAGGGAACAGGTAGGCTAAATAGAAGGGAAAATCAAAATAGTAGAGGAAGGGTATGAAAAAGGGGGAAGGACTTTAAAGGGGGAGGACTGCTTGAAGCAAGTAGTGCTCATAAGTAAAATACTGGGAAGGAGGGAGAGGGGAAAAGGAAAGAGAAAAAGTGTAATTTCGGTTTAATAAGATGGCAGGAAATACAGAATTAGTTTAACCATAAATGTGAATGGGGTGAGCTCTCCCATAAAGTGTAAGTGGATAGCAGATTGGATTAAAAGCCAGAATTCTACAATATGTTATTTACAAGAAACACATTTAAAGCAAAGTAATACATACAGAGTAAAAGTAAAAGGCTGAAACAGAATCTATTATGCTTCAGGTGAAGTAAAAAAAAGCAGGAGTAGCTCCTGATCTCAGATCAAGCAAAAGCTAAAATACTCTAATTAAAAGAGGTAAGGAAGGAAACTATATCTTGCTAAAGGGTACCATAGATAATGAAGCAATATCAATACCAAACATATATGCACTAAGTGGTATAGCATCTAAATTCCTAAAGGAGAAGTTAAAAGAGCTGCAAGAAGAAATTGACAGCAAAACTAGAATAGTAGGAGATCTCAACCTTGCTCTCTCAGAAATTGAGGTAAAGTTCTTTGGAGAAAATTGAATGGAGACAGAAAGGAGTATTCTTTCTTTTCAGCAGTTCATGGAACCTGTATAAAAAGTGACCATATATTAGGACATAAAGACCTGTAAATCAAATGCAGAAAGGTAGAAATAGTAAATGCATTTTTTCCAGATCTTGATGCAATAAAAATTACATTCAGTAAAAGGCCAGGGTAAAATAGACCAAAAAGTAATTGGAAACTAAATAATCTCATCCTAAAGAATGAATGGGTGAAACAGCAAATCATAGATACAATCAATAATTTAATCCAAGAGAATAACAATAATGAGACAACATACCAAATTTGTGGGATGCAGCCAAAGCAATAATAAGGGAAATTTTTCTATATTGTAGATGCTTACTTGCATAAAATAGAAAAAGAAAAGATCATTGAATTGGGCTTGCAACTAAAAAAGCTAGAAAAAGAACAAAATGAAAATCACCAAACACCAAACTTGAAATTCTAAAAACAAAAGGAGAGATTTATAAAATTGAAAGTAAAAAAAAAAAAAAAAAAAAAAAAAAAAAAAAAAAAAAAAAAAAAAAAAAAAAAAAAAAAAAAAAAAAAAAAAAAAAAACTATTGAGTTAAGAAATAAAACTAAGAGTTGGTTTTATGAAAAACCAACAAAATAGACAAAACTTTAGTTAATTTGATTAGAAAAAGGAAAGAGGAAAATCAAATTGTTAGTTTCAAAAATGAAAAGGGAGAACTTTCCACTAATGAAGAGGAAATTAGAGCAATAATTAGGAGTTATTTTGCCCAAATTTATGCCAATAAATTTGGCAACCTAAGTGAAATGGAGGAATACTACAAAAATGTAGATTGCCCAGATTAACAGAAAAGAAAATAAATTACTTATTTCCCATTTTAGAAAAAGAAATAGAACAAGCTATTAATCAACTCCCTAGAAAAAATCCCCAGGACCAGATGGATTTACATGTGAATTTTACCAAACATTTAAAGAACAATTAACTCCAATACTATATAAACTATTTGGAAAAATAGGGAATGAAGGACTTCTATCAAATTCCTTTTATGACACAGACATGGTATTAATACCTAAACCAGGTAGGATGAAAACAGAGAAAAAAAAATCGTAGACCAATCTCCCTAATGAATATTGATGCAAAAAGCTTAAATAAAATGTTAGCAAAGAGATTACAGAAAATCATCCCCAGGATAATACACCATGACAAAGTTGGGTTTATACCAGGAATGCAGGGATGGTTCAATATTAGGAAAACTATTAGCATAATTAATTTTTTATAAATAAGCAAATTAACAAAACCATATGATTATCTCAATAGATGCAGAAAAATCATTTTTAAAAAAAATCCAACACTCATTCCTATTAAAAACACTAGAAAATATAGGAAAAAATGGACTTTTCCCTAAAATGGTCAGTAGCATCTATTTAAAACCATCAGCAAACATCATATGTAATGGGGATAAACTGGAACCATTCGCAATAAGATCAGGTATGAAACAAGGTTACCCACTATCACCATTACTATTCAGTATTGTATTAGAAATGCTAGCTTTGGCAGTAAGAGAAGAAAAAGAGATTAAAGGAATTAGAGTAGGTAATGAGGAAACCAAATTATCACTCTTTGCAGATGATATGATAGTATACTTAGAGAACCCTAGAGAATCAACTAAAAACTATTAGAAATAATCCACAACTTTAGCAGGATACAATATAAATCCACATAAATCATCAGCATTTTTATACATCACCAACAAAGTCCAACAGCAAGAAATACAATGAGAAATTCTATTAAAAAAAAAAAAACTTTTGATATAAAATATTTGGGAATCTATCTTCCATGGGAAAGTGAGGAACTATATGAGCAAAACTACAAAACACTCTCTACACAAAAAAAAAAAATCAGATCTAAACAATTGGAAAAATATCAAGTGCTTTTGGATAGGTCAATTGAATATAATAATATACCTAAACTAAACTTAATGCTATGCCAATCAGACTCCTAAGAAACTATTTTACTGACCTAGAAAAATAACAACAAAATTCATCTAGAAGAACAAAAAGATCAAGAATTTCAAGGGAATTAATGAAAAAAAATCAAATGAAGGTGGCCAGCTGTACCAGATCTAAAACTTTATTATAAAACAGCGGTTCTCAAAACCATTTGGTACTGGCTAAGAAACAGAGTAGTTGATTAGTGGAATAGGTTAGGTTACCAAAACAAAATAGTCAGTGACTATAGCAATCTAGTGTTTGGCAAACCCAAAGACCCCAGCTTTGGGGTTAAGAATTCACTATTTGACAAAAACTTCTGGGAAAACTGGAAATTAGTATGGCAGAAATGAGGCATTGATCCATACCTAACACCATATACCAAGATACGGTTGAAGTGGATTCATGATCTAGACATAAAGAATGATATTATAAGCAAATTAGAAGAACATAGGATAATTTACCTCTCAGATCTGTGGAGGAGGAGGGAATTTGTGACCAAAGAACTAGAGATCATTATTGATCACAAAATAGATAATTTTTATTATATTAAGTTAAAAGGTTTTTGTACAAACAAAACTAATGCAGACAAGATTAGAAGGGAAGTAATAAAGTGGGAAAACATTTTTATATTCAAAAGTTCTGATAAAGGCCTCATTTCTAAAATATATACAGAATGGATTCAGATTTATAAGAATTCAAGCCATTCCCCAATTGGTAAATGGTTAAAGGATATGAACAGACAATTTTCAGATGAAGAAATTGAAACTATTTGTAGTCATATGAAAAGGTGTTCCAAATCACTATTGGTCAGAAAAAATGTAAATTAAGATAACTTTGAGATAGCACTATACACCTCTCAGATTGGCTAAGATGACAGGAAAAGATACTGACTAATGTTGGAGAGGATGTGGGAAAACTGGAACACTGATACATTGTTGGTGAAACTGTGAAAGATCCAACCATTTTGGAAAGTAATTTGGAACTATGCTCAAAAAATTATTAAACTGTGCATTCCCTTTGACCTAGCAATGCTTCTACTAGTCTCATATCTGAAAGAGATCTTAAAGGAGGGAAAGGGACCCACATGTGCAAAAATGTTTGTGACAGACTTTTTTGTAGTGGCAAGAAACTGGAAACTGAATGGATGTCCATCAATTGGTATATGGCTGAATAAATTATAATATATGACTGTTATGGAATATGATTGTTGTGTAAGGAATGACCAGCAGGATGATTTCAGATAGGCCTGAAGAGATTTACATGAACTGATGCTAAGTGAAATGAGCTGAACCAGAAGATTATTTTACAGGGCAACAAGATTAAACGATGACCAATTCTGATGGACGTGGCTCTCTTCAACAATATGATTCAAATCAATTCCAATTGTTGAGTGATAAAGAACCATCTATACCCAGAGAGAAGACTATGGGAACTGACTGTGGACCACAACATAACATTCTTACTCTTTCTTTTGTTGTTTGCTTGCATTTTGTTTTCTTTCTCAGTTTTTTTTTCCTTCTTGATCCAATTTTTTTTTTTTTTTGTGCAGCAAGATAACTGCTGCACAGGATAACATCATAAATATGTACACATACATTATTTAACATATATTTTAACATACTTAACATATATTGGACTTCCTGCCATCTAGGGGAAGGAGTGAGGGGAAGGAAGTGATAATTTGAAACAGAAGGCTTTGCAAGGGTCAATGTTGAAAAATTACTCATGGATATATTTTGTAAATAAAAAGCTTTAATAAAATAAAAAATCCATCTTTTTAAAAACAAGGTTCTCTCATTAATGCTTTTTGACTTTTTGTCAAGGATGACTATATTCTCCAAAGAACTAAAATTGAGGACTACCCAAAAAGGAATGATGAGGCAAATAATAAGCTACCATGTTTTTTCTCAAGCAAGAATTGTAAAAAAAAAAAAAAAAAGAATGAAGGACATCATCAGTGGGAAGTATGATCAAAAAGGGTGGGCAAGTCATAGGATGATATTTAGCCATGAATGATAGATAACTCAGAACACTGGGTGGACATTCACTGGTGTATTGATATGGCACAGACTAGAGTGATTCAGAATGAAAGGTCATGCATGGGATGTAACCTAATAAATTCCTTGGGCAAGTATTTACATTGATGAAGTCTCAGGCCCATCAAAGAATCCACACTTTAAAGCTGAAAACTTGATTTCTTCATAGTTTGTTAGCTTTCTTCAAGTACCATATTTTATATGAAAAAATTTTGGATTCCTCAAATGTTAGTATCTTACTACTGTCATTTACTTTCTATTTACATTATATATTTTTGCATTTATAATGATATACCCTATAATGATAAGGTAGATGTGGAGATAGTTTTGTGTAGGAGCTAGAACTCTAGCTTAAGAAGAGTAAAATCTAAGTTTGACTCATCCTTCAGACATTTTCTGACTGGATTACTTCATACTAAACATTTACTTCTCTTGGTATTTTTAATTGAGGCAGCTA
This sequence comes from Sarcophilus harrisii, assembly GCF_902635505.1. NCBI lineage: Eukaryota > Metazoa > Chordata > Mammalia > Dasyuromorphia > Dasyuridae > Sarcophilus > Sarcophilus harrisii. The sequence goes on from NC_045430.1 coordinate 48,886,069, forward strand.
GGTGGCATAGATCATAGATGACTGAAATTAGAGTTCAAAAGACCTGAATTTAATTAAGTTGCACTTGAAAACTGTTCATATCCTTTTACCATTTATCAACTGGGGAATGACTGGCATGCTTATAAATTTGTTAAAGTTCTCTATATATTGGAGTAATGAGATCTTTATCTTTATAATATATTAATCTCAGTTACATTGGTTTTGTTTGTGCAAAAGACTTTTAATTTAATATAATCAATATGATCTATTTTGCATTGTATAATGCTCTCTTTCTTGTTTGATCATGAAGTTTTCCCTTCCTATAGCTCTATGATAAAGCCTAACTCAATCTGCCTAGCTGCTAATAATTTACCACCTTTAATTACTTTTTATTTGATTTATATATGTGTGTGTATGTTTATAGCTATACAAATATTTATACATATGCATGTTTTACATATATATATATATAATTAACTGATACATCCTAATAGGATGTAATCTCCTTGAAGGTAGGAACTGTTTCAGTTTTGCATTTGAATCCTCAGCACTTAGGATAGTGCTTGGTGAATAGGAAGCATTTAATAATTGTATGGATAACTGATAGGTGCTGTGTGTCAGTCCTAGAAAGACATAGCTTCATGAGTTTCAAACTACACTTAGAGACTGTGTAACCTTGAGTAAGTTACTTAACCGTGTTTGCTTCACTTCCTCATCTATAAAATGAGCTAAAGAAGGAAATGTCAAACCACTATCTTTGCCAAGAAAATTCCAGATGGGGTTACAAAGAGTTGGACATGATTAAAAAAAAATGACAGAACATTAATGCATGTTATGTGATCAGTTGATTGATTAAACCAGGTATATTTTCTATATTTCATTCATCTCAAATTTATTCATTTCAAACTTTTCAAACCATGAATTGGTTGCTGCAAAGCTCCTGCATCCCTCAAAGATCCAATGCTTCTTTGCATGATTATTGCTAAATAATTTATTTCTGCTTTTTGAAAATAGCATTGCTATCACCATCAAATAATTGCCCCACCAATAGAACCCTCTCCTATTACAAAGGCACATAGTTAAACAAATTGACATATTGGGCATGATTGATACTACTTGCATCACTTTAACTTTGAAATATTTTAAGAAAAGGAAGACGTTATGTTTCAGTATGAAATTCTCTGGTAAAATAGCATCAATCTAAGTTCCATTGTCTTTTAGTATTTCTTTCTTTTATATTTTTGAAACCATAGTTTATATATCCTTCCCTCTAGATCAATAAATATATATTCCTGAGTTTTTTTTTCCATTGTATCCCATCTTGTCTGGGCTTTCAAGAATACTATGATTCCACTAAAATCTTAGTCTGATGTTTCAGTGAGATATATTGGTAACTCTGGGGTCTTAAAGACCAAACCAGTGGAAAAGAAACTCTTATAAACTCTACCAAGACAGACAAGCTTCAACTAAAACTCTTGCATTATTTATCTACTATTATAAGTCTGATATCTGAGGACCAGCTGAGTTAGCTAAGTCCAAGTATGCTCATCATCAAATTGATCACAGAACATTGAAGATTTTTATTAAAAAAAAAAACTCAACTTATGAAGGAAGATGTTATCTACCTTCAATGAAATAGAGGACAAATAAGTATAGCATAGTCTTACATAGATATATATGAATGTGTATGTGAATGTATGATTATAGATATTTATTTATTTATGTGTATATTTATATATGTATGTGTACATGTGCATATGAGTATAAAGGTAAATATGTGTTTATATAGGTATGGGTGTGTATCCACATTTAATTGTAGCCTGGAGGGGAGAAAGGAGGAAAAAAAGAATAAAATAAAAAAAGCATGGCAGAGAACAAAAAGAAAAACCTACATGGAAGCAAAGAAAAAATGGACAGCTCTGAACATAATGTGTAGTATTTATTATATAGGCTTTCTTGAAATGGAAATTTATTGCTTTATTTTTTGAATTCTCTCCTACATTCTTTTATGTTTAAATTTATTTTAAAAAATTAAAAAATAAAAAAAATCTTAGAGGCCTACATTAGACAGGTGTTATCTGCAATTGCAAAGGGAATAGGATTTGGAAATAAGTATGGGAATACTATGTGCCAGATATTGTGCTCTTCATAATAATCTTGGGAGGTCAGTGCTATTATGATCCCCATTTTACAGATGAAGAACCTGAGGCAGGAAGCAGTTAAGTGATTTACCCAGGATAAAACAGCTAGTAAGTATATGAGACTGGATTTGAATTCAGATCTTTCAGACTCTATACCCAATATTCTTCCCTCATTACCTTAATCACATCAGAGAAATACCCAACTACTGAAGTGAGTAGCCTCCTCGATAGTTATTAATATTCTCTTTGTTACTCCTTTTTTTTTTTTTTTGGTAATAATAAGGTCCAACTTGTTGGTGTGATTTTTTTAAAGATGTTGTTATGTTCCATCTGTCAAACACTTTGAGAATATAATTATTTCAGAACTTCCAAATTTATTTTATCTGAACACATACTTATTTTATCTATATTTGATTTAGTGTAAATGTTCTTTCTTTGCTTCATTACCATTTCTACTTACTCATGTATCCCATCAGGAGCTATGACGTTACAATTCAAATGTAGAGGCACTATAATCATTGGTAGGGAAATCTTTTTCTTTTTACATCTATATGGATCTTATCCCATTTTCATCTATTCTCCCCATTCCAATTTTATCCTTATACTTGTGGATGATTTAATTTAATTGGGTCTCTTGCCAAGCTTCTATCAACTTATTTGTCATTCTTCTCCTTAAAGGCTTACAGAGAATTTATACTTTTTTTTTGTTTGTTTGTTTTAGGGAAGGCAATTGGGGTTAAGTGACTTGTCCAAATAAGTGTCTGAGGCTGGATTTTAACTCAGTTTCTGCTGACCGGTGCTTTATCCCATCTCACCATCTAGTGGTCCCTACAGTTTTTACATTCTAAATTGCTGCTGCCCATGGTTGACTGTTTGGCAAGACTAATAGTCTCAGAACTCAAAGTCTCCTTAAAAGCCATGTCACCCAGAACACTCTCAAGAGTTGCCCAAACCAAATTAAAATATTTGGGGAAATATTTAACAAAATAGATAAAATACAATGATGATTTGATAATGTTATGATGTGGTTTTCTAAGTCAGTATGCAGTTTTCTGGGATCTTTATATATGATTTAATGGCCCCCATTTCTACTTGATTATGACACCACTGACTTATGCCAATCACTTCTTTGATTATACAAGCAGCAAATGGTAGAACTATGATTAAAACCCAGACTCTCTGACTCCAAATCTGTACCCTTTCTACTAATAACACACTGCTTTCCCAAAGAAATCAATATATATATATTTATTTTTTGCTGAGGTGGTTTCTAGGACCTTTTGTTCTCTAGCTTTGGCAAGTTAAACTTCCTTAGGAGATGGGAATAGAACGTTTTTTTTTTTTTTATCTATTTCCTATTTTCATGGTCAATAGTTTATTTAAATAGGTGAAACTGTTGGACTACAGGTTGAACCCCCAAATATAAGTTTCAGATTCATGTGGACAAGTGTCTCAAAAGAATTTGTAGGCTTTGACAATCTCCAAATTAAGAGGAAAAGATTTTATTATGCTGGATAATTTCCAAAAGGGAGTTTAGTGAGTAACAAGGGGAAAAATAAGACTTAGGTTCCCTAGTGGAAGTTTCCATTAACAAAAGGGAAGTTTCCATAAAAAGGAGGAAGACACCAATAAGGCAGGATAATTTCCTAATGAACTAGCTCATTGAGAGGCTAAGCTGCTTAATTCCTAAAAGGAGTTAGAGAAAAATGGGGTATCATCAGTAGGTTCTTTTATAGGAAAAAAATAACCTTGAGGGTTGACATCATAACTTGTCCTTCTGATTAGATACAGTAATCTTGGGGTCATGGTAATTTTGTCATTGCAAAGAATTTCACAAGGAATTCCACATAGACCCATTGCAACAACAAACACTTAAGAACAACAAAGGGGTTCACTTAAAGACAAGGCAATCCTATCAATGCTCTTTCCTGCTTCTCTCAGGGAGTAATAGTTTTGGGAATTCAGCTAGAGCCCACTGTAACTGAAATTCAACAAAAGCTTTCTCTTGTCAGCACTCTTCTCTGTGGCCTACCTAACTCCCAAGGACCTAGGGTCTTTTCCTAGAGTCTTATTCACTTCATCAAAACTAGAATTGATTTCAATATGTACCATACCTTCTTATTTTTATTTTAGCTTCAGTTTGATATTTATTATTTGCTGTAACAACTTAATGTTTTGGATATATACAGAATGCATAGCTATGCAAATTTTGAAGTTATTTTCAGCTCAAACAATATTTCGTATCTGTTAAAAATAATTTTATTTGTGGAAGATGTTATTTAGGACTTGGCATGTTCATTGTCTCCTGACTCTTTTCTAGAAGAAAGCATTCATGATAAATAGGGCATGAGGGTTCTGACATCTGTATAGTTTATAAATTTCTTGTTTCTTATTCTTGAATTATTTTTTTTAAATTTCTGCTTTATATCCTATGTCCACATGTGCACTGAAGTCATAAGCCAGGTATTATACTACAAATCTATAAGCTAGAGCTCTGGCTTTTGAATCAGGAAGAACTGGAGTTCAAATCCATCCTCAGATTCTTAGTAATTGTGTGACCAGAAAAATTACTTAACCTCAATTTGCCTCAGTTTGCTTAACTGTAAAATAAGGATAATAACAACACCAATCCCTCAGGATTGTTAAGAAGATCAAATGATATTTTTGCAAAATGTTTTGCAAACCTCAAAATTCTACATAAAATTCCACGTTTGGGGCAGCTAGATGGCACAGTGGATAGAGTGCCATCCCTGAAGTCAGGAGGACCTGAGTTCAAATGCTGTCAGACACTTAACACTTGCTAGCTATGTGACCCTGGGCAAGTCACTTAACCCCAATTGCCTCAGCAAAAAAAAAAATAAATAAAAATAAAATAAAATTCTAGTGGATTGGAATTAAAAATTATGATGGTTGAGAATGAAAATCGATTAGTAATTTAATGTACAATTTAATGTACAAATTCTTGTGAAGTACACTTCAAAATTGCCTCTCTTTTCTAACTCAACTCAATTCAATAAAAAATCCATTGAAAAGATAAATTTGGTGAGCATTAACATGTAATTGACTGGAGTGGTAAGAATACTGTCCATATTATAGAACAGATCCACCTTGGGGTTCTTAAAATCTCTCTGCAGTTTTGTTTTCTATATCTTTTCCATTCGCTTTTAGGTTGCTCCTACTCATACTTAACTTGGCTGGGGAGGTAGATGAGTATGGCTTATTGGAATTGAAAGTTATGATGGTTGTGGATGGAAAGGTTATTGGAAGGAGAAGAAAATCTTTATTAATCTCCGTCTTTTGCAACTATCCAAGCTCATTTGGTTATGGTAAGGGTAAGGATAGAGGGCAGGCTTCAAGTACAGACTGATATATTACCTTATCATATGAAAACCAATTTAGTTCAGTCTTCAGAGACTCATTCATTATGAAACAGTTTCTACCAAGTAATAAATTTTTATTTTTTATTTAGTCTATGGCAATCCATGAAGAATGTCTAGTAATGAAAAGTCATGTGTGCTAGTGTGTGCTAGTATAGAAAAATAGACAGACTAGGGAAATCAAGAATCCTAGAAGTATCGAAGAGGTAAAGTATGGACAACATCAAAATTCCAAAGTGTCTAAGACACCGAGGTTTTCCTTGGCTCTGGAATCCCTTCCTGAGCAGCTTCCTTCACAGCTATGGGATATGAGGACTCTGGGAGAAGGGTTATCCTGATTACACAGGTGCAGCACATCAAGCAAGATGGGGAGGCCTGGCTAGCTCTCCAGTTTACATTTTAAAAGAGCCGGGGCTAGCTCCAGCAAATTGTGTGAAGCCAATTACCCCTTGGCGTTGACACTTAGAAATTCCTGCCTAGGAACCTCTATGGGCTGACCTGCTTGGTGACCACCAGCTGCTTCTGGCCCACACCCTAATTTAGCCTTTGCTCTCCCTGACAGGTGGCTTAACTGATTTACTGAGCTGAGGTTACCTATTAGGGCACATCCTTTGCTTCTGCCCCACTGGTGTCAAACTCAAATAAAGACAGGTGCCATAAACCATACATAAGAATCCATGAAGTTCCCATATAGACTTAGAAGACCACAGATCCGCACTATCTTTGTTTCGTTGTATTGTTGTTTCATCAAATACTTTCCAATTGGATTTTAATCTAAATTGGTTGTGCTGAGAAGTATTGGAGACCACATGGGTGGCCCCTGTTCTACTGTATTAGATGCACCTAATTAATCACTCTATTAGATACATTTGACTTCTGATTCTGTATTTTCCACTGCATCTGGGAGACAAAACTTGTGCCTTTGAGCTTGGATATGTCATGATTTTATCATTAAGAGATATCATAACCCAATGGAAGTATTACTGGACAAAATAATCAGGAAAAATCTGGGTTCAAATGCTGTTTCTGATACTTCCTAGTTGGGTTACATGGCCTTGGAAAAAAATCATATGACCCTCTTGGAGTTTTGTTTTGTTTTTGTCATTGATAAATAGTTGTAATAGGATTTGCATTACTTACTTTACATGGTTTTAAAGAAAGTCCTTTGTAAACTTTAAAATGCTAAATACTTTTTTTTTTTTTTTTTTTTTTTTTTTTGGCTTAGGCAATTAGAGTAAAACGACTTGCCCAGGATCACACAGCTAGTAAGCGTTAAGTGTTTGAGAACAAATTTGAACTCAGGTCCTCCTGACTTCAGGGCTGGTTCTCTATCCACTGCACCACTCGGCTGCCCCTAAATACTTTTTAGAAGGACCTCAAAATATGATTTTGTGACAAACTATCTAAAGACTACAGAATCTCTGAATGAATTGTGACATATGAATGCTATGGAATATTAATATACTATAAGGAATGATGAACATTAAGAATGCAGAAAATCCCAGGAATATTTATATAAGGTGATATAGAATAAATAAAGCAGAAGCAAAAGAACTAAATTTAACTATACATATAGCTATATATGTATATATATAAATATGATACATTTGTGTTTATACATGTATTTATATGTGTATATATTTATATATGTGTGTATATACCATAGATCATATAATGATTAGATTTAAAAATTAAAAGGACCTTAAAAATGATCAAATCCAACTTTCTCATTCATGAGAAGTTAATTGACTTGACTAAAATTGAACACGTGTTAAAGTTGAAATTGGAACTCAACTCAAACTTCCTTAAAAATCAACTCAAGTATCACTTTCTACTTAAAGTTCTTGATTCTTATCATTGCTTTCTCTCTTTTTAAAATTTTTTTGAAATTTTTACATGAGCATGTTTCAGATGTCAGGGTGAGAGGAAGAAAGAAAAAGGAAAAACTATGATTCAATACTCAGTCCTTAAGTGCTCTGTCTACTGGTAGATAGCATGTTATATCATGAGCACTTTGGATTTGTGGTGGAGCATTGTATTGATCAAAATTCTAAATCTTTTACATTTAATTATCTTTACAACATTAGTGTTACTGTTGACAATATTCTCCTGGTTCTATTACATCTTCCCCTTTTTCTGAAACCATTCTGCTTGTTATTTCTTATACCACAATAGAATTCCATCACAATCATATGGCAATCTCTCAATTTCCAATTATTTGCAACCACAAAAAAAGAGTTGCTATAAATATTTTTAAACATAGGTCCTTTGCCTTTTTCTTTGATTTCCTTCTTTGCCCTTTCATCTTAAAATACCTTTTATTCTGGCATTTCTTCTATCTATATATGAATTCTGCACCTTTCATCTTTCTCTCTTTCATGTATGTACATATATATAATATGTATAAAAACATAATAGTGTAAGTATGTATGTGTATAATGCATGTACATATGAATATATCTAAAAATGCAAGTGTGTTTGCATATAGATGTATTTGTATATATACATTATGATATCTATCTATCCTTCCCCCCTCACTAAGACATAGGCAATTGGATATAGGTTATACATGTGAATTATGTAAAACATTTACATATTACTCATTTTGTGCAAAAAGACTACAATAAAAGAAAAAATACAAGAACATGAAAATAATACACTTCAGTCTGTATTGAATCAATTAATATTCTTTCTCTGAAGGTGTATAGTATGATTCAACATTAGTCCTTGGAGTTGTCTAGGGTCATTGTATTGTTGATAATAGCTAAGTCATTCAGAGTTCTTCATCAAATAGTATTGCTATTACTGTGTACATCGTTCTAGAAGTACACTCTTGAAAAGATGACCAGTAGTAGGGGAAGGAATACATCCACAGAAAGGCAAAACTAGGGAATGCATGTGGAGGAGAACATATAAGGATTACATGTGACCAAAAAAAAAATGTGTCCTTGGAATAACTCCCTCGACCATTGCTGCCAACTTGCTAATGTTCTTAGAGGATATGATGACACCTTTCTTGGCTCTTCCTGACTAAGAAGTTTTGTTATTATTGTTCAACAGTTTTAGCCTGGACATTTCTGCTGAACTGCCTTGTGCTTTGTGCTGACCTTTAACATCTAAATGGCTTTTCCCATAGGGGATTGATTGAATAAATGGGCCTGAGGAGTCATTAACTTTATTCAGATATCTTTGGCCATCTAATTAGAGAGATCCTTTGGTATTTTAAATCATTCTTCCGAATACGTTTTATAATGTATTTTGTATATATTGCTTTCTTTTTGTCTCCCCTCTAGGATTGTATAAGCTCCTTGAAGGTGGGGAGCTTTTGTTTCTTTTTGTATACACAGTACCTGTCACATAATAGTACTTAATAAAAGTTTATTGAATGAATTTAACTTCTTTGGGCCTTGGTCTTGATCTATAAAATGAGAGAGGCTCAGACTTGATCACTTTTACAGATTATCTTCACCTTTGATTCTAAGAATAACCTTGCAATTGGTCTTGTTTTCAGTTTTTTCTCTCCATAATCAGTCCTTTTCACAGTTGTCAAAATAATATTCCTAAGGCACAGGCCATTCTCCTACAAGATTTTCTGTGCATCTCAATAGCCTCTAGGTTCTAAGCAATCTATCTCCAATCTACCTTTCTAGATAATTTACAAATTTCTCTTCTTCATGCATTCTATATTCTAGCCAGTACAAACAATCAGCTGTTTCCCAAACTCAATAATTGACTGACTCTTTGTATCCACAAAAGACTTATCTAAGTATAGAATATATTTCTTTCTCACATATGGGCCACTGGGTACTGATCTTTCTTCCCAACATGCCATTTTCTCAGTGAAACTATCATTGAACCTTTCCAGTACTAATAAGTACTGCCTCCTTTTTCAAGTTGCCTTTACTGACATATGCTTTCCAGCAGCTTGTGAGAGAGCTCAGTTAGGAGATCAGACAATATTTTATTTGTGATTTTGTATTTTTTTTCATTCATTCATGCTTGCATGCATGTATGAAAATAGGACTTTGTCTGAATGGAACTGCCATGACCCTAAAGTCATGGCAAGGTCAATTTTCCCCTTGATCAAGAAGCATTTTCATAATTCTTTCCCTTTGAGATGTTATTTATTTTTATTGGTTACAACAGCGTCATGAGCTATCTTGTCATCATTTCCTCCATTTGTCAGTTGAAGCAACTAAGTTTAAAGGACAGAGAGAGAACTAAATTAACTATAGACTCTGGACTAGATTTCCTAAGTGTTGAATTTTCAATCTTGCTATTGCAGCAAGAGGAGACAATTTTCAGGGGTTAAATTGTTCATCAGAACCTCCAAGAAAAATGGGACTTAGGGCTCTGCTGATTTTTGTGTAATGTGTAATGATGTGAGAGCATTTGATTGTGAAATTTGCCTGGGGACTCTGCCATCCAACAGGGCTTATCTGAAGTCACAAATAGCTGTGCTACAATATCATTCCCAGAAATACCACCTCCACAAGTCGGGGAATTAAGTTACCACTTTAGTCTCCTTACTTTTCTAACCCTGGAGAATAAGCTCTGGGAAGTATCAATTTCTGAGTCACTGTTTGTTGGAATGCTATCTTGAACAAGACACTCCCTGAAATCTAGAAAGTTTCTACTAATTTTAACTTAATTATTATCCCTTTCAAAAAAGAGAAAGATAATAGTAGAAATTATATACAAATACTATGAAGTACTTTTGGTTAAGTAAATTCATCCCATCTCTCTCAATTCTCAAACATTAAAAAAACATGCATTTCCCAGGCTTGGGGCTCTGCTTGGACTCTGTGGCTGTTTTTGAATTTCTATAGGTAAAGATGAAAATGTAGTAGTTACTCCTAAGAGTGTCTGTGTGACTTCTGGGGAGTACTAGCCAGTTATAGGACCCTTCCTTGAGCAGTCCATCAGTCAACAAGCATTTATTAAATTTTATTACTTGAGCAGATATAGAGGCAGTCCAGTTGTTTGCATTGGACTGTTTGGGGGCCCATCCTGATACTGCCTATACATATATTTTACATTCTTCCTTTTCTGTTCCTTAGATGGATGCCTAAGCTGGTACTCTTTTTTTTTTTTTTTTTTTAGAGCAAAGCTTCTTAAAATGTGTGTCATGACTTCATATGGGGTCTCATAACTGAAGCAGGGGTTACAAATTATGATTTATCATCAGTAAATGTTTGAATTTACATACCTCTTTTATAAACTTACATAGTGGGGGAGTCATGCAAAAATTTCTAAAGCAAAAAGGAGTTGCAAGTGGAAAAAGTTTTAAAAGTCTTGCTATAGATAATCAATGATAGAAGAATTTCTGCCAAAAAGAAAAATGCGGTTTGTCAATTTTGAGCACTTTCTCCACTAACAAAAGAGCTATCTCCAAAACCTATCATAGGTATATAGATTTAAAGCAAGATGAAACCTTAGAGGCTTTGGAGTCCAATTTGGTCATTTTACCAATGGACAAACAAAGCGCAGAGAAGTTAAATTATTTGTCTCATCATGCAGGTGGTAAATGGCAGAACTAGCATTTGAATCAAGAACTTCTGACTTCAAAATACTATTTCTAACTTACAATGCTACAAATGGGGTACATTCCACCAAAGACTTTGTGGTTTGTCAATTTATGAAATATGGGGATCAGAAATCCCTTTAATAAAATATTTTATAGTAGTATGACACTTACTTAGAAAGTCAACTATTCATTGCTTTTCAAACCCTAAAGTATTGTATGAACAGAATGTCATTATCATTAATAGAAATTTAAAATGGAGGTGACAGTCTAAAAAAAGACAAAGAAGTTTGGTAAACAAAAATTATTTTTATGCATTGAAGGAATATAGTGATGAATCTCATTATGTCTTTGATTAGATTAATCAAAAATTACTAATTTACTTGCTAATTTAGCAATTTTTTTCTTTTAGAGAAAAGCAGTTATGAAAGAAGTAACAATGTTGTAATGAAAAGTGTGGGATTTGAATCATGAGCTCAATCTTAGCTCCCACTATTGTTACATGTATGACCTTGGACAAGTCATTTCCAACTCTTAGGCCTCAATTTTCTCATCCATAAGATGAGGAAATTGAACTTCATTTCATACACCTCTAGATCTTATGTTTAATTATGCCATTGAAGTATTGACAGATGCATTGAAGGAAAAAGCACAAATAGAATTAGATGTTAATTTTTAAATAATAGAATTTTATTTTCAAAATAGATGCAAAGATTGTTTTTAACATTCATCATTGTAAAACCTTGTGTTTCAAATTTTTCTCCCTTTCTTCTCTACCTCCCCTAGACAGCAAGTAACCCAGTATATGTTAAATATATGTTATATATATATGTAAATAAATATATGTTAAACAAGTAAGACAGTATATGTTAAACCTAAGATATATATTTCTATACATATTTCCACATTTATCATGCTGCACATGAAAAATCAGATCAAAAAGGAAAAAATGAGAAAGAAAAAAAAAGCAAGAATATATCAACAAAAGATTAAAATATTAATTTGTGATCCATATTCAATCCTCATAGTCTTTCTTCTGTATGTAGTTGGCTCTCTCCATCACAAGTATACTGGAATTGGCCTTTCCAGCTCATTTTATAGAAGAAAAACATGAGAAAATAAAATTAAGTCACTTGCCCAAGGTCATACAGCCAGGAGGCCAGATGTGAGTCTTTCTAATTCCAAGCCTAGTGGTCTGTGCAATACACCATGTAAATGACCTTCTTCCCTGAAATAGAGCTACAATTATGTGAACACAGCTTCAATGTCCTTAGTCCAAGCATTCTTTTCTCCAAACCAAATATTGGTGGTTTCTTCAAGGAATTATCATATAGCATAAGTTTAATGTACTTTACAATTCTAGTTTCTGTCTTCCAGCTGAATTCTAGCTTAACATTATCCTTTCTGAACTTTATTGTTTATAACTGAACACAGTACTCCAGATGTGGTATGACCAGGAAAAAACAAATCACCTTTTTATTTCTATAACCTTCACCTTTTTTAATGAAAGCCAAAGATTGGTTTAGCTTTTTTTTTTTTTTTTTTTTTTTTTTTTTTTTTTTTTTTTTTTTTTTTTTTTTTTTTTTTTTTTTTTTTTTTTTTTTTTGTCTGTCTGTCTGTTTGTTTTGCTACCATATCAAACTGTTGACTTCTATGGACGAGCCAGCCTAGGCAGATTTTATTACAGGCTTCTTTTAGTCTTAATAATATGGAAACACAAAAACATAATGGTTTAACAATTCATTTGTAGCTCTTATGGACAATAATCTTAAAAGAATTGTTGAAGACAGAAAAGAAAAACAATACAAAAATCTCAGTTTTGGTAGAGACATCAGAGGTTATTTTATTAGATACTTATTTTCTGTGTGACCTAGGTAAGTAACTCTACTTCTCTGTGCTTCCTTTTCTTCTTCTATAAAATGAGGAAGTTGAGCTCCATGGCCTCTGAATTTCCCCAACTCTTAATGTATGATCTTTTTCCAATCCACACATTGCCAAAAATCTCTACTACAACATAGCTGGGAAGTGTACAAGCAACCTTTGTTTGAAGATCTCTAATAAAGGTAAACTCATCACTTCTGAATGCAGCCCATTCCACTCTCAGACAGTCCTGTTTGCTAGAAAGTTTTTACTTTCCTTTAGACTAAATTCATTTCTTTGCAACTTCCACATATTGCTTCTAATTCTTCCCTAGTTCTGCCTATCTCTATTGTCAAATAAAGCCCACTGAGAATTTCTTCCATGCCTCAAACTCTCAATGATAGCTAGTGTCCTGATAACTCTCCTCTTCCTCCAGTTAAATATCCCCAATCTCTTAAAAGAATCTATCATCATATGATGTGATCTCTAGGTTTTTCCCTGACCTGTATCCCTAGTAAAAAAAAAAAATCTAATTTATGTTTTAATAACGTTTGGAAAACATCAAAATTCTGTAAATTCTGTGTATCCATTTAGATGCCATTAGTGTGAAATCACCTGCAGATCTCCATTTCCATCGCATAACTACCCTTACATATGAAATGTCAAGTTAGAGAAATGGTATCCTTTAGCTATGAAATACCTAATTGGTTTCACATTGGCTTTTAACATTGGGAAGTAAACAGGACTTTGGAAGAGTCTTCAAGATGCCAAATAGCTGGATTGGTCTAATATTCTAATGTGCTGGTATTGTATAAGCTCAGTGTTAAGGATTTTGTATAATTTCTTGCTAATTTCTCTGGAAATTATCATGTTTTTTCAAAGAATCAGACCAACATATTTCTGTGAGTAGACATTTTTATTTATAGTGGCACTTCCAAAGTTTCTCATATCTTGAAAATATCCACAAAAATATTGACTTATTTTTACATTAGAAGGATGCATTTTGCATATAAAAAGAGTAAAATATATACTATTAGGCAGTATTTTTTCTTTGTATTTGATAAAACTGACTTTAGGAGCAAGCAAAATTGAACTATGATTAAAGTCTTCTATAACTGATCCCACCCATCTTTTAAAGTATAAAATGCCGTTCTAATAACAATGAAAGAATGTTTTTGATAAGTAACATTTATGAAAATATAACTTAAGTACTTCCGCGAGTTATCCCTCCCCACAACCTTCTGCCATGAATAATAATATTAAAATATATATCAAAAGTAAAAACAAAGCATTCGTATGATGATGATTTTTAGTTAAATACATTTTCTTATAAAGTGGCAAAATAGTATTCACAAATATACAACTAACATGAAATATTTATATACAGAGTGTCTTAGCTTGGAAATTTGCACAGCCTCCTGTTTCATGGTTTAACAGGCTTTCCTGTTAATTCTGTACTTGGAGGAAAAATCAGTGAGTGGAGTTAATCTCAAGTCTCAGAGTTCATAGCACATGATAGATGAGCCTGGAATTAGGGGCCCCTGGTGTTTCTGGCTGAGAGTCAGTGCTGGCAATTGAAGAGAGAGAAACAGGGTCTTGAAGAGTCAACACGGGTTGGTCAGACGATGAGATCCGATCCACTATGCTGGATAAGCAATCCAAACTGGATAATGTGGAATTTTTGTCGTTGGAGGAAACTGAGGATGGGAGAGAAACAAATTATGAATTAGACATGGGTAGAAAGATTTGTTACTTTCCCCTCCTCCTCTGTCTTGATCCCTTCCTCCTACACTCAAAAGTCAGGTGGCCATAGAAAAAGAGAAGCAAAAATTGGAAGCAAATATCTGGGGGACTCAAGCAACAAGAACATGTCTTTAATGGCTGGATAAAAAGGGTAGTAGGTAAGGAGTAGGAACAGGTTTTTTGTTTTTGTTTTTGTTTTTTTGGATTGAGGTTTTTGTTTCTTTGCTTGCTTGCTTGTTACTTGTTTGCTTGTTTATAGCTCAAAGTATCATCAACTTAGCATTTACCCAATAAAAATTAAAAGAAGTCACACAGAACTTTGGTTTGGTTACAGCAGGGTTCTTTAAACTGTAACAATATATTTGCTTTTCTTCATCATCTTGTGTACTTTATTTTATGCAATGAATACATTATGCTAAGAAGAGATCCCTAAGCTTCATAAGCTGTCAAAGAAATCTGATGGATGTTAAAAACTCTTTTTCTAGAGTGAGCTGTTCAATGAACCAGATCTGAAGCTCTTCTATGACCATTAGCACTTACCATTTGTCATATCAGGGCAGTAGACACTGTCAAAACTGCTGTTTCTTCTGGACCACACAGGGCTGTTGCATTCAGCCTAAGAAAAGCAAAAAAAAAAATTTTTTTTAGTTTTAGTGTCTGACAAACTGGGACTCTGAACAAGAGTTCAGATATATTCTTCTGACCCTGGTGAACCCCTTACTTCAATTTTATTTTTGAAATGGAGAGCTCTAGTGAAATTACCAGGAAAAAGAAGTGGAGGAGGACAAAAGAGAAAGAAACAAAAAGGGAAAGAAAAAGGAGAAAAAAGAAAAGGTGAAGGAGAGGCAGAGAGATGCAAAGTCAATCAGAGACACTGAGTCAGCGAGAGAGAGTAGAAATGAGCTGAGCTGAGATTGCAATATTTATTGGTTTATCCATGAAGAATGGATGGAAGTAGGAGGAAGCTACCCTAATTTAGTGAGAGAACACTTTCCCAGGGCAACAACACATTAAAACCTGGCACAGATGAAGCAAACGCTCTCAGAAAAGAATGCATCAACAACTTCTCAGAGCCAGGCTTTCTCAGGGGAGGGTTTATGGCTTGAGCATTTTTTTTTCCATTTCTTCATTAAGTTATTAAAAACATGGGCAATGTAGGCTTCAGAGATTGCGCCTTAGTTCTCTGTGTGTGGCAACGCAGACTTAAATTACATATTTGAAAAGACTATAATGGAGAAAACATTTCATTGCTTCCTCCCAAAGATCACTTTGTGATCTTTCTCCTTAGCAGCAGCCTTTGGCAAGCAGCACCTTGCTGAATGAGGTGCCCTCCACTGCCTTAGAAATACAAATAGGATTGGGTCAATTACAGAGGAGTTGTGTATACTTAACAGCTGACTTCCAGGGGAAGAATTGGAAGGACCCTTAGAGAACATCTAGATCAACACCCCTCATCTTGCAGATGATCAAATTGGGGCCCATAAGGTCACATAGAGATGAGCAACATCTAGGAAACAGGTTTTCTTGGTGTCAGCCTAATGGTCTCTATTCCTGGCTGGCTGCTTCCCTAAAACAGAACCATGTAATCTTTGTAAGTCTGGGTCTATTCAATATTTTACAATATTAAAAATTACCACATCATAGCCTTGAGTTAAAAAAAAAAACAAGCCACCTAATACTTCTAGTATTTTTTCATTTTTTAATAATTCTAATAAAAGAAGACAATCATCTATGTAGGAACTTCTTACCATCCCATCTGAGCAGTTGGAAGTGGGGCTGGTAGGTTCAGAACAGCTCTGCCCGGGTAGAGTATAGTAGTTTTCGACCTGTTCCCTCAGCAGTTCTTGGAGGCTCTCGATGTATCTGATAGCATTCCTGAGGATCTCTACCTTGGGGAGTCTCTGGTTAGGATTGGCCGTAGTACACCTCTTCAGTGTCTCAAAAGCCTGGTTCACCTTCTTCAGCCTCCGCCTTTCCCGCATGGTGGCCGCCTTCCTTCTGTCCATGGTGGTAGACTTCCTCTTGCAGGCTTTGCAAGCCCACATGAGGCAATGGCCCGCTTGGTGGTGACCCGTCGGGGCTCGCACATGCTCCTCTTCGTCCGAGCCTTGGAGGTCTGTTTTGTGGGCTCCGAAAGAAGTCATTCTGGACTCAAACTCATCCCCGAAGTCCCCTTCTGGAGAAGGGATGCAGGAGCTGTCGTAGAAAAATTCGGATGGGGAGAACTGGCAGCTCTCCATCATTTCCATTCTGCCAGAGGAGAGAGGGAGGGATGTTGCACCTGGAGGGCAGAGAGAGAGAGACTCCAGTGAAAGTTATCCTGGCGTTCCACTAGGTCAATTTCTTCAGCAATTAGCTCGGGGAGAGGCTAGTGTCCTTAACTCAGAGGCATGGCCTCTTTATATATTCATGGAGAGGGAGGTTGGTCTACAGTGGCTACTCATTATTAGCATATCCCACCACAACCCCTACTGGGGGCTGTCTGGGCAAACCTACTTTCCCCAGGAGACAATTTGCTGTTTACAACGCCTTTTGACTAGTTAATGATTTTACTGCATTTCTTTTTAATGGGAGCTGGCTTCTCCACCCACCCAGCCCCTCCCCCTTTTCCCTCTTACTTTCACTCACAACTTAACCAAACCATGAGACTATTTCTAAATGTGATTTTAGCAATAAGCAAAATTAAATTTTATGAACTTTTCCCCTTTCTTCAAATCTCTCTCCCCACACCCCCCTTTCGAAACAACCTAGACCTGGGGAAAACAATCCCTAGAGGAGACACAGAAAATAAGAAATTTTATAGGTGGAGAGAGGGCCCTTCTATTGAATCAGTTATTTCTCCTCTCCAGTAACTTCACATCAAGAATTCTTCAGAAGTGTGCACAATACATGAGTTTCATAAACTTGAAAATTCATTGGACTCTTAAGTTTTTCATCTTTTATGGCCTAGTTTAAGAATTCTTCTAAGTAAGACTTAGATAAAGCCATTTTTAAAAAAGTCATTGTTTTAATGGAGATTTTAACAAATCAGTCTTTTCTTAAATGCATATCATTGATCCATTTTAAAAGAGATGGTGGAAAGAGGCATAACCAAATAAATGAGTTGACTTGAATCCAAAATGTCTTTAGCCTTTGAAATCAAGGGGCCTCAACAAACCCCAGAAAAAAAGAAGACACAAATAAAGAAAAGAGAAAGAATGAAAGAGAAAATTACATCCTAACTTAATCCGTCTAACTTTTCTTGGTCTCTAGCTCTGACTCTCGTGCTTCCACAGACATAACAGAGAAGCAAGACTTGGGGTTTGCTCATTTTCTGCTTTCAAGCAAACTTACACCGTTACAGATGCGTCCCAGCTGCTGGAGCCACAATCCCTCCTGCTAGTGTAAAATTTCTAACCCCACAATCCCTAAGTAACTTCACACAAACCGGTGACAAAAGCCTTCCAGAAAGCTTGCAGCTAGATCATTGTAACCCTGAATGGGGAGGTGGTGGTGGGGGGTGGGTGGAGGAAGGGGATGGTAATTAAAGTGGTAATGAAACCATTAACAGAAGGTTGCCAGAGCCCCAAGAACCAGCCCGTGGACCACATTCAGATAACTTATGTTTGTGTGTTTTTAATTTTATGAAAATGGGTTATTCAAGGCACATGCCCATATGTCATTATCTGTAGTTGCTAAATTCTAGTCTGAGTTATCTCTCTGCTAGGACTACTTACCGGCTCCTAGAGGAAGCGGCCTTGCTTTAACCTCAATCTGCCTGTCTGTCCAGTAAGTGTTATAGCTTCCTAATGTTTTTTGTCTGAGGGCTTTTTAGGGGGGAGGAGGTAGTGTTTTGTTTTGTTTTGCTCTGTTTACTTTCTACAATCCCTTTTCCTTGGCTCTTGGTTTGGAGATTTCTTGTCACTAAGGACCAGAAAGGTACCATTTTCATCAGAGGCAAAGGGAACTATTATGGGAGATCAGGAGAGTGCACCAAGATGAGGGAGAAAGACAACACAGAAGTCTTTGCTGCCTCAGATCTTAAATGTCCCACCCTTACTGGGGAAAAAGTTTCTCTTAAAAATTTTGCACAAGCCCACACTGTTCACCCCAAAGGGTTCCTTAATTGTCTGGCCACTTGGGAGTACATCTGCAGTTTATTTAGGGCTATAAACAGGACCAGAGCCTTTGAAATGAATCCTGTATTAAGAACATAAACCTGATAAAGGAATAAAGTTACAGAAAAAAAAATCAAGACTGAATGATAGCAATCCTTGGTGAAGTAGTTGGAAACATTGAAATGGCCTTTGTCATCTTTGAAACACAGTATTCAACTCCCTCCTGTTCCCCATCTCAGAAGTTTTCCCTTTGTATTTTCAGATACCCCCTCTCAATTTCAACATGGTGTTTTAGTCATATAATTGGGTAAGAGATCGAACCTATGATTTAACTGATAGAAGGAACTCTTTCCAGGGATTTTTTAATTTGTGTGTGTGTGTGTGTGTGTTTCTACCTGCTGGCCATCTGGGCAGTCTATGAATCCTTTCTCAGAAGTTAAAACCAACAAGTATTTATTGAATGCTCACCATGTGCTAAATTATGGAGACAAAAAGGGGGAAAAACAGTTTTTGCTCTCAAAAACTTCAGTCTAATTGGAAATATAACATATGAACAACTATATGCAAAGAAAATATAAACATGATAAATTAAAGATAGGCACAAAGGTGAACAATTAGTATTAAAAGAAAATGATGATTTTCTGTAGAAGATTTTAGCTTGTACTGAATATTTTGTTTGAAATATTTTAAAACTATAACAATAGGGAGCCCTGGATTTATAGTTTCAGAGAGTTGTGTACTTCAGTGAGGGGTTAAGTGAATTGCCCAGGCTCACCAAAGTCAAGAAATGTCATAGATGTGAGACTTGAATCCAAATCTTTGGGGCTGAGAGGTCAGTTCTCTAGGCACTGTTACACAGCCTTTTAGTGCAAACAGTAGGTGCTTAACAAATGCTTTTTGACTTTAAGTGGATTGGAGTATTTGCCAAGGAGCTGTGGTTTTTGGTCAGCAGTAATCTGACTACCTTTATTGGATGGTGAATCCTAAAGATATTGCCTGAGTACACCGGGCAAGTGCTAAAATAGAGCTGTTTACAGGTTTGTGTTCCGGTCACAAACAAACTTGATCTTTAATGTTGTAGCTGGGGGGGCCGGGAAGGGGGAGTAGAGGAAGGTCTAAGAGAGAGGCATTTAGTGGCTATGGCACTTCTTAGCCACCTTTCACTAGATCCCTTTCCATTAGGCACTTGTAGTGACAGGCCAAAGTCCAAATTTTCCCCCTACACTTAAGGTATTCTTTCTCTTCACTTTAGGCCGAAAGCTTTTCATCACATTCCCACAGCCCTGCCCCGTGAGGGTCCTTGACCGTGGGCGGCTTATCTCTGTTCTCCTCCCTCCCCGTCCATCCCGGCCTTGTACCTTACTCCAAACGGGCTACTGCAGACCGCACAACCTATTCCTTCTCCCCCCTTCTCCATCTGCCGGTGTTGTGCCGGGAAGGATGCTGTCACTCACGAGACTCTGTCATTAGGAGAAGCCCTCCGAGGTTACAGTTCTCTTTGGTAAAGTGATCTCAAAACACATATGCAAACGTGCAGAAGGCGAGTGGAACAGCAGAAGTCCCAAAACCTCAGCGCCCTGGGCTGCTTAATGGGGCTTGTGGGGGGGAGGGGAGGGAGGACCTAAGCCGCTGGGCTCTGGGGACTGAGGTGCTGAAAATAGGATGCCAGGGCACCAACACAAGCTAGACACAACTTTTAAACGGTGCTCAGAGGCGAGGAAAGAAAGAGATCAGAAAATAGGAGGAAATTTTCAAAGGACGAAAGACGCCAGCTTCTTTCAAAGGCTTCAGGACTCAGGAGTTTGGCAGCTATTTCTTTAGGGGAGACCCAAAAGTAGGGAAGTGGAGAATCGGGGTGGCTAAAAAGACCTTTCCAGAGTACTTGGGGGACGTATTATATGCGGTTTAATATGTGCCTCGCATATAGTGGAGCTTAATAAAATATTGCCTGAATTGAAATTGGGCTGGATTCAATTGATTTTCCCTCCGGTCCTTGCCCTTCTAAGTTTATCATTTGCGTTAAAATAAGCAAACTCCACCTTCCAGAATTTTCCTGGTCAGGTAAATTCTATTTTAAAGTCACAGACCACTTCCACTTTCAGTGTGTAAAAAGTACAATTAGAAAAGATGTTTCATTGAATCTCTCCTTCTTTGTCCTTTGCAGAAGAGAGAGACTAGGATCTAGGAATATTAAAATGTCATTTAGTTTTTGCTGAAGTGATTGTTTTTCTTTTCCTGACTTCTTGACTTCTTTATTAAAAGTGATGGCTTTCTGGGGCAAGGGAAGAAGGAGGGATGTATTTGAAAACAAATAACCTAAGTAGAATAAAAACATCAATATCAATATCAATATATATGTATGTGCATATATGTATGAAAACATATAGAGAGAGATATACATATGTGTATATAGGTATATGCATTTGTAGACAGACAAATAGTTCGATAGATAGCCTAGTTCTGCATTCTGCAAAGTATGTATCCAATATCTGCAGAAAAAAAAAATTCAACTAGATTACAATCCCTTATTTTTGACAAGAGAAAAAGTACTACCATATACACATTTATTAAATTTTTTATCTAAGATAAACTAAGGACAAGACCATCAAAGCATCTGACATATGACTATATACTTTGAATTGTCCTGAGCAGTCCATTTACTTTTCATTGTTGTTGTTTTTAATAAATGAAAGCTGCTTACACTATTTTTTAAAAAAGTAATTTGATTTCCATACAGTTTTAGTAATTTCTATCAGAGAAGTAAGGCTTTCCAAATAAAAAATGAGTCGTTCTAAGAGGCTCTTTTATTTTTAAAGACATTTTTAAATCACCCTCACACCTTTTACTAATAGAGATTATTACAGTTAAAACAACATGGATTTATGGACCTCTCACTACAGAGGTATGGACTATATACATAAATGAGTTTGGGGAGGTGGTGTTCACCAGAATTCCAGACCTCTGAGAAGTCACCAAATTGTTTTTTTTTTTTTTTTTTTAAGAAGTCAAATATCAGGAGAAAGCAATTTCAAGGGTTTCTTCTCTGTCTTTTTGGCAGGAGCCCCCTCAAAGATAGTGGCAAAAGAGGATTATTAATCAGTTTCAAGGAAGGGTAATTCTTCATCACTTTCATTCTTATTAAAAGGGATTTTTGTAATGTGCTAAACTTTTGGCTACTTTCAGCTCTGGGAATCAAGCACACCTAAGTAAACACATTAGTACCTGACAGAGCTGCTGGAAGAATTTGTGGGGAAGACAGCTGAAGAAGACATTGGCCTCTGCTTGGATACTGGGACTCCCAGGAGAGATCAAAGGGATGCGGACTTGAAACCAGGGAGAAGGATGGTCCCTACAGCCACAGCTTGTTGGAGCACATGGCTCAGCTGCTCAGTCTTGGTTACTGAGTCTGAAAGTCAGCAAACATTGCACTAAGAGATAGAACTAGCTATTAGGGCTCTTTCTCTGTCTGTGTCTGTGTCTCTCTGTCTCTGTCTGTCTGTCTGTCTGTCTGTGTCTTTCTCCCAACTCTCTCTCTGACCGTCCCTCTGTTTCTGTCTCTGTCTGTCCCTCTGTTTCTGTCTCTGCCTTGTCTCTCTGTCTCTGTCTCTGTCTCTGTCTCTGTCTTTGTCTCTCTCTCTTTTTCTCTGTCTCTCTGTCTCTCTCTCTCTCTCTCTCTCTCTCTCTCTCTGTCTCTGTGTGTGTGTGTGTGTCTTTCTCCCATCTCTCTTTCTGACTGTCCCTCTGTCTCTGTCTCTGTATCTTTATGTGTCTGTTTCTCCCCCCCCTCTTAAATCACATTTTATGTGAATTAAAAGTTTTAAAGCCAGAGGATGAAGTGTGTTACCGAATAGAGAGGAGAGATGCTTTTAATAGCCTGACTCTCTGGGAATATACCTTATTACCTATCAACAAATTAAATTAAATGAGTGAAACTATAATAATTAAAATAATGAAATAATGTAGACTGCTCCCAGTCTACATTAGTCTTGTGGGAAAAAGACAGTGAAATACTGTTGGCAGGGGACTCTTCAAAAAAAACAGATAAATTCTAACACTAAGATTGAGTTAATAAAGACAGAAGTTGTTTCAGCAAGACATTTTTCAAAGTCCAAATTTCTGGACAGAGTTGTGTTAACTCTCGTCCCCTTCCCCAAACCCATTCTTTCCCTCCCAATCATTGTGGTACCTTGGAGAATCTGAAATTGGAGGACCTGGGTTTGAATGATATTGCTGCTAATTTTTTTTTTATTTGTTTCACTTTAAGCAAATCAGTTCATTTCTCTGAGCCCCAGTGCCTCATTTGTAAATTGAGAGAGCTGCATTGGACTTCTAATGTTCCTTCCAACTTTTAATCTATGACCTTATATATGGGGCCAGGAACAAGTTAACAACCTGGAATCTCAGCAGATGCCCAGAATATTCAGATTTGAAGTCTTTTGGCTCAGGTGAGCAGAGCTAGCAACTTAAGAAACTCATTTTAAAGAGATTCTTTCCTGGTAATATCCTTGTATGGATTAAAAAAAAAAAAAAGTTCTGATCCTATTCTAAACTTGATAACTTTGAAGCTAGTATGCCTTTGGAAAGAGGTTATATTACAATTAAATCACAAACCACTTATCTTTCCCAAGTTATTACCTCCTGATTGGAGTTCCCAGAAACCTGTTTGCTTTGGCTTCGGATTGGTAGATTATCATTATTAATATCAAACAAAAACATTTTAATTGCAAACACACTGAAGGTTTGCACTGAAAAGCCTTACATGTGAGCTACAGAATTGGAGGTCATAGGGAACCTTTGGGAAATATTTGTTTTATTTAATGAAGAACTTCTATAGGCAAACTTTACTCCAAACAATTTCTCAGGTTACCCTGCTGCTGGAGAGTGGGTAAATTTGGTATGTGAAGATGGAAAAAAAAATAGACCAGTAAATCCAGTCCATGAATTTAACTAACAATTTTAGTGAGAACTAGGTTTAGGAACCTAAGCAAAAGATGAGCCTAACACATACACACACACATACACTGTGGTTTATGATTATTATTTATTATCAATTAGTAAATGCAGTAAATCCTGAAAATGTTTTCTTTTGGTAAAGAACAATTCACCCCAAACATACATATACATATACATAAATATATCACATTCATAGAAAAAACACATACTAGACACAAGCACTACATACACATGTTGCATATTATACTTCTTTTGGATTCAGTACATTAGTGGTGAAATCTTTCTTAGATTTAGGTTATTTGTTGCTCTATTTTACAAGTTGCAGACTTGGCACTTGGATAAAACATCTTCTGGAAACAAACCTCAGCAAAATGAAAAAAAAAAAAAAGCTAATACCTATTCTTTGGAATTTTTCTTTTTGAAGAGGGGGTGGAGGGGAAGGTGATGGGAGTGTAGCTTTAAAAGAATGACTCCTAATTTTATATGTGAACCTGGCATGATGGAAAAGACTTTGGTTTGAGAGTGGAAGTTTTGGGTTGCAGTTCCCATTCTCTCATTCACTAATCTGCTGCCTCAGTCAAGTTACTTAATTTCTGAGACTTGATTTCCTTCTCTGTTAAATAAACATGTAGGATGATATGATATCTCTGAGGTCACTTATTGCTCTGCCATTCTAAGATATCACAAGTGTAGAAATCTTTGGAGAAGACATGTACAATGTTCTTTCTTCAAATGATTATGACTCAACACATTTTTCATTGAAATGAGCCAAAGGTGATGACAGACGGAGCTAAGCTGATGGATATAGGATTTATAGAAGAGTGAGAATTTTGGGGAAATGATGCTGGGTTGTTTATTTTCTACAGAGGAAGCATGGTAAAGACTGAGGAGTCAAACCTTGAGTTCAAATCACATATCAGATGCTTACTAACTATAGTAAAATTGTTTAAAGTCTCAGGGTATCAATTTTCTTATCTTTAAAATGAGCATGTAATGACCTTTGAGGTCCCCTCTAGCACAAAATCTATGTTCCTTATTCAGGCTGCTCTTTGGGGACACCTCCCACCAAAAACATAAAATAATCTTCTTGGATTTAGGAGGGAGCTGGGACCAGGGATAGAGACAAAAGATTTATTTTTGGTTTAAGGATTTTCTGTGATATAAGGCATAGAAGAGGGAGGCTTCTTATAAGAAGAGATCTAAAACGACCTCTTCTTAACAAGACAGCCAAAAACAAAAAAGCAGCAAGATATGACACCCCCTCAACTCCCTTTATGGTGCAGTTTCTAGGTGGTCACCCCTTCCTGAGATTACAGTATAAACAAAGCTGGCACACGTTGTAAAGAAAACCTTCTTGGGATCAATTCCTAGGGTTTCTAGCCTCCCATTGGGCCTAGTAAGAGGCTTCATGTGTTGTTGTTGTATTCCTCTTAGTCAGCTTTCAACCATTTAACCCTTTCCTCCAGTGGGGCAGAAGATAGTCCCATCAAAGACACTTCCCCTCTTCCAGCTCTAACACAAAATTCCTCTCCTTTTATCCTACTTACTTACTTACTGGAAAAAAACAAGCCCAAACTGACTAGGCCTTGGAGTCAGTGAAGCTTTCTAGAGTCTGGTCTAGTTCAAGAAAGGCAGGATCTTCATTTAGTTTTCCTAATCTTTCCAGTTACCCTGAGAGAGGGAGGGGCAATTTGAATTGTTAGTGTAAGAGTTTCATAGATAACAATATTGCTCCCAGACTTCTCTTAATTTTTTAATGTCAGCTAACATTTATTTATTATTATGTCCCAAACACTATGCTAAAGATACAAAGAAAAAGTAACACAATTTCTGCCCTCTCCAGGGAAAGTGACAGGAAGAGAGTCAGGAAAGTATGCAGATGTGTCTATCTGTGTTTTTATTCATTCCCTAGCAAGTTCAGATTTTCTTAGGTGGAGAGAATATGGTAAAAAGTGGGAGAGAGAGTGGGATGAGACATAATATATTTACCTTTTTGGATTGGAGCACAGAAGAAGAGGAACAGAATCCAATGCATACAAAAAGAAGGAATCCAAATGATCTAGACAAATTCCAATCCCTTACCCTGAACTTCCCCCTACACACTCTCCACTTAACCCCTTTTTTGGCAAGTGGAAAGGGATTCATCCTCTATTCTGTGTTTTCCCAAAAGTACAACATGGAGAAAAATCTTCAAAATTAAGAATCTAAATAACTTTGCCAATTGTCTATCATTCTGATAGGTTTGGAGAATATAGAAAGGCCTTTTATTTGTACAATACTATCTTATTTGAACCATTTATATACAGTACTGCATTCCACATCTTAAATACATTTCTTACATTTACATAAAAAAGAGAAAGTACTAAAATTATTTACAAAAAAAAAAAAGAAAGAAAGAAAGAAAGGAAAGAAAAAACCAACACGGAGTACACATTAAATAAAATTAACATTAAACCACAAATTTTCCACTTGGTTTCAGACAGGAATGAACTTCTCTGGATCGGAGTGGGCATAATTATAATAAAAGTCAACCTAATAAATTAAAATAAAAAATGAAAACTTGAAAGGACAGTCCATCTCAGCAGAGGTTCAGGGAAGCAAAGGCTTTCCCGTCTGAATGTACATAGTATTTTGGGGGATTTTTTTTTTTTTTTTTGGTTTTTTGTTTTTGTTTTGTTTTGTTTTTCTGAGAAGATATTACTCTGTTTCCATCTTCCAGAAGATCTTGGGCATGGTTTTTTAAGTATTAATGCAATGTAACCTAATCTAAAGGTTAGGAATGGGGTGGGGGTGGGGTTGGAACAGGGAACAATGTTCCAGCAGAAGCTAAGATCCCTCCAGAACCAGCAAAATGGTTCCTTATTTCTCCACCACCTCCTCCACGTTGATAAGCTTAGGGTCTTCCGAGGAAATACTGTCCACGATGGAAGAAAGACACCGAAGACTACTGGAGGCAGATGACTCGATTATGGGCCCTCCGACTGTAAGGAAGAAGGCAGAGGCAGTGTGAAAAGAGACGAGACAATCCAAAGTCACTGAAAACTAAAGTCCACAGGTTTTACAAAATATATTTTAAGCTATCTCTAAGAATTCCAAGCTGGAGACAGAGCAGAAGACACTTTTTCTCCTATATTGTTATTCCTTCCCAGCGCCCCTCCCCCAGCTTCCCACCACCCCAGCCCCTTTTAAAAACGTTTTACTTAATATGTCGAGGCTGTTTGGGGGAGGTGGAGTTTATTTTTGCGTACTTTACCTTCTCTGGGACTTATGGTTAGGGCCCTGGAATGATCAGAAACATTTTCCCATTCAGAGCTGCAGGTGCTCAGGAAATCAGAACTGGGAAGCTGGAGCAAACACAAGAGAGATCACTAAGACTAGATTAAGAAGCAAGGATGGGAATGGGAAAGAGGCTGCTTGATTTTCGGACTGGAGGCGGGCTGGGGTGATGTAGTGGTGGGGTTAGGATATCTCTGGTCCAATTAACTAGCCAACAACACCAGCTGCCTTTTTACTGGGCTCCTTAAATTGGAGGGGCGATGGGAGGGAGAAGGACGGATTGGCGGATGCGGGCAGGGAAGAGAGGAAAGAAATTGAGCAGCTGCATTTTTCGTTCTAGGAAGGATAGAGCCAAGGCCTCTGGGTGCCCTTACATTTGTTTGCTTAGGGCTGTAGCTGAAGGGGTCTGCCCCCAGCTCTTGCATCTTCTCCTGCTGATCCAGCCGGTGAAGGAGGTCCTGCAGCCGTTCGATGTAAGTGATGGCACTCCGCAGTATCTCCACTTTGGGCAGCCTCTGGTTGGGGTTGGCCACTGTCCTGCGCTTCAGGGCTTCGAAGGCCTCATTAATCTTCTTCAGGCGTCTTCTCTCTCGCAGAGTGGCTGCTTTGCGCCGGTCCGTCGGGGCTGATTTCCTCTTGCAAGTTTTACAGGCCCAGATGAGGCACTGACCAGGACAGTGAGGCGGTTGTAAGCCCGGGGGGGCCAGTACGTGCTCTTCGCCGCTGCTGTCGCTCCCGGCTTCGGGGGGCATTTGGTCCTGGCAAGGAGACAGGTTGCCGTCGCTGCCCGGGTACAGAGGGGAGCCCTCGGCCATCTCCAGTTGCTGCAAGGCTCCATTCTCCCCGTCCAGGTAGAAGAAATAGGAGCCCGTTTCGAAAAGGTCCATCATTATGCTCTCCTCTTTGGCCTCTGGCTCTTCGGGAGCTGGGTGATGGGCTCCCAAACCCGGGAGGAACCACCCAGATGGCATCTAATTAGTGCGGTGACATAAATTGCCCCCAGCTTTATATATAGCCGAGGCTGAAACTCAATCCAACTTTTAGCTGTCGCGGTACCTCACCCTCCCAATGTGATTGCAGTTACCCTCCATCCCTCCCCCGTCATCCACCCCCCCTCCCCCCATACTGTCCCTAGAACATCATCTCCTTAGAAAGACAACTCAGGTTACTACCCACTCCCAGAACCAGGAGACATCCGATTGTGTGCAGGGAGGGGGGAAGGTCACAACGCACAGAACCACTAAGCAACCCTATTCAAGCAGCCCGGAGCAAGTTCTCGGATGTGCGATTGGGCCAACTTGCTTAGAGGGCAAGACGAGAGCAGCCAGGATTTAAGCCGGCCACCAATCCCCTCCCCCACTGCCGCCCCTAGATTCTAAATATAGACCTATGCGGAAAGATTTCAAAGGCATCAGCTATCCCTCCAAATAGGCCAGATTAATGTGTTCAGAAGGCTTCGGCCTTTTATTTGTTCTTCCTCCTTAAGAAGATGCTGGTTCGGTGGATCTAAACAATCAGTTGTCATACGTTTATAATTTGGTGGGGAGACTACCACCTGCTTAATATAAATGTTAAGTAGTCCAAGGGACTTCTTTCTTTTTCTTTAAGCATTTGCTGCTTCCATAGAACAAAAGCATTAGAGCGATAAACTATGGTTATAGATTGATGAGCAGGGCAGACATTAAGCTCTTTTTAAAAATTTATTAATTTCAAACTCATATACAAAATGGAAAGAAAAAACATTTCCATATACACTGCAAAATATAAGAGGATTCAATATAAAATAATAAATTTCCATTTCAAGAAAATCTATGTAATAAATATTACACATAGTTTTCAAAGCTACCCAGATTTTCTGTGCTTCCTTCTAGATTTTCTTTTGTTCTCTTCTGTGCAATTTTAACTTTATTTTTTTCTTCTCCTCCAAGCTACAATTAATCAAGAACATATATACATATACATATATATATATATGTGTATATATATATATATATATATATATATATATATATATACATACTACACATATACCTGTGTGCAAGACCTACTAAACATATTTCTAGTTCTTTCTCTGGAAGTGAAAAATCAATCTCTTTAGCAGAAATTTGTTTCCTCTACTTCTATGACTGTAAAGGGACTCTGTTCCAAGGGAGAGATAGTGCCTTAACAATAAAGAGGGGGATGGAATTGGAGTCAGAGGACCTAGCCACCCATTTTCTACCTTTGTGACTGGGCAAATCACTTCACCTCAGTTTCCTCATCTGTAAAAGCAGGGGGGCTTTTCACTTCTGTACCTATAAACCTCTGACAATGGGAAGTCAGATCTGTCAGAGTTCCTGGAAGTTATTTAATTTAACTTGCTTAAGAGAGGGGATGGAATACGGAAGAAAAGAATACTAACTCTGGAGGATATGGGCTCAAATGCTCACTTTCTGTGTGACTTAGAAAAGTCATTTAACATATGTGAACCTTTCCTTCATTTGAGAGACTGAACAAAATGATCTCTCTTTAAGTTCTATTATTATTACCTTTCTAAGTTTAGAGAGAAGAGCATTTTGTCCCAGAGAGGAAATGATTGACACACTGATAGGAGGCAGTATTCAAATTCAATGTAGCATTCTTTCTTGTTTTCTTTTTTTTTTAATAATAGCTTTTTATTTTCAAAAATATATACAAGGATAGTTTTCAACATTCACTCTTGTAAAATCACTTGTTCCAAATTTTTCTACCTCCCTTTCCCCCACCCCTCCAGACAGCAAGTAATCCAATATAGATTAAACATGTGCAATTCTTATATATATATTTCCACATTTACTATGCTGCACAAGAAAAACTGGATCAAAAAGGGGAAAACTAGCAAAAAGTTGAAAATACTATGTTGTGATCTACATTCAATCCTTATAGTTCTTTCCCTGAATGTAGATGGTTCTCTCCATTACAAGCTTATTGGAATCGACCTGAATCACCTCATTGCTGAAAAGAGCCAAGATCATCACATAATTTTGTTGCTGCTGTCTATACCATGTTCCCTTGATTTTACTCATTTCACTTAGCATCAATTCATGTAAATCTTTCCAGGTCTCTCTGAAATCATTCTGCTGATTATTTCTTACAGAACAATAACATTCATGTACCATAACTTATTCAGCCATTCCCCAACAGATCCACTCAGTTTTCATTTCCTTGGTACTACACAAAAGGGCTGCGACAAGCATTTTTGTATATGTGTGTCCTTTTCTCTCTTTTATGATCTCTTCAGGATACAGGCCCAGTAGACACACTGCTGGATTAAGGGGTATGCACAGTTTGCAGCATTCTTTCTAATGTGCCATATGTACTGTTGATTTGTTTCATAGATCATTCATTTAACGTCAGAAGGGGCTATCTTTAATCTTTTTAGTGTGTATCATGGAACCCTTTGGCAGTCTGAGAAAATCTATGAATGTCTTCTCAGAATATTTTTAAAATTAATAAAGTATAATACATGGGATTGTAAAGGAAGCCAGTTATACTGAAATAAAAATGTAATTTTCCCATTTAACTTCATAGGCCACCTGAGATCTATCCACAGACCACTTGAAGATTCATGGATCCCAGGTTAAGAATTGCTGTTTTAGTCCAAGGCTTCTTTTATGACTAAAGCAGCTGAATCCATTGCTTTGCCAGTATTGGGGCCCAGAACTTCTGATGCTAAAGCCCAGGTCTCTCTATATGATCAGTCTGCCATTATGTGTACTGTGTACTGCAAAAAGAGCTATCTTAATCAACTGTCTGGAACCAGAAGCTTGGTCTCAAAGATCTCTTCCATTCAAAATGCAAAGTTTTTTGTTTATGAGAGTAAGAGTAAAGGTACCTAGGTAATATAGTGGATAAAGCACATAGTGTCAGGAAGACATTTTAATATATATCATAATTATATGTCAGTCACATTCATATTATTTTAGATGAATGTGTATATGTATGTTTATATATGTGTGTTTATATGTAGGTGTGAGTATATATATATATATATATATATATATATATATATATGTGTGTGTGTGTGTTTGTATGTATAAATAAATATATCCACTTTTAGCTGTATCCTACTTGTGGGAGGATGGGGGGCAGGGAGAAAGAAAAAAAGAATAAAGTAAAAAGAACACAGCAGAGAACAAAAGAAAACTGACAAGGAATTGGAGAAAAGATGTTATGAATACCATGTCTTCTATTACATTATATATGCTTTCTTTTTTAATTAATTAATGTATTTTTAATACACATTGCTTTATGAATCATGTTGGCAGAGAAAAATCAGAACAAAAGAAAAAAGAGAGAGAAAAAAAAATAGAAAAAAGAAGTGAACAGAGTATATGTTGATTTACAATCAGTCTCCATAGTTCTTTTTCTGTATGCAGATGATATTTTTATTCAGAGTCTACCGGGATTAACTTGGATCACTGAACCACTGAGAAGAACCAAGTCTTTTATAGATGATCATCACACATTCTTGCTGTTATTTATTGTGTACAATGCCTGTCTAATTCTGCTTGTTTTGCTCAGCATCAGTTTGTATAAATCTTTCCAGGCCTTTTTTTAAATGAGCCAGTTCTTCATTTTTAATAGAACAATAATATTCCATTACATTTATATATCACAACTTATTCAGCCAGTTCTCAATTAATGGACACCTATTCATTTTCCAATCCTTTGCTACCACAAAAGAGGTGCTACAAACATTTTTGCACATGTGGGTCCTTTTCCCTCCTTTATTATTTCCTTGGGATATAGACCTAGTTGTGGCACTGCTGAGTCAAAGGATATGCACAATTTTATAACTCTTTGGGCATAGTTTCAAATTGTTCTCCAGAATGGTTGGATCTGTTCACAATTCCACCAACAATATATCAGTGTTCCAGTTTTCTCACACCCCCTTCAACATCACAATTTCACCAACAATGTATCAGTGTTCCAGTTTTGTCACATCCTCTTCAACATCACAATTTCACCAACAATGTATCAGTGTTCCAGGTTTGTCACAACAATATATTTGTGTTCCCGTTTTCTCACGTCCCCTTCAACATCACAATTTCACCAACAATGTATCAGTGTTCCAGTTTTTTCACACCCCCTTCAACATCACAATTTCACCAACAATGTATCAGTGTTCCAGTTTTCTTAGATCCCCTTCAACATCACAATTTCACCAACAATGTATTAGTGTTCCAGTTTTCTCACAACAATGTATTTGTGTTCCAGTTTTCTCACACCCCCTTCAACATCACAATTTCACCAACAATGTATTAGTGCTCCAGTTTTCTCACATCCCCTTCAACATTTTTTCAATATATTTTCCTGTCATTTTAGTCAATTTGAAGGGTATGAGATGCTACCTCACAGTTCTTTTAATTTGCATTTCTCTAATCAATAGTGATGTAGAGCATTTTTCATGTGACTATAGTTGGCTTTAATTTAGTCATCTGAAAATTGTCTGTTCCTATCTTTTGACCATTGATCAATTGGGGAATGACTTGTATTCTTATAAATTTGACACAGTTCTTCACATATTTTAGAAATGATACCTTTGTCAGAAATACTGGCTGTATAATTTTCCCCAGCTCCTATCTATACTTTCTTGAAATGGAAATATTACATATTTTTGTTACATATTTTGAATCCTCCCTTATATTCTGCTGTGCGTGTGACACTTTTTTCTATATTTTTTCTATTTTTTGTTTTAAGTAAATATATTTTAATAAAATTAAATCTAGCCTCAGATACTTACTAGCTGTGTGATTCTGGGCAAATCTTTTAGTCTATGGGAATATTAAAATAGGAATAACAAAATAATAAAACCTCCCAAGGTTGTTACAATAATAATTGTAAAGCACAGTGCCTAATATATAGTAAGAATTCCTATAAATGTTAGCCATTATTAATAGTAATAATCACCAATTTTAAACAGTGCTTTAGCATTTACAAAATTGCATTAGATACATCTAATTTAATTCTGGCAAAGTGCCATTCAGTATGTTTTTGAGTTCCTACTTTGTTTTGATTTGTGGCAAGTTTTTTGGAGAAATTCAAAGAATATGACATCATTCTTTTTGGCCCTGGAAGACAGCATCGAATCTAGAATCAATCAATGAAAAGTCATTCAATTAGGTCAGGCTCAATGCTAAGTAGTACTGTAAATACAAAGACAAACATGACACAGTTCCTATCCTCAAGGAATTTGCTTTTTATTAGGGGAGAAAACATGCACACATATTATGTAAAAATAAATAAAAAGTAAGTTCAAAGGGGTAGACAACTTGCCAGGATTATTCTTCTTCATTTTATAGTAGATCAAATTGTGACTATACATTTATTTTTGTTATCTGCTCCATTAGGGTAGAAACTTCCTTTATGCAATAGCTAAGATATTCCTACTTCAGTTCATAGTCTGCCTATGCTTTTTGCATATATATATATATATATATATATATATATATAATAGTATATTTTGTGTTCTGAGATAGTTTTTTTCATATTAGTCTGAAAAGAAAGGCTACTGGATAAGAAATAAAGTAGTGGATCCGTGGAATAGGTTAGTTTCACAAGACACAATAGTCAATGACTATAACAATCTAGTGCTTCATAAACCCAAAGACCCCAGTTTCCAGGATAAGAACTCACTATTTGACAAAAATTGTTGGGAAAATTAGAAATTAGTATGGCAGAAACTAGGCATTGACCCAAAACCTAACAACCTATACCAAGATAAGATCGAAATGGGTTCCTGTTATAGACATAAAAATACTAAAAGCAAATTAGAAGAACAAAGGATCAGATCTGTGGAGGAGGGCATTTTTGGCGAAGAAAAACTAGAGTACATTATGGAATGCAAAATGGATAATTTTGATTATATTAAGTTAAAAAGTTTTTGTGCAAACAAAACCAATATAGCTAAGATCAGAAAGGAAGCAGTGAACTGGGAGAAAAAGTATATCCAAAGTTTCTGATAAAGATCTAATTTCTCAAATATATAGAGAATTGATTCAAATTTATAAGAATACAAGCCATTCTCCAATCGATAAATGGTCAAAGGCTATAAACAGGCAATTTTCAGATGAAGAAATTAAAACCATATTTCTAGACAAAAAAATCTCTAAATCACTATTGATCACAGAAATCAAAATTAAGATAATTCTGACATTATTTTGGAGGGGATGTGGGAAAAATGGGACACTAATACATTGCTGGTGGAGTTCTGAAATAATCCAACCATTCTGGAGAGCAATATGGAAGCATGTTCAAAGGGCTAGGAAACTGTGCATATTCTTTGATCCAGCAATATCTTCACTTGAGCCTGTATCCCAAAAAGATCACAAAAAAAGGGAAAAGGACCCACATTTATAGCAGTTCTTTTTTGTAGTGGCAAGGACCTGGCAACTGAGTGGATGTCCATCAGTTGGAGAATGGCTGAATAAGTTATGGTATATGAATGTAATGGAATATTATTGTTCTATAAGAAACGATCAGCAGAATGATTTCAGAAAGCCCTGGAGAGATTTACCTAAACTGAGGCTAAGTGAGTAGAAACAAGAGAATGTTGTACATAGCAATAAGAAGATTATGTGATGATTAATTCTGATGGCTCTTTAACATCAAAGTGATTCTATCTGGTTCCAATGATTTTGTCATGGAGAGAACAGAAAGGCATCCCTGCCACTTGGTATCTGAATTCCTGAAGGAAGCTAGCAGAAATTCTACAGACATGAAGATGTATTCATGTATGTTATTACAAATTCATTGTTATCCATCTCAACTGGTCTTTCACTATGAAAAAGCAATCATTTTATTTTTCTTTGATTCCTTAATATACTCCCTGGAAAACCTATTCCTAGCATCCTACTTTTCCTGATCCTTAACAACAAAACCAATTTTTACTAGAACTTATCATCTTCTTGGGCAATTAGATACCATAGTAGATAGAACCTTGGACCTGAAGTCAAGAAGATTCATCTTCATGAGTTCAAATTTGACCTTACACACTTATTGTGTGACTCTGGGCAAGTCATTTAATTCAATGAACTAGAGAAGGAAATGGAAACCAATACTTGTGCCCAGAAAATTTCATATAAAGTCACGAAGAATCAGGTATGACTGAATATAACAAATTATACTTTTTGGCTATTGTCCTATAACTCTCTTTCCTTTGTCACTCAGACTCCTTGGGAAAGTTTTCAATTTTCACAGATTCTACTGTCACCTCACCCATTCCTCAATCTACTATAGTCTGGCTTCTCACTTCATCATTCCCTAGATTTTTTTTTTTTGGAGGGGAAGCTTGTTTTTTATTTGCCTTTCTAAATTTAAAGGGTGTCAGTCAAGCTAGAGTCCCAGTGTTTAGATATACAGAAGCAAGGTATGGCCATAGAAACTTCTTCCAATCTTAACTGCTCCATATAGAGACTATTTCTGGCATAAGTCATTTGACCTCTCTGTGACTTCATTTCCTATCCCAAGAATGAAGACAATGGAATTGCACACCTGTCAAAGCATCCAGTGAACATGATGTAAGGAGGGAAGAAAGAATGTCTAAGTAGAGATTAGTTTCACACTAAGATGTGTATGTGTTTTTATGTATATGAATTTCTTTTGAACTCATAATTTTGGTAAGTTTGATTTTTAAAATTTATTTTTTCCAGTCTATACATTGAAATTTTCTTTTAAAACTTTATTTGTATATTTATGTGCAAAAATATTTCTATATTCACATACAGTATATGCTATATACTTATGTATAAGTGGATATAGGTGTTTGTGTATATATATTTAAACATGTATGTATATATGCATGTATGTATATCTCAGAAACAATTATTCTCATTATACAGTCCTAGGAAACAAAGATTCTAGATTCTAGGAAGATTTGGGGTTTTTAATAGAATATTTCACTTTTTTCTCTAATTTGTACTTTTCTCACAAGCAGATATTTTTAGGCAAATGCATGTTATACCTAATGAATCCCTTGAATGAGTGTATGAATAAACAAGAGAACATTTGTAATGTGTAAAATGGATAATTTTGATTATATTAACTTGAATTTTTTTTTGCACAAGTAAACCAATACAGCTAAGATTAGAAGGAAAGTAGAAAATTAAAGAAAAAATGGTATAGACAATTTCTTGTATAAAAGTTTTATATCTCAAATACACAGGGAACTTCAACAAATTTATAAGAAAATGAGTCATTCTCCAATAGCTATGAATAGACAGTTTTTAGATGAAGAAATCAAAATTGTAAATATATATATAAAAATTCTCTAAATCATTATTGATTAGAAAAATGCAAATTAAAACAACTTTGAGATAGCATCTCACACCTATAAGATTGGCTACAATAATGGAAGAGGAAAATGACAAATGTTGAAAGGGATATGGGGGGAAATGGGACATAATGCACTGTTAGTAGAATTGTGAACTGAGCTAACCACTTTGGAAAACAATCTGAATTATACCCAAGGGTTATAAAATTGCATATATCCTTTGACCCAGAAATACTACTATTAGGTGTGTTTCCCAAAGTGATCAGGGAAAAAGGAAAAGAACCTAAATATTCTAAATATTATTAGTAGCTTTTTTTGTTGTGGCAAAGAACTGGAAATTAAGAGAATGTCCATCAATTTAGGAGTGTCTAAACAAGGTATAAAACATGATTGTGATGGAATACTTTGACAGTGTAAGAAATGATGAAGTGATTGATTTTAGAAAAAAAAACATGGAAAGTCTTGTATGAAATAATGAAGAGTAAAATGACCAGACCCAAGAGAATATTGTATATAGCAATAGCAATATTGTTCAAGGAACAACTATGAATAACGATGTTAATTCTGAATATTATAAATACTCAAATCAACTGCAAAGAACTTATGAAGGAAGATGCTATTCACCTCCAGAGAAAGAAACTGATACATAGAAGTAATAGTTACATAATATGGTTATATGTGCTCACATGTATGCAGGCATATTCATGTGCACTTGAAAACATACATACACACACACACACACACACACACACCACAAATATCTTTGTTTAATGGTGGCTTTCTCTAGTGCAGGATGAGAAGAGAGAAAAACAAATAAAAAATACACAGCAGAGAACCAAAAAAACTCAGAAGGAAGAACAGAGAAGCAGGGTAGCTTTGAAAATGTTATGTAATAATTATTACATAGTTGTTCTTTAAGAAAACAGTGTAAAATGGATATTCATGGTTTTATATTGCAAACTTCTTTTTGTGTTGTGCTATGTGCATGGAAAATTATATTTGTCCATTTAAGTTCAAAATGAATAGACAATTTTAAAAAGAGAGATTTACTTAACTAAAAACCAAAAAGAATATTCATCAAGGATACTGCAATACTTGGTTTTGGTAGATGGGCCTTCTTGTCTCCAGGTTACGATTTCTCCACTCAAAAAGTTCTATATATATGACAAGTTTGAAAAGACCATGAGTGACTCCCAAAACAGTTCACTTAAGGGAAAAGGTAACTCCAATTGCTTAAAGGCTTTACCATAAGTTCCTAACTTGCAATGGTCCTGACTTATGTTGTAGAAATATTTATTTGTATATAATTCATGCTTTTTCCATTTCCTGAGTAACTGTTCATTTTCCCCTGATTGCTATAGGCCAATATTACAGTTGTCCAGTACCACAAAAGTCAACTTAATCTCACAATGGTTCAGTCCCTTATTCTTGAAACAAAATTGAGTAGATGCCATCAAAATATCTAAAAGGGCAGCTATGTTTCTCTGTACTGTGTTTGTCTTACTACTCACAGCCTGCACTCTTTGTCTTCTTTCATCTGACTGAGGCCTGTTGAGTGCAAATTCTGGCCCATTTAGATCACATCATGCCCTAGGGTTGCTTCTGGAACCTGTTCACATTTGGGTGAGACCATTATTACCATCTCTAAACTGATAGTTCTTTACTGAACTAATAAGGTCTTAGGGAGAAGGGTAAAGTGGGGAGAGGTAATAAGGCTTAAATAATTTGTCCATTTTAATAATTGGCTAGTGTTCCAGCCTGGATTTGAATTCAGGTCCTCCTGACTCCAGGGCCAGGGTTCTATTCACTGCACCACTAATAATAAATAAATCCTGTCATCTCCTCCTGTCTTACTGTAGACATCAAAATATTTACACATGCACATAACACACACACATATAATATATATACACCTGTTTATATGTGTATATAATTATGTGGTACACACACATACATATATATATATATATACATAATATATGTATATATATATATATATATATATATATATATATACACACAGACATGGTTAACCCCAATTATCCCATGTCTGAAATATAAATTCCTAACTTGCAATAACCCAATATACAAATGTCAATATTTCCTTCATCATATTATCCTGACTCTAGGATATCAATTTCTCTATTTTCTTATACTGAAATTAATAGAAATATAGATATACCTGTATATAATTGTACACACATGTATATAAACACATGTCTGTATGTGTGTGCATATACATATATATTTTACTTTTATATAAGACAATCAGCATAAGACTATGAGGAGAACTAATTTATAGACTTAAACTGATCTATGGGTACACAAGTCTTTCCTTTCTTACCCCTTTCTTTCTCCATGAAACTCCTACTAAGAGATACAATTTTTTTTTCTCTTTTGGTGAGCTTTGTCAATTTTATTAATTATTGTTGATTCAGAACACCTTTGTTCTGAACATTTTTGTTATAGTTACATTTCTTGCAGCTTGGATTTCTCTCTAACAAAACTGCTTGTCTCTGTCCTTTAACTGTGTAAAAAGTTCTTATCTTTATATATTTGACTCCATTTCTTATATATCTTGAAAATGAAACTTTTGTCAAAGAAATTTTTATAAGAGCTCCCTCTATGAAGTAGATTGGCATAATCAAAGAGTCACTGGGTTATTGAGAGGCTATCAACTAAAAAAAAAACTGATTGGGGGGAAGCAAAAAGACAGAAAGGTAGATAATTTCGAAAGGTTTAATTCATTGTAAGAGAGAAGCAGGACAGGTAAAGAGAGGTGGGTTAGGGTAATACAAGAAGGTGCCATGGTAACTAAAAAAAGATGTTCTCAGAGTTTGGAAAGAAATGTGAAAAGTGATATAGGAAGGATGCTGAAGGGGAGGAAATTACATATCTTAATTTTGTCTATGGCCAGAATCTTCTCCTAGTAAAAAAAAAAGGTACTTTTCCTTTCCTTTTTTTTCTCTTTCTTTCTTCCTCCCCTGCCCTTTTTTCCATGGTTGCCTATGGCCTCCTGCTGTCAGGAGCCAGAACTCATCCTAAGAACATTCATAATTCATTTTCATTTTGGCTTTTATGGGTGAGCTTGGGGATTTATCATTTATCATGTTGTTTTTATGGGAAAATTCCAAATTTCAAAAAACTGACCCTTGAAGGAACTTTTGGAATATAGTTCATTCATAAATGTGAATCTAACTATATTGACATGGGATAATTACCATTATGGAACTTGAAGACACGGATGTTAATAAGTGATTGTACTCAGCTAAACTAAATTCTCAAATGTTAGTAAATAAAATCACCCTCATTTTTTTAAAATAATAAAATGGAATGATCTAGTAGGACAATTATGTGAGGAATCATTTGCTGTTATTCAGTCATATCCACTCTTCATGATCCCGTGTGGGATTTTCTAAACAAAGATACCAGAGTAGTTTGCCATTTCCTTTTCCATCTCATTTTAAAGGTGAGAAAACTGAGGCTGACAGGGGACAGTGACTTGCCCAGGGTCACCCAATTAATAAATGACTGAGTCCAGATTCAAACTCAGGAAAGGGAATCTTTCTGACTCTAGGGCTGGCACTCTAATCCATTGTATCATCTATGTGCCCCAACATATGAGTAAATCATTTAGAATCTAGAATTTAGCTTAATCAAAAGTAGGCCATCAATGAAACTGGATAATTATTTAGTTTTCAAATATTTTTGCAATAATTATTTGAATCTCACGCTTAATGAATGTATTTTTTAATAGCAATCCTGAGTTAAAATCTTAAACCTTAAGAAAATTACTCAATTTCATTAGGCCTTAGTATACTTATATGTAAAATAGAAGAATTAGTCTTAGAAAACAATTTGAAATTATATTATTATAGTTGCGAAACTCTTCTTACCTTTTGATCCAGTGGTGTGTTTGAGTTATCAGCTCTTAAGAGCTGATTATTAAATTTTTAATGTGGACCTTTACATCTCAGAAATTGGCAAACACTAAAAATTAGGGCTTGATCTTGTTGATTATCTTGACTTAAAGAAATGAGGGAGAAAATGTTAATAATTGAGATGAAATTTTAAAGTGTAGCCTGTATCCAATTCATGCTAACTCTGATTATTTTTACTTCACTCCCTTCTCAAAGCTCATTACTAGGATAGTCATGAACTTCAGCTTTGGTATTCTTACCTTATCAGTACTCTCAGTTGCCTTTGCCCCTCTGATTGGAAGGTAGAGCAAAAACCTCCTCCCCAAGTCTCCTTTTATAAAAAGCTCACTTTCCTTTCACTTCTTCTTTGCACATTAATTGTACTTCTTGGTTTTGACTCTGTTATCATCATTCTCTAATTATCATCTTTGGACAACCCCACTCTTCACCCCCTTTCAACTTTATTTTGTGTATGTCTTCTATTAAATTGTAAGTTCCTTGAGGGCAGTCTGTCTTTCTTTTTTCCTATTTGTATCACCAGCACTTAGTACAATGCTTGGCATAGAATAGACACTTTAAAAAATGTCTTTATTCTATAATTGAGAAATAAAACAAGCATTCCCATAACAAAATAGAATAGTAAAAAGATTGTATATGAAACTGCATATCTATTATTCTCAGGAATCATTGGATTCTCTGAGACATAGGACTTGAAAACCCTCAGGAATCACTGGATTCTCTGAGACATAGGACTTGAAAACTCTCAGGAATCATTGGATTCTCTGAGAAATGATAAGACTGTTACAGGACTTCAAAATCTGCTGGAATCATTGGATTCCCTAACACATAAAAAGACTTTTGCAGGACTTCAAAAACTCAGGGGGAATCATTGGATTCCCTGACATGTGAAGCAATGGACAATAGATTGGTTTTGGACTATCTCTTGGCTGCTGAAGAAGGTGTATGTGTGACTGTTGTTTACATACCCTCTTTCTAGGACTTCTGGTGATCTTTTCCAACACCATGTTGATTTATATTGTTTGCTATTCTGATACTTGCATGTACAATTCATGTTTGTTACACCACATCGAGCCTGCACTACTGTGGGGAGAGTCATTTCTAATAGCCTCTGCGTTATTGCTTTGTGTTTGTGTAATACCTCCCATGCTGTTGGGTTTGTGCATAATAAGACCCTTCAGCCCAGAAACCCACTAGCAACCCCCACTTCCCTTTGGTGCTTTTCATCTCCCTTCCTGAGATGTCAGGGAGGGGCGTGATCATCTCCTTTTTAGTGCTTTCACCGCCTTTCCTGAGAAGTCAGGGAGGCTGTGATCACCTCCTTTTTGGTGCTTTCACCTCCTTCCCTGAGAAGTTAGGGAGGCTGTGATCATCTCCCCTTTTGGGCTCTGACCTCCCTGAGGAGTCAGGGATGGCATGACCACCT
This sequence comes from Sarcophilus harrisii, assembly GCF_902635505.1. Taxonomy (NCBI): domain Eukaryota; kingdom Metazoa; phylum Chordata; class Mammalia; order Dasyuromorphia; family Dasyuridae; genus Sarcophilus; species Sarcophilus harrisii. The sequence goes on from NC_045430.1 coordinate 48,927,675, forward strand.
ATGTTCTAAAATAAAAGAAAGCGGGAGATGTAATGGGCTGAGGTTTGAGTTGATGCACTGAGGTCCCAAGTACATGAGGCTAAATAGTAATTGGACTATATTAATATACATGATTGGATAAAGAATGGTCCCTACCCACTCTCTGTGCAAGTCCTGATGTGTTGTACAGGAAATGACAATTTTGGTGGGTGGAGGCAGAGAGAGGGACAAGAAGAGAAGCTGGGAGAGATTGGGCCTGGATTCCATTCTCCTAGCTGCTGGTTGTGTGGCTGCGGGTCTAGCTAGCTTCTTGACTCAGCTGCACACATTGCTATCGCCGATTCTCTTCCGCCTCTGATCCTTCTTCACTGAGAATAAAGACTGACGATTTTCCCCTAACCTGAACTCCTGACTCCTGCTGATTTTAAAAATACACGGTCTTCACATATTATGGATGGGTTTTACTTTTAAATAGAATTTTAAAAAACATTTATTCTTAAATATATATTAAAGTTAGTATGTAACTTTTTTTTCCTTTCCCCTCCATGACTCAGAGATGGTAACATTACAATTTATAATAGTAAAAATGACTTCATTGCTCACAATTCTCTTGATTCTGCTCATTTTGCTCTTCTAAAATCATTGAGTTTATAATTTCTTATAATTTAGTAGTATTCCATCATAATTGTTTACCACAACTTGTTTAGCCGTTAAGTATCCATTTTTTCATTCCTTTTAGTTTGACTGATTCTTGCTTCCATTAGCTTCTATTTGTCCTGGTCTAGCTTTTAATGTGTGATTTTCTTCAGTTATCTTTTTCCATTTTCTTTATTCTATTGTTTTCTTCAGACATTTTTTTCCTTCCTTTTCTAAACTGTTGACTCACTCATGCATTTTCTCATTTATTTTCTCATTTTTTCTTCTACCTCCTTTATTTGCCTTTTAAAATCTTTTATAAGTATTTTCAAGAAGCCTCTTTGAGCTTGAGACCAATTTATATCACTCTTTGAGATTTCTTCTGTGTTCAATCTATCCTCAATTGAATTTGTGTTTTGGTCTGCGCTGTCACCATAATAGGTTTCTATGGTCTAGCTCTTTTCTGTTTCTTGATCATTTCCTTTCCTTTTCTTTTGGAATTTTCATCTTTCTTTCTTTCTTTCTTTCTTTCTTTCTTTCTTTCTTTCTTTCTTTCTTTCTTTCTCTTTCATTCTTTCTCTCTTTCTCTCTTTCTTTGTCTCTCTTTCTTTTTTTCTTTCTATCTATCTTTCTTCCTTCCTTTCTTAACTTTTAAGGTAGAGGGGATGCTGTCCCAAGCTTCCTGTGCAGCTCTGAGTCTTGGCTTGGAGCACTAAGGGCCCTTGTCTTTGTAGGGAGTAGCTTTGCCTTCTCTGGTCAGGAAACAGCCTGGTTTCACAGAATTTGCCTTCTGAACTATGCCTGGAAGCTGCCCCCCTGATTTGCTCCTTTACGGAGCCAGTACTGAGGGTCTTAGTTGCTGCTTTTCTGTGATTAAAACACTCTCACTGGCTTTCCTAGAGTCTGTCTGTGCTGGGCTGAACACCCTTTTCACCCCCATGAGACTGATATTTGTTGAAGTTTTCCCAGTCTTTCTTGAGCTGGAGAGGGGTTTCATTCCATCAGACTCTGTTCAGAGGCTTAGTTTCATGAGTTTTCAAAGGAAACTGGGAGAGCTCTAGCAGCTTCCTGACTTTACTCTACCATTTTGGCTCCACCCCTGAACTCCAGTCTTTAACTATAAAAATCATCTAGTACATATAAAAAAAAATAAAGGCAGATCAGTGGAAAAGATTAGATATACAATTTATAATAGTAGATAATAAATATTTATTGTATTGTCTTGCATTGTTTACCAGGGAGAAAAATTGTTGAATTTTTATCAGCATAGTCCAGCTTTGACCCCCCCCCCCCTGCTGTGCAAATGCCTAAAATATTTATTTTAAATTACTCTAACAGCAGTTTTTGTGTTAGCCAAAAAGGGTGGGGGGGGATGGGTATCCATTGATTAAGGAATAGGTAACAAATGACTATATAAATGTCATGGGATGTTAGTGAGTGACAAGAAACAAAAAATTATAAGGAATTTGGAAAAACATAAATAGATGTATGAACTGATGTAGAATGAACCATGAAAACAATATTCATAGTCTGACTGTACAAAACAAAAGGAATATTAAAAAGATGCCAAACTCTTATCAGCTATACCAACAATCATGTTCTTGGAAGAACTATCTTCCTCTCTGAGATATGGGACAATAGAAAGGAACTATCTTCCTTTCACCTTCATGTAAGCTGAGCCAGTGGGCAAGTTTTCTTGAACTGTTTTTTTTTTCTTTTTTGCTGTTATTGTATAGGAGGAATAATTAGAGGATAAGGAATGGGGATACATCCAATTATGACTATGATAGAAAGATAAATGCATAAATACAAGTTATTTTTAAAATAATTTAAAACATGAATTACCTTCCAGCTCTAAAATTATGATCATATTATCACTGGATTTTATTCTATTCAGATAGTGACAGGTCTTTGAGCCTGTGTTTGAATGCATCCAAATTTCCTTCTACATGCGAGGTTAAGGGAAGAAAGAGAGGAGTATGGTATCATGGAGCAACAATAATAAAAATAATATCCAGCACTTATATAGTACCTTCAAGTCTGCAAAGCCTTTTTAAAAAGAGGGCAATTACTTCATGCGCTGGGTAGAGTCTTAAGCCTAGAATAAAATCTACTCTCAGATTAGCTTCTAGTTGTATTACTCTGGGTAAATCACTTAAGGTTGTTTGTCTCAGTTTCCTCATCTGCTGAATAGAGATAATAAAAGCACCTATCACTTAGGGTTGCTATGTAGAATAACTGAAATAACAATAGTTATTGTAATTGTAAAGCATTGGCATGTAGTAAGCACTACATGAATAAGAGTTATTATTACAAATATTCTCATTTTATGCTTATAACCTGAGGAAGTAGTTGTGATTATTGTCCCCATTTTACAGAGAAGAAAACTACAGCAAGCAGATGTTAAGTGACTTGACCATAGTCACATGGGTAATAAGTGTGTGAATCTGAATTTGAACTCAGTTCCTCCTCACTCCTGCTCCAGCCTCTATCCTCTGGACTATATGACAGCCTCTCAGTAGAATTAATAAACTGAACACTTACTTTGGAGGTAAGATTTATGGTGGGATATCCTAATCATGCCACTTACTGCCTGTGGAAACTTTGATAAGTCTCAGGATTCTGATCAGTGGAATAAGGCTAACATCCTTTACCAGAAATCTCAGGGTCATTTTGAAAAAAAAAACACTTTGTAATCGCTAAAATATTCTGTACAAAATAGTAATGATAACAAAGAAGAGGGGAAAAAAAGGAAGAGGAAGAGGAAGAGAAAAAAAGGAAGAGGAAAAGGAAAAAGATGAAGAAAAAGAAGAGGAAGAGGAGGATGAGGAGGAGGAGGAGGAGGAAGATGAAGATAAGGAGACTGTGTCCATACTGGGGGGAGGGAAAGTACGAAACTATTATAAAGTGTTTGATATCCATATTCCTATGTTTTCTTAGGAACAAAAGCAAAACAATACCTGCCCTTCAGGAGCTCATAGTTTAACAAGAGAAGCAAAATGTATGCATATAAATTATATCAAATATATATAAAACAAATACAAATAAATTTTTGGGGTGCAACTATTAAATGAAGGCAATATCTAAGGGGCAACAATTGAACTTTGAAGGAAATAAGGAATTCTAGAGTACGAATGCAATAACGTATGGAGAAAAACCTGTGCAAAACATAGAGATGGATCTTGGAATGTCATGTGTGAGGAGGTGCAAGGGACTAAACACTTCTCACTTTTTCTTAATATAAACTCTGGCAAAGGAGCCCAGGGAAGTTGTCTCCTCCTAACACTCATTCCCTGGTGCTCAATGAAATGAACAAAACTTTAAGTGGGTGTATGTGTAGAAGGGGAGTTACTTGATTAAGTATGGGGGGGGGAATCTTAAGTAAAGTAAAATCTCTAAAATAGTGAGAAATATCATTTTCCAATCAGTCCAAATAAAACTAATTCTGGATTTGAGAATAAGGAAGAGACGCTTTAGCAGGATAGTCCAAGAAAACTGTATTTTTTCACCTGGAAAAACATAGTAGGAACTTATGAGCATTCATAAATAATATTATGTAGAGTAAATTGGCTGTGATTCAGAAAGAAAAAACTTATTTACCTTCTAAATCTTGAATATGTTTAGCTGTTCTTGCAAATCTCTTTCATAATAAATGATATATTTAAGCAGGAAAGCATGCAAAATAGTTTCCATAATTATAAAAAACACAAGCCAGTGTGCATTTATATGGATTTTGGTTCTGTTGCACATGTGCATAGCTGTCAGTAATAGTAAAGAAGTTTTCAAAGGAATCATCATGACTTTTCAAAACCACATTTAAGTTAATATATATATATATATATATATATATATATATATATAGGGGGGAGGTCTGTGATAACAAGGTTTATAAGAGTAAATTCTTTTTTTTATTTTTATTTATAATTTTGCTAAGTTGGGATGATAGCTTTAGTCCAATTTAACCTTCTTTGTTCCTACTCCTTGCTTTATTTTTCATTATTATTATTATTTATAAATATACATATACACACAGCAAACACTTCATCCTATGATGTTTTTGTTAATTTTTTCAATATTTTTTGCCAAAAAATTTGGTGCACACATTAATGTCAAAAGACTAAAAGTTGCCTGGAGTCAGTTACCACCTACCGAGTTCAACAAATGTCTCCAGTTCAGAATGGTTAACGAAGTATTTCATTACCACCCATCCTCCAAATGATTGGTTATGACATATAGTCCTAAATGGCTAGTCTTTTAATGCCCATGTCAGGCTCAGAGATGACAAATAGGCACCCCTGCATAAACACACTTATTCTATCAAGTCTTTCTAAGGGGCCAGAAAATTTAACCCAATCAGACATAGAAAACATATGAACTCCACTGTTGCTGAGAGGAACAGACACTTTTGTACTCCCATTAGGTCCCAGTAGGGGTAAGTGACATGAAGATAACACAAATCTTTCTCTGCTGGAATAGACAGCAACAGGAGATGATTATGTTATGGATAATTTACCTACACAACATATGCTGGAAATGGGATAGAAATAAAATTATTCTTAGCTTTTATTTGGGTATTCAATTATGTTATTGAGAGCCATATAAGGTCATGATTTTTATCATTCTAGGCAAGCTAAAAAAAAAAGTCAACTTGGGGCAGATAGATGGTGCAGTAAATAGTTCAAATTTGGCTTCAAATTTTTACTGTGTGACCTTGGGTAAATCATTTAACCTTAATTGCCTCAGAAAAAGTATTAATTTGTATTTCTCAAGAGACATATTGGCAGAGTGGGCAGAAGGCTGATCTTGACATCAATAGGCTGTAGGTTCGAGTTCAGCCTTGAAGCCACTGACTTCAAATCTATGCTCCAAGACCTTTCCAAGAAGGTGCAATATAGAAGAGGTGCTAAGCTACATTGGAGGAAGGGGACTGTATGCTAGGGATTCCCTACACTGATAAAATCATGGGTTTGGACCTCACAATCATCATAGCCAAAATTTAATTTCCTAATGTTAGTAATACTCATTGCTTTCCATATCCACAACCTTCCAATCTCTTTTTTAAAAAAAGAAAGAAAAACAGGCATTAAACTTTTCTGTAGTTTATAAACCTTTTCCTTTCTTTATTCATTTTTTACTTATGACTCATATTTTCTCACACATATTCATCCTTTTTTCCTTGGCCCACCTATGTTTAATTTTATTTAAATTAAAAACTTAGCTAACATCAACAAACATAAATGTTTTAATATTCAAAGAAAACCCCAAAAAAGGATTGTATATTAGACTGCCTATTTCTATGACATACTTTTAATGTACATATTTTATTGAACATGCTAGTAATAAAACTGCCTTGTTTCTTTATATCTTCTTCTGTACTTTTTTCTCATGTTTTTTTAAAAAAAATATTTGTTATAGTTTTTCTTTCTTTCTCTTCCTCCCTTACTACCTCCTTCTCTCTCTCACTCTTTCTCTCAATTTCTCTCTCTTTCTCTCTTTCTGTCATTTTCTCTCTCTCTCTCTCCTTCACTTTCTCCCTTCCATGTTTCCAGTTCCTTATTATGATAAAAATGCTACTGTAATTATTTTTATGTACGTTGGTCCTTTTCCTTTGGTCATTTTCCAAACTACTGCACTGATTGTACCTCTTGCTTTAGGAACTGTAATCAAATCAAAACTCCTTTGGTTCAACAAGGCTGATAATCAGTCAACTTGCTCTGCTGTTACACTGATCATATTCATGATTCCCAGTACAAAACAGTTCTTTGTATCCATCATCCCCTTGAATGTTGTATACCCCTCATTAAAGATAGCCTTGATTTTCTATTTGTATTCCTAATTAAGCATTGCTGATTGCCTTTCTGTAATGTCCAGTCATGTGTCAGATACTGCCTTGTTCTAAAGTTCCAAATGTAAAAATATTTCTTCCCTTGAATAGTTGACTTTTTACTAAATGTTAGGGGGAGAGACATCTCCTGTAAGAGGAGTCATTTTCAGGGTAGATAGCAGCCTACTGATCTTTAAAGAGTTGCAGCAGGGCAGCTACCAAGATCCAGATGTCAGATGGTATAGAATCAAAATTTATAGCAACCTATTTGGCAGAGAACGGCAACTAATTAGAATTACTAAACAGATAATCCACATCTACCTCTACCTCCTAGCTTCCCTGACTTTCTTCAAATACCATCTAAAGTCTGATCTACAAGAAAACTTCTGGTTCTCTTTAATTTTAGTGTTTTCCCTTTGAAACTATCTCCAATAAATCCTGTATATATTCTGTTCATACATAATCATTTGCATATTGTCCCCTCTATTATAAGCTCCTTGAGAGTAGAGATTATTAATTTTTTTGCCTTTGTATTCTTATTTATTACCAGAGTATCTGGCACATTAGTAGGTGCTTAATAAATGTGTTTGTTGTTCAGTCACTTTCAATTGTATCCAAATCCTAATGATCCCATTTGGGACTTTCTTGGCAAAGATAAGGGAATACTCTGTCATGTCCTTCTCTAGGAAATAGGAAAACTGAGGTTAAGTGACTTGCACAGAGTCACACAGGTAGTAAGTGTCTAAAGTCAGATTTGAACTCACAAAGGTGAGTCTTACTGACTCCTGGTCTAGCACTATATCATGTAGCCATTCCTTAATAAATGTACTTGATTATAATTTCAGTGCTTTCTCTCACAATTATTTCCTTTGCATCCTGTGTATAGCATATTTGTACATATTTGCTGTCTCCATTGCACCACCTAGCTGTCCCTTCTGGCACATACTAGGTGCTTAATAAATATTTATCGACTGATTGTGGAATACAGAGTATAAACACCAGTACACTCCAACACACACTTATAAAACTTAAATATCAACACTTTTAAGAAATCAAAGAATAATGGAAGGGATTTTTTATGACATTGTTCAAATTTGCCTTTTCACAAGCTAACAAGTAAATATTTGGCATCTTGGACATACAGAAACAAGGAGGGGGAGGAAAGAGGAGTGAAAAGGAGAAGAGAAGAGAAAGAAGACAGAGGGAGGGAGAGGAAGAATTAAAGACCAAGACATACAGAGAGAGAGAGAGAGAGAGAACGAGAGAGAGAGAGAGAGAATCAGAGAGAGAGCAAAGAGCTTATATTACACTGGGGTTGGGGGCTAGATTAAACCTATAATCATAAAAGTAAATGCAAAATATATGCAACACAAATAATAACATTATTATCATCTATTTCCAGATGAGAATTCTGAGGGGTCAGACAGAATCTATAGGTAGCCCAACTATGCCTCTTCCCTAGGTCCAAATCTCTTTCAGGAAGGACAGTGCTGGTAGCTGACTGCTGAATCCTACCTATTCTTCCTATTAATTGATTGAATTCCTTGATGTTTTTCCTTTTATCCTTTAGGTTATATTTGTATATTATACATATTACAACATTATATATAATATAATACAAATATTATATATTATAGGTTTATATACATATATAAGGTTATATACGTTTTGAAAACAACAATGATGATTTTTGTCCATCAGTATTTGTCCACTGTGTTTCATTCACTTATTTAACTTAATGCTCTCTTTCTTAGCACTAAAATAATTTCCCTATTTTTTATTTACCACTATGCTCCTCCTATACTGTGACTTTCATAGTTTTTGATCTTTTTGGTCACTAATGGTCCAGAACCTAAGACAACATATTTTACAAATGTTCTTCTAAGTGCCGGACTTGGAAAAAGGCCTATCGTTTTTGCCCCAGGTTTGCTGTGTTGGCCCTGCTGAGTTTCCATATCATGTTACAAAATGCTGATCTGATTTATTGTTCACTAATATCCCTACATCTCCTTCAGCTTCTTTTTTTTTTTTACTTTTTGTTCTTTCTGTTTTAAAAATATCATATTCTCTTCTTTAATAAAATATGAGCTCTCTTTCTCTCCTCACCAGATTTATAATTTTGTCAGTGTAAGAAATTCCCTTTGTGGAAAGAATTCCTAAGAGAGGAACTTCCTCTGCCCTTGCAGTTGATGCCTTCTCTTAAAATTATAGTCTTAGACAACTGCTTAGAACGGTGAGATCTTAAGTGACTTATTCTGTATCATATAGTCAGTATTTATCAATGCGGAGACTTGAATCTATGTCTTCTTGGTTCCAAGGTCAGCCTGTTAAGTACTATGGCATAGTTTCAATATTGGACTGAGATGGGGTTTACCTGGTTCCTCACACCACCCCAAACCCAAAGTTCAATTACTCATCTCTCAAGAGTAATTAACAATGAATGAACTAACAATGAAATAACCGAAGTCCCTACTAGTTCTATCGTTTCCTCCCTCCCTCCCTCCCTTTCTTTCTTTCTTTCTTTCTTTCTTTGTTATGAGGATAGTTTCCTTTTTAATGAAAGTATCAGTCCAGTCATTGTTCCTAACCCCTATCACACTGCTCTATGCCTTAGTATTTGTATTTGTTCCTTGGATAATTTTCCAGGACTAATAAGACTAGTTTTCTGTCCCTAAGTTCTTCTAAGGACTTGAGTTTCCCAATAATCAATTGTGAAAGACTTAGCTCTTCTGATCAATACAGTGAATGAACCAAGACAATTCAAAATTCTATTCACCTTTCTAGAGAAATAACTCATGAGCTCTGAATGGAGGTTGAAGCATTTTTCCACTTTATTTTTCTTGTGTTTTTTTTTGTTTGTTGTTTCGTTGTTGTTTGGTTTGGGTTTTTTGCAACATGGTTAATATCAAAATATGTTTTGCATGACTTCACAAATTGGAATTTGCAACATTGCAATATTGCCATTCCTTCTAAATCATAACTGCTTGCCAATTTGAACTCTTTCCTCTTGCTATCTAGCTTACTATATACTTGGATCTTCCAGAATCCCATTGTTTCAGAGGTGGATAAAACTTTAGATATCATCCGAGATATCAACCTATAACTTACTTAATATGTTCTCTAATATATCTCCAATATGGTATCATTCATCCTCTGATCGAAGACCACTAATGATGGAGACTTTGTTCTTATAAACAAAAACCTATTCCACTTCTGGGCAGCTTGAATTATTACGATTCTTTTCAATGTTGTCAAATTATCTGTGCATATGTTTTGGAAATAAAAAACTTTATTAAAAAAAGAGAAAGTTATATTTATACTATACTGTAATTACTAAGTATACACTAATATTATGTCAAGACCCACTTAGCTTATGGTGTTCCCAAGTCTCTCCTGAAAAGTTCATGTTCCTTTTGACATTACTGACCATTGTGCAGATTGTAAGCCGCAAGAAAACCAGAAAGTGAAGTACAAAGCTGTTTATGGTTTTCCAAATCAGACACTCAGTTCTCTCTTCTCTACCCAGCTACAGACTTAACAGAGAAGAAAAAGATCTACTTATGAGGAGAAAGGCATGATGAGGCCTTAGCCACTGAGCTTCTCTGGGTACCCAGGAGGAGAGGATCTGTACAAGCTATGACCTTCTTGAAGCGAAGAAAGTGAAAACAATTTGGACACAGTGGCAAAAAAAAAAAAAAAAAAAAAAAAAAAAAAAAAAAAAAGAACAAGGAAAATTAGGAGGGACTCATTCAAGAGAGAACTCTGAACTTGGCTGCCCTGTGCTTCCCTAACTTCTCACAGCCTCTTGGATCCTCTGTCTGTGTCAAATAAAAGTTGCAATATCATCTTCAAAACAACAAAAAACCTTCTTAATTTTATTTTATTTTAATTTAAAAATTCCTTATTGCTAAAAAAAATTCTAACCATCATATAAACTTTCAGTGAGTCATCATAATCCTTTTACTGGTGGAGGGCCTTGCCTTGATGTTGATGGCTACTGACAGATCAGGATGGTAGTTGCTAAAGGTTGGGGTGGCTGTGGCAATTTTTAAAAATGAGACAAACAGTGATATTGCCACATCGATTGACTCTTCCTTTCACTTGCTCACTTAGTGGCTATTGTAGGATTATTAACTAGCCTGATTTCAATATTGTTATGTCTGAGGGAATAGGGAGATCTGAGGAAAAGAGGAGAGATGAGAATGGCTGGCTGATAGAGCAGTCAGAACATACAACATTAAGTTCAATGTCTTACATGGATGTGGTTTGTTCCCAAAATAATTATAATAGTAGTATCAAAGATCTCTGATCACAGATCAAGATAATAGGTATAAAATAGTTTAAAATATTGTGAGAATTACCAAAGTGTGACATAGAGACATGAAAAGGAAATAAAAAATGCAGGCAGACAAAAATAGAGGGATTGGGAATTCTATGTAGTGGTTCATAGTCATCTCCCAGAGTTCTTTCGCTGGATATAGCTGGTTCAATTCATTACTGCTCTATTGGAACTAAACTGATTTGGTTCATCTCATTGTTGAAGAGGCCACGTCCATCAGAATTGATCATCATATAGTATTGTTGTTGAAGTGTATAATGATCTCCTGGTCCTGCTTATTTCACTCAGCATCAGTTCATGTAAGTCTCTCCAGGCCTTACAAAGCAATTTGTTTATGTTATTTCATTCAATCCTCACAACAACTCTTTGAATTAGATTGTTTTTTTAGTCCTATTTTAGATATGTTGTGTGAATAGTTAAGAGACTGTCCCAGAATCATATACCAATAAGTGTTCAAAGAATAATTTGCTCTTTGGTCTTCTTCATATCAAATCCAGTGCTCTACAGACTACAAGTGAGGTATCAAACAATGGCCCACAACACTCCGAAGTGTGACCTGAACCAGATTAAAATATAATTGGGAAATATTTAATGAAATAAAATGCAACAAAACATTGATGCTATTAATGTATTTTTTCTTTTTTTTTAGGCAATCAGGGTTAAGTGACTTGTCCAGATTCACAAAACTAGTCTCAATTCGGCTCCTCCTGACTCCAGGGATGCTGCTTTATCAACTGCACAACTTAGCTGTCCCAATAATATTAATTAAATGATAAGTTTAAAATAAAATCAGTATGTATCTCACAAGGACTCATATATAGATTAGTGGTGTCTCATCCCATTTCCATTTTAATTTGATATTACTGCAATATACTACCTAACTTTCCCAAATGTAAGTTGACTTTTCTTTTTCTTCATATGTAAGTGGAAGGATATGCTGCTCAAACAAGTCCCTTACCAATTCAATGATCTTCAATTAACCTAGTAAGTTTACTGTGCTTTTGTTTACAGGTATCTGGAAGAGGATTTGGTACCTACCTATGGATAATGTGGGCATGCCCATTGTTCGCTTTTTAAGAAGATACAGACAATTTCTGATCGGTTTTCAATGACTGTTAGAGGAGCCTCTAGTCCTCACGGTCTATTTTTAAAAAATGGAACTGACAGACCAGGTAGGTCCCTCTGATTGTTAAGCATTACCTCGTTCACAGTAGAGGTGCAACTGGAGCTGCATTGTGTGTTTGTAGCTGTGTTGTTGGGGAGCTTATACGTAGGCATCCTCTCCTCCTACAAGGTAACTGGTGTTTTGTCACAGAAATCATATGTGAATTGTATTGTGAATGGAGATTAGTAGCTGGAGTGTTGTATGTCCTACAGAAGCACATGAAGAAACAAAATATGGATGACTACTCAGCCCTAGAGTAGAATTAATAAACAGTTCTCATTGACCACCAACCTGAGTAGGAGCAAGAACATTCATTTGTTAGTTAAGAAGAATCTATATATGTGAAACACTATATGCATAAGTGATTGGGGAAAAAAATAAGAGACAAAACAATCCCTGCCAATATAGAACTTACATTTTAGTAGAGGATACAACATGTAATCCAAGAGTAATAAGAGAATGATGTCACAGGGAAGGATCTAACATTTCCTTTGGTCTCCTTGTTATAACCACACTCTTGGATCATTTCTATCTTCCTGGAAACATCTTGATGAGCCTTTTGTTTATCTTTCTAGGAAATCAGACCTCTGCCCCTCTGTTTATTTTATATGACTCCATGCAGGTCTCTTATTCCTTAACCATTCAATTTTCAGCTCTTTTTTATTCGTTGACTTTCGTCATTTAAATTAAGTGCCTTGAGAGCAGAGACCCTTTTGCTTTCTTATATTTGTATTCTTGGTACTTGGAATAGTCTGAAGCATTAAGTTTAATAAGTGATCTGTCATTCTTTCTATGTGTCTACCTAATTTCTTTATCCCTCTGTCTATCTATTATTATCTATCCATCTACTATATTTCTACTATTATGTATGAATAATAAGAGAAATAGATGATAGAGAGATTTCTCTATCATCTATTTCTCTTATTATCTTTCTGTTATTACCTATAAATCTACCACTATTATGTATGTATCTATAATCAATCTATCCATATATCTATTTATTCTCTCTCTCTCTATCTATCTACTATTGAGTTTGAGAACAGTCTCATAGAATGTAGTTGTGTTGAATTGAATGAATTGAATTGAATCATAAAGAAAGCCAAAAGATGAGGTAAACACAAAGAGGAAGAGAATTCCAGATATGATATATAACTAGTACAAAGGCATTAAGTTGGGAGGTGGATTATCATGTACAAGGAATAGCAAATAACTAGTATAATCTAGCTAGATGTTACAATGCAGAGAACAATAAAATGTAAAACTGGAAAGATAGGAAGGGGAAAGTTTGTGAAGGGCTTTAAATGTGAAACAGAGACCTATCCTTGAGATAATAGGGAACCCCTAGTATTTATTGAGTAGTGGGTGATATGATGATCCCTGTGATTTTGGAAGCTGAGTGGAGGACAGATTGGAGTGGGGAAAATCTTAGTTGCAAGAAGACCATTTAAAATGCGATTGCATCAAAGGTAAAGAGGGCCTTTACCAAACTTTTTTATGCATGACTAGAGAAAAAGTAATGTATGTGAAAGATGTGGAGGTCAAAACATGTAGCTTTTCAACAGATTTGATATGTGGGATGAGTGTAAATGAAGATATAAGAACGGCACTGAGTTTGCAAGACTTACTGACTGGGGATGATTGAGCATGAGAAATTTAGGAAGAAGTCAGAGTTTGAAGGAAAAAGATCATTTTTTTCGAGACACAGTGAGTTTGAAATGCTTACAAGACATCCAATTCCAAATATCCATGAGCCATATTGGTGATGGGACACTACAAATCAGGAGAGAAACTAGGACTAGATATATCAAACTGGGAATCATCTGCATAAAAATCATTATTGAGCCCATGAGAGCTGATGAGATAGAAATTATCAACTGAGCCATTAAAGGGGGAGAAAACAAGAGGCTCTAAGACAGAGCAGTTTGAGTAAATTGCATGAATAAGGACCTAGTAAAAGAGAAATCAGATAGGTAGGAGAGCCAGAAGGAAACAGTGCTATGAAAACCGAAGAGAGAATACCCAGGAAGAAATATTGATCAAAATTATCAAAGGTTTCAGAGGTCAAGAGAATAATGATTGAAAAAAGACCATTAGTTTGGGCAATTTCTTGATCATTGGCAGCTATGGTGGAGAGGACACATCTTAGGAAAATCACTTTGATGACTGAATAGAAGAAGGGATATAATAAGAAGAGACTGAGATCAAACAGAAGGCTATTGCCATGTCCAGGCAAGAGCTGATGAGTCTAAAGTGGAGTGGAGGCTATAGGAGCTAAGTGAAATGGGCATAAATGTGATGGGAGGAAAAAAGTAGAGGAAGAAATTTACAGAAATATTCAATGATTGTGCCTTCTATGAAAAACTCCTGGATTATTTCATCAATTAATGTGTTTCTGTATTTGCTTCTGATTTCCCATCAACCCTTGTATCTTCTGCATCTTATCTAGGATGAAGTAAAAGCTTTTATACCTTTTCACTTTGGAAACTTAAATGTTTCATCAAGCTGTGGTCCTGTTATTTGGGGAAACATAGATATATTGTATTCCTGAGTTTTATTTTCACAGTTTCACTGCTGTAGATATCACAGTGTAGCTTTACTAAGCAAAGAAAAAAGATATAATCCCTTTTAATTTCAGTTTCTCATAATTACACCTCATTAATGTTGGTCCAATGCTTTGAGGGCTCTAGGTCATCGGATACAATGGCTATGTAGTTATGCCAGTGAAAAAGGAAGCCATTTTATTTAAATTATCTTTCTCACTAGGAAATGTATTATGTGTGAGAGTTGAAAAACCACTTCTCACAGTGCAAAGCAAGCAGTGTGTGTGGAAAAAGAAACGTTAATTCTAAATATTAATCAGCTTCATTTTTGTTTCAATAGATCTAAGTCCTGGACCTGGGGACCACTGAGATGGAAAAGAGGTGAAGAGAATTTCTTAGCCAATGTAGAATTGTACCTTCTGTGTAACTAAGAGACTTAGAGAAATGTAAGCTTTTTAAGGGCAAGGACTGTTTTTTGCTTCTTTTTACATCTTTGCAGCTTAGCTCAATGTCTGGCACATATAAGGCATTTAATAAAGGTTTAATGGTTAATAGAATACTGACAAATTTAGTAAACTGCCCAAAATCACACAATTAGGATTTTTGTGACTTTAAGCTTTTTCTTCACTGCATTGCACTAGGGAGAGTGAAAAAAAATAGAAAGGGACAGAGACACAGAGACAGGGAGGGAGACAGAGAGAAAAGGAGATTCCTGATCCTCTCAAAAGTTTTTGTTTTAGTACACACTTAATAAGTAGAAAAAATCTCATAGTCTGGAGTCTGATTTCCATTCTATTCCACAAGCTAGCTGAGGAATGCATTAAAAAAATAGCTGGGATTTGACAAGCTCTTCTCTTTTTTTCCCTAAATGATACATTTTGGTCCAAGAATCTATTCTGCACTTGAGGCAGAACAATGTTCTCCATTTGTTTCCAAGAAAATGAGCAGTTCATATCCTACCGGATCCCGCCAAAACAAGGTGCGTGCCTGCCTTCCCCATTAATGCAGCATTCTTCTCCACTAAGTACTCTAATGCAGACTGTGACAAGCATGACGTCTATGATGGATATTTCGTGAAGTTCTTTTCATACAAACAGTGGCTCTATTAGCAAGGTTTCCCCAAGCCCACGTCTAACTTTCAAATCCTCCAGGAATTGACACCAACTGTCTTTTTTGCCACTTGTTCATTATTTTTCTTTCAATGGGCCCATTCTCCTCTCAGCTGTTGCAGCAATTTCATGTTGCACAAAACCTTTTGATAAAACCCTTTGTTGAGTATTTTCTGGACTTTCAGAGGGAGATAACACCAGAGCCCAGAAGTATTTCACAGATTCATTAGCGCCTTCTGACACCCCTCCACAGCATACTCTCACTATGGGATGCTTCAGCTTTGACCTCTTAGAGAAATGGAAAAAAGAAAAATCAATTAGTTCTCTAGATTAAAACTCACTGGTCGTGACCATGGATTAAATAAATCCATGCCATGCTTCCTCTTTTAACCTACATCCAGCCACACCTGACCTGAGTGAATCAGTAAGATCCCAGGGTTAAGACACTCATAAGAGGAGCCTTGTTTCACTGGGGATGGGTGTGTTGTGTAGGAATGAGCTCATTTCATAGCTCTGATTGGAAGCACTAACAAATCTCAGGAAACAAAGGGTAGTTATTCTATCTGTGTTTGAAATATGGTCAACCTTGCTAATTTGCACTCATGCCTGAGAGGCCCCAGGCATTTGGAGGATTAAAAAGCGTGCAAATGGATCATGCCAGAAATGACCATAAATGTACAGTGGGTTGTATTTGTATTTGTGCCTTTTTTTTTTTTTTTTTTTTTTTTTGCTCGATGAGATAACCTGGAACTCTGAGTTGGAGAGTCACTTGAGGGCATAACAAACATTTTCTTAGGGTTTATATGGAATTTCTTTTTATTCTGGATAGGAGGTTTGAGGGAATCCTGTATTACAAAGCTAGGGAACAGATATTGGTTTGCACTTGAAAGTTTGTTTTTTTTTTTTTTTTTTTTTGGTTGGTTTTTTTTTTGTGTTTTTTTGTTTTATTTTGTTTTTGTTTTTTATTTGCGTATTCTTTGGTGGGAAGTTTATCAAATCTAGAAGGGATGAATTTCTTGTTTTGAAGTCAAATGTTATGTGCAATGCTGTATGTATGTATGTGTGTGTGTATGTGATTATATGCTTTTAGACTGAATCATGGAACCTGCCAAGTACTCTTCAAATCTTGTCTTCTGTTTCCTTTGTGTTCTTATAAAAATCATTCACTGGGACTCAGTTTTCTCATTTGCAAAAGGAGAAGGATGAGTCCAGGCCAGTGGTATCAAACAAACAGAAATAATCCTTGTGAGTCACATTTTGATTTAGAAATCCACAAATTAAAATTTTCTATGTTGTGTTTTATTTTTATTTATTTTGTTAAACATTTCCTAACTATATTTAATCTAATTAGGCAACACACAGAAGCTTGTGGCTGTATTCAACCTACCAGTAGTAAGCTTTACTCCTTTAGCCTTGGTAAATAACCTAAAGTCTCTCTAACTCTAAATTTATTGTGAATCAAATAGTATTTCTGATATGGCCTGTGTATTAAGTATTGCTGGGTCAAAGGATAAGAATAGTTTTATGACTCTTTGGGTCTAGTTCCAAATTCTTCTCTAGAATGATTGGATTAATTCACAAGTTCACCAATAATGCATTAGTGTCCCAATTTTTCCATTATCCCCGCCAATATATTTAATTTTCTTTTTCTATCATATTAGCTAATCTGATAGATATGAAGTAGCTTCTCAGTTATTTTAATTTGCATTTTTCTAATCATTATTTAGATAATTTTTCATGTCTATCTATAGCTTTGATTATTTTGTCTGAAAAACGCCTATTCATAGTCATTTACCATTTATCAGTTGGGAAATAACTCATTCTTATAAATTCTTCCTATGTCATTGTGAAATGAGGCCTTTATAAGAGAAATTTACAAAAAATTTTCCTCCATTTTCTCACTTCTCTTCTAATCTTGACTATACTGGTTTTGTTTGTGCAAACTCTTCCAATTTAATATAATCAAAATTATCCATTTTACAGGTTGAGATGCTCTCTATCTCTTGTTTGGCTATAGATTCTTTACTTATCTACAAATCTGACAAATAAACCCTTCCATATTCCCCTAATTTGTTTATGGTACCACCCATGGTGTCTAACTTATGTGCTCATTTTTTATCTTATCTTGTTATATACTGTAAAATATTGGTTTGCTTCCCAAACTAAATTCTAGATTTTTTTCTGCAGTCTTTGTCAAAAAGAAAGTTCTTATCCTAAAAGATTGGATCTTTGGATTTATATAACATTACATTATGTAATATGTGCTGTGTATTGTAACTAATCTATTTTTTACTGTTGTGTATTGTATCTAATCTATTACAATGACTTACCACTCCTTGTTTAGCCAATACCAGATTATTTTCATAACTACCACTTTGTAATAGAGCTTGAGATCTGGTATAGCTAAGCCACTTTACTTCATTTCCACCCCCCACCCCCAATGATTCTCTTGGTAATCTTGATTTTTTTTTCCTTCCAGACGAATTTTGTTATTTTTCTAAATTTAAATCATATATTTTGGGTTGTTTGATTGCTATGACACTGAATACATAAAGTACTTTAAACAGAAGTATCATTTTTGTTATATTGGTTTGGCCTATCCAGGAGCAATGTGTATTCCCATGTTTAGATCTGGTTTTATTTATGTGAAAAGTGTTTTGTAATGATGTTTATATAATTCTTGGATTTATCTTTAGACTCCCAAATATTTTATTGTCAGTAATTATTTTAAATAGAATTTCTCTCTTTTCCTTACTACTGGACTTTGTTAGTGATACATAAAAATGTCAGTGTTTTATATGTGTTTATTTTATAACTTGCAGTTTTTTCTTAGATTGCTATTTCCTATTACTCCATTATATTATAACACAACAATGACTGCCAGCAAATATGTTTCTTTTTTTATCCTATGAAACTATACTTTCTAATCCAACTCTGGGTTAGAATCTTCTAATATTTTATACCTGTATTTTTTTTTATTTCCAAGGCCTTACTTAGTATTTTTAATAATTTTGTATAACTCCTGAAGTAGAGTTTTTAGTGCCAACTAAGAAAAAAGAGCTAGGTCCATCAAAATTCAAATTTCTCTGACTTTGGAAAACACTTCAATCTTCTCAATAGAATAAATATTTTTAAATGCCAGATGAATTTAAATAGAAAATTCTTAAATACAACAATAATTCTGTTTGAGAAACTTAGGAGAGAGACTTTAGAAGTTCTATCATTGGCACCTTAGCAAGTCCCTGCCATACTTTTTGCATCTTGCAGAACTGAAGCAGAATTAGCAAAATTAATCACAAAATTTCCTTAAGTTTTGAGTAATTCAACCTAGTCTATGGAGCATTAAAAAGACAAAAAGGGTGGAACAGCAGACAATTCTCCTGATTTTTACACCAAGATAAGCCACTGGACTTCCTTCCCTGCCATGTGTAGTTAACTCTTTGCATTCCCCTTTTCCCCATTACATAGCTTTTAGTTAACATTTTTGAGTGTTTAATTCTATGTATACATGTAATTTCCCCTGGTAGAAAGTGAAATCCATGACAGATACTAATTTAAAATTTGTGTCTTTGTATCCAGGGCATTTCACATTTTCACATCCAAAGACCAAGTGCCTAATGATATTGATTGAAGATCTGCCACTTAAAGAAAAATTAAAATGAATGCAATATAAAGTCTTTAAAAATGTTCAATATTAAACCCATCAAATGAATACGCATGCAATAAAGGAATGGACTTTTCAGAAGTGCATCTTTGGAAATAAAATCAACAAAAAGGTAAATGCATACATATGAAGTCATAACAGACCGAATGAAGTCAGCAGAACATTTCAACCTGAAAATCAGAAAAGTTGTTTTTAGCATATTTTGATATTTTTTTCTTTTGTTAAATACAAACTCATTTTAATGACATCTTTTATTTTTACACTCTAAAATTTTCCCTTATTTTCCTCTTTACTGCCCCTTCCAAAAGGTTTTTTATATAACATTTTTAAAATAAAGCAAATATTCATACAAAAACATTTATTGCAGCTCTTTTTGTAATGTCTAAGAATTCGAAATTGAAGGGATGCCCATCAATTGAAGATAACAAGCATGGCATTATAATTGTAATGGAATGTTATTATGCTATAGGAAATTACAAGCAGGATGATTTCAGAAAAACTTGGATAGATTTGCATAAACAGATAAAAAGTAAAATGAACAGAACTAGGAGAACATTGCACATATTAACAACAATATTATATAATGAAAAACTGAGTAACTTATCTGTTCTTAGCAATACAATGATTCAAGAAAATCCCAAAGAATTAATACTATCTAACTCCAGAGAAAGAATTTGTATTGTTTGAATATAGACTTAAGCATGCTACTTTTCACTTTCTTTTTTTCATTCTTTTTCTTTTGAGTCTTGAACACAATAATATTGTAATGTTTTACATGATTACACATATAAAACCTATAGCTGACTGCTTATTCTCTTAGAGAGTTGGGATGGAAGGAAGGGAAGAATAGAATTTGGAATCCAAAACCTTTTCATAAAATGTTTTAAAAATCTTTTTAATATGTAATTGGAAGGCAAATAAAATATACTAATTTTTAAAAAGAGGAAGATTTTTAAAATCAGCAAAACTGATATATTGAAAAAATCTGAAAATAAAGACAGTGTTCCATCTCCAAGGATCTCTCAATTCTATAAGAGAGAGTGGGAGGTGTCTTCTATGGGACTATGCTTATTCTTTGTAATTTCTATTATTTTGTGATAGTGTTTTTTTATCTATATCATTGTTGCCATTTTGTATATTTTTTTTCCTTGGCTCTGCTGACTACATTTGGCATCAATGCACTTAGGTCAGAGAAGTGTGACTTAATAAAATTGTCTTTCTTTATAATCTTATAGATTTTCATTTTATTCACTTAAAGACTTTATTCTGAGAATGTAAACTTCACCAGACTTTCATAAGGATACTTGATCCACAAAAACGTCAAGCACTGTGGAATTCTCAGCTCTTCTTTTCATGAAAGCTTGGTACAGAGAACAAAGAACTGGCCATGGTGCTAGAAAGATCTGGTTTCAAAATTTGCATTTCACACATACTGGCTGCATGACCCTGGGCAAGTCATTTAACAACAGAGTGTTCTGGGTGTTCTACCATGAGGTCCATTTTGAATAAATAAGAGGAGAATAGATAAATCCTTTTATTTCTCTAAAAGAAATACCTGAGACAGATAATGATATCTCTAGATTATTAGTAAATGTTCACTTTCCTTCTATGGGATATTGAAGGAAATGGTGTAATGAAGATGGAAATCAATGAAGAACCAGATAATCTTGAGTAGAATTGAGACCTTAAAAATTAGATAATCTTTTCACCTATGCTTAGCAAGAAAAATGCAAAGCAAGATGACTGGGTTCTCCATGAAATTCTGTTTCTCACTGTCTTTAATATAACTTAACATAATATAATATAACATATAAAATATGATATGATATATAAAGGACTTGGTGAAGATTTCATTATATAAAATATTTTATATATGAAATTATTTTATATGTTCTTATATATATGTATATATATATGTACATGTGCATACATACATACATATATCTATCTGTATCTCTATCTATATGTGAAATGAAATCCTTCATACCAGGTCCTTTATTTGCGTCTTCAAGGAGAACATTGACATGATCCATCTGTTTTCAATTTCTTTATGAGTCCTGGTTTCATTTATAAGAATTTCATTACTGATGGAATTCATTTCTTCAAGCATTATATTTTAGACTCCTGGGTCATGGGACAGAGACCTCAGAATTAAAGAGCTAACATTTGAATTGATGCTTATAGATGATTTAAAAACTTTGGAAACTTTACTGCCAGACCTGCTCCTGTTTCTGTCATCATGTCATCATTATATAAAGAGAAGAGTGACCTTACAGGACTGAAGAACATTTTGTACTTTTTTCTGTTTCATGAATCACTCTGACCAAAGAATAATAGTGGAATGGTCAACCTCTCCACACGTAGCTGGCTTGGCCCTCTGGGGTCAAAAATAATCTTCTTCTGGGATTACATTCAGAACTTCTCTTTTCTGGTAGCCAGTGCTTGTACTCTATTGACATTGCCTTTGAGATTGAATAATCACCAGAGTATCAAAATAAAGCATTAGAAAAGGAGTTTTTAAGCAGGAGTTCATGATCTTATTTCTTGATATTTTGATTACTTTCAATAAAATTGACTTTCTTTATAATCTTGCATATTTTATTTTATGCAAATAAAATCATTATTTTGAAAAGGAGTTCATGAGTATTACTAGATTGTCAAAGATATCCATGACATAAGGATAAAATATCTCTGGATAAGAAAAGACTTTCTGGACCTTAAAAAATATATTTCAGGAGTTAATTACACTATATTGGACTCTGACTGGACCAGTCCTTCCAAGGAGGATTCATTTCAACATATTCCATCTTTTCTATTCTATCTATTCTAAACTGATAAAGAACAAACATAGAAAATGACTTTGATTCTACTCTAGCAAAGCCCAGATGCCCATATCCTATCAAAATTTGTAAAAAAAAAAATTAAATACACATTGAAAGGAAAAATAATTATAATTTAAGGCAGAGTGTATGTAATAGATAAATATCTACTCTAGGATCCAGGAAGATTTTGGTTTTCATTCTGTTCTGTCAAATACTAGTTATGTGATCCTGGGCAAGTCACAAACATAGTGCATTAGATGATACTCTAAGTGTCAAGAGAAGGTGATCTGTTTTTAAAAGAAAAGTTTCTTTATCTAGGGATTCCATTCCATATTAAGATAACACCCAAGTAATGAGTAATATGTTACTATGGGTAGATTTGAACCTAAGCCCTTTTGGCTCTAAGCCCAGTGTTCTGTTGATAACAACAAGCTGCCTTTCATCTTCAAAACACCATTAGTAGTTCATGAAATTAGATATGCAGATTATCAGACTTCTAAAATTTTGGCTGAACTGACACTTTCAATATCAAGAAATGATAAGATGATATTTAGTACCAACTAATATTTTTGTAACACCTTAAGTTTTGCAAACATTATATACATTATGTTGTGTCACTCAATCAATAGGTACAATGAACTTAGTTGAGCACTAGTGAGCCCTGAAACAACCTTATCAGTATTACACATATTGCTATTGTTGCTTTACAAATGAACAAAATGGTCTGATAAATATTAACCTATGGTTAAGAAAGAATAGGTTCATTATTGACTAGTTTTTATAACACGATTAACATGTAAGTAATGCATCAGTCAAAAAGAAAATCTCTTTTGATCTTTCTTGTGAAGAATTAATCTTAGTAAAGGAGTTTAAAAAAAACTAACAAAATTCCCAACTAAAAGAGATAGTTCATGTATATGTCTTAGTTTTAAGAAATCATTAATTTTCTCACCTTAATAGTCCAATGGAAATTAGTGGTATATGGTAGAAAGAATCCTTTATCTTTCATCTGGTATAATTTTTCAGATTGTGAAAGGAAGGGTCATCTCGTTATATTTGTAAATTATGTTTTATTTCAAACCGTCCACACTTTTTCCAACCAAAATGAATGTCAAAGAAGCCAAGGATTGTGCCTACTTATAGAACCTTTAGGTACCTCTTCTGATATATACAGATACATTCCCAACCAATTAAACTCTGACTGAACTAAACGGAAAAAGGCTACAATATCCATTATTGAAAGAGTAAGCTCTTCATTGTAGACTTTAAAGGTCAATAACCAATAGAAAATAGAATAAATTTTACTTAGCAAGGAACAATCGAGAAATAAAATTCATCAACAGAGTTCATCTAAGTCTGTGGTATTTTCCACTGAAATTCAAGTATGGAATCTCAAAAAACTCACCTATGAAGGAAGAGATTTATGAGAGGTACACCATGATCTATGAAGCACATGGCACCTACCCAGAGTACAAAATGTACTAGGTCCTTGATGAACCTTATAAAAAATGTATCTTCCTCCTTGATGTGAAATCTCCCTGGGATTCCTTCTACCACTGTGAGAAATATTTGTATCTTAGCAACAGTTTACCAAAAAAATAAAAATAAAAAGTTTGAGTTTTCCAGAATCAGCTGTCCCTACCCTTTTCTTTAAAATTTGGCTCCTGGGTTCCACCAGTGTTTCTAATGGAACCTTATAATATTTACTATTGTCCCCTGCTAGAATATAGTCATGTTTTCTGATGCTATGGAATTGTGTAGTGTTTGGATCCAGACCCTTTAACCCAAGAATTCATGGGGTTAATAGCAATAATAGTATGTGGGATTTTTGAATTCAGTTAACCCAAATTCTTCATTTTATAGCTGAAGAAAGTGAATATCAGGGAAGTTGGTAACTTAATCGTGTTCTTCCTTTGTTTTTGGAAGAGAACCAATGGCATCAGGAGGGTGATGTCTTGACTTGCAAATGAGTTTGATTTAAATAAAGTATCGTTGTGCAGTCATCAGCTTTATTCTTTCCTCCCAAGTCATCAGAATCCAGAGACAAAAGACAACTAATGATGACCCTGGATACAGTAAAAAATCTTGGCCTTTTTACACCAACCTATTTCCCAAGACCCATTCAATACATGATCTAAGGTGCCATAGGTAATGAGTCTCAGAGGAAAGTTTGAACCCAGGTCCACCATATTTTTCACACTCAGAACAGACTATCAAATACATAGATTGGTAAGAAACTGTATGTCATAGATTCTAGGTTCAAGTCTCGCTTCTAATGCATACTGGATTTGTGGATTTGGTCAAGTTATTTCAACCTCTCAGTAATCTGGACTAGTTCTGTCAAGCATAGATGGAGCGTGGATTACAACTCTCTCAAATGAGTCATAACCAAATTAAAATATACTTTGGAAGTATTCAATAAATAAATAAAAATACAATGAAAATGGTGTTAATATATAGTTTTCTAAGTCAATATGGTAGGATAATTATGTATACATTAGTGGTCCAAGCTTGAAACTTCTATGTGAATATTGACCTAGAAAACTACATATTAATATTATCTATATTCAATTAATTTTTATTTATTTTGTTCTGATTAGCATCAGTGGAGGCATTTCCACAATCTGGGAATCTGGTCCACTCATGAAATTATAAGTTCAGATCCTCTCTCCTATTCTTAAATAGATGAGTCAGTAAAAGAAATAATTGGAAATAAAAACACAAGTCTAGAATTTAGAATTAATGCAAGCTAGCCTACAGAAAATTTTGACTCTAGAAACTTTACTTTTCTCCTTTATCTTACCTTTTAACCAATTTTAGGAATAGAAATTACTATTTCTATTGTGCTGTAGGCTGGGTAATTTGATGACAAAATTTGTTTGGATTGTTTCTAAAATGAGAGTAAACAGGCACTGAATCATGTCCAAGAACCCATTCAAGTAATTTCTTCACTCACTTTTTTAAAATATCTTTTTCTAATTGTCCAATTGAGTTGTTTTGTTCTATAGAAGTTTTTTTTTCCATTTCGCCAATTTTATTTTTTAGAGAGCTATTTTGTTTCCAATTCACTAATCCTATTTTTCAAGGATTTGATTTCTTTATGCACTCTGTCTTTAAATGAGTGCGAAGACTTCTCCAGACTTCCTTGCCAAGCCTTCCTCTCCTTTTCCCATTTTTCTTCTAGCTCTCTTGTGAGAGCCTTTTTAATTTCTTCTATGAGATTCATCTGTGCTGAGGAACAGATGATCTCCTCCTGTGGGGATTCACCTGGAGACAGTCTGCTTTTAGTCTCCTCAGGGTTTAGAGTCTGCTCTCTGTCCATATAGAAGCTGTCAATTGTTAAGGTCCTTTTCAATTTTTTGCTCATTTTGTCAGAGAAGAATCAGAGACAAACTAGCAAAGAAAAAAAGAAAAAAGCCCCAAATGGAATCTGCTTTTTTGGGGGGAGGGGCTGGGTGGTGTTACCGAGCTTCCGCTACAGACTGTGGGGGCAGCAGCGAGGCACTAGCAGGACTGTGCTGCGCCTGCGCTCTGAGACTCTGAGAGGGTGCTGAGATTCTGTGGGGGAGGGGTAGCCAGGTCCCAAGAGACTCCAGCTGTTTGGGGTTGTATTCTTCACCCCTCCTCGTGTTTTTAGCTTCTCTGCTGGGCTACTGACTTGCTGCTGGGGCAAAGTATGCAATCCTGTAGCAAAGCTCTTCCCACAGAGACAGCTGAGATCACACCCCATCCCCCTCTGGTCTGCTCGGCTTTGAGCTGCCTGTTGAGCTCTCACTGCCGCTGCCCTCAGCCTGTGCCCAATCTAAAACCATCCCACCCTCGAGCAAAGACAGACCTTTCCTGGCAAATCTCAAGGATGTCTTCTCTTGGTAACTATTTGTGTTTTTTTTTTTTCCAGTCAAGCATTAATTCAGAGGCTTGTCATGAAATGGATTCTGAGAGAAAACGTGAAGCTTACACAGCTGTGTGCCTCTTCTCTGCCATCTTGGCTGGAAGTCCCCATTCAAGTAATTTCTATATGAGCTTTTTAGCACATTAACTTTCTGAAAACTCCAGCTACTTTTAAATCTTTTAGTTTATTTCTTGCTCATTAGTCATGTTTTTAAAAATCAAGACTTTTAGACTAGTAAGGCTAGTAAGTAAAGTTTTTGCTTTCCTGAATAGCAATTTGCTAATTTTCTGTATTTCTCTTTGTTCTATCTTCACAGGTGTCTATCTGTTCCTTGTCAGAAATGGCATCTCAGTACTTGTCAATGGTCAGGAAATGTTTCTTCAAATAGGAAAACACCAACTATTTAATTTCTAATGAACAAAGTCAAATCAAGACAAGTCAACTGGAATTTATTAACCATCTGATATGCACTAGGTAGCTGTGCTATGGAAACAAAGAATGACGAAAACCAGTCCCTGCTTTCAAATAATTCAGTGTAATGGGGGATAAAACATGCAAACTATGTGCAAAGAAGTTATAGAAAGGATAAACAGAAGATGATTGACAAAGGGAAGACATTAATTTAGGAGAACCACTAAAGGCATTTTGTAGAATTTTAGCTGATCCTTGAAGAAAGTCAGGGAGCCAAAAGGCAAAGGTAAAGAGGATGAGACTTCTAAGTTATCTAAAGAGTTAGGGCAAATGCTTGGTGTTGGGCAATGGATGATCTTGTCAGAGGAAGACCAAGGAAGTCATATATGAACCACAGAGTATACAGGAGTGAATAATATGTAAATAGACTGGAAAGAAATGAAAGGTAGCTTTAAAAAGGTTTTAAAAGTCAGAGGATTCTGTATTCGATCGCAATGGAGAACTTAAGTATTGATTAGTAAAATAAAACTTTGATTTGGAATCATTTGTAATGGGAAAAATCACAGCAAATTTACTGACCCAGGATGACATTGTGATAGGATTGCCATCTATTACCTTGGTAAACTGAGCAAGTCATTTAAACATCCCAGGCCTTATTTTCTTCTTTGGGACAGCTAAGTGGTGAATAGATAGAATGCTGGACTTGCAGTCAGGAAGAACAGAAATAAAATATTTTCTCAGTCACGTCCAAGCTATGTAACACTGGGCTAGTAGCTTAACTTATGTTTGCCTCAGTTTTCTTATCTGTAAAATGAAGATAATAATATCACCTTCCTCCCAGAGTTGTTGGGAGATATTTGTAAAGAGGTTAGCACAGTTCCTAGTATACATAAGGTGCTATATAAATGTTAGCTATTAGTGTTAATAATAGCAATAGTAGTGGTGGTAGTAGTAATAGTAGTGGTAGCTGTAGTAGTAGTGGTAGTAGTAATAGTAGAGGTAGCAGTAGTAGTAGTGGTAGTAGTAGTGGTGGTAGGTAGTAGTAGTAGTGGTAATGGTAGTGGTAGTAGTAGTGGTAGCTATAGTAGTAGTAGTGGTGGCGGTAGTGGCGGTAGTAGCGGTAGTGGTAGTGGTGGTGGTAGGTAGTAATAGGAGGGGTAGCAGTAGCAGTAGTGGTGGTGGTAGGTAGTAGTAGTAATAGTAGTAGTGGTGGTGGTGGTGGTGGTAGGTAGTAGTAATAATAGTAGTGGTGGTAGTAGTGGTATTGGTAGTAATAGTAGTAGTGGTGGTGGTAGTAGTGGTGGGGATGATAGTAGTTGTGGGTGTGGTAGTTGGAGTAGTGGTGGTAGTAGTAGTAGTAGTGTTGGGGGTGGTAATAGTAGTAGTGGAGTGTGTGATAATAGTAGTACTGATAGTGTTAGTAGTAGTGGTAGTGGTAGTAGTAGTGATAGTGGTAGTAGTAGTAGTAATGGGGCTGGTAGTAGTCATGAGGGTGGTAGTAGTAGTAGTAATGGTAGTAGTACTACTACTACTTGCAGTAGTGGTGATGGTGGTAGTAGTATTAGTGGTAGTGGTAGTAATAGTAGTGATGGGGGTAGTAATCATGAGGATCATAGTAGTAGTGTTAGTAGTAGTAGTAGTGGTAGTGGTAGTATTAGTAGTAGTGTTGGGGGTGGTAGTAGTAGTAATAGTAGTAGTAGTAGTGGTGGTAGTAGTAGTAGTAGTGGTAGTGATAGTAGTAGTACTAGTGGTGGTAGTAGTAATAGTAGTGTTGGGGGTGGTAGTAATAGTAGTAGTGATAGTGGTAGTAGTAGTAGTGGTAGTGGTAGTATTAGTGATAGTGGTAGTGGTAGTATTAGTATATCAGTATTAGTATAATCAATAGTATTAGTGGTGGTAGTAGTAGTAGTAGTACTAGTAGTAGTAGTAGGGCTTGTAGTTCTGGTGGGGGTGGTAGTAATAGTAGTTGTGGTAGTAGTAGTGGTGGTGGTGATAGTGGTAGTGGTGGGGGTGATAAGAGTCATGAGGATGGTAGTAGTAGTAGTGGTAATAGTAGTACTACCACTACTACTTACTGTATTGGTGATGGTGCTAATTGTACTAGTAGTGGTGGGGGTGGTAGTAGTGGTAGTGGTTGTGGTAGTAGTAGTAGCAGTAGGACTTGTAGTGGTAGGGGTGGTAGGAGTAGTGGGAGTAGTAGTAATGGTATGGGAGTAGTAGTGGTAGTGGTAGTAGTAGCAGTGGTGGGGGTGGTGGTGGTAGTAGTAGTGGTGGTGATGATAGTGTTAGTAATGGTGGTGGTGGTAGTAATAGTAGAAGGAAATGATAAGAAGAGGAAGAGGAGTGTAGTAGTGGTGATGATGGTGGTGGTAGTAGTAGTAGTGGTGGTGGTAGTGGTGGTGGTAGTTGTAGTGGTAGTGGTAGTAATAGTGAAGGGGTGATATTAGTAGTTGTAGTGGTGGTAGTAGTGGTGGTGGTGGTGGTAATAATGGTGGTGGTAGTAGTAATAGTAGTAGTAGAAGAAAATGGTAGGAAGAGGAAGAGAAGTGGTGTAGTAGTGGTGATGGTGGTGGTGGTGATAGTAGAAGTAGTGATGATGGTAGCAATGGTAATAGTGTAGTAGTAGTAAAAGGAGGGAGTTGGACTAGATGACCTTGAAGGTTTCTTCTAAATTTAAGCCTATGCTCCATCAATGGATGTTTTTTGAGTGTCCACTATCATTTAATTAACAAATAATGAAGAAGTACCTTCTTTTATATTGTCCTAGGCCTCGGTAAAAGAAAGAAATGAAATATAGTCCCTGCCTTCAAGAAAATTGATTAATTAATCTTTTAGCTGCTAATATAATAGTAGAAACAGTGTCAGAAATGTGACTGCCTTTCCTTCCCTTGTGGCCCCAGTGAAAAGAAAATGGAAAGTGTGACTGATAGATCATCAATTATAATCAGCAAATACTTTCATCCCATTCTCTGGCCAATAGTTTGATGTGTATAAGCAAAATGCTGTCAAATAGAATTTTCTAAGAAGAATACAATTGACAGCTACTTTAATCAATATAGTGATTCAAGACAATTTAGAAAGATTCATGTTGAAAATTGTTATCCATTTCCAAAGAGAGAACTAATGAACTGAGTACAAACTGCAATGTATTTTTTCAATTTATTTTTCTAGGTTTTTTTTTTTTTTTGCAAGATAGCTAATATGAAAATGGGTTTTTCATATCACATGTATGATGGTATCTTATTGCTTGCTTTCTCAGTAGCGGGGGGTGGTGGTGGGAGGGGGAAACTGAAGGAAAAAAGAGAATTTGGAATTCAAATTTTTTTGATGTTAAAAATAGATAAATAATAAATAAGAAAAAAAATGAAAGTAAAAGGCATTGTCAGAAACTTTGCCCTAGGCAATAGATAATATAATGGTATTATCTTCCATAATGCACAGATTTTTCTAAGGCCAAGGGAAAAAAATCCTTCTCTACTTTGTAAGATAATTGTTATTTAGAAGGTTAACACTATCAAGTCTGTAGTTTCCTCAAAATTCATATATTTGTGCTAGGGCCTCAAATAATTTATTTTGAATGAAAAATTATGTTTTGCCTTTTATGATTATTAAGGAAAGATGGACATTTATGAAATAGGAGCAGTCTAGTTTAGCATAACAATTTAATCAAAATCAAGAATGAAAGATCTTTGAAGGGATGGATGATTTCCTTTTTTATCTTTGTAACTTCAATATCTGGCAAGATGTTTAACATATTATGTATTGCCAGAGAAACTGAGGCAGGACAGAGATTAGAGAGTATTTAATAATTTATTTAAAGGGAGAGACTCCCTGGAACCAAATGGATCCATGGTTTGGTCCCAGGGCTAAATGAGACTATCATCTCCAAGAATCCAGCAAACAATGAGAGTTCTCAATGACTTATGTACACATGTGGTTCAGACTCAGGGAGTAGACTGAGTTGAGGGTAGAGTCAGGGTGCTGGGACTCTGACAGGATAGGGTGAGCCTCCAGAGATGAGATGACATAATCAGGGGGAGGCACTCCGGACATGGGGAGAGGCATCTTGATAAGACGGTATCTGACATTCCCATAGCTTGGGATGGGGAGAGGCATTCTGATATTCTAAAACATAAGATCTTTTACCCTTATCAAATATTTTGATAAAGAGGGAGGGCAATTTTTGCCAGACTGAGATTTTAGAAGCAAAGAAACTGAGTCAGGACTGGGTCGGGATAATTATGGAAACTCAGAATTGTGGCATAACAATTATAGATATTTACTAAGTGCTTATTGAATTTGTTTTCCTTTTTTCTGAAGGAAAAAAGACATAAAGCACAAAGTTATATACAGACATCAATTAAAATGAAATTTCCCTCCTAGGCAAAATTATTTAAACTTCAATGTTGTGGTTTTCTTTTTCCTCTACTTTCTCCTCTACTATGCATTTTAATTGATTTTCAAATTCATTGTCTTGCTTCCAGTTCTTCCTGTTTCTCTTGTTTCTTGTTTCATCTCAAAACTTCTCCTCCTCCTCGTTTCAATAACAATTAAAATATATGCATCTCTTATTAAGTGTCAGGCACTGTGCTAAGTGCTTTACAATTATGATTTCATTTGATTTCCACAACAAATCTATGAGCTAGCTTCTCATGCAACTAGTAAGGGTCATACAACTAGTAAGTGTCAGAGGCTAGATTGAAATTCGGGTCTTACTGATTTCAAGACTAGTGCTCTATCTACCTTACCACTTACTTACCCTTAACTAAAATATTTATGATCTCATTGATTCTGAAGTTCCTTATAGTGATAACTGACCATTTGGTGTGACTCTTATTCATGTTCCCCCACAATTTGAATCAGGAAATATTTTGAAGATAATAGAGGATAACTTGGAATATTATCCTCTTCTCACCCTTTACTTTTTATGCTTATATATTTCCTTGATGATATCCTTATGTCTAGTTCAAGTTCCTCATGTTTTATATTTTGTAGTTTCATCAATCTATCATGCAACTTTCCATTGCCCTCTCTATGATATTCACTTTTAATTATCCAGAGATATTTGTACATTATGACTCACACTCACACAACACTCATTCCACAGGTGCCCATGATCTTTATGACTCTCATAAGTTAAATCCTATCTGTTTTTATTCTGATTTTTCCTAATTTATTTTCTCCCTTTTCCATGAAAATATATGGATTCACAAAAATTTTCCTGCCTTTTTTGAAAACTACAAAAATTTCTTAGTCAAGGTAGCTTTCTGAGATACAGCTTGGCATAGAAAATAACATCTTGGCAGTGGAGTCTGGAAGACTTTATTTTGCTCCTATTTCTGAAACTTAGTATCAGGGAGGCTGCTACTGTTTTGCCACTGGATTCTCTGGAAGAGAAGGTGAGGCTGCTGACTTTGAGCAACTTTGCCTCATATAAATCCAATTCACACTGAAGTCAAGACATCACCTATCATATCATGATGTCATTGGTATCTTTGAAAATGAAAGACAGACAACAAACAATAGCAATTCAGTAATACAGTTATTATGACCAAAATTTTATAGATAAAAAAACACATGTTCAGAGAAGTAAAGGGATTTAGTCAAAGTCACCTAATTACTAAGTGCCAGAACTAGTACTTGTATTTAGGACTTTAATTCCTAGGCTAGAGTTCGTGGGTGAGTCATTACCTACTTTTTATTAGTATAGTATTGATGATGACAACTCACTGAACAAAAGTGATCACCATTTACTCTAGGACATATTTTAATGTGTATGTGTGTGACTTATGTGGGAAAGCTAAATAGAATGGTCTACATCTAAAGTTTGGACTCTGAATGAAGGTAAATTTGTAATTGGTTCATGTTGCATTGCTATTTTGTGCTTGTGGTTGTTGATTAGTGTATTTGTATTTGTGTACACAGACTGAAGGGAAGCTATTATGTTACTTATCTCCATCGTTCAATTTAGAAAACAATTTTTGCCTTGAAATAGTCAGACATTTTAAGTAAAAGTATTCTTTTTTTTTTTTCATCAAAAGCTTGACAATGGGCCAAGAGAAACTGGTTTCACAGAATCTGAATTTGAATTCTCGTTTCATGGTGCACTGGAGAGGTCTAGATTCAAAGTCCTTGAAACCCGACTCTACCTGTTAACATTTTCATGCCTCAGTTTCCACATCTTTAAAATAAAAGGATTGAATCAGAGACCACCTAATCTAGCTAGGTCAGTCTAACATGAAGGTTGGTCTTCCCCCTCATCCCAAGTAGGTCATGCTGTCTTGCCTTTCTTGGGTAAAAGTAAAAATGAAGCTAGGTGACACAGTGGATAAGATGCCAGGGCTGGAACTAGGAAGATTCATCTTCATGAATTCAAGTTTGACCTCAGACACTTCCTAGTTGTATGACCCTGGAGAAATCACTGTTTAGCTCAGTTTTCTCATCTGTAAAATGAGCTGAAGAAAAGGCAATCAATTTTAGTATCTTTGCCAAGAAAATTCTACATGAGGCCTTAAAGAGTTGGATGTGACAGAACAATAAAATCAAATTGTTTTTTGTATTAAGAATTCCAGGTTGGTTGATTTAATGTATCACACTAATTGATTTAGCTTTAGAAGAAATGATGGACCACTTATGCTTTTGTGAGTATATAAAACTAATATTTTCTAAAAGAAAGATAAAATTTCAACTTCTGGTTGCAAAAAAGTAATCCAAATCACAAAATATATTTATTAGTCATCAAATAGTTATATATATTTATATATGTATATATATATTAAAGCACATGTGAAAACAATATTAATTGTATTAACATTTTCAAAAATATTTAGGGTCTTACCACAGTAGCAAACTTCTTTCATCGGACTGTCATTTGCATAAAGAAATTATATGAATAGGTCAACCAACAAATATTCATGTGGGAGTTCTTTAAGAAGCATTAGGAGTTTAGACAGGCCAATACTATTTGCTTTAAATATTCAAGTGAAATAACAACACTATGCTTAAGTTCAAAATCTAATTATTACATTTTTTCCCATTTCCTAATAAGCTGAGGACATAGAGACAAAAGTTTTCTTTCTAAATCTCTTTATGGTTTGCTGTTGGGTTCCAGTTCTTCATTTCTAGGTATGACATAGAACATCACCCCACACACACACCATGAATCAATACTAGGAAATGAAATTCAGACCAAGCTATTCAAACTGATTTTAAGACCCTGTTGGCACCACAGTAGTACAATAGACTGTTTAATCTACATCATTAATTTACAAGTTGGAATCATCTTACCATTGTTCTTTTTTGTTTGTTTGTTGTTTTTTAAGTAGTATTAGCAGGTACAGGAATTCTCTAAAAATACAAAATAATCAGATTAGTCTATTCCTAAAAGACAACATTTAGATAAACTTACTCTACTTTGTACTTTAAAATAGAATGAAACATATTTGATGGTATGTTTCCAGAAACTGCCTAGTTTGAGGGATAGATACTTTGATTTTTTTTTTTATATAGTTCGATGAATCATTTTCTCTCTTCATTTCTTTGTTTTCTTCTATTTTTTAAACTGGGAATCACAAAGCAGTTTAAATAGCCCCAAGTGTCCCTAAAGAGCTACTGTGTGTTGCATAAAAGCTGAATAATTCCTGCAGTGTCAGGGGGTGACTGTTCAGCTGTTCAGGATCATGAGTTGATATCCCAGCACTCATAAAATAGAAGATTCAAAACCCAGGAACATACATTGAGACAGAGATCATCATGACAGTTCTGGAAGTAATCCACAAGAAATGTCAACACTCAGGAGGCCAAAAGGCCACCACTGCATCAACATTTACAGCACTGACTTAAAATCAGGGAGAATTCACAGTGAAGCATTCATATTAAGGGGATGATAACTTCACATTATATTTGGCCCATTTAGGAAAAAAACAATGTGTGGATCTGCAAGATACTCTGGGATGTCTCAGAATTCACATTTGTTTTAAAGGCAGATTATGTAATTCTGTGCATTTTTTTTAAATGAAGAAACTGTTATCCAGATGCTTTTACAAAACAATTGTCACTTTTTTGTAACAATTTATAACAATTTTGGGTTTTTTTTAAAGGATTGTTTTCAAGATTGTGAATTTTTATTCAGGTTAATAGGGGAATACATTTGGCCCCTGGGTTTAAAAAAATCCTCTGGTTGTAATCTTTTGTCATAGTGTTTACATGGTGGTTTCTTCCCATTCAAGCTCAACATCACCTACAAAAACAAAAATATAGGTCACAAGAGAGAAATCAATGTAAAACCTGCATAATTTTGAGAATTTCAGTGAGAAAATATAATATATATATATAAATGTCTTTATTGTGACTTGGGTGAAAAGGGAACAGAAGGATTCATGTTTACATTGCCTACCTGCCTAAATACTTGTCAAAGTATATTCACTGTTTAAATAATGCACCTGCTGGGGAAGGGGAGAAAATAAGTTAGGTACAACTTGTCTCTGTTTACCTTCCATGGCATCCAAAGAGTCCATCTTCTGAAGGGCTGAATAATTCACAAAACAGATGGGTTGATGACTTCCCTTACTTGATAATAGATCCAAAATGCACTGATGCAAAAAAATGTATTGTGCCTAGACAACAAAGAAATGAAAAGTGAACCAAAATTTTTAAAAGATTTAATTAGAAGAAAAATACAGAACAATAAGGACATAAATGAAAAAAGCATTTGTTTTGTAGCAACTGTACACCATTTACCACAAAGGGCCTCCCTAACACTTAGCAAAATATCTAGCACACAGTATGTGCTTAATTAATGCTTATTACCAGATTGATATCCTCATAAATTTTATCATTTTTGATGACTTGAAAAATATTTATCTAGGTTATTAAACTTCAAGTGCTTGTTGAGATGGCTAAACAC